>NC_073303.1:264062149-264737149 GCF_027595985.1 Sorex araneus
GGAAGCGGGAGAGCCGCACGCGCAGCGGACACGGGTTCCCCTCGGGCCGACGAGCTGGGGCCGGCGAGCCGGCCGCAGGCGGGGAACGGGGGCACTCGTGCACGGGCCCCCCCTCCCTTCTCCCGGCGGAGGGGAGGGGAGGGTGACCACGCGCGCAGGCGGGCACGGGGGGGGGGCGGACGCGGTCTGTCCCCGGCGAGAAACACCTGCGGAAGCCCCCACCCCGCCCCGCCGGACGGCCGCGTGCGGCACGAGGATCAACCCCCGAAGGGACCGGGACGCACTGTGGCGGCCGCGGGCACCTTGGTGGCGCGAGCGCTCTGTGCTCTCCCCCCGCTCTTGGCGGGATGGCCGGCGGCGGTGACGGCCACCGCCGCCGACCGCCGTCTCTCGTCTGCACTTAGGGGGACAGAGGGACACCGCGACCGGGAAGGCCGCGGGCCCTGCGAGAGGAAACCCCCAGCCGCGCGCCCCCGCGGGGGGCGATTGATCGTTAAGCGACGCTCAGACAGGCGTAGCCCCGGGAGGAACTCGGGCCGCAAGTGCGTTCGAAGTGTCGATGATCAATGTGTCCTGCAATTCACATTAATTCTCGCAGCTAGCTGTGTTCTTCATCGACGCACGAGCCGAGTGATCCACCACTAAGAGTCGTACTTTTTTTTTTTCCGTGTCGCCACGGAGGTTGCTGGCGTTGGCACACCGGGCTCCCCCGAGAGAGAGCCAGTGCCTCGTGCCGGGCCAGACGAGAGAAACGAGACCAGACTCGGTGGGGTCGGGAGAGGTTTCACCCCCAAGGTGGCTGAGCCCGGACGTCCGGGAAGGCGCACCGGGGGACGAGACGGACACCAGGGACCGGGGAAACGGGGGGAGAGAGAGAGAGAGAAAGAGAGAGGGAGAGAGAGACGCCGGGGCGGGGTCTGGAGGAGCTGGGGCTCCCCGACAGGCCCATCCACCCCCGACCCGAGGCGGACGGGCAGGCCCCCAAAGGGTCTTTAAACCTCCGCGCCGGAATGCGCTACTTACCTGGGGCAGGGTGGGGGCGCGACCGTGACCGCGAGGACCGCGACGCGCCCCCGGCGGAGGAGGAGAGGGAAGACGCCGGACGGGCCGGGAGAGGCAAAGCGGAAGAGGGTCAGGCCGCCGCGGGCGGGTGGAGCGGCGCGGCCCGGGCGGGAAGGCCAGAAGCCGGAGGACGGGGGAAAGCATCGCGACGGGGCCCGAAGGAGCCGGCGCCGACCGGGGACGGAGGGGCCCCCGGGAGGAGGGGAGCGGCGGCCAGCGGCACACGCGGAGAAGCGCCACGCTGACCGTTCGCACCCGCTCGACCCTCCCCCGGGACGGCCCCGAGGCCCGACCCCGGGCCGCGCCGAAAAGCCCAACGGATCCCACGTCGAGATGCCGCCCCCTCCCCCGACACCGCGGCCTCAAATCCGGTGGATGGGTGCAGAGATCACGCTATGGCAGCTGACTGGAAAAAAATGTGAGGGCGCTATACTAGAGGTTTCAAGTGAGTCTTGCACATAGAAACCCAGGCTCAGTCCCAGCACCACTGTTCCAGTGAGCACTGTAGAGAGGAACATCTGAGAACAAACCAAGCAGGCCCCCAAATTTGATGATGGGTTGAAGCCAAAAACACTAAACACACACACCCTTCATGTCACAGCCCATGATCATTAGGGAAGAGAACAGGACACTCAATGTCCAGTCAGTGACTCAAAGCTGTGCAAGGACCTGTGTGCAAAAGGACTCTGAACTAAGGGTTCAGGGCCGCCCTCAATCTCTCTCAGAGCAGGTAGGCGTCTTGGTCCTGAAGACCTCTGCAGGTCCAAGAGACCCTTTGTTCCAGCTCCCTGGAACCAGCACATGCCCAGAAGTGTGCAAACAGCAACAAGGGAACCGTGAGACTGTGACTGAGCAGGCGGGGCTCTCCAGAGTGTGAAGGAAAAAACAGGGGAAACACAGGTACTGGGACCCTAGTCACTGTAGTTTCCAGGTTGCATATGGAGTCAGCACATCCCATAGGCCCCTAAAGCTGGTCAGGGTGAATGGGGAGCACATAACCACAAAGTTGTTAGCACCTCCCCTGTGGGACAAAAAATAAGTACAGAAGCACAGCAGCAGGCTGGAGTAACAGGACAGCAGGCTTAAGAATGGTGGGCAGGGCGGCGATCCCCACTTTCCCATCTCGTCCCCCATGCACTGCAGGTGCAATGCCGAAAACTAAGCCAGAATGACCCCTGAGTATCACAGGGTGTGACCCTCCGATCACCTCACCACACCTCACCTCAGAAAACAAACCTGAATAAATCAGCCGATTATTCCAGCACATCAAAAGGTTCCCAAGACGTGGCATGAGGAATACATGAGCACTGAGCTGCGAGTACTATTGAGTACCCCAGGGTATGGCCCCCAAAAACAAATTAACAAAAACAGGGACAAACATGTTGTCAAACGGCGGAGCATAGGGCACTACGATCACTAGACACATCCCAGGGCTCCTTCTAGAACCAAATCAGAGACCGATGGGACTGCATTCTTTCATCTGTCACTCTTCTACCTGGGGACAGTCAGCAGGGTGACACGTTACCACTGTCTCCAACATGTAATTCCTGAGGAACAGCACGAAGCTCTGCCCTAAGTACTGGATGACAAGTCAGAGCTGTGAGCTTCAGAGAGGGAACCACTACAGGGCCCTAACCAGAACTCCTGGAGAAATGTCCTGACTGGCCTCACCCTTCAGCACATGCTCACAGACCCACCCAGAGGAGACACTGTCAGATGTTCCTTCCCATCCAGGGGATGCAGAAGTAGGATGGTATCTGGGCTACCCATAGTGACGACAGAAGCAGCTGAGCTGCTGTCCCATCCCTCAGGTGCCTTTGGTCCACTCTAACTGAAAATACTATAATATCTAAACAGAAATCTTGCACTACAGATGAAAATTAGGTCTGGCAGCAGAGTGACAACATATCAGAGAGGGCATTTGTCATGCATGTGGATGACTCCGGTTTGATATCCCGCCACCTCATAGGTTCTCCTAAAGCCCAGCAAGAGTGATTCCTGAGCTCACAATCAGGAGTGTGCCCATAGTACTGCCGAATGGTCCCCAAACAAAAACACAAAAAGGAAAGTAGTTGCGTTCTAATGAGGAAAAAGAAGATGTAATTCACAACTTTTTAAAATTTACCCAGAATAAAAGCATTTTTATGATGACCACAAAGATAGCACAGAGCACCAGGGTGCTTGCTGGCACACAGCCAACCCAGGTTCATTCCCCATAGCCCAGAGGTTCCCAAGCTGTGCATGAGGGGATCAATGAGCACAGAGCCAGGAGTAATTGCTGAGCAATGCCCGGCAGAGCGTCCAACCAAAAATGAATGAATTTATGGGCTCGAGCTACAGTCTGCCAGAGTGTTGGCCTTGCATACAGCTGACCTGGGTTCAGTCTTCGGAACCCCACTGAGTACCACAAGCATCAAACAGAAAAAGCAAGTGCTAAAAAAAAGTGTATTGTGTCAACACCCCCACCCCCAGCTAGATTTATAGGACAAAGTTTTGGGTCACAAGTGGCAGAACTGGTGCTGGAGTGAAAGCACAGCGGGTAGGGCGTTTGCCTCACACACGACCGATCCGGGTTCGATTCCCAGTATCCCATATGGTCCCCTGAGCGCCGCCAGGAGTAATTCCTGAGTGCAGAGCCAGGAGTGGCTCCTGTGCATTGCCGGGTTGTGACCCAAAAAGCAAAAAAAAAAAAACAAAAAAAAAACAAGTGGCAGAACTTTGAGATATTCATGGAGGTTTTTGGAGGACCCTGCATTGTGCCAGAGACTGCCCCATGGCAGGCTGCTTACAAGGCCAGGGACTGCACACTTGGCCTATCTCTGACCCCAGGAATTCAAATTCTATGTAGATCCTATGAGCCTTGTGAGAGGAACACAAACTGGCACGTTGAGGGTGGGGGTGCACAGAGATGAGGTCCAGCTGTTAGAGGCCATGGCAGGGCTCCTGGTGCCTGGGGCTCCCAGCACGATGCCAGTATACAGCACAGACTGCAGTTTCAAAGCAGTTTCAAAGGTTTGCAGTCTCCAGGAAGAAAAACCTTTGGGCAGGGCAATTGCCATGCATGTGGCTGACTTAACTTCGCACCCTGAATACCCAAGCAGTGATCCCGGAGCACTGCTGGGTCTTGCAGCAATCCCAAATCCCATCCCTCCCTACACATATAAATAAAAGCAAAGAAGAAATTGTCTGCCCACAGCAAAGGTTTGGAATCCAGCCTTATATTCTTAAGAGTCAGTTCTTTACTTTGTCTTTGTTTGTGGGCCACACCTGACAGGACTCAGAGCTAACAGGCCAGACTTTAATGGACTATGTGATTTTACTCCCTTGATAGATAATTTTGCATAAGAAAATGTAGGGGAAAGATTACACTTACCCCAAAATAAATCTTAATGGTGAAAGTCTTTAATTTTTCTCAGAGCCTCGAACTCCTTCTTTTCTTCCTAACAGCGTTTTGTTGTGGAAGGGCAAAACTGACCCCTATTAATGTGGCTGAAATCAGCAAAATCAGTCTTGGATACCCAGCAATGAAACTAGCCAACCTGAACCCACCTGGGAAAGCTCCTAGACCCAGCAAGTGGGCTCAAACAATCACTATGCCCCTAGTCAAAATGCCCCAGAAATTTCTTTTGATAACCCTAAAAGAATGAGTAGCTTATGTAACCAGAACTATTACTGGAAACTTATGTTTGCCTATTGCCTGACCACTATTATGCTATACACTTGTCAAAATACCTTTGTTGGATAACTAGCTAAGTTTTTTTTTCTGAAATAGTAAGACATGTACTGCTTATGTAATCAAACCCTATATAAACTGCTTGCTGCCTGAAGTCAGGTTCGCTGTTAAGAAAGCACTCTGTGGGTGAGATAGTTGACCCCAGTACACTGGAATACAACTCCTACTGCTTTTGCATTATCAAGTTAGTGTCTGTCCTTTTCGCTGCTTGGGAACCCATAGTTCTGGATTTAACCATTGAAATATTCCAGAATGTTCACATCCAAGAACTTACAACAAATATATCAACAGAGGGCAGGGGAGAGCACACCAGCCTGGAGCTGTTGCTGGCCAACTGGAAGCCTGGCAAGGGGAGGGAGAGGGGGCTTCTCTGGTACCCACTGTCCACTGGTACTGTGAGCAGAGAGCAGCGAGCAGCCCTCAAGCATTGGCAAGTGTAGCCCAAAACCCCACCTCATGTGCTGCCCTAATAGTGAGGTAGAACCAGGAAGAGGAGCTCAAAGGGCAGAGCACGTGCTTGAAGGAGCTGGACTGGAACTTCAGAGACACCTGGACGGAGGGGCAGAGTCCCTGTCCATCTCCAAGTCAGTAGCAAAAAGAAAAACCAGAGGAGAACAGGCAGGGGGCTGGAGCGATAGTACAGCAGGTAGGGTTTTTGCCTTGCATGTGGACAACCCGGGTTCAATTACCAGCATCCCCCCATATGGTTCCCAAGCACCAACAAGAGTAATTCCTGAGTGCAGAGTCAGGAGTAACCCCTGTGCATCGCCAGGTCTGATCCCCCCCAAAAAAAAAAAAATAAAATCAAGGAAAAAAACAAGCAGGAGATATATTCACAAAGCAGGAGATATATTCACAAAGCAATATATTCACAAATCAAGGAAAAAAACAAGCAGGAGATATATTCACAAAGCCCAAAAAATGTTCAAAGAATGTTCAAAAAATGTTCAAAGAATGTTCAAAGAATGCTCATTGTCATGACAAATTCTGGAGTGTGACTTTTCTCTGGAGGAGTTTTGTGCCAAACCCAGCAGTGTTCATCAAACTGTACGAAATGATGAGGCAAGCTACACACAAGCCAGGTGCCCTACTAGCTGTACCATTGCCTAACATACCTGGTCTGGGAGAGATGGACAGTGCGGAAGGCTGTGCTGAGACACTTGACAGATGAAGCCAAAAATCTTTTATTCTGTAAAAAAAATTACATAGGGTTAGCAGAGACAGTACAGTTGATAGGTTGTTTTTCTTTCTAGCTGCGAAACCACATTCAATTCTCCAAAGCAGATAGGGTCTCCGAGCAGTGCCAGGAACAATGTTGAGCTCAGATCCTAGACTAAGCACTGATCACTGAGTGCTGTGAACCAAAATCTACAATTAAAAAAAATAATAATAAATCAAATTTTTTTTTCTGTGCAAAGGGGTTGGAGACACAGTAAAGCAGGAGAAGTGCTTGTCTTGCAAACAGAAAAAACAGATTTGACTACTGGCATGTTTCCCTGAGCACCATCAGGAGTAACCACGTATAGCCAGGTGTGTCCCACACTAAAAATAATTACTAAAAATGAATTAACTGAAATAAATAGATAAAGGCGAGGGAACCAGCAGTGACCATATACTGCACTATGGGAGAGCTCAGGGCACCCAGTTAAGTGTGCATGCTACTCCTTCTAATATTTCACACTAGGTTGCATGACCCCTGAGGTCCTACGCAGCCTTGATGCACCACCCCCTCTGCCACCAGGCTCTGCATCCTCTGACAGCTTCCTGTGGGACCCACAACCTACCAATGAGTGGGGAAAATGTGAAAGTCAAAAAGCTCCACCAGATACTATTGAGCCCCAAAAAGTGAGGAATGTACCCCCTACCTCCACAGGGCCGGAGGCTAGTACACCGAGAGGACATCTGCCTTGTATGCTGCTGTGACTGCAGCCAGCAGCCCCTAGGATCCCCTGGGCACCCCCAGGACAGATCCCTGAGTGCAGAGCCAGGAGTTAGCCCTGAACAAATACTTTTCAAAGGAAAAGAAAAAAAAATGCCTCCACACGTACCTTTGAAAAGGGTGTCTGTGACCCTTAGGACGGACTCTGGATTCAGTCTCAGGAATGAAAGGCGGCCAGCAACAGGCTGTCCTGGGACACTCCCCAAGTGACCCCTCCCCCCAGCCTGTGACCATCCTTGTGAGGGCTAACACATGCCTAAAGCGACCATACATGCCCCGGGGAAACTGAGGCTCCTTCTGGCTCTGACTCTCTCTCTTTGGATGGGGTCCTGAGCGACAGGTCAGCAGGGAGGGCGCGGGCCTCGCGTATGGACTCGTGTCCCAACACCCCTTGGTGTCCCCTGACCCCCAGCACGGATCGCTGTGCAAAGCCAGGAGTCGCCCCCAGCACCATGTGAGTGGCCCGAAACACAATGAACAATAATTTAAAAAGAAACGACTCTCTTGTTTGTTCCGTTATTTTGGTTGTTCTGGAACTTTCCGAGCAATCTCACTCACCCAAGCTCATGTTCCTCTCCGGCCCCACGCTGCTTCTCACACCCGGGTTTCTTTGGAGATTTCGAGGTGATCATTCCGACCATGCTGGGGGACCCTGTGTGGTGGCGGGGACCGGGCCAGCGCCCTGCCGAGACTGACGCCCCCCTCCAAGTCTCTCTAGAGAGTCTCCTCAGGAAAACTCCCGCTGCTCCCTGAAGTCAGGGAATAAAGGGGGCGCAGTGCCGGGTGAGGGGCCGCAGCCGCCATCCCCGTCCCTGGGCGAACCACCGCCCACTCGGCAACACTCTGCTGGTGACACAAAAGTCCCTTGGGACGCCCCCTGACCCCCAGCGCCACAACACCAGCGCCTTCTCTACTCCTCAGCAGGCAATAATGGCCATACTGGAACTTCCGGGAAGCAAAGTGGCCCGGTTCTGTGACGTCACTGCATCTCAGGTCACGGCCTTAAAGGGCCAGGCTCCAAGGACTCCTGACCACCTAGTTTCTGGCAGGAATGTAATTTTTTCTTGTTTCATGCCTTCAGTCAGGTGACCAGTATATCTAGGGGTTACCAGGTCCAGGACAAATGGAGAGTGAGGAACTGAACAGATGACATATGCCAAAAGTCTTTATATTTTCATGAAAAGAATAAGAGCTAGAGTGATAATGCAGCGAGTAGGGTGTTTGCCTTGCAGACGACCAACCTGAGTTCCATTCCTCCAACCCTCAGAGAGACCGGCAAGCTACCAAGAGTATCTCATCTGCACAGCAGAGCCTGGCAAGCTATCCGAGGCATAATCTATATGCCCAAAACAGTAACAAGTCTCACAATGGAGACATTACTGGTGCCTGCTCGATCAAATCGATGGGCAACAGGATGACAGTGACAGTGAAAATAATAAAATGCACTAATATTACATGCAAACTACCTCCTGGACCATACCTCACCATGGTCTTATCCTGCCTGTTATTCCCAAGAAACAGCATTAGCCTCCAAAACAGAGACCTGGAGGAGAAATCAGAGTGGTGAGCAGAGAGAAGACAAACTTCTAGCCCTAATCTGGAAAGTTCCTGCTTGACCCTGGAGATGTCGTGGTGGGAGGCACCTAGGGTACCAAGTCAAGCCCCAACTCGGAGAGACACTGCCAGTAGCTCCTTCCTCTCCTGAGGATGTAAAGTAGCCAGGAATTTAGGCTGTCAGGAGACAGGAGACGGGCTCCGTGGACAGAGGAGGATATTGCAGCCCTGAGATCCAGGACTCCTCCCTGGATCCCAAGGAAGGTCCTTTTGGGCCCAGCCAGAGGCTGCCTCCTAGGCAAGGAGCCCCTGTGATTAAGCACCCCTGAGCTTCAGGGCTGCCCAGAGCAACCACAGCCCCAAAAGTGGCTCTGCGTGGGGGCAGCCACAGGGACTCAGCATGAACAAAACTTTATCCTCGTTCTGCTCACAAAATTATCATGAGCGTGTATGTCTCTGTGTGAGTGTGTCTTGATGTTTGGGTCACAACAGGCAGTACTCAGGGCTTATTAGAACTTGGCACTCAGGGATGACTCCCGTTGTGGTTTGGGGGACTGTTTGGAATTCATGGATTGAACCTGGGTTGGCCTTGTGCAAGGTAAGTGTCTTCCCCGCTTTACTACCACTCCGTCCCTTTCAAAATATTTTTTTTCCAACAAAGCAGAAGTGATCCCTATATAAGAATCTCCTCCTCAAAAAAAAACCCAATGACCTGGGATTGTTGTTTGAATATTATGTAATCAAATACAGTAAACTACATTATAAAATAAAAAATAACACCTTACTTTAAAAGTAAACCCATTACAAGCAAAATTTACCCCAACAGCCAGGGTCACCTGGTCAGGGTCAGGGAGCTTATGAAGAATTGAGAGATACTTCTCAATTTTTATTTCAATATAAGAAATTCTTTATCAGGAAAAAACATCAAAGCAGATTGGAGAGACATTAAAGAGAATACAGTGCTTCCCTTAGTGAAACCAATCAATCCTTGGCATCCCACTTGAAACCAGAATCACTGATGGAAACAATTTCTGAAGGTAGAGCCTGGAGTAACCTCTGGGGAACCACAGGTGTGCCCGACCCCCCCGCCCAAAAAAAAAAACTAAAATAGAAGGTAAATTTTCACTTACAGCCTCCAGCCACATGCTAGGACCAGGCACCCAGGATTCTTAATGGCGGATGCCAAAGAAAAATACGAACTTCAACAGGGTCCTTCGCCACTGGGGGCTGAGGAGCTGCCCCTCAAAGAGATCTAGCAGTTTACATACGCATGTCTACACCAAAAGCGTCAGGAGAGCTTCCGTCTTAAACCCTGGTTGAGAGTTGGGATGGTCAAGACCTCTGCCATCAGCAGGTCCGGCACCCTAAGACCCACAGCCCCCCATGCTCTGTTATACACCCAGGCCTCACTGCCACATCGCAGAGCTGGAGGAGATGCCCCCAAAGATCACACGCTCACACCCGAGACCCCTGTACTGCACAAATTTCCCCCCACTGCAACCACAAAAGCTCCACATCCTCCTAATATCTCGGGAGCACAGCGAACCCCAGGAACCAACTGGATATGGTTGAGCGGGAGTGAAAAACAACCACAAAGCCCCCAAAGCTGGCATGGCCCTGTGGGTCACAGTACAGGGACTGGAAGTGAGAGGCACTTACGCCCTGCCTGCCACTAATGGGTCTTCAGTGTCCCTCTTTGATGGTGAAGTATCACTTTGTCCATTAAACCCATGTCCGTAAGAAGCCTGATCCACTTGATATCGTTAGGAAATAAATGTGCACATGGAAGACTCCTGTCTGTGACGTCATCCATTCCACAAGGAGCCTGAAAGTGCCAGGTTCCAAGTATAGACAAACCATTATGCAAGCCAGGTGAATCTGTTCCAGGGGGATGGGCTCGGATAAAAGACAGGAGAGGCAAGTGCTGGAGGGGCCGGTCACAGAGTTCAGGGCAGTGAGTTAAGGCTGAGTCCCCTTATCCTGTACTGGTAAAACTTAGAACCAGTGCTGCCACACATGCCTCCATCATAAAAACAGAAGCAGGCTATTCAAGGCAAAGCAGACAGAGGACTCATGGGTCAACGAGTTTCTCTGGGAAGTCATCCATCAAGGTGGGGAAAAATCAGTGACTCTAAGCCAGCCCTGAAAATGCGGAGGAACTGGCCTAGCAGCAACCCTGAGAGCTGGAGAGACAATGAACAGGATTGAAGTCTGGCAAGAACATCAGAGAGCACTGTACAGTGAGCACCCCACCCCTTGAAAACACGCAAGCAGAGAACTCTCACCTACAAGTAAACCCCGGGACACAGCTTTAGAAACATGTTTTCAACCAAGAGTCTGGGGCTGGTGAATTGTACTTTGGCTGAATGCTTGAGTTGAACATGGTTTCACTGAGTTCCATTCCGAGATCCAGAACAACACCAGGACAAACTCCTAAGAACTGCCAAGTATGGCATAAATTACATAAAATGTACTTCTATAAAAATCTCATGTATGGACCAACACTAAGAACAGAGGTGCATAGAAGCTAATGAGCACCAAACCTTGCAGGATCATTTTGTAGACTTGGTCTTTTGGACAGACCCAAAATAGTTTTAATCAATTTGGTGGCTAGTAGGATTGAGATTATGCCAATTCCAAAAGCAACTTTTTGTCATATTTTCTCCTAATATAACTGAAATGAGGAGAGTGGAATCCAGGACCGTGACCGCCCTTTACTGTCAGTCGTAACAGCTGATGCTATTGCCTGCGGAGATGGGAATTTGGGCGCTCTTCCAGGTTCCCACCATCTGTAACACATTTTCCTCAAGACGCCCAATCCACCCTTTCATAGACCATCAGAAATCTTTCTATGCATAGTCAAGTCCATTTCAACTATCTCCAATCCACCCTATCAAAGAACACTGACAGCGCCATTATCCTAAACTTTTCAGATATATTTATCCTCAATGCTTAGGTAAATCTGATAAAAATCTGAATACAAGGAGTGCAGAGCTGACAGAGCGGGAAGGTTCTTGATTACACAAGACAAATGCAAAGGAAGATTCCAA
Source organism: Sorex araneus (assembly GCF_027595985.1). Lineage (NCBI taxonomy): Eukaryota > Metazoa > Chordata > Mammalia > Eulipotyphla > Soricidae > Sorex > Sorex araneus. The sequence goes on from NC_073303.1 coordinate 264,073,488, forward strand.
TTATTGCCCCATTCCTTAAGAGTCTCTCTGTCAAAAGAAACTGAGGCCTACAGGTTGGTTTCTAACATTTCCACCACAGTTCCTGACAAGTGGATGGATGTTCCACAGAACAACCCAATGTTTCTACATGGTGGATGCACAAAATTGAAGGCTGAGCAATCATTAATTTTTTTAAATTTTTTCCAACTCAAGAAACATATACATAAAATGGACAGACGGCCGTCTGAAGAATGTTAAGGAAATAGTTTCTAGCAAAAAAACACACCCAAGTCTGGGTTTGTTATAGCACAGGATGGAGCCCATAATGTATGTGTTAAGCTATAGCACAGGGGGAAGCGCATAATGTGTTAAGCCAAGGCTGCAACCCTATCAAGGAGGATGGACCATGAAGGCCACTGAAAACACCTCACCACAAATGAGTCCTCTCCAGGATCAATGAATTGTTTTGTTCTTTTTAGGTTTGTAGTTTGTATTTATTTTGAGGTGGGCCACACCAAGCGGTACCAGGGATCACGGATGGTGGTTCCAAGGGACCAGCCAAAATGCTGGGGATGGAGCCACGTTTCCACCCTGGTGGAAGGCAAGTCTACTCACAAAGCACTATCACTAGTGACAACAAACCAGTTCTTTAAACAATGAACTCTTGTGCTTATTTTTTTTGCCTTTTGGGACACAACCAGCGATGCACAGGTTATGGTACTCCTTGCTCTGCACTGAGGAATTACTCCTGGCGGTGCTCAGGGGACCATATGGGATGCTGGGATTCGAACGGGGTCGACCACGTGCAAGGCAAACGCCCTACCCGCTGTGCTATCCCCCCAGTCCATCTTGTGCTTACTTTTGACCCAATAAAAAAATAACAGTATTTCTTCGAACTTAAAGATATAGGAATTGGGGTTGGAATGCTAGCACAGAGGGGAGAGCACTTCCACTGCATGTGATGGATGCAGTTTGACCCTTGGCATCGCACATGATACCCTGTGCACTTCCAGGAGTAATGCCTGAGTGCTGAGCTTGAAGTACCCTATCAGCATCACTGCGTATGAATGAAAAAGAAATAGTAAACATAATAACAATAGGAATATCTTTAGATTTTAAAATGACTGATTTTAGCACCCAGTGAAACTACAGACCATCTAAACCAGCATTAGACTGCAAAATTCCTCCTTGAAGTTCCTCCTTTCAAGTCACATTCTTGTTCCAATGAACTATCCTGACGGCATAGTATTTATATTCAATGTGCAATTCTTACCAGCTCACTCGTATTCAGTGACCCTGTTCCCAAATCAAACTGCTGCAATGAAAAACCCTGAAGCTGTGATTGAAGTTCTGAAATCAAACACAACACACAATGGAAGAATTAGCAATGGAATTTAGTCCACTGAGGTCCATTGTGGAGAATGCTGAGAGTAGCTTGGGAATCCACAAAATAGGTTTTTGGGTTTTCTTTTTTAACCAGACCTGGTGATACCTGGGGAACCATATGCAATGCAAGGAATTCAACCTTGGTGAGGCTTAAGAAAGGGAAGTACCCTCCCTGCTGTACTATCTCTCCAGATTGAATTACCTTGGTTATGAGCTCACTCATTCACTTTTTAAATGCAAAACAAAACATATTCTTTCCAGGTTAGAGAGAAGTGCAGGTAGGGCATTTCCCTTGCATGAAGCTGATGGGCTGATTCCTCAGTACCAACAAAAGTTACCACTGAAAACTGCCAGTAATAAATATTGAAAATTCCCAGGCCGAAAAACCAAAATAAAAAAATTGCAATATACTAACAGAACATGCTAATTATCTGAGGGCAAAAATAAGCATTAAAGAGAGGGCAGAGGGGACTCTCACTGCTCCTGAAAGAGACCAACACCACTGGAGGCTGGATAGACAGGATGGTGAAGCACAGATGGGTGGCCAAGGGCTGTGAATCCCACGACTATTGTACATGGCTGACAGATAAGTAATAATGAAGACAAAGCCAAGAGAGAAAACATCAGGATCATTCCATGACAGGCAATTCATGCAGTGAAGGGCAGCATGAGCGCAGCACAGATGCTGCATTCAGGAGCCCGAGCCCCCCAGGGTCAGCAGCGCATTTCACAATGATTTTCTGAGGACTCTCCTTGGACTTGGGCCCTGTGCTCTGTGTGGATTCCCTGTGTGTGTGTGAAAGGTGCTGCTGACCCTGGAGGCCTCTGGCTCCTGGATCCAGGTTTCTGTGTCACGCTCACACTACACTTCCTTCACCCAAACTGTCAATCATAATGGTCCTGCCTTTGCTTTACTCACTTTGCTCCATTCTTTTTCATCTGTCAAGCATCTGTGAGGTTCAGGACCCTATGTGCCCCATCCCCCTCTATCCGTTACCAGCCTGGCTGCACAGCCTGCAATGTTGGGGTGCCATTTTTAGGAGCAGCAGATCCACCTCCCACCCTGCCCGCTCTATCTCTACGTTTGTGTTTTCCCTCAAATCATCAGGATGTTTTTTTTTTTAAAACTTTTTATTAAATCACCATGTGGAAAGTTACAAAGTTCTCAGGTTTATATGTCAGTTATACAATATTCAAACACCCATCCCTTCACCAGTGCCCATATTCCACCACCAGAAACCACAGTATACCCCCCGCCCCACCCCCTACCCCCTAATGTATAACTAATGAATTTCAATTCATTTTTTCTTTACCTTGATTACATTCCATAATTCAACACAAAACTCACTATAGTTGTTGGAGTTTCCAACCAAGAGAGACAGACCTACTACATTTGATAATTAGTTTTTCATTGCTGGAAATGAAGAGATATGTAGCCCCACTGCTACAAGTACATAACTCTCTCTCTCTCTTTTTTTTTCCTTTTTCCTTTTCCCATTTTTTTTTCTTTTTCCCCCTCATCCTCCTTCCCGCACCTCATAGTATGGTGTACACCACACCGCATCGGCCAGCGTGGGGCTTTTACTTAGTTCACAGTCCAGAGAGGTGGCTGCTACATTAAAAACCTTCAATATTTCAACAAAAACTTACTGTTATTATTTGGAGTTTCCCCCCAAGTCAGACCTGTTCAAAAGGAACCGTTTCACATTGCTGACAATTATAAATGTTAAGTCTGTATAAAGTCTTAAGTCTCTAGTCTCTGGAGTCTAGTTGGATTTCTGTATAAAGTCCAGGGAAAATTCTGCCAGAAATTACATAGCCCATCTCACAGTCCCAGTGCATTGCTGTAAGAAGTCTCTGAATTCAAAGTCTTTAGGTGCAGAGGGTCCGATTCGCGCTCAGCGGCTCCGGATTTATCTGGGTTGAGGGCGTGCCAGTTACGCCCCCTTCCCATGAGTTCCTGGGAGCCCCAAAAGTAAAAACCGAATACCTGTGGGTTTGGAGTCACAGAAGATGGCGCCTGCCACGAGGGTGCCGCCAGGCCGCCGCTTTCCGTGCAGGAAGGCAGGGTGGGGAGGAAAAAAATCCACCCCCGGCAGCACAGAGTTGTAGCCCAGTTCGCAGTCCCAATGCATCGCTATCGGATGCTGCGCTGGATACCCGAATGTGTTACATCTCTGGAGTCAAAGTCTTTAGGCGCAGAGGGTCCAATTCGCACTCAGCGGCTCCGGATTTATCTGGGCCGAGGGCCCAGGATGGTTTCTGAGCATCCTGAAAAAATTACTTTTATTTTGTTGTGGGGCCTTGTGTTGCTGTAGATTTTTCCTGGTGGTCCTCAGGCCTTCCTTTGGGCGGTCCTCAGGGAACACCCCCTGTCACCCTACCTGCTGTTCTCTCTGTGACTTCCTAAGAGATTTCCTTCAGTGTTTGTGTTTAAAAGTCAAGGAGTGAGCCCATAACAAAGCTAGTTGGGTGGAGCGACAGTACAGCGGGGAGGGTGTTGGTCTTACCCCTGACCGACCAGGGTTTGATCTGCAGTATCCTATATACTCTCCCAAATGTCACCGGTTCTAGTCAAATACAAAAGTCTAAGAATTAGTTTGAGGATTGTCAGGCTCCTCACAGTGATCCTCCCGAAGGACCTTCCATTTGCTGTGTACCCGTTAGGATTGTGAGAACCACAGAGATGTCCTCCACATGTTCGGCCTATCCACCCAGGGGCCATTCAGCTAATTCTTACCTTGGTTGCTGCAATTGATTTCAGAACTTAAAACACAACATGAGGATTTGGTGTTGTTGCAATTTGATTTGTAAATGAGGTCACCAAATCTGAGTGAGCTTGCAAGGTTTCCACGTTGAATAGATAGTTTTATGATGGCGGGATAGGTCAGTGGAGCAAGCATGTGACTTGAGAGGTGGGGGTCCAGGCTCCATCCCCAACAAATAGTCTGACAGCTCAGGAAGAAATCCAGAGCCTACTGCTGGGAGTGCAGGGCCTTAGTCCCACTGGGTACTGAAATTAGTCGAATTAAGACTTTAAAAAATTGTATTTTTTATAATAATGGAATAATGTGAATTTGCCATGTATGGAAAGTCAGTACAACTGTTAATTGTATCAAAGGACTGGCTGTGGACCCTAGCGATAGTGCAGTGGGATGGGCACTTGCTTTGTATGATGTGTGTACCTGGGCTCCATCCCCAACACCTCACATGGCCACCAGCACCCCACATGGACTAATCCCTGAGCACTGCTTGGTGTGCCCCCCCCTCACAAAATTAATACTAGGCTGGAGCAATAGTGCAGTGGGTAGGGCGTTTCCCTTGCACGCAGCCGACACAGGTTTGATGTCCAGCCTCCATGTGGTCTCCCGAGCACCGCCTGGAGTATTTCTTGAGTGCAGAGCCAGAAGTAACCCCTGTGCATCACTGGGTGTGACCAAGAAGCACAAAATTAATACAAAAAGAAAACGAAAATAACAAAAACCTCACTGACCCTGAGAGTAATGTGCTTGTGCTGAAATGATTGAAATGGCCCCTGTGGTCCATCTCAAAATGTCGTGACCAGGCCTGCTCGGGGCAGTGGCTCTGCGTTCAGCTTTCCATGCAGTCCCAGACCCAGACAGTGACTTATACACCTACAGAGAAGATCATTAGCCAACTCTCTGGTGAGAAACACAGGACTCCTGATAGCCAATCTAGAGGTTTCTGGGCATCGATTCTGCCAATGCTTTGGGCAACTGGGCATAGGTTTGAACAAAGCAAAGGCAAATTGGTCCTTTGAACAAACTCTGCACCTGTCCACACCCAGGGACCTGTTGTGCCGATATCCACCATCAAATCCAAAATGAACCCCAACGTTTTTGGGTCAGATTGAAGGAGACATGGAGATATCAAAAAATAAAATTTGGAGGAGTGTATTCACACCAGCTGGCGGGCTGTCCTGCTAGGCAAGAGCAGCAGCTTCACAGCAGAAGCACAAGCTGTTGGTCAAGAAATACCTCATCCTGGCGCACCTGTCATTTTCATAAGCACCCACAAAATTACTTTCACTCACGGAGCCCATGTCCTGAAAACCAGAAGTTATGTAAGCATAGTGAAGCAAGCATTAATATAGAAGAGAGAAAAGGTGGTTACACACACACACACACAAAAACCAATCAACTATTGGTCATTAACCACCTCAGTGTTGTGGGCCCTAAACCATTGTTCCTATTTTACTCCTTGACTGGCAGGCCATACAAGAAATTCAGTATAATAATATGGTTATCAAATAACTCCACTAAATAAAATGTAAAGTTCGAAAATAAGTTTCATCTTTTACTATAAGAAACATCAAATCATAGCTGAACAATCGGTCAACATGTCAGAAAAAAAGGCTTTCTCCTGCACACCCACTGTACAATTCTTCTTGACTTCTGTTTTAAATTTTGAAGAATTTTAGTTTTTGCTGCATAATTCATCCACTACTAAACTACTAAATGGCTACTCAGTTACAGAGCAGTGAAGGGAATTTCTGTTCATGCAGCTGATCCATTTTAGATCCCAGTTCATATTAGTTCATTGTCGAACTTGAGCACTGTTTGAACAGTTGCTGAGCACAGAGCTAGGGAACACCAATGGTTACTAACATACACAAACACATATACAGGAATATTGATAACACGTATAATACTTCCCCATTCACCAATTCCTGAGCCTCATTCTGCAACACCCACAAAATTAGCTTCACTAATTCTGGGCATGTGATTCACTTAGTTTCTAGCTCACTCCTGTAACAATACATGAACAGGTGGAGCTACTCCAGCAATTGGAATTTCAGTGAATTGAAATCAAAAATCAGGGTTAGGACAGTCCAGCTGGGAAGTAGCTACCGCAGGTTCTAGGGTTAGAACAACAGAGGGTTCCCCCAGCCCAGTGTGGAGTGGCCCTGAGCAGTCAGGTGTAAGTCCTCAGCACTACAGAATGTCCCCCCCCCCAAATTAGTTAACACAAAACATACTCCTGGATAAATTAACACAAAACATAATATATGGATATTAACGCCCAGTGATTTCTGAGCATTATTTTTTGGTGCTTTTGTTTAGGGGTCAGGGTTGGGGCACTATTCTGGTGGGTATTTGTGAGGAAATCTTTGTGAATTTTATTCCCTTTGTAAAAACATAAAATCTTTGGCGCCATAGGCCATGTGTTCACTCTATCTATCCGGTGCCTGGCAACCCCCCAGATACCCTGCTGGCCTGATACAAGACGAGAAACGGGAAGAAAAATTATCTTTCCTAACCTGAAAGTACCCGGTCAGGAAGAGTTGGTGTCTGGCCCTTTAAGACTGAGTGGCTAGAAGTGTGGATGACGTCACAGAGCCCTGTCTGAGGTTCCGGTCTGGCGCCACTGTCACAGCTTGAAGAGTGGGGCTGGAGTGGACAGGGGGTCCCGGCGGGGTTGCTCAGTGGCCGGTGGAGGGGGACCACAACCGGGTGGCCACAGCGTCCTCCAGAGGTTCGTCCCGTTCATTCCTGCCCTTTTGGGAGACGAGGGGGTTTCTGAGGGAACTTACCTCAGAGCTGCCGGAGGGGTGTGAGTCCCGGGGAGGCCTGGCGGCGCCTGGCGGGGCTCGGGGCGACTCCGGGCTCAGCGCTCAGGATCCTCCGGGGTCGGGGGACCCCATGGGGTGTCGGACAGTGCCCCGCCCTCCCCGCTGCCCTGTCGCTCAGGCCCCGACCACAGAGAGAGACAAGAGGAGCCCCAGTTTCCCAGTTTCCCGCAGGTCAGCGGGGCGTGCGCAGCCGCCTCCCCATTGGTTCCTGCAGGGACACTCGGAGCCCCCGGGGGTCACGGGCTGGGGAGGGGGGTCACCCGGGAATGTTCCCGGGCCAGTACTTTGCTGGCCACTTCCGTCATTGCGGTGATTATAGAGTCGGGGCCAAAGGGTCGGTTCCCCTGGAAGAGGTGGGAAAGGCGATTCTCTTTTATTTTAATTAAAAAACAATGTTTGGTTTCATTATTTTTGTCTGACATCCCGCAGCGTTCAGGGTCCCTCCTGGCTCTGCACCAGGGGACTCTCCTGGCGGGACTCAGGGTCCTGTGGAATGTCAGGCTCATTCCTGTCAGCCCGTGCACGGCAGGTGGTCTCCCAGTGCACTGCCCTCTGCACTGGCCGGGGACTCAGGAGTGTGTGGCTGACCGTTTGATTTTCCCGGGTTCCCTGCGCCTGCGGTAGGTTTTTGGGATCCTGGGAGATGCGAAGTTGTAAGAGACCCTGCAGGAGGAGGTATAGCATCCGGGCTGTGTTGGACCAGAGAGGTCCATGCAACCAAATGTAGCAGGTAATAGGCTGGTCACTTCCAGGATGCACCCCAAGATATACCATAATGCAGTCTATGATGACCATTGGTCACCACACCTTTATTTCTTTGTCTTATATAATTTAGTGTTTTTTTTATTAGGGTGAGGGAACATGTAGTGGGATTGCTTAGAGCACATAGACTAGAGACTAGAGACTAGAGACTAGAGACCAGCGTGGGACAATGAACTTTGTATGACCTGCACTGGGGGCTTGGGAGAGTCCTGTGCAGATGGCCTCTTGAAAGAGGGGCTTTGAAGGTAACTTCATACATTTACTTGAGAACTTTCCAACACCCAGCAAGATAAGCAGGACACATCCTGCACGTACATACTCCTCGTGCTCTAAGTAACCTTGGGAATAATCTGACTTGGTATTTTTTTAGTGAGAGCATCCTGAGACAAACACAAAATATGTCTGTTTGATGTGTAGCTCATGAGAACATCTTTCGACTTGGCTGCGTGCCTGGGTCAAAGTATGATAAGAATATAAAAACTGCTTGCTTGAGAATAAACCTTGCCTTCAGCCTCGATAGCTGCTGGTCAATGCTTCATCTCTGAGTCGGTGGTCTTCATGCCGGAGCTGGACTCCGGCAGGAACACATGGCAATTTTCAGGGGTTATTCCTACCTCTGTACTGAGGGATCACTCCTGGTGGTGCTCAGGGAAACATGGGATTCCGGCAATTAAAGCTGGGTAAACACGTGCAAGATAAGAAACTCACACACAATATTTTTATTATTATTAATTGTAGTTTTTGGTCCACAGCTGGTAAGTGCTCAGGGCTCACTCTTGCCTCTTTGCTCAGACATGGTTCCTGGCAGTGCTGGGGTGGGGAAACCTGTGTGCTCTTGCATATTAACCTGGGCTCAGCTGCTTGAACTAAAAACATCCTATCCAATTGCTATCTCTTCTAACGCTCTGATTTTATTTTCCCCCAGAAATATAATTTCTGCTTCACCCGTCAAATTTCATAGCATTCCCTCATTGTCAATTTCTCCCGGACAAGAGGCTCCCCCTTCTGTTCTGGTGAGTACTTGCAGAAACGGGCTTTGCAGGAACCTGTTGCACTAGGTTTTAAATGTCTCCCTCTAGGGGCGGGAGCCTTAATACAGCTAGGACAGTGTTTGTCTTGCTCAGGACAGACCTGGGTTCAATCCTCCCATGCCCCATTGGAGTGTCTGAGCATTGAGAGGTGTTGCCCAAAAGACCATAAAAAAAAAAAAAAGAAAAGCCAATGGGGCTGGAGCGAAAGCACAACGGGTAGGGCGTGCCATGCACGTGGCTGACCCAGGTTCGATTCCCAGCATCACACATTATTCCCTGAGCACCGCCAGGAGTAATTCTGAGTGCAAAGCCAGAAATAACCCCTGTGCATCGCCAGGTGTGACCCAAAAAGTAAAAAAAAAAAGAAAAGTCGAGCAATAGGAGAGCAGACAGGGCACTTGCTTTTCATGCGGCTGAGGGGTTTGTTCCCCAGTACTCCATAGGGTTCCCTGAGCACTGCCGGGTGTCTCCCAAACCTCTTTTTGGATGTTGTGGGCTTCTCTTCTACCTCATCTTTTTGTTTCCCCCTTTTTGCTACAAGCTTGGAGTTGATCAGGGACTCTGCCCATGTGTCTCTGGATGTAGGGGAGCCGTGGCATGTCCCCCACCAGTAAAGCAGGTGTTCAGCCCTTGAGCTCCTCTCCATGGGTCTATCTCACTACTTGGGGAACAGATGGGCTGGGATTTGAGGACACACCTTGCAGTGCTTGAGGCCTGTGCCCTTCTCTATTCACATTAGCAGTGCCACTGGATGCCAGTGAAGGTCCCCAAGCTTTATGTGGCCAGCATGTGCTCCAGCCTGGTGTGCTCTCTCCTGCCCCTCTGTTCATACCTTCATTGGATGTTCTTAGTTGAACATGCTGGAAAAGTTCCAACAAGAGGCTGTCAGAAGGAAACAAAGGGGTTGGAGTCTCTGAGCAAAATTATACACTTTCATCATTTAGATTTCTTTTGGGCCAAATGTATGTTCCACCTACTTTTCTTACACAGGATCAAATAACTGAATGAATAAAATGACATTATCTGTGAAAACTTGACTTGTAAGTTCTGAGCATCCCAGGGTGTGGCCCAAAAATAAACAAACCAAAGAATTGAGCCTTGAGATTTATTGCTGGATTTCACACATCGCTGTTGGCAGATGACTTTCTCTGTGACTTTATTAGAGGGGTGGGGAGTGGCAAACCCAAATCTAGCAGTAATCACGGATAACTCCTTAGGAATTCAGGGTGTAAAGTTCAGTCGGACGCATGCATGGGAAGTTCTCACTTACTGTCCCCTGCAAACCTTTGATACCACAGCTTGTTTTTGGCTCAGGGTCACACCAGGAGCTGCCAGGTGTCTACAGCCCTACCATGACCACTACCAGTTGGGCCTTGTCCTCGCCTCCACCTGCATGTCAGTCTGTTCTTATCAGAGGGTTCACAGGATTTATATAGAATTTGAATTTTCGGGTAAGAGATAGATCAGGAGTGCAGGCCCTGGCCTTGGAAGCACCCTGTGATGGTATAATGGGTTCATTTTCAGTTGGCCATGCCTGCGATGCTAATGGGTTACTTCTGGCTCTTCTCATTGATCACCCACTGCAAGACGTGGGGACACTTTCCGTCTGATGGAGATTGAAACTTGATTGAAGTGCATGCCAGGCAGGCACCCTATGCTCTGTGCTATCTCTGAGGCCATCAAAAAAAGTTTTTGCTCTGGTTAAATTCCAGAAAGTTGTGATAGTAGATGTTCTTTTTCCTACAGTATACAACTCATATTTCTTGGGTGTGTGTTTTTGCTATGGTTTCACATTCACCGGTAGTCTGGGCTTCCTTCCGACTCTTCACTCAGGAATCACTCCTGGTGGGTTTTGTGGACTGTAGGGATGAGGGATGTCAAACCTGGGTAACTGTGTGCAATGCCAGTGCCCTCCCTTCTCTGTGTTTTATTGATCTTTCTCCAGGACCTGATTTTTACCTATTGAGCTAGATATGTTTGTTCAAATGTTATAGAATATTCAGTTAGTGTGGATCCAGGAGCCCTAACAACAGGACAGCAGGTCAGTTGCTTGCTTTACCTTCCCTGAGAGTGGAGGGCATCATGGATTACAACGCACTTTTGTGTCCCCTGGAGAGGAAGGAACATCTAGCAAAGTCTTTCAGGGTGGGTCTTGAGCTGTGCCTTAGGGTGACACTGGTCAGGTCCATGAGTTGTGCTCCGTTCTGGTTCTCATGTGTCTGACTTCTCTTTCAGATGATTCCATGGAGCCACATGCCGGTCCTTGGGAATTATAGAAGCTGCAGACAATGGTGACGTACCATCTGACACACTGTCACTAGGTGGGAGGAGAATGATGTGGTGACATGATGCAGTGACAGGCAGGTACCGGTTTCTAGGGTCTGTGTCTTGAGTTTCAGGAAGGAGTCCTGGGATGTAATTCCTGGCCTGAGTGCTCCGACTCTCTGCTATTTGAGGCTACTTTGTCCTTGTCTGTTGGTTTCCTTTTATTTGGGTTTAGCCACAACCAGCAGTGCTCTAGGAGTACTTCTCAGTGCTCAATTATCATTCCTACCAGATCTCAGGGACCCTGTCAGTTGGCATGGATTCAAGACTGTCTTCAGTTTCATTTGTATTTTTTTTCTTTTGAGCAACATTTAGTGATCATTGTATTTTAGGACAGGAATGATATTGTGTGCTTTAAAATTGTTTCACTTATAGTACTTGACTTTGCAAAGTAACTGTACTTTGATCTATGCAACGTATTTCTTTTTAAAAAAATCTTTTTAATTAGTGAATCACTGTGACGGTAGAGTTAACAGATTTACGTATTTTCGTGCTTGTGTTTCAGTCATACAATGCTCAGGTACCCATCCCTCCACCAGTGCCCATTCTCCAACACTGATGATCCCAGTATCCCTCTACCCCTCCCCATTCCATTCCCCCACCCCACCTCGCCTCTGTGGCAGGGGATTCCCTTTTGGGAGGTGATGGAAGGGTCACAACGAGTGATTCTCCTGGGTTACTTCTGGCTCAGGGCACCCACTTAAGTGTGCATGTTACTCCGGCTAAGATTTCACACTAGGTTGCATTACCACTGATGTCTAAAACAGTCCTGATGCATCACCCCCTCTGCCACCAGGCTCTGCATCCTCTGACAGCTTCCTGCGGGACCCCTAGAACCTACCAATAAGTGGGGAGCATGTGAAAGTCAAAAAGCTCCACCAGATACTATTGAGTCCCAAAAAGTGAAGAATGTATCCCCTAACTTCACAGGGCAGGAGGCTAGTACACTGAGAGGACATCTGCCTTGTATGCTACTGTGACGGCAGCCAGCAGCCCCTAGGATCCCCTGAGCACCCCCAGGACAGAACCCTGAGTGCAGAGTCAGGAGTTACCCCTAAACAAATATTTTTTAAAGGTATAGAAAAAAAAAGCCTCCACAGATACCTTTGAAAAGGGTATCTATGACCCTTAGGATAGCTCTGGATTCAGTCTCAGGAATGAAAAGCCGCCAGCAACAGGCTGGCCTGGGGACACTCCCCACATGACCCCTGCCCCCACCCCTGTGACCATCTTTGTGAGGGAGCTAACACACGCCTAATGCAGTCACACATGCCCCGGGGAAACTGAGACTTCTTCTGGCTCTGACACTTTCTCTTTGGATGGGGGCCGAGTGACAAGTCAGCAGGGAGGGCGCAGTCCTGGCATCCCGAATCCCGAAGCACAAAGACGGGAGTCACCCTGAGCACCGTGGGTGTGGCCCAGAACACATACAACAGTCATTTAAAAAGAATTGACTCTCACTTGTTTGTCCTGTTATTTTTGCTGTTCTGGAACTTTCCGAGACATCACTCCCCAAGCTCTTATTCCTCCCAGCCCCGCGCCACGTCTCACACCCGGGTTTCTTTGGAGATTTCGGGGTGATCACTCCTGGCCATGCTGGGGGACCCTGCGTGGTCGAGAGGAACAGGCCAGCGCCCTCCCGAGACTGACGCCCCCTCCGCGTCTCTCGAGAGTCTCCTCAGGAAAACCCCGCTGCTCCTTGAAATCAGTGAATAAACAAGATGAACTCCCCCATGGTGCAGCGGTGCCAGGTGAAGGGCCGCAGCCTCCCACCCCACCACTGAGCGACCCGTGGCCCACTTGGTGACACTTGGCTGGCGAGACAAAAGGCCCTTGGGGACGCCTCCTGTCCCCTAGCACCCCAATGCCTGCACCTTTCCCGCTCCTCAGCAGGCAACAATGTCAGGACTGGAACTTCCGGGAAGCTAAGCGCTGGGTTCTGTGACTTCGCTGCATCGCCGCTCATGGCCTTAAAGGGCCAGGCTCCAAGGACTCCTGACCAGGCCGTTTCTAGTAAGGAATGTAATTTTTTTCCTGTTTCTTGCCTTTAGTCAGGTGACCAGGATGTCTGGAGATCACCAAGTACAAGACAAATAGAGAGTGAGGGACTGAACAGATGGCATATGCAGCAAAGTCTTTATTTTTTATGAAAAGAAGAAAGATCACTAAGATTCCATGCAAACCACCTCCTGGACCATGCCTTAGCATGGTCTTACCCTGCCTGTTATTCCCAAGGGTCAGCATTAGGCTTCAAAACAGAGACCTGGAGGAGAAGTCAGAGCGGTGAGCAGAGAGAGGATAAACCTCTAGCCCTGACCTGGAAGGTTTTCCTGCTTGGCCCCAGAGATGTCCTGATGGCAGGCACTCTGGGGTACCAGGTCAAGCCCCACCTCGGGGAGACACTGCCAGATGCTCCTTCCTCTCCTGGGGATGCCAAGTAGGCTGGAATTTGGGCTGTCTGTCAGGAGAGGAGTGACGGGCTCAGTGGATAGTTGAGGATATTGCAGCCCTGAGATCCAGGACTCCTCCCTGGGTCCCAAGGAAGGTCTTTATGGGCCCAGCCTGGGGCTACCTCCTAGGCCAGGAGCCCTATGATTAAGCACCCCTGAGCTTCAGGGCAGCCCACAGCAATCACAGCCCCCTAAGTGCTGTGCGTGGGTGTTGCCACAGGGAATCAGCATGAACAAAACTTTATCCTTGTTATGCTCACAAAATTATCATGAGTATGTATATCTGAGTGTGAGTGTGTTTCAATGTTTGGGTCACAACAGGAAGTGCTCAGGGCTATTTGAACTTGGCAATCAGGGAACACTGCTGTTGTGGCTTGGGGGACCATTTGGAATTCCAGGGATTGAAGCTGGGTTGGCCTCGTGCAAGGTAAGAGACCTCCCCAAAGTACTAGCAATCAGGCTCTGTCTAAATAAATTTCTGTCCAACACAGTACGAGTGATCCCTAAAGAACTATCCCCTCCTCATCAAAAACCCCAACTACCCGGGATTAGTGTTTGAATATTAAATGTAATCAAATATAGTAAACTACCTTATCAAATAGAAAATAAAAAATAACTCCTTGCTTTAAAAATAACCCCTTTACAAGCAATATTCACCCCAACAGCCGGGGTCGCCTGGTCAGGGTCAAAGAGCTGGTGACGAATTGAGAGATACTTTTCAACTTAACTTGAGAGAGCAGAAATTCTTTATCAGGAAAAAGACACTAACGTGGGGGCGGAGAGACAGTTAAGAGAATACAGTGAAAATGATCAATCCTAGGCATCCCATGTGAAAACATGATCACTGATGGAAAAAATTTCTGAGAGTAGAGCCTAGAGTATCCTCTGGGGAATTACAGGTGTGCCACCCCCCCCCAAAAAAAAAACCTAAAATTGTCAGAAAAGTAAATTTTATTTAAAACCCCCAGCCACATGCTAGGACCAGGCCCCCAGGATTCCTAATGGCAGCTGCCAATGAAAAACATGAACTTCAACAAGGTCCTTCACCAATGGGAGCTGAGGAGCTGCCCCTCAAAGAGATCTGGCAGTTTGCATACGCATGTCTAAACCAAAAGCTTCAGGAGAGGATCCGTCTCAACCCCTGGTTGAGAGGGTTGGGATGCTGAAGACCTCTGCCAATAGCAGGTCTGGCACCCCAAGACCCGCATCCCACCATGCTCTGCTCTGCACCCAGGACTCACTGCCCCATCGCAGATCTGGAGGAGGAGATGCCCCCAAATATCACACACTCATACCTGAGACCCCTGTGCTGCGCAAAATTCCCCCCACTACATCCACCAAAGCTCCACATCCTCCTAAAGCCAAGGGAGCACAGTGGACCCCAGGAACAAATTAGATATGGTTGAGGGGGAGTGAAAAACAACCACAAAGTGCCCCCAAAGCTGGCACGGCCTCGTGGGTCGCGGGTACAGGGACTGGAAGGGAGAGGCGCTCACGTCCTTCCACTAATTGGCCGTCAGTGTCCTCCTTCGATGGTGATATATCACGTTGTCCTTTAAACCCATGCCCGTAGGATGCCTGATCCACCTGACATCATTAGGATATAAATGTGCACATGGAAGACTCCCATCTGTGGCATCATCAATTTCAGCAAGGAGCCTTAAAGTGCCAGGTTCCAAGTGGAGACAGACCATTATGCCAGCCCAAGTGAATCGGTGCCAGGGGGATGGGCTCGGATAAAGGAGAGGAGAGGCAAGTGCTGGAGGGGCCGGTAACAGACTTCAGGGCAGTGCGTTAAGGCGGAGTCCCGTTACCCTGTACTGGTCAAACATAGAAGCAGTGCTCCCACATATGCCTCCATCATAAAAACAGAAGCAGACTGATTCAAGGCAAAACAGACAAATGGCTCATGAGTCAACGAGTGTTTAAAACTAAAATAAAAAGAAAGGCGCGGGAGAGGGAAAGAGCGCCTCACTGCACCGAGCCAGGCACAGGGCCTAGGGCAGCAGTGCTGTCTCTCCCGCCACCCGAGTTCGGTACCCTCCAGCCGCTTCCCCCACCCCGGGGAGGTTGATGGCGATGATGTGGCAGGCGAAGGAAGGAACGGAGCCAAGATGGTTGGTCTCACTTGCAGTTCATTCCAATCTTCCCTCTATACACTCTCCTCCCCCACTCCTTCTCTCCAAACTCCTTTTATTGATCATGGCCCTTCCAAAGGGCGCAATACATTGAGGTCACCAAAGGCACCAAAAGATCTTACAGGAAGAACATTGAGGCAACATAATTCTCTTGTATCTGCAGGTCTTTAATCTAGGAGCTAGGCCCCCTTGGAAAGAAGATACAGAACCAGGGGCCGGAGCGATAGCACAGTGGGTAGGGCGTTTGCCTTGCACGCGGCCGACCCGGGTTCGATCCCCGGCATCCCATATGGTCCCCCAAGCACTGCCAGGAGTAATTCCTGAGTGCAAAACCAAGAGTAACCCCTGAGCATCGCTGGGTGTGACCCAAAAAGCAAAAAAAAAAAAAAAAAAAAAAAAAAAAAAAAATATATATATATATATATAAAAAAAAAAAAAAAAAAAAAAAAAAAAAAAAAAAAAAAAGAAGATACAGAACCAAAACAGAAGCCTTCCTTGGGCTGAAAGCACTCGGATTTACATCCCAAAGACCGGGCTGGGCTGCCACAAGAAATCTACATGTCAATTACAAACTAGACAGCATCTGAAATTTACATCCCAAAGACTAGGCTGGGCCAGAGCCTGGGAATCTACAATGTCAAGTCAGGTCTGGCTAGCACCTAAGATCTGCGTGTCAAAGACCAACTAGGCTTCTTGTGAAAAAAGGGAAAACTGCCTCTGAAATTATCTCCAAAAGGCAGCTGAAAAAGGGAAAATATTCCAACAAAGGAGTTTCTCCAGAAGTGATCCATCAAGATGAGGTAAAAGCAGTGATTCTGAAGCCAGCCCTGAAAATGCAGAGGAACTGGCCTAGCAGCAACCCTGAGAGCTGGAGAGACAACAGACAGGACCGAAGTCTGGCAAGAACATCAGAGAGCACTGTACAGTGAGCAATCTACCCCTTGAAAACATGAGAGCAGTGAACTCTCACCTACAAGGAAACCCCAGGATACAGCTTTAGAAACATGTTTTCAACCAAGAGTCTGGGGCTGGAGAATAGTACTTTGGCTTAATGCTTGTGTTGAACATGGTTTATCTGAGTTCCATTACGGCATCCAGAACAAAACCAGGACAAACTCCTAAGAACTGCCAAGTATGGCATAAATAAATTAAAACGTACTTCAATAAATAAATCCCACGTGTGGACCAATACTAAGAACAGAGGTGCACAGGAGCTAATGAGCACCAAACCTTGCAGGATCATTTTGTAGACTTGGTCTTTTGGACAGACCAAAAATGGTTTTAATCATTCTGGAGGCTAGTAGGGTTGAGATTATACCACTTCCAAAAGCAAACACGCTCAGGGCACAAGCCAGGGAGGGTCCTCAGACACTCACCCCCACACACGCCTCTTCTTCCTGTGCTTATGGGTCCTCATTACAGACAGGATATCAGCGCAGGCTTCACCCTAAAAAGCCCTGTCACCACAGAAACAGGGTATTAATTAGTGACAAGGAAAACATGACAAGCCATCCCCGTGTGTCCCCAACAAAATCGGGCACATTCCTCAAAAGGCTTGAATAGAATCCCACATCTGATATGCACTAAATTGGCAATTAACAGTTACATAAGTCCTAGGTTTTAATTCCAGTCTGAAATTGAGTCATACTGTAGCCCTCCCAAAAAGCCCTGGAAGTGACTCTAAGCTCTAAATAGCATGTGATGGGGTGAGGCCCTAAAAAAAATGAATTCATGTTCAGAGTGATACTCCAGCAGGGTGGGCGCTTGGTGACAGACACATCTGGGTTTGATCCCTGGCAATCATATAGCACTGTCAAGAGAAATTCCTGAGCTTTACTCCCTTTATCAAATCAAATTAATTAAATTTAAGTTAATTAAATTTTCAGTTAATCAAATCAACTGAAAAAAAAACAGTAATAAATGAAGTTGCAGGCCTAGTAAAGGAGTATAGCGTGTAAGGCAACTGAACTATAGATGCTGACCTGGTGTAGTACAAAGCATCCCCATGGGCTCCTGAGCACTGCAGGAGTGATCAGTCAGCACATAGCCAAGAGGACTGTGGACTATGGCCCCAAATCAAATCCAAAAGGGTCGGAGTGATAGTCAGCTGGTAGGGAATGTTCTTTGCACACAGCCAAACCGGGTTTGATCCCCAGCATCCTATACTTTTCCCTAGGCACTGCCAGGAGTAATTCCTGAGTGCTGAGCCAGAAGCAACCCCTGAACTATTGCTGAGTGTGACCCCAAAAGCTAAATAAGATGTTAAAAACAAATAAGGAAAACCAAAACAAACAAACTGAAGTGAAGGGTAGTACAAGAAGTAAACTGATTTAACAATGGAAGGAATTTTTTTCAGGAACCTGAAACCAGTACAGTATGTGGGCACTTTACCATGCTCATGGCTGCCTGAAGATCCCCTGCATCTCAGCAGTAAAGCCTGGCAATTGCCAAGTGTAGCCAATAAACAAAAACAGAAAAAAGAAAAAAACCTGAGAAACTGATTCACATCGCTGTCAATGACCCTGGCCTGTCAGAATCACGAATTCTGTAGAAGACACAGCCCAGCATGGACGCTGCTTGCCCTTGCGGGTCTGGCCAGGCACAGTCAGCCCCACACTGCTCTCAGCACAGCCTGCAAGTGCTGATAGGTCTCCAGCATCACGCCCCTGTAGAGCTTTCTCTGATCAGCGTCCAGGCATGTCCACTCCTCCGGGGAGAATCTCACGGCCATTTCGGGGTAGGAAACTGTGCCGTGAGCCAACACACAGGGGAGTGGGAGTCAGGGCCCATCTCCACCTCATTCCCAGGCTGTGAGGATGGGACCCCTCAGAGTGCTAACAGGGCTCAGGCACTTTCCCTAGGAATGAACCAACCTTGATTTCTCTCCATGCACCCTCCTGGCTGACGAGGAGAAATCACAATAGTCATCAATCCAAGGCACTCGGATCTAAAAAAAGTGAGGACGCTATACTACAAGGTTTCTGGAGGTGACAGTCTTGCACACAGCCACCCCAAGGTCAACTCCACACCACTGATCCAGTAAGAGTTATTTCTAGGGGCCGGAGCGATAGCACAGCGGGTAGGCGTTTGCCTTGCACGCGGCCGACCCGGGTTCAATCCCCGGCATCCCATATGGTCCCCCAAGCACTGCCAGGAGCAATTCCTGAGTGCAAAGCCAGGAGTAACCCCCTGAGAATCGCTGGGTGTGACCCAAAAAGCAAAAAAAAAAAAAAAAAGAATTTTTTCTAGATCTGGGATGAGATCAGTCCCAGTAGGGCTCGGGGACCATATGAGATGGCAAATATACATAGAACCTGGAAAGACCCGCAAAATCAAGGCCATATTTACTTCAGACAAACAACAACCATCTTTCCCACAGTACTCACCCCAATAGCCTGGGTCGCTGTTCCAGGAGAGATGAGAAGTAGGGGAGGCTTTGCAACCTGATGTGAGCGAGCAGGTTCCTGTGGTACAGAAGCACCAATACTGGAGGACACACATTAAGGTCGCAGGATGCTTGCCTTGCTGACCCAGATCAACCCTGCATCCCTTACAGAGCCCAGAGCACCGCCAGGAATAATACCTGAGCCTAGAGCACTGAGTAAGCACTGAGCCTATGGGAATAAAATCCCTCCCAAATAGAAACTCACCCAAAATAGCCTAAAGTAAATTTGCATTTGCAAACCCTAACTACCTGTGACAACCACGCCCTCGCCCTCAGGATGGCCCTGGACATCAAAGAAACTAATAAATAAACAACAGACAGCAGCATAGTTCTTTGTCTTTGGGGACCTGCCGGCCTGTCCCCATAATAAACCTGCTTCTATTTTATTCCTTTGGGGGGCACATAGCAGACTCTAAACGGGTCTTCCTGACTCTGCTCTCAGGAGTCGGTCCTGGTATTATGGATAGAGTCTGGGTCTACAAGGTGGAGAGCAAAGGCTCCGAGTGCTCTGACAACACCCCGGCCCTCTAATAAAAATTGGGGGGTCTACAGCCCCTCTGCACCCCAAAAAGCCCCGCGTCCCGCTGGGTGAAAGGAGCAGTGATAAACAGGCGCAAAAGAGCACCCAAGCTGGCTCCCAGTGCGGAGATGAGTTCGAAGTGGTGGTCGAGAGGGCACTCATGGGGGCCTGCCCCGTCCTCCCACAAACTGGCCTTCAAAGTCCAGCAGGTAGAAGAGGCACCACGTGAGCAGAGATGGCTGGACCCGTGTCCAGGCGACCCGCAACTGCCAAGCCCTGTGTGACGTCACTTCCTTTCCTGCAAGCAGTCTTAAAGGGCCAGATTCCAGGTGCGCACAAAACCATTAAGCCCACCAAGGGAAGTATGAGCTGCGATGGGCATGGGTTCGCATAGAGGAGTGGATAGGCGGCGGCTGATGTGCTCATCACCCAGAGGGCACGGGTGGTTAAGGAGACTCCCCTAATCCTAAATCAAACATTCAACCAATGCTTTCACATGCAAGGCCAGCAGGAAAACCGCAGGTGAAATAACCTAAGGTAAAACAGGTAAGGTGGCACCAGCTGGGGCCCAGAACAATGAATTTGTCCGGGAGGTAATAGATCCAGATGGCTCTGGAAGTAGACACTGAAGCCAGCCCTGGAGACACAAAGAGGAACTGGCCCAACAGCAGCCCAGAGCTGCAGACACTGGAACAGGAGCAAAGGCTGGGAAGAGACTCAGAGAGGACTGTCCGGTTGAAACACTACTCCTTGACAACACGGGAGTAGCTGACTCTCAACGACAAGAAAAACCCCAGGAGGCAGTTTCACAAACAGGGTATCAAACCCAGCCTATGAACCGGGAGGGATCGTCCAGTAGTTTGATGCCTGCATTGAAATTGATCACCCAGAGCCCATCCCTGCATGGCAAATGATGTACTGAGCAAGGAGTAACACCTAATCACAGCCAGGTATATCCTCTGCTGCCCAAACATCACCGTATCACTGTCACGGTCATCCCGTTGTTCATCGATTTACGTGAGCAGGTGCCAGTAACATCTTCATTCATCCCAGACCTGAGATTTTAGCAGCTTCTCCTTACTGTTTTTTCACAAGGATTGGAGGCTCTTTTCAGGGTCAGGGGAATGAGACCTGTTATTGTTACTGTATCTGGCATATCCCCAAACATATAGTGTAACAAATAAATCCCAGGATATGGAAAGATACTATGAATGGAAGGATACATTTAGCAAAAGGGCAGCAAACCATACTGGTCACTTTCAACATTGTGTGGCCTTTTTAGCAATCTACATAAATTATTTTTTATCATTCAGGTTGGCTGAAGCAATAGCACAGCGGTTGTGCGTTCGCCTTTCACGCGGCCGACCCAACATCGATTCCTCCGCTCCTCTCGGAGAGCCCAGCAAGCTACTGAGAGTATGGAGCCAGCACGGCAGAGCCTGGCAAGATACCCATGTGTATTGGATATGCTAAAAACAGTAACAATAAGTCTCTCATTGAGAGATGTTACTGGTGCCCGCTCGAACAAATCTCTGAGCAATGGGATGACAGTGATCATTCAGGTGACTACTAGATGGTTCAGATTTAACCGCTTCCCAATGCAAAAATTTTGTTTTCTAATACTATGAAGTGAAGTGTGGGATCCAAGACTGAGACCCAGGAATGTGACCATCATTATTATTAGTCATCACAGCTGATATTGCCTGTGGAGATGGGGGGAGGGAGGGCGGGAGCTTTGGGGCTCTCCATGTTCTCACCATATGGAAAACATTGGACTCAGGGGATCCCTTCCACAGTTTAAAAAAGTAGCAAATGTATCTCTGTGCCCCAGTAAAATCCATTTCAAACATCTCCAATCCACCCTATGAGGAGCCTTGCCAGAGCCATTTTCATAAGATGATCATTTGGGGGAATATTAATATCCAGTGCATATGTATATTTAACAAAAATATGAATATAAGGAATGTAGAAACGATACAGCAGATAAGGTGCTTGCTTACACAAAACTGACCTGGATTCCAAACCCTCATAAAGACACCTATGTCCCCCCATATGGATCCCTGAGCTTAGAGCCAGCAGGAAGTCCTGAGAAACTGGGGCTTGGCTCCCCAAAACCTAAAACAAGAAGTTCTGAAGAATGAAGGTTCGTCTGCTTTTCCACTTTCAAAGAATTCACTGAAGCATCATAATTGATTTCTCCCATAATTCCCACAAACCAGAGCCTCTGAGCCAAGCCAGAGTGAGAGCAAACAGTGACACAGTGAGCCTTGACAGCTCCGAGCAAGGGGTGTTTTTGTACCTGTTGTTTATTCACCTCCCTCCTGCTTCTGTCACCAAGAAACATTATAAGTTAACACACACAGAATAATAACAAAAACCAGGACACTGGCATATCTGCAACCCAGGTGATAATCTGCAAGTACCTTTGCCTGACGTCACGGGAAGGTTGTCAATGCAGCAGGATTATTTCCTTCTTGGCTGCACTTTTGTACCACCCGCGACCTCACGTTCAAAGAAAAGTTGCTGTACTGCAGGGGCCTGTTGTGACCTTAGGGATTGTTATTAGGGGATCAAACCATCCAGCGTGAATTTTGGAGTTTACTCAGGCTTGGACTGAAGCGATAGCACATTGGGCAGGGTGTTTGCCTTGCACAACCCAGGTTCGATTCCTCCATCCCTGTCAGAGAGCCCAGCAAGCTACCAAAAGCTACTTTCAAAGGATTCACTGCTGTTTTTACCCTGTTTTCACCGTTTTCTGTGCCAAATGCACTGCACCTCCCACAGCCAGGGAGGGGCTCAGGGCCCCTTCTTCAGAAGGAACCATGTAAACTACTGGCTGACAGGCCCCAGAAATCAGTCTAGGTATGGAGCAGCCAGGTATGGAGCAATGTGAGGACACAATATTAGGGTGTTCCTGGAGGTGCCAGCGTTGTACAACACTCTCACCTCATGGCCAATCTCAGCTCCACTGGTCAAGCAAGCACTGCACAGAGTAAGACCTGAGCACAGTTTCAGTGGAACACAAAAGAGCTATACTCGGTACAGCCCAAAACACTAAAGACCCCCTCAGCTCCCCGCTAGGCATGACCACCATGACAAAAGGGACAAGAAGGTGACACTCATGTCCAGTGAGCTACCCGAAGCTGTGAGTGGATATATGTGCCTATAGGACTCAGAACTCAGTTTGGCAAAAGTCCCCATATCCAAAGTCCCAAAAACAAAGACAAAGTTATCTGCCAAGAGCAGAGGTGTGATTTGATAGTATATTCTCCAGGGCCAGCTCTTCGGTTTGTTTTTGCTTGGGGGCTCAGAAGTGCTCAAAGATTACAGGTCAAGTTCTCAGTGATTATATATGATATTTCTTCCCTGGTTATGTGATTTTTCTAAGAGAAGAAGGAAAAAGAAAATTATACTTATCCAAAAAAGATCTCAATGGTGTAAGTACATAACTTTGCTCAGAGCCTACAAGTCCTTCTCCTCTTGACAGCCTATTTTTGAGAGTATTCCAGAATGCTTACATCTAAGAACTTCCAACGAAGGTAGGAACAGAGAGGCAGGAGAGCGCACACCAACCTGGAGTGGATGCAAACTAGCTGGAAGCCCTGATACCACTATCCACTGGTTCCCTGAGCACAGAGCAGGGAGCAGCCCTCAGTCACTGCCAGATGTGACTCCAAATTCAACTCCATCTGCTCCCTGGGATAGTGAGATAGACCCAGGAAAAGGAGATCAGAAGACTAAAAACATCCTTTATTGGCTGTGACATGGCAAGTCTCTGCTCATCTTAGAGACTCATGGACAGAGTGGCCGAGTCCCTGACCAGCTCCAAGTCTGTGTCAATGGGGGAAAGAAAAGGCAGGAGAAATTCCCCCCAACCACCAAAACTTCAAATAATGCTCATGTGCCAAGACAAACTCTGGGGTGAAACCCTTTTGTGAGATGGGCTTGGACCCATACCTGATAATGCTGAGTGGGCCCAATGGTGTGCCAGTGCACAAGACAAACTCCCCTCTGGCAGTGTTACTGCAAGGTCCCTAGAGTGAGACATTAAAAACCTGATGTTGGTGTGGCACTGGCCCCGCCAACGGCCGAGATGTGATCCCAGGGGCTGCACCTGTGCGGCCTCTCTGCAGCTGCACGAGCATGACTCCAGAGGCCAGCTAAACTACTTTGGTAGTGAGAGTGGTGGGATCCAGGAATGTGACCGCCCTTTGTTGTTAGGAATCACAGCTGAATGGAATTGCCTGCTGTGGTGCGGGAGCAGGGGGCTCTCCCATGTCCCCATCTGGAAAACATTAGACTCAAGGGGCCCCTTCCATAGATTTAAAGTCACAGCAAATGTCTTTCTGTGGGGGCTGGAGTGATAGTAGAGTGGGTAGGCCATTTGCCTTGCACGTGCCCAACCCGGGTTCGATTCCCATCATCCTAGATGGTCCCCCAAGCACCATCAGGGGTAATTCCTGAGTGGATAGCCAGGAGTAAGCCCGAAGCATCTCCAGGTGTGATGCAGAAAGCAAAAAAAAAAAATCTTTCTTTGCACAGTAAATTTCATTTCAAGAGTCTCAAATCCAGTCTATTCAAGGACCTTGCCAGACAACTTTCATTAGATACTTAATGTGAGTATTAATCTTCAGCATATGTGTAAATTAACAAAAATATACATTCAAGAAGTGTAGAAATGATACAGAAGACAAAGTGCTTGCTACACAAGGCTGACCTGAATTCTGAGCCCCTGTAAGGATACCTGTGACCCGCAGGTATGGACACCTGAGCCAGGACCAACACTAAGGCCTGAACCTGTGGGTGCAGCTCCCCAAAACCTAACACAGGAAGCCATGGAAAATGGAGGTTTTCCCATTTTTCTACTTTCAAAAGATTCACTGCAGCATCGTGGTTGATCTCTGCCATCATTCCCACAAATCTGTTCATCTTGGCCAAGAGAGAGTGAGAGCAAACAATGATGTAGTGGTGAGCCAAGACAGCTCCAAGCAAGGGGCATTTTGTACCTGTTTATTTAGTCATCTTCATCCTGCTTCCATCACCAAGACCCATTATTTACAAGTTAACATACACAGAAGTCCAAGCACAAAGCAACAGAGTATCAAAAAAACAAAGAGAAAAATAAGCAACCTGAGATTCACCAGGAAAAGCCCTGAGTATCACTGAGCCCCTCCAAAAAAAACAAGGAACTCTTACTTACTGTATCTGACAACTAGTGTACTGATCTGAGAGCAAGGATATGCCAGACAGAGAAGACAAAGGTCACCCAGCTGATCCTGGAAAGGGCACCCGAGGCTGTACATTGGAGGCTGTCCAGCCAGGCTGGTGAGGCACAGACAGGGATCAAAAGGGCCCTGAATCCCCTGGACAACTCTACATGCATGAAAGATGAAGGAAAATGATAAAGGCAGAAAACAAAGCACTCGGTCATTCTGTGAATGAAAGTTCAAGGGGAAGTTGAACAGCATGAGCACAACACAGATGCCTGGATGCAGGAGCCCAAATCCCCAGACAGAGCCACATGTCTGTCACGTGCTCAGGACACCCACACACTGCCAAGCAGCTAGCCATGGAGGATCCTCGACAACCACCTGCACACACACCTCTCCTCCCTGGCCTCAGGGCTCCTCCTTCCAGCCAAGAGACCACCACAGGCTTCACCTCAGAATGTCCTGCTCCCAGAGACATGGATCAGTGACAAAGAAAAGGCGACAGGTTAATCCCATGTGTCCGTACAAAATCGGGCAAATTCCTCAAAAGGTATGAAACAGTATCTCCATTTTTGATATGCTGCAGATGGCTGGTTATCAGTGACACAGAACCCAGGTTCCCATTTAAGAGTGAAATAGGAGAGACCAGAAAATACTGCAAATAGGATAGCTCTGGCATCATGCATAGTTTACACGTCTTTGACCCAGCACTATATTTAATTTTGTCAGGGTCATACCAGAGATGATCAGGGGTCACTCCTGACTCTATACTCAGTAGTCACCCAGCAAGTGCTTGGTGATCATATGGGATGCCCTCCTCTTTGTAGTTATCTCTCTGTCCTGGCACCATACTGAGTTTCCTGAGTCCCTCTAAAAGTGGTTATTGAGTGCAGTCAACCCAAGTGCAAAAGAAACCCCAAAATAGACAGAGATGGCAGGACCCCCCATTTTTTAAAAACTTTTAAAAATCAACAGATATGAACAGAGCCCAGCAGGTAGACATTTGCTTTGGTCAAGTGTAGGAATACATAGCCTCAGGTAGTTTAGGTTTATTAGGTTACTCCTGTCACAGTGCTCCCATTCCTGTGTTTATTTGTAACTTCTTTCTTAGTGTTCTGTTGACTTGTAAATATTGTTTTTCTCTTCTCCTTGAGTCCTTTGCATAGTTTATTCAGAGCCATGTCCTTTTTGTATGGACACAGGAAGACTTAGCTAATGCCACGCTTTTGTAACCTGGGAGTCATTTAACTCTACATGATATTTTCCTCCTGGGCATCTGTTCTCTTGACCTAAGCCTCAGCTGCCCTTACTTCCTAGCACCCCCAAAAGCAGGGTCCCGACAAGGGACG
Organism: Sorex araneus; assembly: GCF_027595985.1. Classification (NCBI taxonomy): domain Eukaryota; kingdom Metazoa; phylum Chordata; class Mammalia; order Eulipotyphla; family Soricidae; genus Sorex; species Sorex araneus. Next base: position 264,099,676 of record NC_073303.1, read on the forward strand.
GGAAGGACCCAGGGCAATCGGTGTGTTGTATGCTACCCTGGCATCGAGATGGGCCTGGCCAAAATGCCTAATGTTTAACTATAAGTTAAGAGCTTGATCATGGACAAATGTCAAGATCCAAACAGTGATAACTAGATTTAGACCCTGCTAGGGTGAGGAATGATTAATCTGGCCTGAGTGCTGTGGTAAGATGTGGCAGTCTGTGGCAAGATGTTGCCAGGAGAGCTGCCTTACAAGCCTCAATGTATCTCTTGCAATGTCCATACAAAAATAACTAGCATTAAGATGTTAATGAGTGTCTGGACTAAGGAAAGGAGAAAAATAGCTTAAGAGTCAGGAAGGACTTTGAAATGCCAGCCCTCAGGAAGGGCTTTATTATTGTGATTTTGCTATCTGGCAGTGTGTAACCTGGGTGCAAGGGCAAGAGGAAAAAGGGAGGAGAGAGACAAGGGATCCACAGAGGGCTGCAGTAGATCCAGAGAGAGGACTGAGCTGGGAGTGCGGGAGATGAGAAAGATGGAAGATTGAATAAACAGTAACTAATCTGCAACCAGTTTGGTCCTCGTTCTTCCTTCGACTGTCCTTGGCCAAAGGCCATCCCGATCCAGCCCATACATAGTGGTTCCAGAGCACTGAACGTGGGCAGTGAGACACAGCCACCCGGAGAGCCCGAGAATGCACAAGCCCCTCGGCATGCCTTAGATTTTTACAGTCAAGGTCAATCCCAGTTTGATCATTAACAACATCTTATATGGACACCTGAGGCTGCCAGTAGTGATCGCTGAGTGCAGAGTCCAGGAGCAAACCCTGAGTCGTGCTGAAGTATCATTATCCCAAGAAATACTGCGAGTGACCCCTAACACTAAAATAGATCAGGACCTGATGGCTGAATTCCTAATAAATAAATAAACTTCTGTTGGGGAAGATAGTACAGTGGGCAGGACACCTGTGCTGTGCACAAATATGGGTTTGATCCCCTTTAGCCCACAAGCTCCCAGAGCATAGCCAGGAGTAATCCCTCAGTGTTCTCAGTGAAACCCCCAAACCAAATCAAAACAAAACAAAACAAAATTCTTGAACTTAACAGCATGGTGAGATTGTACTGGAGGTAATGCTCCGACCATTGGAGCTGTCAACCGGGACAAATTATAAGCAGCTCCCAGGTCTCTGAGCAGCCCGAGAAATGATCATTTACACAGCCAGGTAGAATGTGTACTTGGACAGAAATTAAAACCAAAACCAAACCAAACACACTGAAGTTGTCTGTAATAGAAGAAGCAAATGGATTTAGCACTGGAAAGAACTACTCAGATCACAGACCCTGTTGAAGACGCAGGTCCGGCTACACCCCAAGAGTGCAAGGAGGTCTGTACCGCAGGGTACACCCCATGCGGGTCTTACCGATGGCCTGCAGGTGCTGGTAGGTCTCCAGCATCACGGCCCTGTACAGCTTTCGCTGAGAGGCATCCAGACATGTCCACTCTTCCAGGGTGAAGTTCACAGACACATCGGAGAAGGTCACTGTGTCCTGAGCAGACACTCACATGGGTGGGGAGTCAGGGCCTGTCCCCACCCTGTTTTCTGGGGCCTGAGGACGGCCCTACAGGGGCTCAGATCATCTCCCCTGTTCCCTTGAGAGGAACCAGCCTCCATGCACTTTCCTGGGTGACTGGCACAAGAAATCACAATAAGACAGCCACGTATGCAGCAATGTCAAGGTGCTGCACTTGAAGGTTCTTGGAGGCACAGGTCTTACACCATGGCCACCGCATGAAACCCCATGGCCAATCCCAGCACCACTGGTCCTGTGAGTGCTGCAGAGAGTAAAAGCTGAGCACGCCCCCAGCAGGACCGAACAGAAGCAACACTAGGCTGGACCAATACCTCCCACATGATACATCTCACATTCCTGCTCTAGGGCTGAGAAGGGATACTCAATGTCCAGTCAGAAATTCAAAGCTATGGGTGGACATATGTGCCAGTGGGACTCTGGAATCACGGTTCAGGACTGGGCAAAATCTCTCTAAGATTAAAAGTTACTTGGCACTCAATAACACACACAGGCAGCCCCAGAGATCTTCTTACCGGTCTCCACGGGAACAGCACATGCTCAGATAGACACACAAGCATCTTTTGAACCCGAGACTGTGGCGGAGCAGCTAAGACTCTCCAGAGTGGGAAGAATAAAATAGGGAATCGAAAGTTGTGGGGTCTGAGTCATTAGAGGGGCCAGCACACCCTGGGGTCCCTGATGCCCATCAGGTGGGAATCCCAAGTTCTTCCTCTTAGAAGCCCTGAGCTCCTCCACTGTGGGAAGACGAGAGATATGAAAGAAAACAAAGCATAAGGCTGGAGTAACAGTACAGTGGGTACAGGAACAGCGGGTAGGTCTGTCTAGAACTCTGTCCCATATGGTCCCCCAAGCACTGCAGGTGCAATGCCAGGGTGGGTCCCTCCAAGATTCACAAGGTGTGGACCTGCCCTCTAACCACTCACATCCCTAACAAAAAGAGCAAAACCCCAAAGAAGTCAGCCTGGCCAATCGTCTGTAAGGCCCTGGAGACCTGTCGTGATCGACAACTGGTCACTAAACTGGGAGCTCTCCTTGAGAGCCACTGAGTGTCACCCCAAAGCCAAACATAAAAAAAGAACGTGGACAAAAGTGGCCTCAGACAACAGAATCAGGCACTCCCACTGGAGCCACGTCCCACATCATCTTCCTGAAGTGACTCCCATTCAATCCACACTGGAGATCTGTGCACTCCTGTCCCTGTAGACCTTCCTCGAGTCACTCTCCTTCTACCTGGGGATAGCGTGTCAGACGGTGCAACACCATCTTCTCCAGACTGTTATTCTTGAGGACCCCACCGAGGCTTTGACAGAGACTTGGAAAAGTCAGAGCCGTGAGCAGCAGAGAGGAACACAATCTGCATGACCCTGACTGGAAGTCCTGCATTGGATTCGTAAAGGTCTGACTGGGTGCATCCTTGGGCAGCAGCTCAGAGAAACACCCAGGGAGAGTCTACCAGATGCTCCTTCCTCTTTAGGGGATGCAGAAGCGGATTAGAATCTGGGCTACCCATTGCTCTCAGGGAAGACAAGGCAAAAGCAGACCTGTAGAGCTGTCTCTCAGATCCCTTGGGTCCACTGTAACAGAAAATGTTTTAACATCTAAACAGAAATCTAGTGGAACAGATAAACATTACGTTCTGGGGCTTGAGTGAAAGCACATCAGATATGGCACTTGCTCTGCATACACCTGACTCTGGTTTGATCCCCGCATCCCATAGGGTCCCCCAAGTCTACAAGCCCCCAAGTGATTCAAAAGGTAACTCTAATGAAACAAAGCAACAACAACAAAAAATACTCAAGTGTGAATTCTGAGGGGCCCTCCCCAGGTCGCCAGATGTGAAGATTAGTGAGGAGATTAGGTCCCATGGTACGACATGTTTGATGGTCTCTCACGCCAGAGAAACAAAGACATGGGGACGACAACAACTGATGGCCAATGGGCAGTGCATAGTAAGCCTTTAATTCCGAGCCGAATAGCACACTTATAGAACACCTGAGAGGTGTTGAGGGACAGGCCTGCATGTATTGTGCTTTATCATTTACAAAGGTCAAGCGTTTCAACAGAGGCAACTCCTTTGGAGGAATTAACTCAATGAAACGTTCTGTCTGAGACTAGACTGAAAAATTGGCTCAGGGCCTACAAGCATCTGTGTTGCTTTGCTCTTTACCTACTTGTACTTATTTAACAATTAAGTTTACTTCTTATTAATATTTGTATTTATCTGAATCACACAGTAAGAAACATTCCAAAACTTCCTTCTCTGGGATCCAGGAGGTAACGTTAAAAGCTGGATGTGCTTTTACCATAAATTTTACATGGAGTGCTCAGGCTGGTATAGCTTCCCTTTCCCCTATAGGGTCTGATCTTTTAAGTCATGACAGCATGGAAACAAAACCATGCTTTATGATTTCTAGACTGTCCCGTATTGAAGCCAAAATAGCTTTGCTTCTTGCCCCAGGTCCATCTAGAGATTCTTGGTGAGATCCAGTTCTCTGGGGTTAGAAACTATGGCAACTGAAGCCTGAGTCAAGTAATTACGACGGATGCCCAGGAATAAATATATTCTAGTCAATTAACCCTCAAATAGTAAGTGCTTAGCATTAACTTTTTTCTTTTGAAACAAAGAACATTGCTCTATAGTAATAGATTATAGATAATATCGGTTATAGGGAAAGAGAAATACAAATAATTGACCACAGATGCAAAGTCTGGAGTGCCCAGAAGGTTTGATTTTACGAGTTAAAGATAAAATCGGAGGATTAGGAGAGCTCATAAGAGCACTATAACCTTCTATGGGGGAAGAAAACTGGCAATTCATGGATCAAGCCTAAAGCGCTTAGGATTAATATCCAACACTCATGTGTAAAGACAAATTCAAGAGTGACACATTTAAAGTGGATCCTTAAGCCCTCTTTTCTGTTTTTTTCTACACTACAGAAATTCATATTTTCTTTTGAATTCTAGTACTCTCATTCATTGCTCTCATCCTCTGTGTATGTCTGTGTGTGGGCATGTGTTTCGATTTTGGACGGCAACTGGCAGTGCTCAGGAGTTATTGCAGCTCTGGGATCAGGGCTCAGCCCTAGTGATGCTAAAGGACTATATGGAATACCAGACGTAAATTGAACCTGGGATGGCCGAATGCAAGGCAAGCACCGTACGTGTTGTACTTGCTCTGGAACTTTCTAAGTGAATTATTTCCTCCACATCAGGAGTGACCCTGAGAATATCTTCCCCAACACTACCAACAACCCTGGAAATCAACTATTTTTCTTTAAAGAAACCCCAAAACTTTAGCCCCATTACTCACCACAATAGCTGGTGGTAGTCTGGTCAGGGAGGGATTACATTTGTGGGGTGCTTTGCAACTAAACCTTAGAAATTAGAAATTCTTGACCTAGGGGAAAAAAAACACAAAAGTTGGGAGGAGAGACAGTAAAGCAGGTAGGGAATTTGCCTTGCATGCAGCCAACCCAGATCAATCCCCAGCATCCCATGTAGACCCCGAGTACTATCAGCAGAATTCCGGACCCCAGAGCTGAATGTAAAGCCTGAGCATCTCCTGATATGGTACACAAGTCCAACCAAAACAATAATAAAAAAGTTTCACTTGCAAATCCCACCCACCGCAGGGAATACGACACGGGTGGCCCCACCCCACCATGGCAGTCAATCAAAGGACACAGGACAACTGGGTCTCCTGCTGCAGATGGCCCTGCCTGTGCAAGTGAGTCTGAAGGTTCTACACTCATGATGCAAGGGCCAAGAGCTCCGGACAGGGCCGAGCACAGTCCGGTGCTTGCAGGTTCGAGAGGGCTAAGCCCTGCCATCTGCAGGCCCTGCAGCCCCGCACCCACCCGCCTCGGACCCCTTCCAGAGTTGGAGGCGATCCTGGCCAAGGGGAGCCCCCAAGATCACTCACTCACACCCACGACGTCTGCACCCCGGCACAGTCCCCACTGCACCGTCCAGAACCTCTTGATCCCCGAAAGCCTTCGCCACACCTCAGAAACCACCTGAATATCTGAAACCAGTGAAAAACAAGGGCAACAGCACGCCTCCAGCAGGCAGGCCCCGCCCCTCACAGTGCAGAGATCTGGAGGCGCCAGGCACTCGGGATAGCCACTCTGGTCTTGCCACAAAATCTGTATTCACAGTCGCCTTGTGACACCGGGCACCAATTCTCCTCTACCCACGACACCAATGGCGGCCTGAGCCAGGCAACCACATCTAGACTAAAAAGCATTCCTGAAGGGCCCTATATGACATCACTTCCTCTTCTGCCAGGGACCTTAAAGGGCCATGGCCCAGATTTACAGAACCCAGGTGAACTGGTGGTGCAAGGGGAACGGACTAAATAAAGGAGTGGAGAGGCAGCTGATGGGGCGGTGTGGGCCTCAGAGTGGGGAGCTGAGGGGGAAGGAGAAGGCCCCTGATCCTGTACTGGTCAGTCAAACATTCAACCAATGCTATCACAGTCCCTCAGGAAAAACACGGGTGGGCTGATTGAAGGTAAAAGAGGCAGGTAGTTTCAAGACACCTGACACTGGCGAATTATCAAGATGGGCTGAGAGCAATGACTCCAGAGCCAGCCCTGGAGATGCAGAGAGGAACTACCTAGCAGCAGCCCAGAGACCTGGACAGACATTGGAAAGGGAAAAGGCTGGAAGAACACAGTCTTTGGAAAAAGCTCAACCAATGGACTCTTGCCTACAAGGGAAACCACAAAAGGCAGTTTCAGAAACACAATTTCAAATCCAGAGGATGGAGCAAGAGGGGTAGTACAGTGGGCTGGGCACTTGCCTTGCATATGGGAAATCTGGGTTCACACCTTAGAATTCGGAATGGTCCCCTGAGCATCATCAAAGTGTAAGAAAGAAATAGCACTGTAGCACTGTCGTCCTGTTGTTCATCGATTTGCTCGAGTTGGCAACAGTAACATTGCCATTGTGATATTTGTTGTTACTGTTTTTGGCATACTGCTACATGTGATATTTGGAATATGCCACATGTAGCTTGCCAGGCTCTGCCATTCGGGCGACATACGCTCGGTAGCTTGCAGGGCTCTCTGAGAGTGGTGGAGGAAGCCAGAAATCAGTATACATTAGGAAAATAATTATTTTACAAACACGAAAGAACAAAGAATTTGCTCGGTAGCTTGCAGGGCTCTCTGAGAGTGGTGGAGGAAGCCAGAAATCAGTATACATTAGGAAAATAATTATTTTACAAACACGAAAGAACAAAGAATTTGCACTGATGATTAGTTACCAAAGTTGACCATTTCTATGGTTCTATTTATTGAAACTCTATGCATGTGTGGGAGCTTAAGAAGCAATCTCTTTGGTCAGAGTGAAAGAACAGTGGGTAAGTGCCACGGTCCGCGTGGCCAACTTGAACCTCGGCCAGAGAGGGAATGAGAGTTGAGTGGGCTAGGGAGGACTGCATGCAATATACGGCATACAGCAAATTTATTGAAATCCAAGCGGGTTTATATAGTCTTCCTTTAGCAATAATCAGCAGGTTACATAAGTGGCATAAACATTATTAAGTGGTGAGAGCATCTTTATTTTTGCCAATCTTACTTGTTTTTCGGTTCCTTCTCTCAGCCTTGAGAAACATGGGAAAGCTGATGTGGCCTTGAGCATGGCCATGGCAGACACAGCCAATCTTCCCTTCAGCCTCCTCTCGAGTCCAGCTGCCAGAGCATGGTGGCCCTTTGGCCGCCTGTCAAGGTTGGCTGTCAGGGGATGACTCACCCTCATGCCACGTTTCTCCATACTCATTCCTGTTTACAAGAACTAAGGCAGGGGGTGCCTAGGCCCGTCCCCAATAGGTAAGGTGTTTGCCTTGCACGTGACCAGTCCAGGTTTGATCCCTGCATCCTATGTATTCCCCCAAGTACCACCAGTAGTAATTCATGAGTGCAGAGATATGAGTGACCGCTGAGCATCACTGGGTGTGACCCAAAAAGCCAAACCAAAATAAGAAGCAATCTCTTTTTTTTATTGTTTTGATTGGTTTGTTTTTAGACTACAGTCAAGGGCACTCTGTGCATACTCCTGTCTCTGTGCTCAGGAACCACTCCTGATGGGACCATATGTGTGGATGGTATTGAACTCAGGCCATCCGCTTGCAAGGCAAAAACGCTACCCGCCGTACCACATCTTCAAACTCAAGCAGCATTCTCTGAACTAACATATACTCCCAGGAGCAAACCCAAAGTTGCTACGCCTCCTCCCTGCTGCAAATGTCTTCTCCCGCACTCGTGTCTATCCACTGAACCACTCTCCAAGGCCCAGCTCGCCCTGACATCCCATCCACACGGCGGCCTTCTTTCTCTGAACAACTGGAGTACTCACTGTATCGTTTGCACATGATCTTCCCATGTAAACACTAGTACACTTTTTTAACAGACACAATCAGTTTTTGTGAATCATTTTCACAAAGTCCTGTAGTTTTAGTAACTACAGAAAACTTCAATGAAATTCTCTTATAAAAGTTTACATGTCTGGAGCTAAATTGGTAGGACCTTGCCTTGTCCATGGCCAACCAAGATTTGATCCCCAGCATCCAACACGGTCCCCGGTTCATAAATAGAAGTATTTCCTGACTGCAGAGCCAGAAGTAACTCCTGAGCATCTCCAGCTGTGCACCCCTACACACACAGAAAAAAGGTCCCACATCTATATGTAAATTTATATTTGGAATCTCCAAGCAAAATGATATAAATAGTCTGTTAAATTTCTTAAATACTGGTAGGCAAACAAGGTAGGCAAACAAGGACTGTCTTGACAGATTCTAGCCCTCAGTTCTGGAAGTATAAGGCCTTAATACTTTAACACTGCCAAAGGATTGGATCAAGCCTAGTAGATGTCCACAAATGTAGACATCTTTGCAACACTTGTAAGATGATTTATGGCCCTCTAACTTCCAAAGTCTTTGAAATGTAAGACTATAGCCCTAGATATGAACAAGACTGCCTTGGGCCACACCAATAGTACAGCGGGCAGGGCATTTATCTTGTGTGCAAATGACCTGGGTTTGATCCCTGGCATCCCATATGGTCCCCTGAGTAGGACCAGGAGTGATTTCTGAATGTAAAGCCAGGAGTAACCGCTGAGCAACACCAGGTGACCCCCAAAAAAGAAGATAGGCAACAAAGCACAACAACAGTATTAGCATTATCTCTGCCTTGACTTTCCATCATATCACAATATTTTTACTCGTATTACAGTGATGTTACTGACATCACTCACATTTATCACCGCTTTTAAGTTTGAAGTATCTTAAACTTGCCACTTAGATCACCTCTGCTCACAGCCTTCCATTCTAAATGAGAATCTGGCAACTCTCCCCAGCATCATTCAGCTACCAAAGGCTAGCATCAGGTCCTGACAGCTCTTTCTCAGCATTCCATATTTCTAAGTGATCAACAGAGGCCACTCCATACTGATCATCTCCTCTGCACAGAGCAAAAAGAGTTTCAAGCAGCTATCACTAAAAAAACAAAGTAACTATTCCCAAGTTTTAATTCAATGATCTTGCTGTTCAATGTACTAATTTTTAAAGCACACATTACTATGTGACAAGTTTGGATTCTTTTCATTTTGATAACTATTTCAATATAACTGGCATTATTTGTAGATATGCATTTTAAGCACCAAAAACTCTTATTCTGATAAGGAATTCGAAGCATAAAAATATCATAAAACCCATGATCTAAGGAGCTATACAGCAAAACACCCTGCTTGGTTTATTGATCCAATGAGAGAATTAGCAACGCTTCATTGAGTACCTATTGTATTAGGCTGAGCAAGCTGAAATGACTTTTTAACCAACGAAAATGATGATTTCACACAGTCCAATCTAATGACAGGCCCAAGATATAAGCCCACTAATAATGAATGAAAATATGGCTGCACTGTAAAGGTCACTGCCTGGAGGAGAAGTTAGGACTAATGAAGTGGTCAGAGGAGGCCAGCACACAGCAAGAAGAAGTCAGAAGACAAAGTGACCAGAGGGGATTACCCACTTAATTATCCCAAATACAAATGACCCAAAGACACTACAAGTCTTATTGTTTTCTATGACCTAACAGTGATCAGAACCCTTTCCCCAAAACCTTATTAATACATCAGTTCTCCCCCAAATTTCTTTAACATAATCTGCTACTATATTCTAATAAGCCAACTTTAAAATAAAGATTAAAGCCAGAAATACTGACTTGTATTTATATGCCACATCCGCGTGCCTAATGTTCAAAAGGCAGTTTATAACTTCACTGTATCACTGTCATCCTGTTGTTCATCAATTTGCTCGAGCGGGCGCCAGTAACGTCTCTATTTGTCCATGGCACATGCCAGTGTAGGCTGATCGCGTATTGGGGGCTCTCTCAGGGTCAGCTGAATGAGGACCGTCATTGTTAATATTTTTGGCACATCAAGTATGCCACGGGTAGCTTGCCAGGATCTCACTTTATAACTTACAAAATAATTTCACAGCAATGACTCTACTTGATCCGATTCACATCCTTGCATAATTTGTGGGGGATATCCCCATTCTCCAGATTATACAATATACACTACCCAAAATGACTCAGAACCCCAGAACTAAAATTTTAAAAAGGGAGGAAAAAGGGAAACACACAGCTTCTCTCCAGTATTGTTCCTATGACTACAAAGGCATGAGAAATAATACACTTTCCACATTTCTCACATTCAATTTCTCTCTAGTATGAAATCGCTGGTGCTGCTGAAGGCTGTCTCACAGTCCTTACACGAATATGGTTTCTCAAGTGTGAATTCTCCTATGAGTATAAGTACTTATTAATACTTATTAATACTTAATAAGTATTAAGGCTATCCTACTACTGTATTATGCCTTATGTATGTCAGGCCTTCCCAGACTCCTGATATACATAAGACTTCTCTGCACTGTACGTACCCATATGTGTTTTAAGGGCAGATGATCAAATGAAGGACTTTCTATATGCCTTACATTTATAAGGTTTCTCGACAGTGTGCATTCTGTTATGTCTAGTCAACTCTGAGTATTTGAGAAAAGTCTACCCACAATCCTGACATACAAAAGGCTTCTCTCCCAAATGAATTCTCCTATGTACAGTGAGCACTGAGCATGAGCTAAAGGCCTTCCCACATTCTTGACACTACTAAGGCATCTCTCCAGTATGACTTCTCATAGGTTGAGTAAAGACTGACTGCTGAGTGAAGACCCTCCCACAAAGTTAACAATTATGAGGCTTCTCTCCAGTGTGAATACTCCTGTGTACTGTAAGATAGGAGGACATGCAGAAGGCCTTCCAAAACTCCTGATATACATAAGGCTGGGATTTCTACTATGTACAGTAAGATACGGGGATCTGCTAAAGTTTTTCCCACACTCCTGACATACAAAGGACTTCTCTCCAGTATGAGTATTCATATGTCTGTTAAGGGCTCATAAATCACTGAAGGCCTTTCCACATGCTTTACGTTCATAAGGTTTCTTGCCAGTATGAATTCTCCTATGTATACTAAGAACTGAGGATCTGCTAAAGTTCTTCCCCCACTCGTGACATATATAAGACTTCTCTCCAGAGTGAGTATTCATGTGCCCTTTAAGGGCTGCCCATCAAGTGAAGGCCTTTCCACCTGTCTTACAGAATCACTGTTTCTCTCCAGTGTGATTATCCTTGTGCACAGAATGGCTTGAGTGATAAGCAAACACCTTTCCATAGTCCTGACGTGAATAAGGATTCTCTCCACAATGACTCTTTCTGTGATGAAAGAGATCAGAGGAGCAAGTTTAGGCCTTCTCACAGTCCTGACACGAATAAATTTTCATTCCTGTATGAATTTCCCTGAGGACACTAAGTTGTGAGGACAAGGTAAAGGACTCTCCACATTGCTCACATGCATGAGGTTTCTCTGCAGTGTGAACTCTCTGATGTATAATACGTTTTGAGGGGGCAGTGAAAGCGTTCCCACAGTCTGTATACATAAACAGTTTCTCTCCAGTTTGGAATCTTTGCACTGACACACTGCGATGATAGTGTGGAGAACAAACTTTGAGTCAGGACTCAAAGTTTGTTCTCCCTGGTAACAATCCTGGGTATTCTGCCTACTGTGGGTGTCTAAGAGAACATTATTCTTGGACAGGGTCAGTACATGGTGACTTTCCTTATGCGAATGTCGGCATGTGGGACTCACTATAAACGGTGCTGCTCTCCCACAGTCCCGGGGCTGCTGCCTTTGAGGGCTTTGTGTCCAGAAACTGAGGAGAATAGTCTGTGAGGAACTTTTCCCAGGTGAGAGCTTCTTCACAGTGAGGTCGCTCTTGCCACACTGATATCCTCAGAAGAAATTAGGCCTTTCTCAGCATCCCAATGGAGCAGAGGGCGGGATTGCTGACTCCAAGATATTGTCACAGAATGCAGGATCAGAGACATTCCACTGGGGTTGGCTGCTTCCCTCTACAATGCACAGGAGGATTCCAATGACTGCTCCATTCCTTCATAGTCTCCCTGTCAAAATAAACTGAGGCCAACATTTCCACCACTAGGAATGCAATTTCTGACATGTGGATGGATGTTCTATGGGATGATACAGTGTTTCCACATAGTGGCTGCACTTAATTGAAGGCTGCACAATCATTAATTTGTTTAAGTATTTTCAACTCGATAAACATATACATAAAATGAATATAAGACTGTCTGCAGAATGCCAAAGAAGTAGTTTCCCACAAAATAAAATACACCCAAGTCTGGGTTTGTTTTTAGCACAGTGTGGAGCCCCTGAACCATGTGTTAAAGCAAGGCTACAATCCTACACAGCAAGATGGACCATGGGGGCCACTGAAAACATTTCACCACAAACAAATCCTCTCCAGGATCAATGAGGTTTTTTGTTCTTTTTTGGATTGTAGTTTGTATTTATTTTGAGATTAACCACACCAAGAAGTGACAAGGATCACTGATGGTGGGTCCCAGGGAACAGTGCTTGGAATAGAGCCCAGGTTTCTATCCTGTGGAAGGCAAATCTGCCCTAATACTCTATCACTTGTGGCTACAAACCAATTCTTTTAAACAATTAACTCTCGCGCCTACTTTCAATCCAGTGAAAAATCACACTATTTCTTCTAAATACTAGTAGGAATTCGGTTAAGAATGCTAGAACAACATTAAGAATGCTAGGACAGGTTAAGAATCCTAGAAGAGGCCCCTCGAGTCCCGTGCCCGCCCGAGACTGCGGGCCAACTCGCAACAGCCCAGCCCCGCCTGGCAGGTCTCAGTCATTCGCCCACCGCACCTGATCCCGCCCTCCCGTGTCCAACAGGTACATTGGCTCTTCCCCTTGGAGACCCTGTGCCACTAGGAAAAGCGCCCCCCGAGTCCCATGCCCACCCGCGGCTTCGGGCCAGCTCACAACAGCCCAGCCCCACCTGGCAGGTCTCAGTCATTCGCCCACTGCGCCTGATCCCGCCCTCCCGTGTGCGAACAGGTTAGGGGCGTGTCCTCTCGTTAAGGGGCATGGCCTCAAAAGTGGGCGTGGCCTCATTCCGGAGCACAGGCCGCTAACGCGGCCGCAGTTATTTTTTTTACCATTCCATGCATTGTCCTTGGCCACAATTGATAGAACCCATTCCTCTGAAAAACTCCCTGATCATCTTAGTTACTATGTGTTAATACTCAACTAACCTAGCCTATCCTCACTTCACAAAAACTGTCAATGAACACATCAACTTGCACAGAAAAGTCCTTTGTCAAAAGAGCATAGCCCCAAATCTTCAGTTGAGGTTCCTCCCAAGCTAACGAGAGCTCCAGATAGTAAAGCTCATAACAACATGAAGAAACAGAAAATCTCCACCACCAGGAGAGAGCCAAGAAAATATCTCACTAACCTCAGCAGCGACCTCCCAGAAATACACCCTCCTCTCAGATAAAGAATTCAGAGAGGAAATTGTGAGGATGGTTCACAAACTCAAAGAAACTATGGAACGAACATTCAATAAATTAAGGGAGGATATGGATGCAGCGTTGGAATGCTCCATCAAGATAATCCAGGAAGAAATGAGAGCAGAAATTTCAAAGCTACGAACAGAAGTCACACAACTAAAAGAATCAGTAGATGAAATTAAAAATTCCGTAGGAGCCCTCAATAGTAGAATGACTACAGCCGAAGACAGAATCAGTGAGCTTGAAGATGAGCTGCACAAAGCATATAGGCAACAACAAATAATGGCAAAAGACCTCAAAATGGCTCTAGAGTGAGTTAGAGTCCTAGGGGATGACCTCAGGAGAAACAACATAAGACTCATGGGAGTGCCGGAACCACATGGAACCAATCCCAATGAAAAAAACACCATTAAAGACATCATTGCTAAAAAATTCCCAGAGCTAGAGAATGAGGACATCCAGATACAAGGAGTCCGAAGGGTGCCAGCTAAAAGGGACCCAAATAGAAAATCCACAAGGCATATCATAGTCAGAATGATGGATGCTATGGATAGAGACACAATACTGCAAGCAGCAAGATCAAAGAAGGAGATCATATACAAAGGCGCACCCCTTAGATTCACAGCAGACCTATCAGAAGAAACCCTCCAAGCCCGAAGACAATGGTGGGATATAGTGAAAAAACTTCATGAAATGAATGCCTCACCAAGAATACTCTACCCGGCTAAACTCTCAGTTAAACTTGAAGGAACCATACACTATTTCATGGACAAGCAACAGCTCAGGAACTTCATAGACTCAAGACCAAATTTAAAAGAAGGACTCAAAGGGCTACTATAAGACAAGGAAAAAGACCTATAAGAACAACAAACCCTACAGAAAAATGGCACAAAATCCCATGACAATAATTTCTCTTAATGTTAACGGGCTAAATGCACCAATCAAGAGGCACAGAGTGGCAAAATGGATTCGGAAACTAAACCCAACTTTCTGCTGCCTACAAGAAACACATCTGAATAGTCAGAACAAACACAGACTCAAAATCAAAGGATGGAAAACAATCCTGCAAGCAAACAGCCCCCTCAAAAAAAAAGCGGGGGTGGCCATACTAGTATCCGATAGCATAGATTTCAGGCTGAAAAAGATCAGAAGGGACAGCGAAGGGCATTTTCTATTCATCAAGGGATATATACAACAGGAAGAAATCACACTCCTAAATGTATACGCACCTAATGAACGACCAGCTAAATACTTAAAAGAACTCCTAACAGAATTTAAGGAGGACATAACTAGCACCACGATAGTAGTAGGAGATTTCAACACTGCCTTATCACCTCTAGATAGATCGACTAGAAAAACACTCAGCAAGAAAACGATGGCCCTGAAGGAAGAAATGGAGGAAACAGGGCTAATAGACCTATACAGGGCTATGCACCCCAAAAAGAAAGAATACACGTTCTTTTCCAGCGCACACAGAATGTTTTCCAAAATAGACCACGTTATGGGCCACAAATTATACCTTAATAGTATCGGGAAGATAGAAATTGTATCAACTATCTTTTCAGACAGTGATGCACTGAAGATGGAAGTTAATCACGCACAGATGCGGAGAACCAAATCAAACACTTGGAAATTAAACAACTCACTATTGAACAATGAGTGGGTCACGGAGGAAATCAAGGAAGAAATCAAGAGATACCTCGAAACAAATGAGAATGAAGACACAAGCTACCAGAACTTATGGGACGCAGCTAAAGCTGTATTAGGGGAAATTTATAGCTCTGCAAGCCTTCCTCAGAAAGGAAGAAAGGGCCTATACAGATAGCTTGACTTCACAACTCAAGATCTTAGAAGAGGACCACAAAAGGAACCCAAACCAGATCGAAGGAAAGAAATAATAAAACTTAGAGCAGAAATTAACGATATGGAAACCCAAAAAACAATCCGTAAGATCAATGAAACAAAGAGCTGGTTCTTCGAGAAAATAAGTAAGATTGATAAACCGCTAGCAAGACTCACAAAGAAAGAGAGAAAACCCTAAAAAACCGAATCAGAAATGAAAAGGGGGACATCACAACAGAAACCAAGGAGATTCAAAGGTTCATCAGAGACTACTTTGAAAGTCTGTATGCCACGAAACAAGAGAACCTAAAAGAAATGGATGAATTCCTTGACTCCTACAATCTCCCAAGACTGAGCCAAGAAGACATGAAACACCTCAATAGGCCCATAAATATCAAGGAAATCAAAACTGTAATCAAAAGTCTCCCCAAAAACAAAAGCCCAGGTCCAGACGGATTCACTGGCGAATTCTTCCAAACATTTAAAGAAGACTTGTTGCCAGTTCTCCTCAAGCTTTTCCAGGAAATCGAAAAGACAGGAACCCTTCCAAACAGTTTCTACGAGGCACATATCTCCCTAATACCCAAAGCAAACAAAGACACCACTAACAAAGAAAACTATAGACCAATATCCTTGATGAACACCGATGCGAAGATCCTCAACAAAATACTAGCAAATAGAATCCAACAACTCATCAAAAAGATCATACACCATGACCAAGTGGGATTCATCCCGGGGATGCAAGGATGGTTTAACATTCGGAAATCAATCAACATAATCCATCACATCAACAAAAGTAAAGATAAAAACCATATGATCGTATCAATAGATGCAGAGAAAGCATTTGACAAGATCCAACACCCATTCATGATAGAAACTCTCACCAAAATGGGTTTTGGAGGAACTTTTCTGAAGATAGTCAAAGCCATCTACCATGAACCTATGGCAAGCATTATCATCAATGGAGAAAAACTAAGGGCTTTTCCTCTAAGATCGGGGACAAGACAAGGATGTCCACTCTCACCACTTCTCTTTAATATAGTACTGGAAGTACTAGCAATAGCCATCAGGCAAGAAAAAGATACGAAGGGGATTCAGATCAGAAAGGAAGAAATCAAGCTCTCACTATTCGCAGACAATATGATACTATACCTAGAGAAACCTAAAAGCTCTAGTAAGAAACTCTCAGAAACAACTGACCTATACGGTAAAGTCACAGGCTATAAAATCAATACCCAAAAATCCATGGCCTTCCTATATGCAAACAATGAGACAGAGGAAAGGGACATGAAAAAGGCAATCCCGTTCACAATTGTGCCCCAGAAAATCAAATACCTTGGAATCAGCTTAACTAAAGAAGTAAAGGACCTCTACAAAGAAAACTATAAAACGCTACTCCATGAAATAAAAGAGGACATGAGGAAATGGAAACATATCCCCTGCTCATGGATAGGGAGAATAAACATTGTCAAAATGGCAATACTCCCCAAAGCATTATACAGATTTAACGCGATCCCTATAGGGATACCCATGGCATTCTTCAAAGAAACGGAGCAAGCGTTCCCGAAATTTATATGGAACAATAAACGCCCACGGATAGCTAAAACAATTCTTGGGAAAAAGATGATGGGAGGCATCACCCTCCCCAACCTTAAACTCTACTACAAAGCGGTAACAATTAAAACAGCATGGTACTGGAACAAAGGCAGGACTGCAGACCAATGGAACATGGTGGAATATCCCCACACACAACCTCAAATGTATGATCATCTAATCTTTGATAAAGGTGCAAGAGATGTGAAGTGGAGCAAGGAAAGTCTCTTTAACAAATGGTGCTGGCACAACTGGACAAACACATGCAAAAAAATGGGCTTAGAACTCAACCTGACACCATGCACAAAAGTCAGATCAAAATGGATTAAAGACCTCAACATCAGACTACAAACCATAAGGTACATTGAAGACAAGGTAGGCAAAACCCTCCACGATATTGAAGATAAAGGTATCTTCAAAGATGACACGGAAATAAGCAATCTAGTAAAAACAGAGAACAACAAATGGGACTACATTAAATTAAAAAACTTCTGCACCGCAAAAGATACAGTGACCAGAATACAAAGACTATCTACAGAATGGGAAAGGATATTTACACAATACCCATCAGATAAGGGGTTGATATCAATAGTATATAAAGCACTGGTTGAACTCTACAAGAAGAAAACATCCAACCCCATCAAAAAATGGGGCGAAGAAATGAACAGAAACTTTACCAAGGAAGAGATACGAATGGCCAAAAGGCACATGAAAAAGTGCTCTACATCACTAATCATCAGAGAGATGCAGATCAAAACAACCATGAGATACCACCTCACACCACAGAGGCTAGCACACATCCAAAAGAACAAAAGCAACCGCTGTTGGAGAGGATGTGGGGAGAAAGGGACCCTTCTACACTGCTGGTGGGAATGCCGGCTAGTTCAGCCCTTTTGGAAAACAATATGGACTATTATCAAAAAACTAGAGATTGAGCTCCCATTTGACCCAGCAATACCACTGCTGGGAATATATCCCAGAAAAGCCAAAAAGTATAGTCGAAATGACATCTGCACTTATATGTTCATAGCAGCACTGTTTACAATAGCCAGAAACTGGAAAAAACCCGAGTGCCCTAGAACAGATGACTGGTTGAAGAAACTCTGGTACATCTATACAATGGAATACTATGCAGCTGTTAGAAATAATGAGGTCATGACGTTTGCATATAAGGCGATCAGCATGGAAGGTATCATGCTAAGTGAAATGAGTCAGAAAGAGAGAGACAGACATAGAAAGATTGCACTCATCTGTGGAATATAGAATAATAGACTATAAGACTAACACCCAAGAATAGTAGAAATAAGTACCAGGAGGTTGTCTCCATGGCTTGGAGGCTGGTCTCTCATTCTGGGCAACTCAGAGAAAGGAACACCAAGTAAAATGTGGTTGGAGGTCATGTGGGGGAAAGATGATGCGGGCCAAATATAGACTAGAGACTGAACACAATGGCCACTCAACACCTTTATTCCGAACCACAACACCTAATCAGAGAGAGAGAACAAAAGGGAATACCCTGCCATAGTGGCAGTGTGGGGTAGGGGGAGACGGGACTGGGGAGGGGGGGAGGGATGTTGGGTTTACTGGTGGGGGAAAATGGGCACTGGTGAAGGGATGGGTTATCGAACTTTGTAAGGGAGAAACTTGAGCACAAAAATGTATAAATCTGTAACTGTACCCTCAAAAAAAATAAATGTTTACAGTCTGAAAAAAAAAGAATCCTAGGAGAGTGGGGAGGGCATTTCCACTGCATGTGGTGGAACTAGTTTGAATTCTGGCATCCCAGATGGATGATGCCCTAAGCACTTCCAAGAGATATTCCTTAGTGCTGAGCCTGAAGTAACTAATCAGCATCACTATGAGTGAATGAAAAAGCAAGAAATATAAATAATAATAACCACAATAATATCCTTCGATTTTAAAAGGTCTGATTTTAGCATCCAGTAAGACTCTGGACCCTCTACTCAAACATTAGGCTACAAAGTTCCACCCTGAAGTGGCCAGACCTCCACTTTCAAGTCTCAATCTTGTTCCAAGGAACTATTCTGCCAACATAATATTTATATTCAACATGCAAATCTTACCGACTCACTCGTTTTTGGTGACTCAATTCCCAAATCAAGTTGTTGCAGTGAAAATCCCCTGAAGCTTTGATTTCCTTTCTGAAATAAAACATAAAACACAATGAAAGAGTTACTAATATTGGGGCTGGAGTGATAGCACTGTGGTTAGGGCATTAGCCTTGCACAAGACCAACGCAGGTTCGATTCTCAGAATCCCATATAGTTCCCCAAGCACTGCCAGCGGTAATTCCTGACTGAATGATCCAGAAGTAACCCCTGAGCATTGCTAGGTGTTACCCAACAAGAATAAGAAAAAAAAAATCACAATCTACATTACCTGACAGATAAGGAAAAATGACAACAAAGCCAACAAAGGAAAGCACAGGATCATTCTATGACAAGCAATTTGGGAAATTAAGGGCATCGTGAGCGTGAACAGACACCTGTATCCAGGAGCCCGAGGCCTCCATGGTCAGCAGCGTGACTCACATGAACTCAGGCATCCACACACTTCGTAGGGCCCGAGCCACAAAGGGTCCTCAGACACTCACCTGCACACATGCCTCTTCTCCCTGGCTTCAGGGCTCCTCCTTGAAGCCAGGAGATCACCGCAGGCTTCATCCCAGAAACCCCTGTCCCCATAGAGAAATGATATTGGTGACAAGCCAACACCATATGTCTCAAACAAAATTAAGCTAATTCCTAAAAGAGCTTGAACAGAAACTGTGATATCCCCAAACTGGTAGTTATCAGTCACAGAAGTCCCAATTTTTAAATTCAGTCTGAAATTGTTATGCTGAAGCCCCCAAAAAGCACAGGAAGTGACTCCAAGTACTGAAATACAACAGAAACTAATGGCATGAGTCTCTAAAAAGAAAGTGAACTTATGCTCAGAGCGATAGTCCAGCAGGGCAGGCATCTGATGATACACAGAGAGAGGTTTGATCCCTAGCAACCATAAGGGCCAGGAGCAATGCCACGAGATATTCCTGAATATACAGCCATAGTTATCCCTGAGCACTGCTGGGTATAGGCCCCTAATATAATCAAAACTGAAAAAAAAAATAACAAATGAAGTTACAGGCCAGGTACAATAGAATACCTGCCATATAGGTGCTGAGCCGGTTTAGTCCACAGCACCCCCATAGGCCCCTGTGGTCGTACAAGAAGTAGATTTATTTAGCAATGGAACGAACTATTCACAGAAAGCTGAGGGATAGTACAGCACGTGTGGGGCTTTCCCATGCTCTTGACTGACCTGGGTAGATCCCCTGAATCCCAGCAGCAAGCCTGAAAATTGCCAAGTGTGGCCAAATAACAAAAACAGAAAAAGAGATGAACATATGAAAGTTATCAACATTGCTGTCAATAATCCTGGCCCATCAGAACCACTGTCCCTGGGGAACACAAAGCCCAGCCCTGCTCCCAGGCTGCTCACAACGAAGGCCCGTAGGTGGTAGCAGGTCTGCAGTGGCCCTGAGTACATCATACGCTGTGGGATAACAACAAATACAACAGAAAAGAAAGTGGCAGATGGAGTTACACTATAGCAGGTCTGGGGACAGTGGGCAGGACTGTCAATCCCCACTGTCCCATCTGGTCCGGCAAGCATTTGCCAGCTGCAACATTGAGTGAAGAGCCAGAAGTAACCCAAGAGAATCACTTGTTGTGACCCTCCCCTCACCTCACAAAACAAAAGGGAATGCCCTGCCACAGAGGCTGAGACGGGTGGTGGGGTATGGAGTGAGGGAGTGGGAGGGATATTGGGATTATCTGTGGTGGAGAAGGGGTACTGGTGGACAGATGGGTACTCGAGCATTGCATGACTGAAACACAAATACGAAAATATGTACATCTGTTAACTGTACCCTCACGGTGATTTACTAATTAAAAAATTTAAAAAGGAAAATGTTGCATAGATCAAAGTACAGTTACATTGCAAAGACAATTACTATAAGTGAAACAGATATAAAGCACACAATAATTCCTGTCCTAAAATATAATGATCACTAAATGTTGCTCAAAAGAAAAAAAACAAATGAAACTGAAGACAGTCTTGAATCCATGCCACCCGATAGGGACCCTGAGATCTGGTAGGAATAACTGAACCCTGAGATAGAAGTACTCACAGAGCACTGCTGGTTGTGGCTAAATCCAAATAAAAGGAAAACAACAGACAAGGACAAAGTAGCTTCAAATAGCAGAGAGTCGGAGCAATCAGACCAGGAATTACATCCCAGGACTCCTTCCTGAAACTCAGGAGAGAGAGACCCTAGAAACCAGTACGTGCATGTTACTGCATCATGTCACCACATTCTTCTCCTCCTACCTGGAAGAGTGTGTCAGTGGCAGGTCACCATTGTCTGCAGCTTCTGTAATTCCCAAGGATCAGCAGGTGGCTCCGTGGAATCACCTGGAAGAGAAGTCAGACCTATGAGCTCCAGAATGGAGCACAATTCATGGCCATGACCAGCATCACCCTCAGGCACAGCTCACAGACCCACTCAGAAAAACATTCCCGGATGTCCTTTCCTCTCCAGGGGACAAAGAAGTGCGTTGTAATCCACGATGCCATTCGCTCTCATGGAAGGTAAAGCAAGCAGCTGACCTGCTGACCGGTTCTTTTTTTTTTTTTTTTTCCAAGCCAAACTGTATCCAGCTTTATTAAAGATACTTTTCATAAACAATCATGGTATTTCAGGCAGGACATGGGCAGACAATCGTTAACAGTATACAATAACTTTCAAACTCCCTTCTTCAATGGACTACCAAAATCAGAAAGCCACTATAAAACCCAATGACATCTTCATTTGATGCTCTGAACAGCGAAAGTTTAGAGTGAGGGTTGACATTTCACATTTAGTATGTTGTTTAACAACTTTTCACAAGCCGACCCTGACTTTCAAGAAATGAAAGAAAAATGGCAGAATGATCAATCTGAAGATCCACAATCTAAAAAAGGAACCGTTCTTTTGAGGGCTGCCGTCTCAGTTGGGGCACTGCAAAATCCAGATGGCCTGACATCCTGGTAACCACTTTTTGGGAGTCCAGGCTCAACAGGTCTCTCTGGGGTTAAGGGAGTCAAGTCTATGCTGAAGGCGGAGAGGGAGACAGGACACAGAAACACATTTTAGTTTTTCCCCACCACAAGGCATTGGGTGCCAGGGTGGCTACCGTGTCAAGTCAAGGAATCCCTCCTCTTGGAAATCAAGAGGGAGTCTCTCAAAACTAGTGAGGAAAAGTTGTTTTTCCCCAGGGCAATCCAGTTTTGGAGACCATCTATTAGTGACTTATGCCCTTCCCCCAAAACAACAATGAAGTGTTCTGTGTGCTAACAACATAGCTTTAAAAAAAAAAAAAAGTAAAACAAAATTCTGCATTTTTATAAAACTTGATAAAAAATAGTATTTCAAACTGTACAGTCACCAGAAGTACACAGTTATCAAAAATGCACACACTTCACTTGGCATCTCCAGCACCTTCAGCTTTCTGTGCCTGGTCTGTTTTGGCATCTCCATTTTCTGCAGGGTTATTTCCATCCTTGCCAGCATCAGCCTTCCCCTTTTTCCCTTTGGGTACCTTCTCTCCCTTCTTTGCAGGGGCCTTTTTAGGCTTGGGCTCTGGCTTTGGAGGAGCTGGTTTAGCTGATAACCTTGCAGATCTTCTCTGTGGTTCATCCTTCACCTTGGCTTTATCTCCTTTAGCATCCCCTTCAGCCTTTCTCTTGGGCATGGTGGCGACAGCGGCGGGACGTGGGCGCTGGACGCGGGGTGCAGCGGCGCGCGGGCTTTGGTCGGTCCAGGGGTCGTTCTCGCCTCTTCTTCTTCACACTGCTCCCGGTTCTTAGGGCTCTTGCGTCTACCCTAATTGAAAGTTCTATAATATCTGAAAAAAGATATATAGCTGAATAGTTAAAAATCAGGTCCCGTAGTCAGAGCAATAAAACACAGGGAAAGGTGGGCACTGGCCTTCTACACAGCTACCCGGGTTTGACATTCCTCATCCATACTGTCCACAAACCCACCAGGTGTAATTCCTGATGCAGACTCAGAAGGAAGCCCAGAATACTGGTGGATGTAATCCCAAAGCAAAATCACACATTCAAGTAAAGTGAGGTGTGTACTTAGTAGGAAAAAGTACATTTACTATCACAACTTCCGGGAATTTAACCAGAGTAAAAACCTTTTTATGATGGCCTCAGTGACAGCACAGAGCATAGGGTGCTTGCCTTGCATGTACTTCAATCAACTTTCAATCTCCATCAGATGGAAAGGGTCCCCACATCTTGCAGGGGATGATCAAAGCAGAGCCAGAAGTGACCCACTGGCATCGAAGGCATGACCAACTGAAAATGAAACTATAATACTGTGGCAGTCTGCTTCCAAGGCCAGGGCCTGCACTCCTGGCCTATCTCTTACCCCAGAATCCAAATTCTACATAAATCCTGTGAACCCTCTGATAACAGACTGGCATGCCAGTGGTGCTAGGACAAGGCCCAACTGGTAGAGTTTATGGCAGGGCTATGGACATCTGGCAGTGCCTGGTGTGACCCTGAGCTGAAAACAGGCTGTGATTTCCAAGGTTCGCATCCGTCTGACTCAACTTTACACCCTGAGTCCCTGAGTACTGCTGGATTTGAGATCGCCACTCCCCTCCCCTCTGACAAAGGCACAGAAAAAGTCGTCTGCTAACAGAGATGTGTGAAATCCAGCATTAAATCTCAAGGCTCATTTCTTTGGTTTGTTTATTTTTTGGGCCACACCCTGGGATGCTCAGAACTTACAGGTCAAGTTTTCACAGATTATGTCATTTTACTCATTCAGGCATGTGATCCTGTGTAAGAAAAGTAGGTGGAACATACATTTGGCCCAAAAAGAAATCTAAATGATGAAAGTCTATAATTTTTCTCAAAGAGTCCAACCCGTTTGTTTCCTTCTGACAGCATCTTGTGCGAAGTTTCCCAGCATGTTCACATCTAAGAACTTCCAATGAAGGTATGAACAGAGGGGCAGGAGAGAGCACACCAGGCTGGAGCATGTGCTGGTCACATGGAACCTCGCGGACCTTCACCAGTACCCACTGGCACTGCTAATGTGAACAGAGCAGGCCGCAGCCCTCAAGCACTGCTAGGTGTGTCCTCAAATCTCAGACCGTCTGCTCCCCAAGTGGTTAGATGGACCCAGGGAGAGTAGCTCAATGGCTGAGCATCTCCTTTACTGGTGGGGGACATGGCACGGCTCCCCTACATCTAGGGACACATGGACAGAGGGCAGAGTCCCTGATCCACTCCAAGTTTGTAGCAAAAAGAGGGAAACAAAAAGATGAGGTAGGAGAGAAGCCCACAGCAGCCATAAAGGTTTGGGAAACACCAGGCAGTGCTCAGGGAACCCTATGAAGTACTGGAGAACAAACCCCTCAGCGCATGAAAGGCAAGTGCCCTGTCTGCTCTCCTATTGTTCGGCTTTTCTTTCTTTTGTTTGCTTTTTGGGTCACACCTGATGACGCACAGGGGTTATTCCTGGCTCTTCACTCAGGAATTACTCCTGGCGGTGCTCAGGGGACCATATGGGATGCTGGGAATTGAGTGCAGCTCGGCCGCGTGCAAGGCAAATGCCCTGCCAGCTGTGCTTTCGCTCCAGCCCCCTCAGCTTTTCTTTCTTTGTGGTTTTTGGGCCAGATCTCTTGATGCTCAGACACTCCTATGGGGTATGGGAGGATTGAAGCCAGGTCCGTCCTGAGCAAGACCAACACTGTCCTGGCTGTACTAAGGCTCCCGCCCCTAGAGTGAGACATCTAAAACCTAGTGCAACAGGTCCCTGAAAAGCCCATTTCTGCAAGTACTCACCAGAACAGAAGGGGCAGCCTCTGGTCCTGGAGAAATACCTCCGTCAATGAGGGATTTCTCTGAAACCTGACAGGTGAAGCAGAAATTATTTTTCTGGGGAAAAATAAAATCAGAGAACTAGCAGAGATAGTAAATGGATAGGATGCTTTTCGTTCAAGCAGCTGAGCCCGGGTTAATGTGCAAGAGCACATAGGTTTCCCCACCCCAGCACTGCCAGGAGCCACGCCTGAGCTAAGATCCAAGAGTGAGCCCTGAGCAATTGCCAGCTGTGAACCAAACACTACAATTGATAATAACAGAAATATAGTGGATGGGGTTCTTGTCTTGCACATGTCTACCCAGGTTTGACTGCCGGCATCCCATGTTTCTCTGAGCACCACCATGAGTGATCCCTGAGTGCAGAGATAGGAATAACCCCTGAACTTTATATGTGTTCCCTCAACCTAAAAAAATCTAAAAATTATGTAAAAGAAAGAAATAAGGGTGTGGTGACCAACGGAAATCCTAGATTGCATTATGGTACATCTGGGGGTACATCCTGGAAGTGACCAGTCTACCACCTGCTACATTTGGTTCGACGGACCACTCTGCGCCAACACAGCCCGGATGCTAGACCCACTTCTGCCAGAGTCTCTTCAGCTCCGCATCTCCCAGGATCCCAAAAACCTACCGCAGGCGCAGAGAACCCGGGAAAATCAAACGGTCAGCCACACACTCCTGAGTCCCCGGCCAGTGCAGAGGGCAGTGCACTGGGAGACCACCGGCCGTGCACCGGCTGACAGGACTGAGCCTGACATTCCACAGGACCCTGAGTCCCGCCAGGAGAGTCCCCTGGTGCAGAGCCAGGAGGGACCCTGAACGCTGCGGGATGTCGGTCAAGTATTATGAAACAAAACATTGTTTTTAATTAAAAGAGAGACTCACCTCCCCCCTTTCCAGGGAAACCGACCCTTTGGCCCCGACTCCATAATCACCCCAATGACAGAAGTAGCCCGACAAGGACCGGCCCGGGAACATTCCCGGGTGAGCCCCCTCCCCAGCCCGTGCCCCGGGGGGCTCCGAGTGTCCCTGCAGGAACCAATGGGCAGGCGGCCGCGCACGCCCCGCTGACATGCGCGAAACTGGGGAACTGGGGCTCCTCTTGTCTCTCTCTGTGGTCGGGGCCTGAGCGACAGGGCAGCAGGGAGGGCGGGGCACTGTCCGACACCCCAAGGGGTCCCCCGACCCCCGGAGGATCCCGAGTGCAGAGCCCGGAATTGCCCCGAGCCCCGCCAGCAGCCCTGAGGTAAGTTCGCTCAGAATACCCCTCGTCTCACTGAAGGGCAGGAACGAGCGGGACAAACCTCGGCACGGCGAGGGGGCCACCCGGGTGGGGCCACCGCCCCCCTCCCCCCCCCCCCGCCACGGCACAAAGCCACCCAGCCAGGACGCCCTGTCCGCCCCGGGATCCCCCTTCCCCTCCTACCCCAGTCCCCATGCTCTGACAATGGCGGCCGAACGGAAATGCCGCCAACCTCAGAAAGGAACTCTGTGACGTCACCCACACTTCCGGCCGGAGTTTTAAAGAGCCAGACTCAAACTATTCCTGACATGGTACTTTCTGGTCAGGAAAGTGGACTTTTTTCCCTGTTTCTGAACTTGGATCAAGTCAGCAGGAAATCTGTAGGGTCGCTAATTACCGGATAGACAGAGTATGAAGCCAAAGATTTTATGTTTTCACAAAGTGAATAAAATCCACAAGGATTTCCTTGCAAATACACACCAGTAAGCACCACAACCCTAACCCCCAACCCCCTAACCCTAACCCAAACACTACCTTAACCCAACCCTAACCATAACCCCTAACCCTAACCCTTGCTAACCCTAAACCTAACCCTAACCCTAGCCCTAACCCCTAACCCTAACCCCAAACCCTAACCCCTGCTAATCCAAACCCTAACCCTAACCCCTGCTAATCCTAACCCTAACCCTAACCCTACACACCAACCCCAACCCCAACCCTAACCCTTGCTAACCCTAACCCTAACCCTTGCTAACCCTAACCCTAACCCCCAACACCAACCCCAACCCTAACCACCAACCCCAACCCCAACCCTAACCCTAACCCTAACCAAACCCCAACCCTAAAACCCTAACCTAAACTAACCCTAACTCTAACCCTAACCTAACCCTACCCTAACCCTAAACCTAAACCCTAACCCGTAACCCTAACGCTAACCTAACCCTAACTGTACCCATACCCCTACCCCAACCCCAACCCTAACCCTACCCCACCCCTACCCCTGACCCTGACCCGACCCTAACCCTAACCCAACCCTAACCCTAGCCCTAACCTTACCCCTACCCCAACCTCAACCCCAACCCCAACCCTAACCCTGCTAACCCTAACCCAACCCTAACCCTAACCCCTAAACCTAACCCTAAACCCCAACACCAACCCTAACCCTAACCCTAAACCCCAACACCAACCCTAACCCTAACCCTAAACCCCAACACCAACCCTAACCCTAACGCTAACTGTAACCCTAACCCTTGCTAATCCTAACCCTATCCATAACCTTGCTAATGCTAACCCTAACCCTACCCTAACCCTAAACCCTAACCCCCAACCCCAACCCTAACCCCTAACACCTAACCCTAACCCTAACACTAACCCTACCCTAACCCTAACCCTTCCTAACCCTAACCCTAACCCTAACCCCTAAACCTAACTCTAACCCTAACCATGACCCTAACCCTAACCCTAATCTATGGCCCTAAAAGCCTAAAACTCTAACCCTGGTCCTAAATCCCAAACCCTAATATCCTAAAACCCTAACCCTAAAAGCCTAAAACCCTAACCCTAAAATCCAAAAACCCTAATTCTGGCCCTAAATCCCTAACCCTAAAACCCTAAAACCCAAACCCTGACCCTAAAACCCTAAGCCTAGCCCTAAAACCATAAAACCCTAACCCTGGACCCTAACCCTGACCCTGACCCTGACCCGGACCCTGACCCTAACCCCAAACCCTAATCTATTTTGTCCCTGAGATTTTATCAGCCTCATTGCTCCTCTGTCTTAATGCTGCTATTTTGGGTGCTGTTTCACTGTCAGGGGAATGAGGTCTATTGTTGTTACTGGTTTTGGTTATCGAATATGCCACAGGTCACTTGCCAGGCTCTGCCATAAAGGCGGGGTATTCTCGGTAGCTTGCCGGGCTCTCCGAGAATTATGGAGGCTATTAGCTTTGCAAAGCTAAAAGCCTCCAATCGACCTTACAGGTGTTCCCATGGTTCCACCGAATTTGAAGCCCATCAAATATGGTGCAAAAATTTTGCAAGATGGGTATTAAGTGTCTTATACTGTGTTGCTCAGCTTCTTTGCAGCTGTGTGGTCCAAAAAGTAGCCTGGAGCATGGCGAGGGCTGGGTAGTGGAGGTAGTGGAGCTCTGCAGGTGAGGTATTTATCTGGCTCCACTAGGCTGGGTTGTCTAGGTTTAATCCCTGGGGCGGGGCGCTGGAGATTGGAGGAGGCAGACAGAGGATCTTGTTTCCGGGTCTCATTGAGCCTGGAGTCCAAGATCGCAAAGTTCTGCTTTACCTGGTTCTATGGGGCTTCACTCATGGGTGAGGTTCTGCCAGAGTGTCCGGAAAGAGGCCTGGAGTGTGGTGGTGCCTGGGTAGTGGAGGACATCCCCCCTCTCAATAACATAAATTTGGGAATTAGAATCTATAGCCTCCCCTCCTCTCACATGGTGACCCCACTGAGCTGTTCTCCTATTTTGTTTACCTTCCAAAGCTGTCTATTTAGCAAAAACTGCACCATTGAGTCTTTTTTATAAGAAAGAGATATGATTATTCAATGTCAATGACAAAGACAAAGAATGAAAGTGGTTCTTACTGTGAATCACTCTCACACAAGGGCCAAATGATGAAAGGAAGATAAAATTTGGGAAACTGTGACAGACTGTGACTGTGGCGGCTCCAGGGCTGCCCTGCGGGGGCTGCTCACATCCACTCAGAAAAGCTGCAGCTCAGGAGCAGGAGCATAGGGCCGGGAGGGTTTCTCACCCAGGGTCCCAGTTTCCTGTTGGAACAGCAACAGCAGAAATGCTCTGATGACGGGTCAGCCGGATTGTGTGCCCCAGTGCGGGTTTCTGTCTAATGCCTGAGTCACTATTAGTATTGACCTACTCAGGGCAGCCAAGACAACATTAATGATGGTTTCTGGGCATCAGGACCCCTGACTTGCTGGACAATGGACAGCTGCATGTGGCTGTGAGTCCACGCACCGGTCTGTTGTAGACAGGACACGAGGACACACAGAGTTGATCAGCTCACCAATTTCTGCTGCCTGGGGATATCTCCCACCATACTGGCCCATCCTATGACCTGTCCCTCAGCTGAGGTGGAACCTACCCCAACGATCTCTGCCCTCCTCTAAATTCTCCCCCATTCTGTGCTGACCCTGAGGCCCAGGCATTGGACTCCTGCTCACTCTCCCTGGTGAGTATCAATTCATCTCTAATGTCCATCTCTGGTGTCTGCCCCCATGAACCTGCAGACATGCGAGTCTCACATGGGCTGGTAAGGTGTTATCCCTGCTCACCCACATGTCCTGCATACAGGGGACTCAGGATCAAAGAGGCCACCCATGGTGGTTGACCTCAACAACCCACACCTTGTAATATAGGGAAAATCGTGAGGGCCACCCCATGGTGTCCATGAAAGAAATTGTCAGGGATGGCATAGCTGGTCATTTACACATGCCCTCAGCATGCTGATCCCCCCAATTTGCATCTGTCCTCTCTGAGGGGTCGTACAGGAGTAGCACAGGTCTCTCCTAGTGCTGTGGAAACGATGTTCATTGAAGCAACAATCCAATGTCAGTGACACAGAGAGCAAGAAGAGCACATTGGTAGTGTTGTGAGTCCTATAACTAAGGCCAGTTCTGGGTCCAGTAGATCGAGAACTGACGACTGTGCTGGGGCTGTGTTCAACTCACAAAAGGGTTTGGATACCCCAGGGATCATCACCTAGGAAAGGAGCCTAAGGTCACATGGATCTGTGTGGTTGCGTGCTGAGTTGTATACAGGAGGCTTAGGTGTTCCTAGCCAGTTGACAACGAGAGGAATGTGACTGGGGCAGAGGCATCATCATTGTTCCAGTATGAATCCAACATCAGAGAATGAACAAATCCACCACACAACTACCTGCATACTTCAGACTGAAGCTCTGTAGGTGAAAGAATTTTCAACCATGGGAAAGGAGAGAATAAATCATACCTAATTTTATTGATTTTGGATTGGACTCTGCAAATTTTTGGAGAGTCAATGCACTTGTTGCCATGAATTCTCACAGAGGTGAGTGCCTAACTCTAACCCTATCTCTTACTGTCACTCTATCCCAACATTAACCCCTACCCCAACCCTTACTCCTAATCCCTTCCCGAACTCCTAACCCCTTACCCTAACCCTAAAGCAACCCACACCCTCTATCCCTAAACCCCAATCCTATTCCTACCCCTAAACATAAGCCTACTCCTCCGTAATCCTATACGGAATCCAATCCCAGTGCAACTTACTCTAGTCCAATTTTTTACCTCAGAACATATAAACTTCCAGTCCACACTTTATACACTAACCCCATACCTCCCACTATCACTGCCCATAGATAACAATCTACCTAAGCACCCAACCACCCAGTCTCCTACCTGAGACCTACCTTCCAGCCACTGTTGGGCAGGTGATGCAGCTGCAAACAAGGGACACCTATATGATGTCAATGAGTCTAACTTACCTGGCATTGCAGGACACCAATAGCACATAATACAACATACAGTGAATCAAAACAGGAAATATAAGGAACGCATTAAGTGCATGCCATGAACAGAAATGATAATATGTCCACTGTGATCACAGGAATGAGGGTACTCAGAATAGCCACTCACAACTAGGCAAGAAAAAATGTGCCTTTTCTTAATGTTACTGGGGCCATACACAGCAAATCTTAGGTAGGGTTTACTCATGGATATGTGTTAATTTCTGGCAGTGGTGAGTCCATATAGAAGACCACGGGTGGAATTCCAGCTGGCCTAGTGAAAGGAGTGACATGCACTATCACTTCATGCCACAAAATAGGTAATATGAATAGTCATTGATACTGTAGTAGCACCAACATTAGTATCAGTAGGAGACGTTATTTCCATGATGTTATAGGGTATGACAGAGACAGAGAACACTGGTTAGGTAGCCAAAAAACATTCGAGCTGTGTACTGAAGTACAAAATGTTTACTCAATGAAAGAACAGGCTGAAGCAAACCCTTTTAGAAGTCTAATCACAAATGCCACTTAGGAAACATACTGTGTGAAGTCAAGAGGAGTAGTCAAATATTTTCCCCTATGTTCAGGTGCTAACCCTGGGGGAAAATGCAGTGCTTCCTCGTTACTGCTGACTGCAGTGTAAAGTGCTGTAAGCCAGACTACAGTGAAACCAGTGAAATGTGCACTGAAGCAAGACCTAACTGTGAAAGCTTAAGCTGTCAGCACAATCCACAAATCAAACACAGCACTGAGAATCAAATTCAAGCACGTGACAAACTGGAAGATAAATCAAATTTGCACATCCAAGTGAGGAGTAAGGTAACACAAGCAGGTGTGTGCTTAGCAAACCAGAAAATAAGCTGCTGCATGCTGGGGTGGCACAACAAAACAGAGGCTCGCATGTGACTCTGTGAGAAAGGGAGCAACCCCATGCTTTCTGCAATGAGGAAGTAACTAACTGTGCTCACAAAAAGATTACAGGAATGCACACAAGGGTGCATAGCAGTGCTCAAGGAAAGGATTCCAAAGAAGGGTCCATACACTGGATTGCACCAACCAAGACATCATGACCCTGATTTTATTTTTTTATTTTTTATTTTTCTTTTTTTTTTAATTTTTATTAAATCACCATGTGGAAAGTTACAAAGTTCTCAGGTTTATATGTCAGTTATACAATATTCAAACACCCATCCCTTCACCAGTGCCCAAATTCCACCACCAGAAACCCCAGTTTACCCCCCGCCCCCACCCCCTACCCCCTACCCCCTACTGTATAACTAATGAATTTCACTTCATTTTTTCTTTACCTTGATTACATTCCATAATTCAACACAAAACTCACTATAGTTGACATAACTCTCTCTCTCTCTCTCTTTTTTTTCTCTTTTTCCTTTTCCATTTTTTTTTTTAAATTTTTCCCCCTCATCCCCCTTCCTGTGCCTCATAGTATGGTGTACTCCACGCCACGTTGGCCAGCGTGGGGCTTTTGCTTAGCTCATAGTCCAGAGGTGGCTGTTACATTAAGAACCTTCAATATTTCAACAAAAACTTACTGTTATTATTTGGAGTTTCCCCCCCAAGTCTGACCTGTTCAAATGGAACCCTTTCATATTGATGACAATTATAAATGTTAAGCCGCGTCCGCGCGGTTTTGGATTTCTGTATAAAGTCCTGGGAAAATTCTGCCAGAAATTACATATTTCCTCCGTTAGCCGGCGTGGGGCAAAGGCTTAATTCACAGTCTCCATACATGGGTGCAGGCACTTGCTGGAACCCCAATTCCTAAAGCTGTCTCTGGTTCCCGCTTGTTCCACATCCACCGGCTCTGCAGGGGCATGGGCGCCCGGGCCGAAAACCCGGCCGGCCGGAGCCGAGCACGGGCCCGACTAGGGCTGGCTCTGTATCCTGCGGCTGTTTCAAGTTCAAAGCACACATTTTTTTTTTTTTTTTTCCGCGCCACCAAGTTCGTACCTTCTCAACGGACCCACAAAATGTCGGACACCACGCCTTCTCCCGGAGGGGAGAGAGACCAAGAAGGAAGGTTCTTTCCTCCGTTAGCCGGCGAGGGGCAAAGGCTTAATTCACAGTCTCCATACATGGATGACCCTGATTTTAGAATGAGTGTTAGAAACACTGGTTGAGGTGTGCATGCTTCAACTGTGTGGCTGACTAGTACGAACGCTGGACATGTGTGACCACAGAATAAAATATTTATAACTGTGGTATTAATGCCATGAAATTATAATGATGCCAACCTCAAAATAGGGATGTTTGACAACAGAACATCTGATTCCTGCTCCAGTCTATCAAACATCACACATAAGTGTGAGGCGCCAGAAGCACACAGCAGCAGCATTCTGAGCGGCAGGGCAAAGTGCTGTAAGCCAGACTATCCTGAAAACAGTACAACGTGCGCTAAACCAAGAGCTGCTTGTGAAAGCTTAAGCTGCCTGCACACCAAATATGAACACATTATTTAGTATCCAATTTAAGCATGTGATAAAAATGAAGTGTAAAGCAAATTTGCACACCCAAGTGAGCACCAAGGTAACACAAGCAGGTGTGTGTTAGTATGCCCGGGCCTGAAAAGCTTAGCCAAAAACTCCTGTTTCATAAGCAAAGAATAAATAGCCATGGTCTGAGCATGTAGGTGTGTGTGTGTGCACATGCAAGAGAGATAGTAAACAGACATTTGGCTGTGAATTTTGCATCTGCCAAGTTACTTCCAAAGAACATGACTGATTAAAGCAAACCTTCAGTGAGTGTGCACACATGCATGGGATCCCAGTGGCAAGTGAATGAACATGCATGCCTGTGTCTGGTCTAAGGATCAGGACCAGGAAATAAAGCAATGGAAATCACACCTAGGTGGTGAGCTATGCAGGCTTACTTGCCAGCCCGTATCTGCATCTAAGGCATAAGACAAAACTTCTTGTCTCTGTGTGTGTGTGCATTTGTGATTAGCCAATCATAATTGATAACTTATGGTTAGTAAATCATGTGTGAGATACAAAATCATGGAACAAGAAATACAAAAAATACAGACACAAGAAATACGGGACATACAGGTATAACAAGAAATAAGAAACATACAGGTAAAACAAGAAATAGGGAACATAGAGAATTTAAGAAAACAGCACTACATGTTAAGCAACAGCTTACTTAAGTCAAAGTCAGAGCATGAAAACCACAACACATGCGAGAATGAGTATAATTTGAACCTTGTTCTCAGCAGCTGGCTGGATGAAAGGTGATTCTGCAAATGCATCTTATGTGAGCAATGAGTTATCAAGACCATCTGTGTTCACCTGTATCCTGTGATCCCAGTTTTACCGAGTTTTTTAAGTATCAGTACAACAATCTTAACATACCCATGTAACCATTGTAACATTAATCTAATATAACCATACCAATGTTCAGAAACACTAGATCATGGTCACCTCAGCCATGACATAAAACCTAACAGCAAAAGCAGCAGCACCACGAAGCATAAACAAACATATTGCATAAATACACAGGGGCAGCATGGGGGCAATAGCACAAACAAACATTACACAAGGAAAATAAGTGAATTAATAAAAAGACCCAGGCACAGGTTTTGTAGTCTTTTATTAGTCTCCTCAAAACACACCCAGCGATGGTGTGTGGGTGGTCCCTGTTTGAGTGAGCGACCACAGTCAACCTGTAAGGAAAACCTAGAACACCTGACACCATGTGTTGGTGGTAAAAGACACACTGCAACAGCACCCCGACCACACAAAGTCCAGCTTCACCAGGGAGTCCGGAATACAAGCCATTTGCCAACATCACAGCAGACATTCAAGTGTCCACGAGGCAGCGCTGAGGTCAGAAGAGGAACCCAGCCAACACTCTTCCACTCACTCACCAGGGGCCTTCCTGAGTTACTACCAGAATGACAAATAGAGCAACAGGGACTGAAATGTCCATCCACAGACCACAGACTTGACCATACATACATAACTTGCAGGAACCTACCCAAAGTGTTTGGTTTCACCAAAAGTTGACAAAAGGCACAGAGTAAACTGCGAAGAGAAATAAAGGCCTCCCGAGTGTTCTTACTGACAGTGAATACTCTGAACACTAATCAATTGCGTACCATGAATGCACCTTCTCAAGGACCGACTAATGCCCTGAAATCATGGGCCTCCCATGTCCCCCAGTTCACTTCCTCTCCCTCACTGGGACTTCCTCACTGGCCCACTTGTAAGGCCGAAAAAGGGAGAAAACCTGAAAAGCCACACATTGAGAGAACCAGTTCATAAGAACTAATCATCTTTCAGGATGAATGCAGTAGCAGACGATCCAAACACTGGCATTGCTGCAACTACTAATACAGTCTCTGTATAGAATAAAAGCACACTTGGATAATACATGGAAACAAAGTACAGCGTGCCACATAAGCAAGGGTGGCAAATCTATACATGAGTGCAACTAGTCTGGAGAGCCCAAAAGAAACTTGGGACTCACTTCGCATCCATGTGAATAAATATTGCATATATTTCTGCATATATAGTGCATACATTTTTTGCAACATATTACATGTGCTGACAGTGGTCTTTCCAAGCATGCTTTGTCATGGAGTTGCTGAGTCCTAAAAAGCTGTTCAGGACTCATGGTCATGAAATACAGGTGGTGCTTCCCAGGAAGCTCCTTGTGGGAAAAGATGATCTATTTTCAATGATGATCAGCAGTGCAGGACAGCTGTGTCACACCCAGCAAACAGTATGCAACCCCTAAAACGCCCTGTGCCCAAACCAAGGAAACAAAGCATGGGGGAGAGCTCTGCAGGCTTATACACGCTTATACATGCCAGCAAGTACACGTGCAAGTAACTAAGGCATAAAACAAAGCTCCATGTGTGTGCATGTGTGACTAGTAAATCATCATTAGTAAATCATGCATCACACTGACATATACCGCAAGAATGCACATACAGGAACACAGCACTAGGGAAAAAATGAAGTAAGATTTCCTGAGACAAGGATGCAGGCATGTTTCTGATCTGACACTAGGTAGACTTGGGCTGTGTGGCTGCAGTGGGAAAACCACTGCCACTACACGGCATATGAGCAGTAACACTCTGCATGCGTCTATCAGAAATCAAGTCATTAAAACTTAAATGTGAGCCACAAAATCTAAATGGCACAGACCACAAAACAAATTCTGGACAATAACAACATGGCATGCCATAGCAGACCGTCTGATGTGACGTCCAACCAAGAGCCACGAGAGGGACACAGACATGCCATGGACATTGCCATGGACATGCAAAGGAAGTGCTGCAGAGTGTATAACATATTTTTTCATATGCAATGTTTTCAAAAAGTATAGACACGAGAATGAATCATGATTTACTCTTGTGTCCAAAGACCTGCTAGACAAATGGTGATTTCTGCAAATGCACTTTATGTGAGGACTGAATTTGTGAGAGCATCTGTGTTTGCTAACATCCAGGGCCTCAGTTCATGAGGTCCCTGACCCCATGCTTTTTGTCTCTTATTTCTGTCTCTTTCCTGAATGCTCCACATGTTACTGCTTCAAAGCCTTTTCACCTTCGACTGGTCCCAGGCTACTGGCACCAGAAAAGTGCCTCAACAGTAAGGACTGTCTGATACATAATCTAATCAAAAACCCCAGTAAACTGTGAGGACCCAAAACTGAAGGAGTGGATCCCTGCTAAAACAATGAGCGAACCTACAAGGGTGAGTGTGTTCTGGGGATTTGTTACTCAGGGTAATAATCAGCCAAAGTACTTCCAAAGACAGGAAGTATATTCTAGTCCTTTGACAAACCAGCAGGAGGAAAATTAGAAGATTAAAGTTTGCATGTGACATAGGGTATTGCACATAGCAGAAACACCACCGTTATAGCAGAAACGCACACAACTAAAGTGCAGGGCTATTGCTAAAGGAGCAAGGTAAAACAATTTGAACAACTGCCAGTCATGAGGTGAACTTCACAATAAATGGACTCTGCAACGGTTAAAAGTGTACAGTAATAGTACATCGCAGCAGACTGGACGATTCAGATGGATGGCTTTATAAGCAAATAAAGAATCCAGCAAGGCAATGAGTACTGCAAAAGTGTAGTGGGATTGCTTGGAGCACATAGACTAGAGACTAGAGACCAGCGTGGGACAATGAACTTTGTATGACCTGCACTGGGGGCTTGGGAGATTCCTGTGCAGAGGGCCTCTTGAAAGAGGGGCCTTGAAGGTAAAACCTACCAGCAAGATAAGCAGGACACATCCTGCACGTACATACTTCTCGTGCTCTAAGTAACCTTGGGAATAATTTGACTTGGTATTTTTAATGAGAACATCTTGAGACAAACACAAAATATGTCTAACCCATGAGAACATCTTTTGACTTGGCTACGTGCCTGGGCCAAGGTATGCAAATAATATAAAACTGCTTGCTTGAGAATAAACGGGGCCTTCAGCCTCGATAGCTGCTGGTCAACACATCATCTCTGAGTCGGTGGTCTTCATTCCGGAGCTGGACTCCGGCACAAAAGGACTGTAAATCATGTCCATAATTTCATAACAGCAACCTGAGCATCATAACAATTTCAAAGTCAATGAAGGACAAATATTGGTGGTCAAGCTCTATTGTTCCCCACCAAAGGCACCTGAGATAAGATCATACAGCAGCAGACTATGCAAAGCACATGCAACAGACAAAGCAAGTATGGCCATGCTGCTTAAGGAAATGTAGACAGGTCCTATTTATGCCTCAATCATTTCACTAGCAGTCTCAAGATCTCCATACTGGGCAGAATCAAACAGTGGGAAAGGAGCTGTACTCGGCTGTTGACAGCATCAATGCTTCACAGAGAGGAAATGCAGAACAATGGGCCTGTGGAGAAAGCGGGAGCTACAAAATCTGCACTAGCATTCATTCAGCAATGAGAGGAGTAAACGGAAGTTCTTCAGTACAAGGGAAAATATTTTTAATAAAATTAAAAGGAAAAGGGGGCTGGAGAGATAACACAACAGGGAGGGCATTTGCCTTGCACGCGGCCGATTACCAGCATCCCATAGGGTCCCCCAAGCACCACCAGGAGTGATTCCTGAGTGCAGAGCCAGGAACCCCTGTGCATTGCCAGGTGGGACCCAAAAAGACAAAAAAAAGAGGAAAGGAAAAGAAATGCATTTATCCTAGCTTGATTTTGCACTCAAAGCACACATATACCTAGCAGCCCTCAGGGTAACACCTGCATCTGGGCTCAGAATCATGAAGTTAGTGACAGGGATGAAATCTCAACCTCCTGTAAGCTGCAGTGCATGCTGTCTGGACCCTCATCCATTTAAAATCAAGGGTAAGGGGCTGGAGCGATAGCACAGCGGGTAGGGCGTTTGCCTTGCACGCAGCTGACCTGGAGTTCGATTCCCAGCATCCCATATGGTCTCCTGAGCACCGCCAGGGGTAATTCCTGAGTGCAGAGCCAGGAGTAACCCCTGAGCATTGCCAGGTGTGACCCAAAAAGCAAAAAAAATTAAAAAAATAAAATGAAAAATAAAAATAAAATCAAGGGTAAAAATTAAAAAAAAAATCCACTTCAGCAAGGGGGCACAGACCTTGCACATACAAGATCCAGAGGGAAGTATCTGGCACAGCAATGCAATGTGCCAGCCTGGGGGTCCCTGAACTGCCTGCCCTGTGCTCCCTGTGTCCCAGTGATAAGGCAACCAAGCGTGCCCTGGGGCCACCATGGGCCCATCTGTAGCCCCTGGAGGGAAGCAGAAGCCCATAATCGTGCCTTAGGAGGCATTTCTGGAGTATACCCCAGGTGCTCAATGCCTGACCCTGTGCATATGCTCAGAATTGAACCCCAATGCTATTCAGAGGACATAAATAAAGGATGAAACTGGGTGATCTGGTGGCCAAGAGACAAACAGCACCCCCTAACGCGTAGGTCCAGCCCCATAGTACCAGGAATTTAGGGAAAAGGGTAGAGCCTGGTAACTGTTACTCCTTAATGCTGCAAATGGTGGATTTCTTGAAATCTAATCTCTTATCATGTTCTATAGTGATGTCAACACACACAGAAAACATGCGGTCATGTTCTGTACATTACACACGTTTCACTGTATAAAGAGAAACTTCACTCCTGAATCATCGGTAGCCATTGTAAAAACTGGAAAAGATTAACCACAGTTGAATGCAATAAAAATTTTTCCACGTGATGTGAAAACGAGCCTGTGATACGACACATGTGCATTGTGTGTGATCGGCGATGACTCACCTCTGCACAGCACCTTAGGCATGCTGGAGCTGGAAGCTAACAGTGTTGTGGCAGGAGCAGTCATGTGGGTCTATGGTGGAACATGATAAACATCAAGCCATGCATGCATGTCGGGGTTCTGGAGGCCGACAGTAAAACCTAGAAAACAGGCATGTAATGGTTGCTGAAAACCCATGGATGGATATGGTCAGGGATGTGCCTGTAAGAGCCAGAGTGATATCTGCAAGTGGTCACTGGCGTGATATCCAGCACACTCCATTTCTGTGGATTTCTCCTTTAGACCTTTCGGGGGGTGGGGAGGTGGTCACCCAGTGCTCTCTCAGATCTGTATACTCCTATGACTAAATCAATCACTGTGCAGAGGCAGAGCAGTGTGTGAGGGCATGCCACCCTCCATCTGACAGTGAGCACTAGTCACTGTCTCAGACAGGGTGGAAGGGGGAGTGAAGCTAACCAGTAATCTACAATCCTGTCATGTATTGCATGTGAATAACTGAATTTTTAGCTCACTCACACTAAAATGAATGCAGTCTGAGAACGAATGCTCCCTTCAACACTCCATGATCTTTTACAGTTGCTCCCTTGAGACACTTATGCTAAGAAAGGGCAATAATGATCTTCTTATAGTAACACTGGTTGCTACGCTAAAGGGGAGTAATAAGCAAGCAGGAGTCCTACCTCTGAAGCTCGGGAGCTCTGACATCATCTTCTGGTGCCCATCCACAGCTTCCAATGGAACCTAGTGATGAAAGAACACAAAGATCAGGTAAGGTACATTTCTGGTGCACACAAGTGTACCCGGCCCTCAGGAGGGAAACTGGGAACAGTGGTGGTGAGAAGCGTACACTGGTGGACATGGGTGTTGGAACATTAGGATTTCATGACTGAAATCCAATCATTAACAACTTTGTATGCGTATCTCACTGAGTCCATTTTTAAAAATAAATAAATAGTTAAAAATAAAAATAAGAGCTTAATTCAAAAAAAGTAAAAGGCAGGGGACAGTTCCCAGCAATGGTGAACACAGCCAGGCATCACTGGCCAGCGCTGAAATGGGGAAAAATGCTTGAGAAAGAGAAATCTAGTTCCAACCCCTGAGGTTCAGGTCCCTGCCCAGCAGTCAGACATGATCAACGCTGCATCTCCAAGTATCACAAGACCTGAGTAGCATCAGGCCACTGTCCCCACCAAGCACCACACCTTCCATCCAGTCAGACAAACGTCACCTGCAGCGGCCACAGTGTCCTCAAAGACCTCAAGGTGTCAAAGGTGTCAAACCAAAGACCTAAAAACTCGGACACCAAGTGTCAGACAAACAATCACCACAGACACAAACTTATCCAATAGGGTCACACCCACATCCACGCACGGTGGGGGCCTTCCGAGTGGTGCCACACGTTGTGCCAAGGCTAGACCCGCAGCCTCCAAATGGCAAATATGCACACATGCAGGCTGATTACGCAGATGCACCTGTGCAGGCTGTTTACGCAGCCGGGCTCTCACCTGAGCACCATCTCCTGCCTCTCTTTCCCTCCCTCCCCGCTCACATCTCTAAATCTTTCTCAGAAAATACTACATGGTCTCAGTGAGGGAAATTTACTTTGCCTCGGTGAGGAAAACTTCGCCTTGCCTCGGTGAGGAAAATTCGCCTTACCTCAGTGAGGAAAATTTCGCCTTGCCTTGGTGAGGAAGATTTGCCTTGCCCGGGCGAGGAAAATAAAAAACCAACCCAAACAAACACCCGCCTGACTGGCCAAAGCAGCTCCACTCTCCCGGCGGCATGTGAGGCCAAACGCCCCCGCGCTGCGTCGCTGCGGGAAAAGCGAAGGGCGCTGAGGTGAGACGGGAGACAACAGCCAGCACTGAGGGAAACCTGGCCCGGGCTTACCGAGTCTGCGACCCTCCCAGAGGAACAGCCGGAACCAAACTACACAGACGAGTTCGGGCGCACAGACCCTCAGTCACCGCCGAGTCTCCTCCCCTGAAAGAGCGCCGGAAATAGGGCCGCGAGGAGGGGCACGGGTGAGGGCACACCCCCACGGGGGCACAGGTGAGACATGCGTGGCCACACCCCGGTTAGGCTCACAGGCGAGGCCACGCCTCCAGGAGGCTCCCAAGTGGGGCCACACCCCCAGGCGACATCTAGACTCTACCCCCTCAGGCCCTTGCGAGGGAGACCCCACCCCCACCCCCAGCTGGCGCGAAAGGCTGTGCGAACAGAGGAACAGAGCACATCAGCTTCTCCTCAGAAACCGTTTGGAAAAGCGGGGGAGATATTCCAGCGGGCAGGGCGTTTGCCTCGCACTCTGGCGACCCAGGTTTGATCCTCAACGCCCTGTAGCGTGCCCGAGCACCGACGGGAGTGAGTCCTGAGTGCCCAGCAGACCTAACCCCTGCGTGGTTGCAGAATAAAGTAGGGGGCTCCGGTGGCTCCCCAGACGTCTGGGCCTCTCCTTGCCCGTGGTATAACCAGGTAACACCCCGCCTCACTCTCAACCCCCTGTACCCTTCCCGCGTCTCCGGCCCCGTGCGCGTGGGCGAGACCCCTGTGCTCTGGGCCTGTCGCGGGGCCTCCCAACCGTACCAGGAGTCTCCTAGTCTCCAGCCGCGGCCACACGCACCCCCTGCGTCCACCTCCTTATCGCTGCCTGGGCATCGAGTCCAGCCTGACCTGAACCTCACCCAGCCCTGCCTGTATCCTGCACCGGGCCCTAGCTGGGCCTAAGCAGCCTGCTCGTACCGGCCGTGGGGACGCGAGCCCTACCTGACCCTGGAGACCCAAGAGGAGGAGAAAGTGCAGAGAGCCAGGAGAAGGAGCTGGGTCTGGGTGATGTAGGCAGGTAGGGAAAGGCCCTTGGCAATGGAAATTTAGATTTAACAGTTGCTGGGAAGGAGAATCTTAAGACTTGCAGATCTTAAGACAAAAGACCCGGAGGAAACCATCTCTGGAGGATAATGGGCCCCTCCCCAGGAGGTTCCCCAAAGAAGGCCATCACCACTCCCAACCCCCCTGGTAACCTTAGCAACGAACTTTTACCTGGAAAGAAGCCCCAAGTGGGGGGGGGGCAGGTTGAACAAACCCTATAACAGACACCTTGAACAAAGGAACACCCAGGTGAGCACAAAAAGTTAAAAAGAAACACGTCTTCTGATTTGCGCTTGCTCAAGTCAAATCCAAATGTTGAGCATAGCAAATAGGCCACCACACAAGCCTGTCTAATCTGAAAGCGGAACACAGTGGACAGTCCTGGGGCTAGGAGACCAGGGTGGGCAGTGGGGTACATGAGGAGGGAGAGGAGGCAGTCCCGGGGTGAGGAGACTGGGGTGAGCAGACAGAGGGTAGGTATGGGGGGAGGGGGCAGTCCTGGGGTGAGGAGACTGGGGTGAGCAGACAGAGGGTAGGTGTTGGGGGAGGGGGCAGTCCTGGGGTGAGGAGACTGAGATGGCGACTGAGTGAAGCACATCTGGGCGGGCACACGGACCCCCGCCTGCTCCATGTCTTCCTCAGTGATGTAGGCTTTGCCCTCTGCCCAGGCTTGGAACCCACTCTCAATCTCATCGCTGGACTTGATGTTTTCTGACTCCTTGTTGATTAGGGAGGAGGTGTAATCCTCCAGTGAGACACAGCCCTTCCTGTGGACAGTGGGTCAGTGCACCCTCAGCTCCCCAGACAGAGTCGCCATCCCTCTGAGCTCGAGTCTCAGGCTGCTCCCATCCACACCTCCTGCCCCAGACCTCAGCCCCTCTCTCTCGGAGTTTCCTGGCTCTGTGGTCTCTCTCCAATGGTCCAAGCCCACTCTACCCATTCCTGCATCCCCACTGCAGGGCAAGGCCTTCCTAACTTCCTGGGTCCACGGCGTCCAGGATCTTCTCAAACCTGGGCTCGGGCTCACCCTCCTCCACCATGGGCAGGTAGTAGTTGAGGCCTCTCAGGCAGGAGCGGAAATCCTTGTGAGTCAGACGCCGTCAAAGCTTCTGAGGGAGAAGCACCGCCCTTCGGATTGATACACAGCTTCATTGGGAAGGGGAGGGGAGCCACATGGGG
Source organism: Sorex araneus (assembly GCF_027595985.1). Lineage (NCBI taxonomy): Eukaryota > Metazoa > Chordata > Mammalia > Eulipotyphla > Soricidae > Sorex > Sorex araneus. The sequence goes on from NC_073303.1 coordinate 264,142,661, forward strand.
AAGGGGAGAGCAGCCGCTTGGGGGCGGGAGGGCAGCTGGGGGGTGAGGGAGCCCAGGGGCTACATGAGCAGAGCTGTAGCTTCTCTGGAGATGTGAATGCCGGAACCCAGGCATCTAAAGCCAGAGCTGCAGCTCTTTCCTGTCTTCATTTTCTTTTTTTGTTTGTTTGTTTGTGTGTTTGTTTGTTTTGGTTTTTGGATCATACCCGGCATACACAGGGGTCACTCCTGGTTCATGCATTCAGGAATCATTCCTGGTGGTGCTCAGGGGACTATATGGGAAGCTGGGAATCCAAACCAGATCGACTGCATGGCAGGCAACACCCTACCCACTGTGCTATCTCTCCAGCCCCGTTGTGTCTTCATTTTCATGACCAAAAAGGAAGGCGCCAAGGGCTAGCCACAAAAGGCCACAGCACAAGAAACCCATTTGCTGCAGGACAGGGCTAGGGGTTTTGCTGCAGCTGTGAGGGACGTTTCTGAAGCAAGCATTTCTGAGGCTATGTTTCACAAACTGCATGTGCAGTTACACTATGGTGTGTGCTGTGCCATTCACAGTAAGGTACTAAGGAATCATTCTCATGAAGCCCACAAGGACCAAACGCCCTCATCCAGTTGAGATCCACAGATGCTCCCTCAAGACCTCCACCATAACCCGTGGAAAGCATCTGAAGACTTAAAGGACTGAAGACAAACAAAATGGAAATTATACTCCAAAACAAAGCCCCCCAAATCCAGGGGTGCAGCCATCCTGTCCAGACGCTGGTTTAAGATCCCACTGAGCCACTGTGGGGGGAACCCTGTGATTCGAGCCCAACAGAGGCTGCGTGCCCAGGGGGAGGGGTTCTTAGGTCCATACGAATAATGTCACAGTGCTGCAGAGCTAACAAAACCAAACAAGAGTGTTTATCATACCCAAAGGACAAGGAACTTAGGGATCAGAGTCCCCGAGGAAACACCCATCAAACCTGTGCACCAGCTGCCTACCCCACCACAGAGCTGGTCACCCCTGAGCCACATAGCTCCTGGCCACCTCACTGACAACGCTCTGAGGAGAAGTCTGCCATGTCTGATGTAGTAGTTGGCCCTGTCCTAGCTGCTGAGACCTGAGCCGCTTTGATCTGAGTGTACGGAGAAAGGGACAGATTTGGCTGTTACCCGCTGGGACTGTCCCGAGGGTCTCCACACTGTGTTTTAGAGGAATACCCAAAGGAAAGCTTTGGGGGGGCATCACATGAGGGGCTAATGAGGAGTGGACAGCTGACTTTTATCCCAGGGTCTAGAATGATTCCCCTGCAGAGAATTGTCCTCTGGTCAGAGGAGAGGAAGAAACTGCCTCCAGAGGCTTCTATGCAACCCTTCCATCCCAGCACCCACCCCCAGCAGTGAGGCCCCCACTCCCTTCCCCCAGGCACCCAGCATCCCCCACATCTGCCCACCTCCTTGCCCTGCTACTTGACCTGGATCTGTTGCTCGAGGTTGTGCTGCATCTGTAGGGAGCCAGTTTACAAAGCTTGGCTCTTATCTTCCGATTAAACAGAGGCTTACTTGAATTCCTGTAGCAAGGTTGCCACTCCTAATCCTAATCACCATTTGTTTATCACTAGCTAACGCCCATGCCACACCCTGATTTTCGCTATTATTTGTATTGGGGGTCCCGGCATGCTTACCCAGCAGAAAGGCATAAATACTGTAACTGCCATACAATAAACTCTCTCTCTCTCCTCCTCCTTTTGGATCTGCATCTGTTCATTAGGCTGCATCTCCTACTCAGCCCCAAGAAGGGTCCTCCCTGCTGGACAGCACAGGACCCCCATACCTGGCACCTAGCGGGGCAATAGGGACCACATAACGCCCGGTCAGGTTCACGTCGGCCAACGAGTTCACGGAAAAGTGAGTATCTCTGAGGGTCGCCTCTCTCTTGGCGCACACCCCGGTATGGGACCGGGCTAGAATACAGTCTCGTGTTCAGGACGAGACGGTCACTGGTGGAAGGCTTGTATTCCCTTGTCTTGTGTGTATGTGTGAGTGACTGTGCAGTCTTGGACGTCCTCGTCCTTGTACTGAGTCTGTGGCTCCACGACTTGGCATCCTTAAGATCCCTTTAAGGTTACAAATCCGATTGGGCTGTCTGCGATTCCACGAGGAACATATGGTCTAGGGTGGTGCTGGTTTAGACACCGGCCGCAAGTCACCTCTCAGGCTGATCCACTATGGCTAAGTTCCTCACCGGCCAGACATGCATCTGAGTGGGCCGTTATGAGCGCCCCCGTCTCCCCCTTCTTGTGAAGCCTTGTTCTTCCTGTACTTTCATTTCTGTCGAGTTGGCAGAAACAGCCTACCAGTGACCCTTTCTTTTCTCTTCTTGTTTATCCTCTGTTTCCAAAGCTCGCTCACTCTGTGGGGATGAGGCCACCCCCATGCAGGGGGCTGACTCCTCAAATTCTACCACTATAGACTCTGACCATCCTGCTCCCCTACCTGAGCCCTCCCGCGCAAAGGCGCATTCGAGACTTTATCCTGTGGTTTCTGGCATCCCCGATCCCTCTCCTCAGGAACCTGAACCCGTGCCCCTGGAGGATAGGGCTATCCTGGAAGATGAAGTGGCGAGGTATCAGCCCTCAGTCCCTTGGCCCCCGTCGGGAAAACAGCCACCCCCTTATCTGCCCCATGCCACTGCCTTTTTTAATTCCCCACATGACGCCAGTGAGGCATCCCACCAGCTTGCCCTGGACACTGCTGCCTTAAGCGCAGTTCTCCAACAGAAGCAGGAATATGTCCGACTTTTGATTCAAATAAGGCAGCTGGGTAAGGAACTAGTGAGTGCCCTGCAGCCTTCTACCCTCTCTCGAGGACCTAGCGTCTCTCAAGGACCTAGTAAGAAAAGCTTGGTCTCTCCTTCACCCCACCAAACTCTAGCTTCATATGTCGATCCCACCACCCAAAAAATAGGGCTTACTATAGGGGCACCCTGGCTTACTATAGGGGCTGCTTTAAAACAGCTTGCCATTAAACCAGCAAACGGCCAGAACAAGCTGTGCCTTGGCTGTCGGCAGCCTGGACATCCCCTAATCAGCCAGATTGGACCTCTGTGCCACCTCCCGCACAATATTAGTTAAAGAACAGGGTCCCCAGATAGTGTATGTCAATGCCTGTGGCCCTTTGCCATCTGGAACTTTTGGCCTAATTATTGGGGGGGGGGGCAATTTGCTCGTTCAGGGCCTGCAAGTACTCCCCGGGATTGTAGATGCTGGTTTTCAAGGGCAGATTGGAGTAGTAGTCAATCAATCTCCCCATTTTCAGTCCTGGATGCTGGTGCGCGGCTAGCACATCTATTATTCATTCCTACAACAACAGTACAAAAAATAACCCCAATGTCAGACACTTTTGCATTTTTTGCCCAGCTCATTCTTGATCATAAGGGCATGATGACTTTAGAAATCAATGGGAAGGAGTTTTTAGGTCTGATTGACACTGGCGCGGATGTAGCGGTCATTGCTGAAAAAGACTGGCCAAAAGGGTGGCCCCTCACCCCCTCACTGACTCACCTTCAGGGTATAGGTCAATCCCAAAACCCTATGTTAAGCTCATCCACACTTGATTGGTGCACCAAGGAGGGAAAATCTGGGATGGTACGCCCTTCTGTTCTGCCTGGGCTCCCAGTCAATCTCTGGGTCCGGGATATTCTTTCACAAAGGGACCTTTTACTAATTGACTCCAAGGGCCTAGACATTCTCCTTGTGGCCAGTTATTCTTCCGGAAAGGGTCTAGGAAAAAACCTCCAAGGCATGCCTGCGCTGCTGGCCCTCGCCCCAGTGAAAAATGACCGCAAAGGCTTAGTTTTTTTTTTTTTTTTTCCCGGTAACTGCCACTGCTCCTCCTGCACCCCACACGGATACCCTATATGGGTGGACCAGTGGCCCTTTCCCATTGCAAAACTACAGGCCGCCAAGTTGTTAGTGCAGGAGCAACTCACGGCGGGACACATAGAACCCATCTCCTCCTCCTGGATCACACCCATTTTTGTTACAAAAAAGAAAAACAGCAGTTGGCGACTGCTACAGGATCTACGAGCAGTAAATAAAACCATGGTAATTTTCGGGGCACTTCAACCAGGACTGCCATCCCCAGCAGCCATTCCTTCAGAAATGTGTAAGAGAGTATTCGATTTAAAAGACTGCTTTTTCTCAATTCGCATGCATCCTGATGATTGCCCCCACTTTGCCTTTAGTTTGCCAGCTACTAATTAGAAAAAGACCAATGTACATTGGAGCAACCCCATTGTCAGGGGGATAAGACCAAAGATAACGTGGATGCCCGTAGGACAGGTTGGGGAGTCTTAGTGTGAACGTGGTGCAGGGTGTGCACCTGCATGAAAGAAGGACCGGCGTGTGTGCATTTGTCTCATTATCTTTCTTTTAGTTCTGCTTATTATTATCTGCATAGAAGACAGGAAAATGCAAGATCATGTGGTTAAGAGTTTAATAATAATAAGATACTAGTTCCCAGCCTCAGAACTAGTCTGACCAAGAAAGAAAAAAGCTAGCATCTGACCATTTTAGGTTTCAACAACTTTGAAAAGGTTTTGCCAGCTTATGTCAACAAAAGCGGTTTCGGTTTTTTTTCTTTTTTTTTTTTTTGCTTTTTGGGTCACACCTGGCGATGCACAGGGGTTACTCCTGGCTCTGCACTCAGGAATTACCCCTGGCTGTGCTCAGGGGACCATATGGGATGCTGGGATTTGAACCTGGGTCGGCCGCGTGCAAGGCAAACGCCCTACCCGCTGTGCTATCTCTCCAGCCCCAACAAAAGCGTTTTCTTGACCCGTTTTTAACAAGTAGAAAACTGGCTGGTCAGGCAGAGAAATGGGGAGCAATGTTCCCAATCGGCCGACAGGGCTCACTTTGCCCTGGGGAGTACCCCATCCTTTCTCAGTCTATCAGTTTTTTCCCTGCCATTCTTAAAGGGTCAGATTGATCGATTAAGTGTATATTTGTGCACATGTATGTGTGATGTTCATTGTCTGTCTGTCTGTGGAACACTCGAGTGTTAAGGCTAGTTTAAAGTCAGTAATTCTGGGACTGGAGCGACAGCACAGTGGGTAGGGCATTTGCCTTGCACGCGGCCGACCCGGGTTCGATTCCCAGCATCCCATATGGTCCCCTGAGCACCGCCAGGAGTAATTCCTGAGTGCAGAGCCAAGAGTAACCCCTGTGCATGGCCAGGTGTGACCCAAAAAGCAAAATAAATAAATAAATAAATAAATAAAGTCAGTAATTCTTAGACCTGGGCAAACCGCAGCTAATAAAAACAGACAATGGTCCAGGATACACTAGAAAAAAGTTTGAGCATTTTTGTAAGCTGCAGATTTCACATAATACAGGGATAGTGGAGCGAGCCCATCTCACGCTTAAATCATATATTCAGAAGCTCTGGACAGAAAAGGAACTGTACCCAGCCTTGCTTTCCCCTAAGACGTTATCTCATGCTTTGTTTGTCATGAACTTTTTCTCATACTGGATAAAGGAAGCCGCAGTGCGGCGGACCGTTTTTGGCATACTTCCACCAGCCCCACTTACGCAAAAGTAAGGTGGAAAGGCCCTCTGAGCAGTCTATGGAAGGGCCCCGATCCAGTCCTTATATGGGGCCGAGGGTCAGCCTGCATATTTGATGCTGCTGGTGGTGTAGCCCGCTGGCTCCCCGAATGACTGATAAGGCAGGTCGACACACCTGCTCTGGCTGAACTGACTTCTGCCCAGAGGATAAATGAATCCTCTGAGGACAGTGTCCCTTCTGCTCTCTCCTAGGCAAATGCTACTGCCCTGGAATTTGCTTCTCCTCATCGCCACCACACCCGCAACTGCACATCAGCCACGTCAGGAGTGACCGACTAGTGGTCTCGCTCACAGAAAAATCAAGAAACCGAAGGAACTTCTGTCAACAGAGGATCTACCAAAAAAGATGCGACCCCTACAGGTTGGCAGAAGAAATCCCCAGACAAAGACCTCTAGCCTTTGTAAAATATTCTGGGGTCACACCAAGGATCAGGTCCAAAAAGGAGAAAATACCCCCAGAGCACCCTACATCTTCTTCTCCCCTAAAAACCTATTCCTGGTAGTCTTGTTCTGCAGTCCCGTGATAAGTGGAAGCTAAACATGTCTATTGGACTTACATTCCTCACCCTCCACTTTTACAGGTTGTGGATTGGACCATGCCAGGACCCTGTGTCTGGACTAACAATTCCTTTCTTTTACCCCCTTCATGGGATTCACAGATGCCTCAGTTGCCGAATAAAGAAGGAACACCTTTCACTTTTTCTCTAGGATACTCACTCGACCCTGTTTGCATTGGAGTGCCTCCCTGTCTCCTTCTTCACCTTCAGACTTGGATTCATACCAAGCCCCTAATTCATACTACCTCTGATCACTCGTAAAAAGATTTTTCTTTTGCACGTATTCTTTCCATTGATGTTACACCCACGGCTATGGGTTTAATCAGTCATAATCTATGACTATGTGATAGAGCCTCTATAAACACCACCTGAAGGCCACCTGATTCTGAGAACTCCTGAATTGGTGAACATGTGGTGGACCAAGGCAGGTGCAAAATCTACAAAGGGCATGGAAGAAGGGAGGTCAGCTTGCTTTCACAATACCTTGCTAGGCACCACCTCCATATGGCTGCTCCTTAGTTTTGTTTTAGCATAAATCAATAAACTAGAAAGCGAACTGCTTCTCTGAGTTAGGAATCTGTCCTTTTAAGTCCAAAGAATTCAAGGACAGGATTACAGAAGCCTCTGTTTTCTAGCCAAATATTCAAAAGTGCAGATGACAATGTGACTGGATGCCGAAATTCAAAGAGATGATAGATCCCCACTTTATATGAACAATTAGATTTTTACATCATAGCCAGAACTGCAGCAGTTTTCAAAGGTGGATAATAGCTACTTAGAGTGGGCAGGGGTTGGCGGGGGTGCATGAGACTGAGCCTTCATCATGGAACTTGATGCTTTCATTTCTCAGATCACGTTACTGCTTGTGACTGATAATTGTTCGTTGTGGTGTGGGGAATCACTTCCACATGGGGTTTGGATCTAGGATCCCAAAACATCACCCTTCCTCTTTGAAGAGGAGAATATAAATTTAATGGAGAAACAGGACTGTGTGTTCTTCACCAAAATTCCAAACTTTGAAGATGTATGGTATCTATGCATGTCAATTACTCAGTTATATGTTTGTGGAACATAAAAACTCAAAGTTAGGTTAAATTACAAGGAGATTAGACCTCCTGAAGGTAGATAAGTTTGCTATAGACAATACTACAAATGGATTAATCTGACTTCTAATCTTGTCTCCTGACAAGGTAATTGAGGTAATTTTCCCTTTGTTTTCCAGACCAGAGTCCCCAGGTAAATAATGTCTGAAGTATCCTGCTAATAAACAAGCAGGAAGCTTTAAATATCTGCTTTGCTGCAGTCCCTAGATGACTGGACACACATGCTCTTATCTTAGAGACTGAAATTGAGCTGGAGGATCAATGCTTGACTACCACCTTCTGTAGAGCTCCTCTTTCCATCGCCTCTAGTCACACAGAACTTGGACTTCCACAGAGAACCATTTCTCCAAGAGACTACATTCAGGTGATTCAAAACCTCCAGCAATTCAGGAAAGGTTCATAGAGAAAGTACTTTTACCTAAACTTCCCTAAGCTAAACTGCCTAGTTCAGGGCCGAGATAATGTCCTATTTATTTGTATAGTTGACTAATTTATAGTAAAAGTAGTATATATATAGTTTTGAAGGTGGCAGCTGGACTTAGCAATGAAGGGAACATTGTAGGAATTAGGAGATGGAACTGGAAATCAAATTGAATGAGACTGAGGCAGGAACAAAGACAAAAAATGGTTCCAATAAATTTAGAACAATTTATACATAGTCTGTAGTTAGGAGGAGTAGGAAAGCAGTATTTTATTGGAGTCAAGTGCAATTAATGAATGAATTTAATATATATTTATGATATGTAATTGAGCACTATCTAATTTATTAGAAATCCTGGATGATGGAGGATAATGCTACTTTGCAACAGCAGTTCTGGAAATATACCATTTTCTTGTTCCAGGTAATCACACATAAATCTCATGTTTAAAATATAGATTTGCTAATCAACTATGCTTGCAACTATTTCAGTATCAAAATAAAGAGTCCTGATTAGAGGAAGAAAAAATTTATCTACTATCTTAACAGCTAATGGCCACTCACTAACTGAAAGTTACTATTCTAATTTTTTCATTTGTTGTTCAAATCTGTCTATCATATTAGAATATTCCATTAACCCCACTATAGTTGAAAATATGAATATGTAAGAGAATCTGTTGTCTTTTCTCTTTATTTCAATTTTCTTCAATTTTATTAAAGCACCATGATTTACAAAGCTATTCATAGTTGAGTTTTAGACATGCAGTGTTCCAGCACCAATCTAACCTCCACTGTCAACTTCCCTCCACCAGTGCCTCTGGGTTCCTCTCCCCTCCACCCCAACACCCAGCCTGCCATCTGGACAGGCACATTTTTAAGTTAGGTTGTTGAAGTCCAGATCTCTTGTTTTCAGTGTTGTTGACTCTGTGATTTGGGTAGTTAGCTCTGCGACTCCTTTACACCACCAGTGTATCTGAATCCCCTTGACCTATGCTCTCTGTTGCTTTCTGTCTTTCTCTTCTCCCCCACACCCCACCCAAGACTTCTTTACTTCTGTTGTCTCTTCAAATTCAAGCAACTAATCTCTGAGATTCAGACTTCATTTTCCACTTTTATAATTTTTTTCATTTAAAATCATTTTAAAAAGTACTTTACAATTTCATTATTAAAAATACCCCAAATCATTGAACATCATATTTTTATTTAAAAATGGATTTTTTTCTTCAGCATATATTAGAAATGGGAGGTTTGATCAATAACACATTTAGATGATAATTTTTTCATCATTTTTCCCTTAGATTCACTGTTTGGATTTTGATTAGTTATCTGCATCATTGAGAAGCTGTTGAGATGGAATGTGGCCTGACCAGAGCTAAGGAGGATGCCTCTCTTCACAGGATCTCAGGGGCCATCCAAACTTATTAGAAGTTATGGATCGGCACTCTTTCTTTTCTCTCGTGCTTTTGAATTATGCTTTTGTTTAGTCCCTGAACTAAACAAATCTCCAGAGATTTGGAGATCTCTGTCCAAAAGTCACCTGTAAATGGGAAATGTTTAAGGGACACTGCAAATAGAATTTGTAAACTTGTTATGCATCTGTGAAGGTAAAGATAGTTGATATTGACAACATGTATCCTATCATGATGGCTGGGATGAGGAAAGCATGATCAGAATTGAGAATTGAGCCCAGGAGGAGTGTGTGTGTGTGTGTGTGTGTGTGTGTGTGTGTGTGTGTGTATGAGAGAGAGAGAGAGAGAGAGAGAGAGAGAGAGAGAGAGAGAGAGAGAGAGAGAGAGAGAGAGAGAGAGAGGTGGGGGGAGGGGGGGAGGGGCGGGAGAAAAGAAAGAGAAAGAGAGAAAGAAGAGATTTTTATTTTGATGGGGTGTGTACCCCATAGTTTTAGATCATTTATACCTCAGCTTATCTTCAGAAATGTGACTCAGAAAATATACGCACTAAGTGAAAATAAGGAGGAGAGATATTTTCTACTTGCATTACATCTTGGGATCAACTCAGCAGGGTAAAGTTCTCCCTACTTGCTATACTATCTATAAAGCACCCTACCTGCTATACTATCTCTCTAGCCCTTGAAATTTTACCTTTACTGTGTCCTTTCTCCATCATAGCTATCAGATTTTCTGCACTTTTTATTCATGATGATTAGTTTTCAATACATGTTTCCAAAACATATGAAAATATCATCAAAACCCTGATTTCATATTGACAAAAATATTAAAAATGGCACATAAATTTTTAATCATAAAAATCAGAGACACTTCTGAAATGAGAATAGATATAATAACAAAATAACTTTTGTGCCACTCCCAGTGATGCTCAGGAGTTACTCCTGGCTCTGCAGTCAGGAATTATTTTTGGTGGTGCTTGGGGACCATATGGGATGCAGAACATCAAACCTGGTTTGACTGTGTGCAAGGCAAGTGACCCACCTGATGTACTATCTTTTCAGCCACCTACTTATAAGTAATTAATTGCAGAATAAAATCTGTACCACAGTTTTCATTTAAGCATGACATTTTCTTCTGTTTCAATGACTTAATGGAATGACTGGACATCATAGAATTTGTGCTTCTGTGTTATAGAGAGGGTGTACTGTTTTATTCTGTTATTCAGCTTGATTTCCATAAATTTTATAAAAGTCATGTTGGAAATTGGTCATCAGACATATATCTCCTACTGGTATATAGATGTAAATCTTAATTTGAGGGGCCAGGAGATATTTCAGAGGCTATGGTTCAGTTAAAATTAGATACCTTGCTGTTGTAATATAGCTCTAAACATTTTAGGCCTAACGTTGATTTGTCCTTTCTCCCTTGCCACAGGGAGCTTAGGTTTATCAGGTTATACCCATCACAGTGCTCCTGAGTCACTCCCATTCTTTTGTGTGCTTATCTATAACTTCCCTGTGCTATCTTCCCCAACTGGTCTATCACCCTTTCCCCCTAATCAGACTCTGTTAACTTGTGAGGTCAGATCCTTCTAAGGACACTGAACTTGTAAGTTAAATATTGCCTTTCTCCTCTCCTTATGTCCTTTTGCATACTTTACTTTAAAGCAATGTCCTTTTTGTATAGATGCAGGAAGACAGTTAATATTATGCTTTTGTAACTTGGGAGTTAATTGACTCTGAAGAATAAGCACTCTGGGGCATCTGCTTCCTCGACTTAAGCCTCAGTTGCCCTTAGTTCCTAGCACCCCAAAAGCAGAGTCCCGATGAGGGACTGAATGGGCCCAGGGCAAGCTGTGAGCTACCGTGGCATCAAAATGGGCCAGGCCAAAGCGCCACAATACTTAACTGTAAGTTAAGAGCATGGTCATAGACAAATGCTGTCATGATCCAAAAAGTTATGATGAGATTAGGACCCTGCTAGAGTTAGGAAAGACTAATCTGTCCTGAGCACCGTAGTCTGAGATCTATAGCGTAGTCTGAGATCTATAGCCCCAGGAGAGCATCCTATAAGCTTAATGTATCTCTTACTGTGTCCATAAAAAATGATTAGTATTATGCGAGTTGCCCCTTCCTCCAGCATGTGGGGCCAGCTTCCAAGACTTGGAGCCAACCTCCTGGTACTTATCTCTACTATTATTGGGTGTTAGTCTACTATTCTGTTATTTAATTTTATATTCCACAGATGAGTGCAATATTTCTATGTCTGTCTCTCTCTTTCTGAGTCATTTCACTTAGCATGATACTTTCCATGTTGATCCACTTATATGCAAAGGTCATGACTTAATCTTTTCTAATAGCAGCATAGTATTCCATTGTGTAGATGTACCAAAGTTTCTTTAACCAGTCATCTGTTCTCGGGCACTCGGTTTTTTTCCAGATTCTGGCTATTGTAAACAATGCTGCAATGAACATTCGAGTGCAGATCCCATAGAGAAGGGAACACTAGTAAAGTGTGGTTTGAGGACCTGCACGGGATGGGAGATGCACTCTGAAAATAGAATATAGACCAAACATGATGGCCACGTAGTGCCTCTGTTGCAAACCACAACACCCAAAAGGAGAGAGAGAGAACAAGGGGGAATTCCCTGCCACAGAGGTGGGGTGGGGCAGGGGGGATGGGGTGGGAGGGTGGGAGGGATACTGGGAACATTGGTGGAGGGGACTGGGCACTGGTGGAAGGATATAAACAAAATGCAAACATGAAAGCTCACAAGTTTGTAACTGTAACTCATGGTGATTCACTAATAAAAAATAAATTAATAAAAAATGATTAGTATTATGAATGTTTATATGTTTGTTGGACAAGGAGAGGAGAGACACAGCCATGGGATTCCACTCTTGTGTGGGTTGTCCTGCTGAATGAGAATTTGTCCTAGAAGAAGCTTCCCCTGAGGGAAAATCTTTACCTCTGGTGTTTGTATGACCACACCTGTATAATTATTACCTCAACCCCTCATGATTTGGGATTTATCTAGGCTGTAAGAGGACGCTGGGGGACCCAGAAGGGCAGAAGCAGAAAGAGAATCAGAGGAGAAGGGAGATGAGACTGGAATAAACTGCAACTGACACCAACCAGCCTGGCCCTTGTTCCTTCTTTCGTTCGCCTGTCACCACCGGCCTCTCCGAGGTGGGGGAAGTGGTCCGAGACTACCAAACGCAGGCGGCGGAGAGAGATAGAGCATGGCAGTCCTTTAGTAAATACACCCTTTGCACCACATAGTCCCCTGGGCATTACTGGGTACAGCCCTGGAGGCATCCAAGCACCACTAGGTGTGACCTGGAGGTCCCCTAAAAGCCTCAAGCACTGTGAGGGTGGGCAGGGTAACCTCCAGTATCACAAGACTTGGCAGAATCGTGTTGTTCAGGCTCCTGTGTTTAACTACTGACCTATTTGGCAAGAATCACTAGTGGATCCCAGACTGCCCAAGGACTAATTAGGATACACCAATAACTATTTCATCTCAGAAAGAAAAATATACATAATATTTTAAAAGCACTGTTCTTATGGATATTTAATCATGGTGAAAGAAAAGTCAGGGTTACAAGTAAAATTTTTTATCTCTAGATTTCATTTTCACTTTGACCACTAGAGGTCGCTGGATCTGTATGGAGTTCCTCAGTCCCAACTTCTCTGGGAACACGACTATTGAATTTCTGTATACTTAGATTAACTGGCCTTGATTTTCCAGAGGCGACGCCTTGAGGTGCGGGAAGCAGACATCTTTGGGTGTCAGCTGTACTTCAACCTTGTCTCTGCCTTAGAGCACCCAGGACATTGCTCCAGAAGCTTCTTTCTTGTCATCACAATACCCTGCCTCCCTCCATCACCTGCATGTTGTGCATGTAGGCACATTCAGCCTCTACTTAACCTTTGCCTTTCCTAATAGACTTTGTTGTGTGACCACGAGTCTATGGCCCATGTGGGTGCTTGGTCTCAGCCATGCTGCCCTCGCAGGTCTTGAGCATCCATTGTCCCTGACTCGAGGAATAGTCCTTCATTTCTGGGGGTCCCCATAGTTACCGAATAACTACACCCATGATTTTATAGCAAAGGAACATACTTCTCTCTGTCATTGAGAATTAAACTCGAGTTTTCTAGAGAGATCGGTGGCTATTTCTGCCAGCTTAACCACATGCCAATGGTTAAGAGGTGTTTGAGATCTAATTAAGACAGCATATGCAGTCTTTAATCTAGAGAAAATATAACTAAAATTTGGAATAAGCTACAAGGAGGTTAGAATTTTAGAATAGATATGAGTTTATGGAGAAAGAATATTAAAAATGGGTTTCACCTGACTTCTAATTTAGTCTCTTGAGAATAGAGAATGAGCAGGAGTTTTTTCCTTTGTGCCAAGATGAGGGTCTCATGAGGAAATGATGTGCTGAGAGGTGGGGATGACAATAGGAGCAGTGCTTAATGAGCAGACAAAGGGAACTGTAAATATCCCCTCTGCTATACTTCTCAGTGTATGTAGTCTTCGGCTGAGCAGGGCCTGGCTCAAGGAACAATTGAGTTCTGTTCTGACTCAGGGAACAATTTCCCTCCTACTATCCTGTTTGGGAGCAGAACTTCAGTCACCATCATCAGTTATCCAGGTGGGTTTTGACACCCACATGGTAAGTTTCTTTGCAAAGATCCTAACTGGTGAGTCTGAGAGCCCAGCAGTTACTTCAGGAATGATTCTGAGAAGATGAGAGCTGATAACTCTAACTTGTACTCTCTTGAGATCCTCACCTGCCTATCCTAGGTCCAAGATATTGCTTCACTTTTTGCTATGATAGACTAATTTGTAATTAATGTGCTTCATAGTTTTTAAAGAAGAGAAGTCTTTTGGACTCAGCAATACAAGGATCTGCTTACAGTTGAGTGCTGGGAATGAAAGACCAGTTTGAGAAGACTGAGGGAGGAAAGGAAGGCACCTAGTCATATCAAGAACACAGAACATAGCTAAAGTGTTTTTGCGTCAAGGTGAGTAGGATGTAACCTTGAGATGTAGACAGTGAACTGAGGGCACATTTAAGAATTTTTTAGATGTCTGAGAGCATTCTGTGAGAATTGGAAAGAAATAAACCAAGAGAAGTTATATTGACTTGGTATGCCAGTTCTTGAGAAATACATTTCAGTATCCTTCCCAACATTGGACACTAACAGGAAAATTGCTTTTATTATGTGAAGAGGCAAACGTTATGGTTTTTTGCAGCTACCTAATTATGGAGAGGTAGAGAAGCATTGAGGATAAGAGAAACATTTAATAAATAATAGGAAAAACCTTCAACAATTTTGTCACCAGTGATACCATTATGTTGGTAATAGAATATAACTCTACTAAGTTTTATACATTAACTAAATGTGTAGATCTCCTCAGGACAACTGATGTTACTGTTTTTACTATTTTGGTGAACATTTTCACAACAAAACAAGTCAACTGAACTTCCAAGTCCAAACAGCTAGTAATTTAGTTTGTGGTAGAACCAAGATTAAAAACTCAGTTTTCCAAACACATTGCATCTAATATAATATAACAATATTTAAATAGTTTGGTTTGGGGGCCACACCCAGCAATGCTCAGGGGTAACTCATGGCTCTGCACTCAGGAATTACTCCTGGCAGTGCTTGGGGAACCATATGGGATACTGGGGATCGAACCCCAGAGCAGCCACATGCAAAGCAATCACCCTCCCCACTAAACTATCTCTAAAGTCCCTATTTAACATTATTTTAAAAGTATTTTACCATCTCATCTTTTAAAATTCCTCATTCCTATACATCGTGTATTTCATGAGTTTCCTACATTTCCTTGCCTTTTTAGTAGGATTTTGAATCAGCAAGATATCTTGACATAAAAATACATCACCCCATTCTCTTAAAGAGAAATTGGAATTTGCTTCCCTTTTTTGTTCTTCTGGGTATCTGGGGATTCGTGCATGGTTTGGAATGCTGCAAGAACAAGAAAATTTTCTTTTTAGCATAGTCTCTTCTGAAAAAAAAAAACAGAACATGATTAGCTATTCCTAATCTAAGATATTATGTATGATTTCTTAAGGGGGATGAAATCCATACACAAGCAGATATATAGATGTCTTGAGTGCAAAATAAAAATATAACATTTTAATAAATTTTAGTGCTATATTGTGAAAAATGAGTTTTAATTTTTATTCTCAGTTTATAAAGATCATCAAATGATACCAGGCAACTATACAAAAATTACAGAATTTCATCTTAAGGGATTTTCAGAAGAACCAGAACTGCAACCCTTCATATTTGGGATTTTCCTCTCCATGTACCTGATCACTGTGCTTGGAAACCTGCTCATCATCCTGGCTGTCAGCTCAGACTCTCACCTCCACACGCCCATGTACTTCTTCCTCTCTAACCTGTCCTTTGTGGACATCTGTTTTACCTCTTCTGCTATCCCTAAGATGCTGTGGAACATCCAGTCACACAGCAAAGTCATCACGTATGAAGGTTGCATCACTCAGATGTATTTTGCATTATTCCTTGGAGTTTTAGATGACTTTCTCCTGACCGTGATGGCCTATGATCGTTTTGTAGCTATCTGTCACCCTCTGCACTATGGCGTCATCATGAATCCCCAGCTCTGTGGGACGCTGGTGTTGGTGTCCTGGATCGCGAGTGCCCTGCATTCCTTATTGCACAGCTTAATGGTGTTGTGGTTGTCCTTCTGTAGAAACTTGGAGATTCCTCATTTTTTCTGTGAACTTTATCAGATGATACGACTTGCTTGTTCTGACACCTCTCTTAATAACACAGTGTTGTATGTTGCCTCTGCACTGTTGGGTGGTGGTCCTTTTGCTGGTATCCTTTACTCCTACTCTAAGATTGTGTCTGTCATACATGGAATCTCATCCACTAAAGGGAAGTATAAAGCATTTTCCACCTGTGTGTCTCACTTGTCAGTTGTCTTATTATTTTATTGTACAACCTTAGGAGTGTATCTTAGCTCCAATGGGACCCACAGCTCACACACAAGCGCAATAGCCTCAGTAATGTACATGTTGGTCACACCTATGCTGAACCCCTTCATCTATAGTCTCAGGAACAAAGACATCAAAGGAGCTCTGCAAAGGATCTTTGGGGTAGAAGTTATGAAATGGCCAAAAGTGCGGGGCTGAAGAGGTTCCTGTGATTTTGGAAGGATAAAAGTCTTGGTGACAGAAATTGTGGTTTGACTTGCTCCTTTTTACTTACTGTATTTTCAGTTTTTTTAAATCAACTTTACCTTGCAACCAAATTATTTAACACATTGTAAGTTCTGCTTTGATATTTTGTTTTTCCTTTTGTCCAGTTTCCCTCTTTCCAAGTTTTTCCCCCCCAAAATAAAACAGAAATATTTATAAGTCTCACATATTTAACAAGGTAATGTGGATTTTCTAAAAATAATTTCTTCTCAAATAGCCTATACAACCTTGACTATCTTTTGATTTAATGAAAATAAGTCATAAATTATATTACCCATATAATAATGGAACAAAGTATACTTGACACTAAGTTGTTTGCATAATTTTTTGCAAAAGGAAATCAAAGTATCAATCCATTTGAGTTGATTTTGTAGGTACACTATATTATGTGTGATGTGTTCTGATTTTTCTTTATTTATTCAAATATATTTGATTCCTAGGAACTGTAGTCTCATACCCTAATCTTTCTTTATTAAGTTTTTATTTGCTTACTGTGAAATTAAAAAGTTATTCATAATTGGGTTTCAGGCATACACTGATCCTTCCACCCAGGCACACTTCCCTTCACCAATTCCTGCCCCCACCCACCACCATTAACTTCCCTCCCTACTTCTATAAGAGGTGCTTTTAAAAGTACATTTTTTCAATGTGGTTTACAATAATATTGCTGATAGGGTTTCATACAAGATGTTTTACCATCTCTCAGCACCATCTCCTCCTTCTGGTTGAACGCTTCTCTTCCCCATAGATGTTGCCCTCTTCTTGTTCTATTCCCCAGCCCCCTCACGTGGCATGTTCCCTACTGAATGCCAGCTCTCATATTGTTTGTTTCCATTGCCTTTGGATATTAGTTATTCCACCACCATTGTTTCTCTATGTCGCAAATATGAGAGAGATCATTCAGTGTCACTCTCCGTCTATCTTCACTCAGCATGATACTCTCCAGATGCCTCCATGTAGCAGCAAATTTTATGGCTTTATCTTTTCCTATGTCAATGTAATATTTCATTTCAATGTAATATTCATTGAATATTTCATTTCATATTTCACTATGTACCATAGTTTCCTTATCCAGTCATCTACTCTTGGACACTTGGGTTGAGAAGATGGAAAATAGTCTTCTAGAAATTTTCTACTGTGTTCTAATGTTTCCTAACTTCATTATATCTCAGTATCAATTTGAGAATATGTTCAATCATTTTTTCATGCAATATATATAACATTTAGCAATTACTTTTTTGGGGGGTCAGGGGCACATCTGGCTGTGCTCAGAACTTACTCCTGGCTCTGCACTCAGGACTCATTTCTGGCAAGTTAAGGGGACCATATGAGGTGCCATGGATTGAACCAGATTCAGTCACATGCAAGGCAAGTGCCATACCAACTGTACAGTTATTCAGGCTCCCATACTTGTTTTGTTTTGATTTGGTGGGCCATACCCAGCGGTGCTCAGGGATGAATGCATGCAAGAAAAATGCCCTACCTACTGTATTATTGTTCTGGTCCCCCTCCCTACATAGAGTTCTTAGCTAAATAAGTTCTAAGGTGGGAAAGGTGAGTGAGTATAACATTGTTAGAGAGTCAAGGCACGCACTGTCTAATAGGAGAAAATACATGGGTGATATTAAAATCACCAATGACATACTTCCCTCACATCCAAATCAATTTCATGAGAAAAATTTTGTAATCCAGGGCCATGAAAAACACCTTCCACTCTCTTGTCTCTGTACACCACAGATAAGTGAAACTATCCAGAATTTGTTCCCTTCTCTCTGACTTATTTCTCTTAACACTGAGTTAATTTTAAATCATTAATTCCAAGAACTGAGATCTTAAGGAAAATATACACATAATTATTTTGACAATATTTATGATTTTTATTATGTGTAATAAAACCTGTAGGAAAAGAATAGAGTAGCCTTCACTACAATTTTCTTTTTTGTGTGGGGGTGTCAGGGGAGCACGCCTGGCATTATTCAGGGATTACTCTTGGCTCTATGCTCAGAGGCCACTTCTGGCAGGGCTTGGGGTAACATATGGGATGCTGGGAATTGAACCAAGTTGGCTGCATGCAAGGCAAGCACTCTACTCGCTATATTATTGCTCCAGCCCTGCCTTGGTTATATTTGAAAATAGATTTCAAGTCTCAAACTTTAATTTTAAAGTGCATTTCTATGAACTTGCTATGCTTGCCTCTGGGTGTTTCATTCGAGAGCCTGAATGAGGGAGATTTAAGGGGAACACTGACGAAGATTCCTCTTGGTGTAAGAATTCCATATGTTTCCACATTCTTTCCCCAAAGCATGTCCCAAACATAAACACAGTGACAATTGCAGAAATAGGCATTCTTTCTGAGGCACAATCCATACCAAAGGGACCTGTCCCCAGTTGTTGCACACATTCATGGCCTAAACAGTGTTCATATGGAAGGAACACTGACTGTGAAAGGTGCACTAAAGGAAGTGTGTGGATGTGGATGTGTGGCTGTGTGTATGGGCCATGTGGATGAGAGTGATTCTTGGAGCAGGAACATGTGCTCATGGGCAGTCATATTCAAGGCAAGAGGCTTACCTCCTGTACAACCTCTCATTTCCTACTGAGGGTTTCTGTTTCAGTTTAGAAGCATTGTAAAAAATATAAAATCGCTTGCATGGGAGAGGGAAATGTGATGTGTGTTGTGTTGTTCGCGAGCTCTTGGGGCGGTGCTCTCTCTCTCTCTCTCTCTCTCTCTCTCTCTCTCTCTCTCGTCGCTCACATTTGGTGCTCTTGAACCGCTGTGTATGGACCAGATTGGGATGGCTCCTCCTTGTACTCTGATTCTGTGTGTGCCGCTGTGCTCTCTTCTGTCTGTCTCTCTATCCCTGTCTCTTTGTTGTCTTTCCTCTGGTCTCTTCTGATCTCTCTTTGTCTCTGCTTCTGTGTCTTCTCTCTGCTTCTGTGTCTTCCCTCTCACTTCTGTGTCTTCTTCTGTGTCTTCTGCCTTACCTCTGTCTTCTCTCCGTTTCTGTCTCTTCTCCTTGCTTCTGTGTTACCTCTGCTTCTGTGTCTTCTCCCTCTGTGTCCTCTCTCTTCTGTCTTGCCTCTGTCTCTTCTCCCTTGCTTCTGTGTCTCCTACCTACTTCTGTTACAGTCTTAGTTTATATAGAAATCATACAGGGTAGTAACACAAAGGTGGGTTGAACATTAACATTAACAAACAAACAAAGAGGAGTAAGACAACTCCACCAGGAGATTAACAAAATCTCATCTAAGGAGATTACTCCAGAGTTCTGGAGATCCACTCAAAGGGGGGATCCAAACAAGGGTGTGTCACTTTCTTCTTTCCTCAGCTAATAATCCACTTAATTAGTTGTAGTAAATCTACCGCAAATATTTCTAGCAATGTCATTCTGTATGAGCACAGTAAGAGATATATCAGACTTAAAGTTTGGTTCTTCCTGAGTACATTCACTACCTATTCCAGACCACAGTTCTCAGGCCAGGTTAGTCTTCCTAACCCCAGCAGGGTCCTAGTCTCATCATTACTTTTGGATCATGACAGCATTTGTCTATGACCATGCTCTCAACTCATAGTTGAGTATTGTGGCGCTTTGGCCTGGCCCATTTAGATGCCAGGGTAGCTCACAGCTTGTCCTGGGTCCATTCCATCCCTCGTCAGGACCCTGCTTTTGGGTTCTAGGAACTAAGGGCAACTGAGTCGAGAAAGCAGATGCCGAGGAGTAAATATTATTGGAGTCCATCAACTTGCAAGTTACAAAGCATAATATTAACTGTCTTCCTGTGTCCATACAAAAAGGACATTGCTTTAAGGTAAACTAAGTTCCCTGTGGCAAGGCTAAAAGGACAAACCCCATGTTATCCTACAAAGCATAACTTTTATTATTTTATATTTTTGTTCATTTTACATTTATTTGCAATGCTACTTAAATTTTGGGAGTGTGACTTTAGTCCTCCAAGTTGTATGAACCTTAATACATCCACCACCAAAATTCTAGGGTCATTCCAATGACATCACAGACTGCCTCCATCCTCTCCTTCCACCTTTCCCTTCTCCTGCTGGTAGTCATCAAAATTTCCAGTCTAGAAGCTATGTTACTTGTTAGCTCATCTGTCTTGACTATTACAGGTCTTATACAGAAGAGAAAGATTTGCTTATCTTATAAGGAGGAGAATAAGAATTGTATGAGGGCTTGTATCCTCCTTCCTCAGAGACCAGTACCTTGAAGGTCCAAGGAGTAATGGAGTCAGAAATGACCTTCTCAGACTTTGAAGAAATATTAGTCTCAGAGTTGAAGTAATGGGAGCTGAGGGCTCTAAAATGAGGAGAGAGATCTCAAGAGGGGTAATGATAGAATTTTCTTGGCTTGTAACATGTCTCCAGGGAACAGATAAAGAGAAGAAGACTTTCCTTTTAGGCCACACCAGTATCCTCTTGGGAAAATCAATTACTTCGAGGTCTTAAGAACAGAGGGAAATGTGCCTAATCGGCACAGATAGGGAGCTTCAAATATATTCTATTCTACTGTCCTTCAGTCTGTTGAACCTGTGGTTGTAGAGTACTTGGGTATTTCTTTAGGAGTTCTGACTGTGGACCAATGCCTGACTCTGTCCTGCTCTCCTGTCTGGGATCAGAGCTTCAGTCTCCATCATCCACCATCCAGGAATAATTTGGACATCTATGCTGAGAGCTTCCTCTCAGATACCCCACAAGGTGAGTCACTTTGCCTAATAAATGCTGCAGGATACCAAAGATATGGAAGCCAAGAATATTTACACATTTTCACCTGAGAATTTGTTCAGGTTAGCCATAAAAAGATCAATATGAATGTTTGCTTGATTGTAAAGTTATCAATACTTACATTTATGATGCCAAGAAGAGAAATAAATTTTGAACAGCAATGAAAGGGAAAAAGACAATAAATGATAATCAGAGAAGTTCAGCCAGAAAAAGAAATGGGAGGTTTAGTTTCTTCTTGGTAACATAGAACTTAAGTCTAAGGGTTTTTACAATTTCCCAAAGTAATAGGAAAGTGTGGACTGGAGCGATAGCACAGCGGATAGGCTGTTTGCCTTGCATGCGGCCGACCTGGGTTTGATTCCTCCATCCTTCTCGGAGAGCCCGGCAAGCTACTGAGACTATCCCGCCCACACGGCAGAGCCTGGCAAGCTCCCCTTGGCATATTTGCTATGCCCAAAAAACAGTAACAACAAGTCTTACAATGGAGATATTACTGGTGCCTGCTCGAACAAATTGATCAACAGTGTGACAGTGCAATAGGAAAGTGACTGTGAATAAATATATACAGAGACAAGAGGAAATTACAAATGGATTATATTTGACAATAGGATTTTTGTTGTTCATCAATTTTCTCGACCGGGCACCAGTAATGTCTATTCTCAAAAAAGTTTCAGACTTTGGGCCAGAGCTATAGTCCAGGCACTGCGTCTGCTCTCCTGAGCCCTGCCTGGAGTGATCCCTGAGCTCACAGCCAGGAAAACTCAAGCTATAAGCACACCACTGGGTATGACCAAGAAAAACCAAACCAAACCAAATAAAAACAAAAACAAAGCTCCAGACCAATGTATGAAGGCAAATATTTTCTTAGAGCAGTAGTTCATAAGTAACACATTTCATAGTATCATCTCTATGATTTCTAATTTAATAATATGTTGTGTTTACTATATAAGGACAACCATTCTAATAGCTTTGCAGACATTAATTTCATTGCCTAGAATGTTAAAAAGTGGGTTCAGTATGTTTTTATCCTGTTTTCTGCTTTGGCAGAGCTGTTCTATATATTGGAAAGCTGTTTTAGTGACAACAAATATCTTTATGTGTTGTTTTCCTAAATTTTTTAATTACTCCTTCAAATATTAGTGATAATCTGATGGGATAGACAGTTCTTGGTTAGAGGTTTTTCCATTCAAGAGTTTGGTATATCATATCATTACCTTTTTACTTGTAGTTTCATTTGAAAAATCCAGTGTGATTCTTATGGGATCTCCCCCATATATATTTTTTGCTTCCTCTTGCTAATTTTAGGAGTCAAGCTCTCTCTGATAATTTCCTTCTCCTTTTATTGCGGTATTTCTTGGTGTCCTACTCTTAGGATTTAATTTTTGTAACTTTGGGGACATTCTAGTTCAAAGAACATGTCACCTTCATGAGATTGGGAAAATTTGGGCCATTATTTCTTGCACAAATAATCCTTCCCTATTATTTCTCCTTCTGGAATCATGATGATATAAAATTGCTTCTCTTAATGCTATATTTTAACTCTGTCTCTCTTATTCATTTAAAATTATTTTTCTATTTGTTCTGATATTCTCCATCTTGTCCTCAGATCACTTATTTACATTTCAACTTCTTCTACTCTGCTGTTGAGGAATGGCCTAATGTTATTGCATTTTTAGACCAACTGCTATAATCTTTATGGCATTCATCTCCTGCTCATTTATTCATTTCATTGACCACCAATAGGAATTACTGTTGGAAATCTTCCTTAGGGAGTTTAGAAATTCATGGTTTTTCTTAATCTTCCTGGTATTTTGCCTCATACGTTGTTGAGGATGAATTTCTCATTTTATTAATTACACCTGTTGCTAAGTGAAGGCTAAGAGTAGAGATATGAGTAGGAGTTTGCCTGAACAATAATCAAGTGCTTACACTTGATAATATCAAGTCCATCACTTCACTTGTATCACTTGTCGTCTCATTGATCTTCGATTTGCTCTAGTGGGTGCCAGTAACATCGCCATTTGTCCCTGTCACGTGCTAGTGCAGCCAAATGATATCTGCTTGCTCCAAGATCAGGAAGAGCCTCAAATCGTTCATTCAGGGATTTGACAAAGAAATCTGACCATCTAGTTGGTGGGCGGCCACTCAGTTTTTTGACAACCCATGGAATCCAGTTGGTAACAGCTCTAGTCCAGCCATAGTCTCTGAATCACATTACATGACTGGCCCATCTGATTTTTGATGCCTTGGCAAACAAGATATAGTCCCTGATTTTTGACTGTCAATGGAGGTCAGAACTCCAGATTCCTTCTCTCACTTGAGTAAGACATGATACTTCTAGCATAGCTCTTTTGATTCCTCTTTGGAATACCCAAATATGTGTTCTCATCCTGTTTGCGTAGGGCCCAGGTCTCTGAGGCATATGTTAGTGCAGGAAGAAAGGTGGAATCGAAAAGATGTGCCTAAAGTCAGAGGTTCTTCGTCCTCTTAACCAATTCTTTGACGCTTTTGTAGGCATTCCACACTGCTCTCTTCCTCCTGTGCAGTTCTGGCACCAAGTCATTCCTCATTTTGATTTCTTGACCCAGGTACACATAGCTGCTGCATTCAGAGATGTTCGTTCCATTGAGAGCAAATGGAGCTTCAGGGAGTAGTTCGTTTTTCATGAGAATCGTCTTGTTGAGGCACAGCTGCAGTCCAACTTTAAACACTCGCGGTCGAAATTGGCCAGCATTTGTGCCGCTTGGCTAATGTTTGGTGTTATGAGAATGATGTCATCAGCGAAGCGGAAGTAGTGTAATTGCAGACCGTCTATCTTCACTCCATTCCTTCCCATTCTAGTTGTTGCATGATGTTCTCGAGGGTGGCACTGAAGAGTTTCGGTGAAATGGTATCACCCTGCCACACCCCTCTCTTTACATCAATGATCACTTCCTTGTAGAATGGTGAGATCCTGGTGGTGAATCCACAGTACAGCTCGAGGAGGATTTTTATATACTGAGTTTGAACACCCTGTTTGACCAGAGCTTCGATGACCACCTCAGTCTCAACAGAATTGAAGGCCTTCTTTAAGTTGATGAATGTTAGACAGAGCGGCATCTTGAACTCTCGTGAAACTTAAATGAGTTTTGTCACTGTGTGGATATGGTCTATTGTGCTGTATCCCCTTTGGAACCCGGCTTGCTCGTATGGTTGTCCTTTGTCTAGTGTTCTGCATATTCTATTCAGGATGACTCAAGTGAACAACTTGTAGACGACAGACAGCAGGCAGATTGGGAGATAGTTGCTGGTGTCATGTATGTCTCCCTTCTTGTACAACAGAACAGTCCTACTGGTTATCCACTGAGACAGAACCTTGCATTCAGACAGGTAGCATATGAAGAGTCGAGCCAGTGTATTGATGAGTACTGGTGGCTACTACCCAGCCACTGCCATGCTCCAGGCCACTCTCCGGACACTTGGGCTGAACCTCATGCACGAGTGAAGCCCTGCAAAACCAGGTAAGCAGAACTTTGCGACCTTGAACTCTAGGTTCAACAAGACCTAGAAACAAGATCTTCTGTCTTCCTCCTCCAATCTCTGGCATTTGAGGGAGGGGTCACCTTCGTCCCTCTCGAAGAGCCCGGCAAGCTACTGAGAGTATCCCGCCCACACGACAGAGCCTAGCAAGCTGCTGGTGGCGTATTCAATATGCCAACAACAGTAATAACAATTTGCCTCATTCACCTGTCACCAGAAGAGCCCCCAATATGGCAGCATTAAGAAAGATGAGCAAGGAGAGGCTGAAAAAATCTCGGGGATGAACTAGACTGCCAAAATGAAGAAAGACTAAAATGATGGTCTGTACTTTCAATGCATGTATACTGGCATCAGAAGCATCCATCGAGGACCTGATGGTGCAAGCACAGAAGATCAAGTACGACATTATTGGTCTGACCGAAACGAGAAGACATCAATCACATCACGCCATTTTTGACACTGGAGAAGAATTTTGATTGATTTCCAAATGTTAAACCATCCTTGCATCCCTGGGATGAATCCCACTTGGTCGTGATGTATGATCTTTTTGATGAGTTGTTGGATCCTATTTGCTAGTATTTTGTTGAGGATCTTCGCATCGGTGTTCATCAGGGATATTGGTCTGTAATTTTCTTTCTTAGTGGTGTCTTTGTTTGCTTTTGGTATTAGGGAGATGTGTGCTTCATAGAAACTGTTTGGGAGAGTTCCTGTTTTTTCAATTTCCTGGAAAAGTTTGAGGAAAACAGGCAACAGGTCTTCTTTAAATGTTTGGAAGAATTCGCCAGTGAAACCATCTGGGCCTGGGCTTTTGTTTTGGGGGAGGTTTTTGATTACAGTTTCAATTTCCTTAACATTGATGGGTCTATTCAGGTATTCCAAGTCTTCTTTGCTCAGTCTTTGGAGATTGTAGGAATGGAGGAATCCATCCATTTCTTTTAGGTTCTCCTGTTTTGTGGCATATAGACTTTCGAAGTAGTCTCTAATGATCTTTTGAATCTCACTGGTTTCTGTTATGATGTCCCCCTTTTCATATCTGATTTGATTTATTAGGGTTTTCTCTCTTTCTTTCTTTGTGAGTCTTGCTAGCAGTTTATCAATCTTATTTATTTTCTCAAAGAACCAGCTCTTTGTTTCATTGATCTTTCAGATTGTCTTTTTGGTTTCCATGTCATTAATTTCTGCTCTAATTTTTATTATTTCTTTCCTTCGATCTGGTTTGGGTTCCTTTTTCTGGTCCCTTGAGTCGTGAAGTCAAGCTGTCTATGTGGGCCCTTTCTTCCTTCCTGAGGAATGCTTGTAGAGCTATAAATTTTCCCCTTATCACAGCTTTATCTGCGTCCCATAGGTTTTGGCAGCTCGTGTCTTCATTTTCATTTGTTTCTAAGCATTTTTTGATTTCATCCTTGATTTCCTTCCTGACCCACTCATTGCTCAACATTGAATTGTTTAATATCCAAGTGCTTGATTTGATTCTGACACTGGAGAAGAATTTTTCCTCAGAACATGTGACAACAGAGGCGTTGGTGGCATTGGTGTCCTTGTCAGCATGAACTTGGCCATGAGCAGTGATTCATCCGAATGCCTAACAACCCAAATTGGACAATTATGCTTGAATAGATGTGGCTCACTGCCGGCAGTTTCTATCTTCATTGTCTATGCACCAACATCCAACTATGATGAAGAAGAAATTGAGAGGTTCTACATGGAACTGGAGACGTTCTATAAAGAAGACCACACCCTTTGAGAGAAGAATCCAGGCGTTCCGGTAAGCAACGAGGCCAGAGAATGCTTCGGACCCCAGACGGGGCCAGCAACACCGGGGCGCCAGATGGAGGAGGTACAGTCAGAACACCTTCTCCAGATGGAGCCCCAGCGACAATGAGCAGCAACTAACACGGCTCCAGGATGCGGGACTGGGACAGCTCCGAACTGTGGGCGGCACAGTCAAAGTCGCCTGTGGTGCAACAAACAAGAAGAAGGGCAGAGGCACACTGGTCAAAGCCGACTGTGAGCCAATAAGCAAATGCACAGAGACATAGGAATAGTTCTGAGTGCCCCTGGCCATCCTGCACATTTTTTCCCTGCACCTACCCTGGTTGGGAACTGCTGTATGACCTGGGGGTTGTAGCTGGTGTCTGGTGGCTTCTTCTGCAGAGACACCACCACAAACAGCTCAAACAGTTGCTCCTGCAACTCAATAAGGTCCTGCTCTAGGGTATGATAGTGAGGGTTCCTCTTGGAAGGCTGCTGCAGCTGTGCCAAGTGCTTGTGGCAATCTGTAAGAACGTCAAACGTTACTGCAGTTTATAGGTATTCATATCTACAGATATATTCTATAACAAAGTAATATTATTGATTTATGCTTGTGGTGATTCTATACCAGAGTTGCAGGGGCCCGCCACTACCTCAAGTTCACTTTCTCGCACCTCCACCAGCACCCTGAGACCCTGAGATCAGGTTCCCCCAGGCGCTTGCCTTGCACACAGTCTGCCCAGTTTTGATCCCTGGCATCCCATCCTGAGCACCACCAGGAGTAATTCCTGAATGCATCGTCAGGTGTGGCCCAAAAAGATAAAAAAAAAAAAACCCTGATACTGTGGATAAGAATATTAACACTAAAAAAAATCTAGGAGTTGTTCTTTAGAATTATCTACTACATTTACTGCTCTAGCAATGTTTTACTTTTACATAAGAGCTTAGTTAAAGTCAAGAGAAGTTTGGTCCTAATCCTTCAGGCATCAGCAGTGCATGAGTCATCCACACATACAGGCTGAAACTGGCATTGATCAAAGCTTCGCCTTCTGTTAGGTCACAAAATCAGAGATCTGAAGCAGTTCAACCTGGTGGAGGAAGCACCTGACTAATAATCATAAGAGCGGAGCATCTCCTTTGGAAGTGCTCTGTATACAGCTTTAATAATTCAAATTTCCTGCATTTTCCAAGTTTCACTGTCAGTCAGACAGGAACTAATTAATTTTTTCTGGAAATTCATCAGATGAAGGTGTGGCGGTTCTCAGGTTGAGCCCTAGCTCTCCACTGATGCCATCCAACATGTCTGACTGTTGGAGGAAATCTTCCAAATAATGATAGTGAGATCCCTGTTGAAAATAGAATGTAATCAAAGTAAGGACAGAGTAAGGTGAAAAATGTCTGCCACGCAGGCAGAGGGGGAGTGGGACGGGGGGTATGCGGGGGTTTGGTGATGGATCAAATATGAAAACTTTGTAACTGTATCTCACAGTGATTCAATAAAAAATAAAATTTTAAAAAAAGAAGACCACACCTTCTACAAGATCATTGTTGGTGATTTTAATGCCAAGATAGGACCGAGAAGGACACATGAAGAACTACACATTGGGACCCGTGGCCTAGAATGGAACAAACAGGGTGAGAAACTGTCTGAGTTCATCACGTCGACCAAGACCATCCATGGTAACTCACAGTTCCAGAAGGCCGAATCTAAATGCTGGACATGGGAATCTCCTGGTGGACAGTTCCACAATGAATGTTGACCACATCATATTCAATCGAAGGTTTTGCCTGAGCGATGTCTCTGCTGTCCCAAATTCCAAATGGGATCAGACCACCGTCTCCTTCGTGCAAAATTCTACTTCACAGAGCGGGGAGAAAAGTCTGCAAAATTTAAGTGTAAGAAGGCAACTCCCAGAATGAGCACCAACTGGGAGCTCTTTTGCACTGTTGCAGCAATGTGGGAAGATGCCGTCCTAGACATCATTGATGAGGAATACGATCGACTGGTTCAGCACCTCCATGACTGCAAAGAATGCCGAGAGTGAGAAAGACACAAACAGACGCCTGTCTTCGGAAACTCTCGAGCTCATCTGTCAACATGGTTTGGCGCAAGCCTCAGGCAACCACAAGCTAATATCCAAGCTTGCAAAGCTGAGCAGAGATGCGATAAAGGAAGACCTCAAAGAGAGCAGATCAGCAGTGTTGGCCAGTGCAGCAGAAGCTGGGAAAAGTATTCACAATGCTCGCCTGTCCAAGACCAAGATGACTGCCCTCCAACTTCCCGATGGATCTATCACATCCTCCAGAAAAGCAATAGAGAGGATTATTCACGACTTCTACTCGGATCTCTTTGACAGCCATGTCCACCTGCCCATGTACCAAATTCAGCAGGATAGATGTCATTCCCAACATTCTCCCTTCTGACATGCCATTTCATTGGTAAAGACCCGTACAACACCTGGTTCAGACAAGGTCAGACCCAAACACTTGAAGAATCTGCTGCCAATATACAGTATCTTAAATTAAAATTGTATTTATTTACAAGTGTTTGAGACTACTATATAAATAGTGGGAGTGTACACTCATTACCCTATGTTCTATAAACCTCACCGCACCCCCCAACAAAGATCTATAGCACATCTCATGATTACATGAACACCTACCTTAAGCCTTTCCTCCTACTGACCCCCTTCCCCACTGGTAGGTATCATATTCTTCACAGTTTAAGAGTTTATTTATTTATTAATAAATTTATTAAATTTTTACTTTTGGGGATATACCCAGTGTATTAAGGACTTTCTCCTGGCTCTGTATTCAGGGATCACTTCCAGTGGGGTTGGGGACTGTATGAGGTATTAGGGATTGAACATGGATTGGACACCAGCATGGTAAGCACCCTGCCTTGCTATGCTATTTCTGTGTCCCCAAGAGCTATTTTTGTTGTGATATGTTAGCTTATTTGTCTTGACAACCTACCTGAATCTTCGTATTAAAAGAACATATTTTTTCCTCTTTTTTTTTCTTTTTGGGTAACACCTGGCGATGCACAGGGGTAATTCCTGGCTCTGCACTCAGGAATTACTCCTGGCGGTGCTCAGGGGACCATATAGGATGCTGGAAATCGAACCCGGGTCGGCCGCGTGCAAGGCAAACGCCCTACCCGCTGTGCTATTGCTCCAGCCCCCTATTTTTCCCTCTTTTAAAAAGTAAAATTTGACTGCAATGTCAAGGTTTGTGTCCCACCACAACTCAGTGCTTTGAAGACAGTATTGATCCTCTCAACTTCAGAAAAATATACTCGGGTCTGATTGAGGTGTAGGGAACGTAGAGCTCTACAAAGCTCAAACAATGTAATAAAAACAGAAGTCATCAGGCTCATAACATCATCTCCTGGGAATAGAGACAGAGAAGAAATTTTTATTTCCAGTCCACACCAGTGTTCTCCAGGGAAACCAATTGTTTAGAGATTTAGGAGCGTAAAGTGTGTATAATGAGTGGAGACAGGGAGCTATGGATGTATATCCTCTGTCCCACAGTCTATTGTACCTGGGGCCAAAGGTTCATGGTGTTGCTTTGGAAGTAGTACCTCTGACTGGAGGACCAATGCCTGGCACTTTCCTGCTCTGTGGTCTGGAATCAGAACTTTGATCTCCATTTCAACCATCCAGGGGGGTGGGGGTTGTAAGTCTGTGCTGAGACTTTCTTCACAGGAACCTCACAAGGTGAGTTGGAAAACCCAGTCAATATTAGAGAAAGTAAAATAACTGAAGCCTAGAATATGTAGCTGGGGGTCACCTAAAAGATCATAAAGATGATCCAGAGAAGGTCACTGTGGTTGCCTGTTTACTTAATCAAGTCAGTAATACATTTGAATTTTAAATACTATGCAAGAGAGAAAGAAACTAAGTGATGGTCATGGGAAACCCAACCATAAAGGGAATTTGAATTTTGATTCCTTCCAGGTGAACACAAGCATAAATACAATGGACTTTGCAAGTAGCTAAAGAATTAGGATAGAAAAATGGAGAGTTAGTAGAGCAGGTAAGGTGTTTGCTTTGCACGGACCTGAATGGGGTTTGATTCCAGGCACCCCATATGGTCTCTTAAGTCCTAATAGAAGTGATCCCAGCAGGAGTAAACTTTAGTAGGAATAAGATTTGAGTGCCACTGGGTGTGGCCAAAAAAAAAACAAACAAACAAAAAACAAAAAAGGAAAGAAAAATAAAAAAGAACTAGGGTGTTGGATAACATTGAGTTGTCTTTCTCCTCCGCTGCAGGGAGCTTAGGTTTATTAAGTAACACCCATCACTGTGCTCCCGAGGCACACCCATTCCTGTGTTTATCTTTAACTTCTTTGTGCTCTGCTTCCCCTGTCTGTTGACCACTTACATCCCTAAATCAGACCCTGTGTCTTGTAAAGTCAGATTCTTCAGAGGACTCTGAATTTTGTATATGCATGTGAAATATTAATTTTCTCTTTCCTTTATATCCTTTGCCTAGTTTACTTTAGAACAATGTCATTTTTATATAGACAGGAAGACAGCTAATGCTATGCTTCTATAACTTGGGAAGTTAGTTGACTCTGAGCATATTTACTCCTGGGCATCTCTCATATTTACTCGATTTAAGCCTCAGTTACCCTTAGTTTCTTACTTTCTTACATTCCAAAAGGAGGGTTCCTATGAGGAAGTTGGATGGATCCAGGGTAAGTCATAGGCTACCCAATCATCAAAAAGGGACAAGCTGTAAACTACTCTGGCATCATAAATGGACAGAGAAAGCACCATAAAACTTAGAATAAGTTAAGAGCACAGTCACAGACAAACTGTGTCATGACCCAAAAAGAACTAGTTGGATAACGACCCTGCTGGAGTTAGGAAAGACTAACCTGCCTGAGGACTGTAGTCTGGGATCTCTAGCGAGATGTTCCCAGGAAAGCCACCCTTTAATATAGCTTAATATAGCTCTTACTCTGTCCACACAGAATGACTAGGAATGTTATTAAGAAGTAAATTTAAGATGAAAGTTTATATGATTATGACTAAGGAAAAGAGAAGTACACCCCTAGATGGAATTCTGCCCTTGGATGGATCTTCTTGTAGAGTGTGATTTTGTTCTTGAAACTTCCCCTGAAGGAAGGGTTTGATATCTCTTGATTGTACAACCACACCTATGTGTAACTGACATCCCCTAACCCTTTATGATTTCTCTGTAACTATGGCTGTGAGAGTGGGTATGAGAGACTGGAATATGGGGTGTGAGGAGACTGGAATGGCGGCAGTATGCGACTAGAAAAGGACAGAAATTGGAATAAATGACAATTGATCACCAACCAACCTGGCAAACCTGTCCCCTCCATGCATCCATTGGCAGCAGCCGGCCAGGGTAGAGAGATGGCTCATGGCCACTGAACGCGTGTGCAGGGCACCCACACTTTTTGAACTCCCACTAGGATAGTATATAGAGACATATAGAGAGAGAAATGGGAAGACTTTTCTAAAAACTGGATAATACTTGTCTATATCTTCCCATTAATAAGAGGATTCAGACTAAGGAATGGATGTAATACTTCCTTGGAACAGCAATGCATAAGATATCCAATTTCATTGCCTCTTTTTAACATATAATTTCATGGAAAAATATTATATGAAGAGTGTCAGGTTCTTGAGCTTGATATTTACCTGTAATATGTAGTATATTAAAAGATAATCTAAATATGATTTTTGCTTTTTCTTAGTGAATTTAGCATGGTTTTTATTCTTGCTTCCAGCTATGTTCTTTAAAAAACAGTGAGATTTTTAACCTTAACTTTATTGTACCCCATTTATTCTTTTTGTGCCATTTACTCCTGCAAATTTTTTTGAGTCTGTGTACAAGCTTTTGTACACCATAGGTGCAATTTATAAATATTTTATCATAAAATACATGTCATTCATTGTGTCCTTTTACTCAAAAATAATTTTAACAGAAGGAAATGAGCTGACACTTAAACACCCTTCACTTATTTTTAATGAATGATAATGAATTATCTTCTGTTTCCTTTTAAAAAATTATTTATTTATTTATTTTTTATTTTATTGAATTACCCTGAGATAGTTACAAGCTTTCATGTTTGGGTTACAATCTCACAATGATCAAACACCCATCCTTCCACCAGTGCACATTCCCCACCACCAATATTCCGGGTACCCCCTTTTCCCACCCTACCCTGCCTCTAAGGCAGACAATATTCCCAATACTCTCTTTTTACTTTTGGGCATTATGGCTTGCAACACAGACACCGAGAGGTAACCATGTTTGGTCTATTATCTACTTTCAGCATGCATCTCCCATCCCAACTAGTTCCTCCAGCCATCATTTTCTTAGTGATCCCTTCTCTTTCCATCTACCTTCTCCCCTCTGCTCATGAAGCAGGCTTCCAGCTATGGGGCAATCCACCTGGCCCTTGTATCTACTGTCCTTGAGTGTCAGTCTTATGTGATGCTACCCTACACTCCACAAATGAGTGCAGTCCCTCTATGTCTGTCCCTCTCTTTCTGACTCATTTCACTTAGCATGATACTCTCCATGTTTATCCATTTGTAAGCAAATTTCATGACTTCATCTCTCCTAACAGCTGCATAGTATTGTATTGTGTAGATGTACCAAAGTTTCTTTAACCAATCATCTATTTTAGGGCACTCAGGTAGTTTCCATATTTTGGCTATTGTGAACAGTGCTGCAATGAATATATAGGTACAGATGTCACTTCTACTGTACTTTATTGCATCCTCGGGATATATTCCCAGAAGTGGTATTGAGGGGTCATATGGAAGCTCAATTTCTAGTTTTTGAAGGACTGTTTATATTGTTTTCCAGAAAGGCTGGA
The DNA here is from genome assembly GCF_027595985.1 of Sorex araneus. Classification (NCBI taxonomy): domain Eukaryota; kingdom Metazoa; phylum Chordata; class Mammalia; order Eulipotyphla; family Soricidae; genus Sorex; species Sorex araneus. The sequence continues at coordinate 264,175,898 of NC_073303.1, forward strand.
CCAGTCGGCATTCCCACCAACAATGAGTGTCCCTTTATCCTTACATCCACACCAGCATTGGTTGCTTTTGTTCTTTTGAATGTGTACCAGTCTCTGTGGTATGAGATGATATCTCATTGTTGTTTTGATTTGCATCTCCCTGATGACTAGCGATGTGGAGCATTTTTTCATGTGCCTTTTGCCATTTGTATTTCTTTTTTGAGGAAACTTCTGTTCATTTCTTCTCCCCATTTTTTGATGGGGTGGGAGGTTTTTTTCTTATACAATTCTACAAGTATCTTGTATATTCTGGATATTAATCCCTTATCAGATGGGTATTGGGTAAATATTCTTTCCCATTCTGTGGGCTCTTTTTTATTTTTTTAATTTTATTGAATCACCATGTGGAGTCTGTGGGCTCTTTCTGTATTTTGGTCACTGTTTCTTTTGAAGTGGAGAAGCTTCTTAGTTTGATGTTGTCCAATTTGTTTATGTTTGCTTCCACTTGCATGGTCAGTGCTGTTTTGTCCTTAAAGATGCTTTTAACTTCATGTCATTCTGCCTACAATTTCTTCTATGAACCTTATAGATTCATGTCTGATATTGAGGTCTTCAATCCAATTTGATTTGAATTTTGTGCCTGGCATTAGACAGAGGTCAGAGTTCGTTTTTTTTTGGAGGTAGCTATCCAGATTTCCCAGCACCACTTGTTGAAGAGGCTTTCCTTGTTCCACTTTGTATTTCTTGCTCCTTTGTCAAAGATTAAGTGGTCATATATTTGGGGGTCTGTGACAGGATATTCAACTCTGTTCCATTGGTAGGCAGGTCTGTTTTTATCCCAATACCATGCTGTTATAACTACTACTGCTTTGTAGTAGAGTTTGAAGTTGGGGAAGGTGACGCTACCCATATTCTTTTTTCCAAGGATTTCTTTAGCTGTTGGTGGGAGTTTATTGTTCCATATAAATTTCAAGAGTGTTTTGTCTATCTCTTTGAAAAATGTCATGGGTATCCTGATAGGGACTGCATTAAATTTGTATAGTGCTTTGGGCAGTATTGCCATTTTGATAATGTTAATTCTCCCTATCCATGAGCAGGGGATGTGTTTCCATTTCCTAGTGTCCTCTTTTATTTCTTGAAGTAGTGTTTTGTAATTTTCCTTGTATAGGTCCTTCACCTCTTTGGTTAAGCTGATTCCAAGGTACATGATTTTCTGAGGTAGTATTGTGAATGGGATTTTTTTTAAATGTCTCTTTCTTCTCTTTCATTATTTGTATATAAGAATGCCATGGGCTTTTGGGTTTTGATTTTGTAGCCTGCCACTTTGCTATATCTTTATCTTCTGTTTTCTTGATGTTAAAATATCATGGTTTAGGCATGCTCCCTGCTACTTGCCCTCTCTGGAGAAGTCACTGTTCCTTTCTTTGATAATTGCATCTGTTTCTAAATGTTGCATCACCCACAGCCTTCCCAGACCATTCCTTTTCACAGTGAGTGAAGAACAGCCTAATCTTTCACAAGTAGACTGGAATCCACCAATATCTATGTAAAAGGACATACTAATTAAGTACTCCCCTCCCCTCACCTCGCACATTTCAGTTTTGGGGGTACAGGCTTTGTACTCAAGGATCACTCCTGGCAGGTTTGGGGAGCCATAAGGGTACCAGAGATTGAAGCTGGCTCAGCCATAGGCAAGACACAGGTCTTACGCACAGTACTATTTCTCCTGCCCCTCTACCTGCATTTTAAAAGATTTTCTGCCTTATTTATTTTCAAGTCTGTCTTATTTCTTTTTTTACAATGTAATCTTCATTTAGTGGCCCTGCTGAGGTCATTAAATAAGACCTGTGTGCTGTATATATTTCTCCCAGAGGTGGTTTTGGATTTCCCTTCAATCCTCTTTTATGTGGTTATTTTGAAACACCGTACTGAACAGGATTGCTCTATGACTGTCATAGATCTTAGTCTCAACTTTTTCTTACAATATGATGTGTGCACTCATATTCTCACCCTTAAATTCTAATACAGGGAAGGAAAGCATATCATAAGTGACTTTATGTTCTTGCATGCATCTCTTTTAATACCTCGTCTCCCCTATGTTTTAAATTCAACAGTACCTAATTTTAAATTCATAGCATAATGCTTGAATTAGCATAGCATAATTAAACAGAAAAGAGTTACTTGAGCTCAGGGGTCACTATTGGTGGGGCTTGAGGGACCATGTGGTACTGGGGATAGAATCTGGATAGGTCATGTGCAAGGCGAATGCCCTCCTTACTGTGCTCTCACTTCAGCCCAGAGTTAGGTGGTAAGATCCAAACAGTGGTAAGTCAATATATAAGGAATTTTTTTTCAATAATGAATATAAAACTTTTAAAAGTCTGAAAATTTCAAATGTAAAACTTTATATAGAGAGGAGAGGGAGAGGTAGAGGGAGGAGAGGGAAAGGGAGGAGGGAGACGGGAGAGGGAGGGGGAGAAAGAGAGGTTTTGTTTTGTTTTGAGACTGTGCTCAGAGGTCCTCAGGGTCTTTCCTGATGATGCTTGGGGAACCATTGGACTGTGGACTCAGGCCTCTTGCATGCAAAGCATGTTCACTAACCCTTTGACCCATCTTCCTGGCCCCAAGATTTATATTTTCTTTACAGTTTACTTATAATTATTGTTTTCATTAAATGATGGATTTTATTGGACTGTTTTTTCCTATCGCTCCAGCGGGTAGGGTGTTTGCCTTGCATGTGGTTGACCCTGGTTCGATTCCTCCATGCCTCTCAGAGAGCCCGGCAAGCTACCAAGAGTATCCTGTGTGCACGGCAGAGCCTGGCAAACTATCTGTGGCATATTCAATATGCCAAAAACAGTAACAACAAGTCTCACAATAGAGATGTTACTGGTGCCTGCTCGAGCAAATCAATAAACAACAGGACAACGGCATAATTTTTAATGGAGCATATCATAGTGTGTCCATACCATTTACACTTTTGATGATCTTATTAATTAGCATGACATCAAGGGGTAACACATGATTCTCAATCAAAGGTCATTTTCTTCCATAGGACAAGATTCAGGATATTTAGACGGTCTCACCAGGTAGAAAGTAGAGGGACCCAAAAGGGAACAGGTTCATACACAAATTACTGAAATTGATTTCTGTATTAAGAAGCACAAATTGAAACTTTTCAATGATATAATGTTTGATGAGTAGAAATTAGTCATTATTTTCCCCCTTTCTGATAGTTTCCTCCACCACATGGACAGAGGAAATATTACAGGACATTCAGAGTTTCTTCTTCTGGGTGTGTCAGAGGTACCAGAACTTCAGCCTCTCATATTTGGGATTTTCCTCTCCATGTACCTGATCACTGTTCTTGGAAACTTGCTCATCATCCTGGTTGTCATCTCAGATTCCCACCTCCACACGCCCATGTACTTCTTCCTTTCCAACCTGTCCTTTGTGGACATCTGTTTCACCTCGACCACCATCCCAAAGATGCTGCTGAATATTCAGACACAGAGCAAAGTCATCACCTATGATGGACGCATCACACAGATGTACTTTTTCATGCTCTTTGCAGCACTGGACATCTTTCTTTTATCTGTGATGGCCTATGACCGCTTCGTGGCCATCTGTCACCCACTGCACTACATGACTATCATGAACCCCCAACTTTGCAGACTGCTGGTTCTGATGTGCTGGATCTTGGGTTTCCTGCATTCCTTATTAGAGAGCTTAATGGTATTGCACCTTTCCTTCCCTATGGATTTGGAAATTCCTCACTTTTTCTGTGAATTAAATCTGATGATCCAACTTTCCTGTTCTGACACTTTTCTTAGCAACTTGGTGATGTACTTGTCAGCTGTACTCCTGACTGGTGGTTCCTTTACTGGGATCCTTTATTCTTACTCGAAGATTGTTTCCTCAATATTTAGAATCTCATCAGCTCAAGGAAAATACAAAGCATTTTCCACATGTGCATCTCACCTCTCAGTTGTCTTTCTATTTTTTTGTACAGCTCTAGGTGTATATCTTAGTTCTGCTGTTATCCAAAACTCAGAGTCAACTGCAATTGCCTCAGTGATGTATAAGTCACACCTATGCTGAACCCCTTCATTTATAGTCTCAGAAACAAAGACATAAAGGGGGCTCTGAAAAGATATTTGTAATAGGAATTATAAATGGGCAAATTTCCCTAGCAACTACCAGTGATAGGCTGCTTAGAGTTGAGCCAAATGCTACAAACTTGATCTTGCTCTGGAGTAGAATATGTCTCCATCTTTTGTCCTAGATCTTCCTTTAATTTTTTAACCTCTCTGCACAACTGTGCCATTGTCTTCATTAAGTTTTATTTGTGATCCCTCTGATATCCCTCTGATACTGTGGCTTTTCTAGCTGTCAGTTGCCTAGTGGCCCTTAAATTTGGACTATTTGGGAGTTCTCATTTAACTTGAGAAAATAGATCTTTTAAGATTATTTTCTCCTCAACTAAAACATATATAGTTAGAACTTTTTCTTCTCTTCAACCAAGAAAATAGTCATAAATTGTACTATTCCTATGGGAAAAACGCAGAAAAGTATAAAAATTTCTAACAGAGGAATCAGACCAGACCTTTCAATTTTTTCAAACATTGTTTCCATATATATCATTCCCTTAACCATCCTTCTTGATTGTGGAAATATTAACCTTTTAGGTGTTATAGTTTGTTGTGGGCTTGTTACCTCCTCATTAATATTGTGTTCATTTATATTAAGCAACAGAAACAAGATGGGTATAACTCAGTTTATGAAGCATTCTGATTTCTCTGATATCTTCTAGGTTTCACCTTGATAATTTTCCAATTAACCCAACTTATTATCAACTCATTTCTGAAAAAATGTAGGAATTTATATTTATCATGTGATTTTATGAATTTCCTTAATTTTCTTTTCAAATAAAATATGTTGTTCCAGCTCTTTTTTCATTTGCTTTACTAAAACTATAGTCAATATCTGTAATCTTCCCATTGCTGCCTACCATGGCACTTTCTATGGTTCTAACAAGAAGACTATCAGATGACAGATTTTTAAATTTTACATTATTCCTCTGGATATCACTACTCTATGTTTGCTTCTGATAGTGGACTTAAAATAGTGTGTTATTCAGGGTTTTTCTCTTCATCTAGGACTATATATGCTATATCTCCTTTAGTTTCTGTAAAAATTGATGATTACAACTTCTATTATTTATTAATTTTTATTGATTTACCATTAAGTTCAATAGTATGTTAATTTTGGGTATGAAATTTCATGCCTCTATTTTGCACAAGCCTGAAAGTATATCGTAGCAGTTACAGTGCCATTCTCATCACCACATGGGCCCCTCCACCATTTTCCCCACCCTTCCTCTCCCCTGCTGCTGACCATATTTGTTGTGGATTCTGGATTAATTTTGTTAATTGTGTACTTGTTTTCTTTGACTACATAAGGTTTTGTACAAAAGGAAAAGATTTTTCATTCTTATACTAGCACTGTAGCACTGTAGTCCTGTTGTTCATCGATTTGCTCGAGTGGGGCACCAGTAACGTCTCCATTGTGAGACTTGTTACTGTTTTTGGCATATCGAATATGCCACCGGTAGCTTGCCAGGCTCTGCCGTGTGGGCGGGATACTCTCGGTAGATTGCCGGGCTCTCTGAGAGGGACAGAAGAATCGAACCCAGGTTGGCCACGTGCAAGGCAAATGCCCTATCCGTTGTGCTATCGATCCAGTCCTTTATAATGAGGAGAATAAAAATTCTATATGGTATTGGGGTTTGTATACCCATCATAGACTGATGCTTTGAAGGTCCAAGGATTAATGGAGTCAGAAATGACCTTCTCAGACTTTGAAGAAATATTAGTCTCAGAGTTGAAGTAATGGAAGCTCAGGGCTCTAAAATGAGGAGAGAGATCTCAAGAGGGGTAATGATAGAATTTTCCTGGCTTGTAACATGTCTCCAGGGAACATATGAAGAGAAGAAGACTTTCCTTTCAGGCCACACCAGCATCCTCTTGGGAAAATCAATTACTTCGAGGTCTTAAGAACAGAGGGAAATGTGCCTAATCAGCACAGATAGGGAGCTTCGAATATATTCTCTGCTGCTGTCCTTCAGTCTGTTGAACCTGTGACTGGAGGGTACTTGGGTATTTCTTTAGGAGTTCTGACTGTGGACCAATGCCTGACTCTGTCCTGCTCTCCTGTCTGGGATCAGAGCTTCAGTCTCCATCATCCACCATCCAGGAATAATTTGGACATCTATGCTGAGAGCTTCCTCTCAGACACCCCACAAGGTGGGCCACTTTGCCTAATAAATGCTGCAGGATACCAAAGATATTTAAGTCAAGAATATTTTACCTGATGCTACTAATGAGTAACTCAAGCCTAGCCAGAGTGAGATCAGTGCATCTGCTTATTTAATTAAATAGTGCATGCATTCCTGACATCAAAAAGAGAAGTAACTTTATTTTATTATATTTTAGGTTACACATGGCTGTCTCCTGGCTCCGTGTTTAGGGATCACTCCTAGTGGTGCTGGGACCATATTACATGCTGGGGGTCGAACCAGGGTTACTAAAATATAAGGCAAACATCCCAAATTTTGTGTTATATTGTTAGAACCAGAGAAATGAATTTTGGACAACAGTAAAAGGAAGAAGGAAAACTCGATCAGAAAAGGGAATAGGTGTTGTAATTCCTTCTAGGTAAAGTAGGACATAAGTCCAGTATCTTTGCAGTTAGCTAAAGAACTATACCAGTAATGGTACTGTAAATCATGTGTTTAAAAATATATTGACTGGAAAAAAAATATATTGACTGGAGAATTTAAACCAAAAAAAATTGCTTGCATTGTATACACTAAAAAACTAAAAGAGTTAGGATTAAGAACTATGAATAAATATATACAATGACTGGAAGAATTTTTTTAAGATGGATTATATTTGACTATGGTTTTATATCGAGGAAAGATATGCAGAAATGGAAAAAATGTTTTTCAGATCAATTATATTCAATTATGTTTTCCTAGTGATGATAAAAATCAAAACCAAGAAATGCTTCCAAGCACCACCTAGAACAGCAGTATATGAGATGTGCATTTCATGGCATAATGTCCCTAATTGCATTTTATACTTAATATGTGGAAAAAGCAATGCTAAAGAGTTTACTATACTCCTTTATTATATTTTCAGTCTTTTTAAGTTTTGCTCCTTAACCCATTTACTCTTGAGAGTTGAACCTTTAAGATCTTCACATCAAAGATATAACTACCTTTGACTTTAGGACAAGTGTTTTTACACCAATATATGTTTATGGGGCATAAAGGAGTTAAATAAAAAGATGGCATGGGGCAGAGAGATGGCTAAGGGATGATGGCACTTCCTTTATTTTTATTTTTTTTAATTTATTCTTTTATTGAATCACCATGTGGAAAGTTACAAAGCTTTCAGGTTTAAGTCTCAGTTAAACAATTCTCGAACATCCATCCCTTCACCAGTGCACATATTCCACCACCAAGAATCACAGTATACCTCCTGCCTACCCCCACCTCCCCAGTCCCCCACCCCACATGTGTAACTGGTAAATTTTACTTTACTTTCACTTTACTTTGATTACATTCAATATTTCAACAAAAAACTCACTATTATTGATTTGGAGTTTCTCCCCCCTAAAGTCGACCTGCTGAAAAGAAAGCATTTGATAATTTGTTTTCCAATGCTGAGAATGAAGAGATATGAGGTCGAGAGGCCACACTAGCAGCCACACAGGTTTGGATTTCTGTATTTTAGTATTTTAGTAACTGAGTCCAGAGAAATATCTGCCAGAAATGACCCAGCAATACCACTCCTGGGAATATATCCCGGAGAGGCAAAAAGGTATAGTAGAGATGACATTTGCATTTCTATGTTCATTGCCGCACTGTTTACAATAGCCACAATGTGGAAAAAACCAGAGTGCCCCAAAACAGATGACTGGTTAAAGAAACTCTGGCATATCTATACAATGGAATACTATGTAGCTGTCAGAAAACATGAAGTCATGAAATTTGCATATGAATGGATCAACATGGAAAGTATCATGCTGAGTGAGATGAGTCAGAAAGAAAGAGACAGACATAGAAAGATTGCACTCATATGTGGAATATAAAGTAGCTGTGAGGTACAAGCTTACAATGGTACTTCCTTTGAATGCAGCCCAGTTCTATCTTTGGCTCTGCATGTGTCCCCTGAGTACCACCAGGAGTTATCCTTGAGCCTAGAATCAGAAGTAATCCCAGGGCACAGTAAGTAAAGCCCCCCCCACCCAAAAAAAAAAAGAAAACCAAGCAAACAAAAAGTTGGAATGTCCTCAGAAACGAGTATTTTTTTTACTTCCTTATAATGTCTGATGGTGAAGGACTATTAGATATTTTCACAATCTCATTTTGTTTTCTCATATATCCCTCCCCTTCCCTTTTTCTTCCTCTCTCTCCCTTCCCTTTCTCTATTTTTCTTCCCCCTTGTTCGCTCTCTCCCTTTATTTGTCCCCTCCATTTCTTTATCTTTTCTTCTCCCTCTCTTCCTCTTTGTCTGTCTCCCACACATTATTCACATTTCTTTAAATAAAGACAGTAAGATAACACATGTTAATTTTCAAGTGTATTGGTCCATGGTAGAATTAAGATCTAAGGTAGACGAACATGATGGTCATTCAATACCATTACTGCAAACCACAACACCCAAAAAGAGAGAGCAAAAGGGAATGCCCTGCCAAAGAGGCACGGTGGGGTTGGGGGGAGGATGGGGGAAAAGTGGGAGGGATGCTGGGACCATTGGGTGGTGGAAAATGGGCACTGGTGGAGGCATGGGCACTTGACCATTGTATGACTAAAATGCAAGCATGAAAGTTTGTAAGTCTGTAACTGTACCTCACGGTGATTCACTAATAAATTTTTTTTTTAAAAAGTCCAAGATAGAATTAAGGGTTACAATTGTACATTGTCTACAAAAAATATATTCAGAAATAACCAATCTGAGTTTATTCACTAGAGAGTCTTCATGGTATTAGGAGTGAGGAAGTCATAAAACTATGCAACCATGGATCCTTGTGCTGGTGTGTGCTGTGTGTGTGCACATGTATAAATGTGTGTGCATCTTGTGAGATAAGAGAAATTCCCAGGACACAGGCACCTGAGCTCATGTCACACAAACAGCTCTTCCAATATAGAGTTAAGAACTCAAACAACAGAGGTGCAAAGGGGTGCACTCAGACATGCAGGACCTCAGGCAACAATTGGTGCTGGTGCTCATTATGTGACAAGGACCTATGAGACTGAAAATCTTAGGAGTAATAGGGAAATTTCCTTATTCATTCTCTGTCACCGTCTCTCCTCACTCTCCCTCTTGTTCATTCCCTTCACCTGACTGGCCTCATTCTGTTTTGGTTTGGATTTTGCTTTGGACTTCACTAGAGTCTTCAGGAGCACTTTTCTCTGTGTCTTTACAATGGCTTCTCCCTCTTCCCCTTATACTCAATGAACTGGTGGTTACTGTTCAGACAGTTGTGATTCCTGGGTCTTTCCCTAATATTTATGCACATGACTGCCTTTATTCCTTCCATATATCCTGCTCTAGTCTTCCATACATATCTACTACCATATGATAAGCTATATGACTTTCACTGCTTGTAATTTTTCTTTTGATTTCAACAGAATCTGGAGCATGGTCAGCTCTCAATTTATCTTCCCCAGATGCATGAAAGATCACTCAAAATAGTGTGTATCCTGATCTCTACTGGAAAAAAGCTAAAAGTGTGTCAAGATTGGTAATTAGCAATGGCACCAGATTTCTATACAGGAGGTCAGATACATACAAAATATAAAATTGATGTCTTTATTGAGGAATACAAACTGTAGGATTCTAATAATGTGTGATTAAATAATAATTAAGTAGTAATTCCCAGTGTGTGAAAAATTAACTGTTATTTTATCCTTGCTTGTAGTCTTCTCAACCACATGGGCTCAGGAAATTTTACAGAAATTTCAGAATTTCTTCTGTTGGGATTTTCAGAGGAATAAGAACTGCAGTCCCTCGTATTTGGGATTTTCCTCTCCATCTACCTGATCACTGTGCTTGGAAACCTGCTCATCATCCTGGCTGTCAGCTCAGACTCCCAACTCCACACGCCCATGTACTTCTTCCTCTCCAACCTGTCCTTTGTGAACATCTGTTTTACATCCAACACTGTTCACAAGATGCTGGTGAACATAAAGGCACATAGAAAAACCATTACCTATGAAGGATGCATTGCCCAGATGTATTTTTTCATTCTCTTTGCACGACTAGACATATTTCTTCTGACTGTGACGGCCTATGATCACTTTGTAGCAATTTGTCACCCCCTGCACTATATGGCTATTATGAACCCTCGACTTTTTAAGTTGCTGGTTCTGGAGTCATGGTTCATGGGTGTCCTGCATTCTTTGTAAGAAAGCTTAATGGTCTTGCGGCTTGCCTTCTGTACAGATTTGAAAATCCCTCATTTTTTTGTGAACTCAATCTGATGGTTCACCTTTCCTGTTCTGACATTTTTCTTAGCAGCTTGGTGATGTATTCATCATCTGTACTGTTGGCTGGTGGTCCCTTTGCTGGGGGATCCTTTTCTCTTACTCTAAGATTATTTCTTCCATACATAGAGTCTCATCAGCTCAGGGGAAATATAAAGCATTCTCCACCTGTGCATCTCACCTCGCAGTTGTCTTATTATTTTATTGTACAGCCCTTGGAGTCTATCTTACCTCAGCTTTTACCCATAATCCACAACCAAGTACAAGAGCCTCAGTGATGTACATAGTGGTCACACCCATGCTGAACCCCTTTATCTACAGCCTCAGAAACAAAGACATACAGGGAGCTCTGAAAAGGATCTTTGGAAGATACTTTATACGTGGCCCAAATGTCCTAGGAATTTCCAGTAATATCAGGCTCAAAGCCTGAGTCAAATGTGGCAACTTGATTCTACTATGGAAGTAGAACTTGTCTCTTCATTTCTCATTTTTTTGACTCTTTGTAAAATCTGTTTTAAAATTTTACTCTAGTTTATTGGTGATGTTTCTGATATTCAGTGTGTTTTCTCATTTGCATTTTTCTATGCTGCCAAGGGTTGTTGCACTTAAATCTTTAACATTAATTTTCTCAAGGTAAATATATCATTCTAAATATTTTCATTTATTTGACTCATGAATTATAGTCATGAATTACTACCCCTACAAAAAACTATCTATATAAATATACATTAGAGAATAATCTGAGTCCAATATTTTTCACTTTTTCAAGTATTAATATATGTATACTTATCCCTCTCCACACTCTCAGATGAGCCTCAGCCATGAAGGAACTGGCAGAGGAACATAGGTATGCGGGACCCGTGGCTGAGATAGCCAACCCTGCTTGGATCGGGATTGGGACTCCTCCACCCAGATCCCCAGTTTTCCAGTAGTTTGGCAGTCACACCCACAAACTTCCCTTGACACCATGTAATCTCATAAATGGCCAAGATCCAGAGACTATAAAACAAAGCTCCCAGAAGAGAGTGATGCAATTTTTCCTAGAGTGTGCGGCTACATTCGTGGCTGTGTGACATCTTTATTTTTATTTATTTATTTTTTTCCTGCATGGCAGAGCCTGGCAAGTTACCCGTGATGTATTTGATATGCAAAAAACAGTAACAACAACATTCTCTTCATGTTCCTGGAGTGAGCTGACGCTATTGGGCCACACTAGCATGCAACAAGGACAAATGAAGACGTTACTGGAGCCTGCTTGAGCAAATTGATGAACAATAGGATGGCAGTGATACAGTGATACAGTGAAACAGTGATACCTATCCCTTAAAATGCTTCCTGGTTGGATAGACTGAACATTCTGGCTATTGGAGCTGGTCATGGGTTTGTTTCATACTGTTGTCCAAAAAAGGGCACAGGAACAGTTGACTAAGAAAGAAGATTTTTACATGCAAGAAAACAATCTCAATTAGAAAGCTTACCTGCTAACCAGTTTCTGAAGATGGCTAAAGGGCAAGCTTTAAAAAGAGAAAATGGGGTCAGAATTAGGATGCAGTAACAGTTTACACACACTTAGTAGGTTTGGGAGAAAGTCATGCATATTTATTATACCTTGGGTATGCATGACTGAGAAATGGAAAATAGACATACCTTGCATGTACAGAAATGAAGGGAAAATGTAGGGAGCCATCTTACCGAGCTTGGCTCTTATCGTCTAGTCAAGCGGAGGCTGCTTGGGATTCCTGTGATCTTATCATTTCACCACTTGTCTCACTAGCCAACGGCCATGCCTGATCAACATTTTACTATTGTTCCTGTGGGGGTCCAAGCATGCATACCACCCCCTCCCACCAAGAGGTATAAGTATTGTAACTGCTGTGAATAAACTCTCTCTCTCTCTCCTCCTCCTTCTGGCTCTGCGTCTCTTCGTTTGGTTGTGTCCCCTCATTAGCCCCACGAAGGGTCCTCCCTGCGGGACAGGATGATGCCCGCAGGGGGGACCCCACACCTGGCGCCCAGCGTGGGGCACTAGGGGACCACCGAACGCCCGGACAAGTTCACGTTGGCCGATGAATTCACGGAAAAGTGAGTGTCTCTGAGGGTCGCCTCTCTCTTGGCGCACACCCTGGTATGGGACCGGGCTCGAATACAGTCTCGTGTTAAGGACGAGACAGTCACTGGTGGAAGGCTTGAATCCCTTTGTCCTGTGTTTTCATTTCTGTCGAGTTGGCAGAAACAGCCTACCAGTGAAGACAGTCACTGGTGGAAGGCTTGAATCCCTTCATCCTGTGTTTTTCATTTCTGTCGAGTTGGCAGAAACAGCCTACCAGTGAAGACAGTCACTGGTGGAAGGCTTGAATCCCTTCGTCCTGTGTTTTTCATTTCTGTCGAGTTGGCAGAAACAGCCTACCAGTGAAGACAGTCACTGGTGGAAGGCTTGTATGGAAAAGATATTGGATGGATTGTCTGAACTCCTGTTACAGTGCTCTTAGATAATTGAATTCTTCAAAAGTTGCGGGAAATCAAGGGTTTTTCAAATGGGATTAAATGAATTAGACATGTTTAACTGTACACTGGACTCCCAGTACAGTGCTCTTATTAATGGGAAGTCAAGGTTTTCAACATGGGATTGAATGGGTTAAATATGATGTTAAATTGTACACTTTCTCTACAGATTTTAGATTCTTTGGCTAGGAACTACAACAAATGGATGTGTTGCATCTCACTGTGAGTAAAGTGAAATGTTTTTCTCTTCTTTGTACCTTCGGTATGTTTTTGATGCTTCATGGCACTATGTTGGTTTGCATAAATCCAGACAAAAGTCTTTCCTCTCTGTAATAGGGTCTACCCCTCATGCAGACAGGAAAATCAATTATGGGATCCCAAAGCCCTCTTTCAGGGAAAGAGTCAAGGGATTGGTCTAAATGACAGGAGCAGGTATTTAACAGGTACTGTTTCAAGTACCTACAAACCTCAGGGAGACCCTAGAGGCCAGTTGGCTTAAGGAAACAATGGAAATCATCACTGCTATGGAAAATGAGAAATCCGGGAATCTGTGTGACTGACACAATCTGGGCCTACTCAGCATCAAGAAAAACCCTGGAAACCAGGATCTCTCTCAGCCCTGAAAAAGGGAGGGGATGGACTCCTTTCTGCCAGGATGCATCTACGGAAAGGGCCACCTCCAGTTCAACCTGAAAGCTCGAGACCATCCAGTTCATCGTGGGACATTTATGGCCAGGCCTGGGTAACCCTGACGTGCCACATAAGATTAATGCCATTATTAGTGTGCCTCCTGTCTTTAGCCCAACCCCCAGGACTTCTCAGTAAATAATGGGGTACCCCAAAATGGAGAGTTCTCCAATCTTGCTGTGTTTATGCAAAAGAACAATAAAAATAGATAATTGGATAGCTGGCAGTGGAAGGTGTCAACAGATAAAAAGAAGCCCCCAGGGTCACCCCCTCCATATGCCCAGGGAGACTGCATGATTGGGTGGAGCTCATGCACAACCAGACAGATGGCATATGCAGGCAGGGACAGATACTGAGCACAGGTGTCTTACCCACTTGCACTGTGGCTGTGACTGAAGGGGAGGAAAGACAAGCTGACAGGAACTGCTGGGGTACAGTTTTAGAGAGACCCAGCAAAGGTGGAGAGCACAGGGATCTTGCCCACAGCACTTGGCAGCAGGTTAGAGACTTATAAACGCCAGGACAAGATGTCAGGGAACCATTGCAGTACACAGTACAGTTTGGGAAAAAAACAGGGACAAGATTTCAGACTAGGAAAAACACTGAACAGAGGCCATGCAAGGACAATGCCCCGTCATTGTACACTGGAGGTGAGTGGAACGCAGGGAACAGGCCCAGAAGGTCATCCATGGGAACAGGGCAGTGCCTCCGGCTGAATGAGTGACATTGCACACGTGTAAAGGAGAGGTCTGGACACCTGGGAGGGACATGGACCGATCTACTTAAACTGTACAATAAACTAAGTTCTTAATCGATGCCAGTGGGGATCCCTGGGTGACTTCTATGACGTGTGGAGGAGAGAAGCAGCAGCCTTGAGAAGGAAACATCCAGCTTTCTCTCTGCCTCTGCTACCCAGAAATGGCTGGGGCGCTCTTGGACTGATAAGAGTGCTGTGAGCCTTGCTCCACGCATGAAAGAACAGTCAGTTCTAAGCCCTACCCAGGCCTTTCAGGTCCATCGCTTTGCCTGTCTGAAAAGAATTTCAGGAGACAAACAGTGAAGTAAAAACAAGTTTTACTTGGAAGTTTTGAGGTGGGGTGGGGAGATAGAGATAGATAGATAGATAGATAGATAGATAGAGAGAGAGAGAGAGAGAGAGAGAGAGAGATGCCATATGTAAGAGAGAACACAGGCTTCTGCAGGGTGGAGAGAGAGTCCCAGTGCACATCCCAGTGTTAAGCATGAAATTACACATCTTAAGAGAGGAGGTGAAAGTGACATGTGCTTGGGGAACCTGGGCAACACATGTGCTCAGGCAGTACGTGCACTCTCTTTATTCAAGTTTGCCTATACAGGGTTTCTCTCAACCTGCCCCACCAGGGGCTATCTACCTAGGTACAAGTCCATTACTAGGATAATTCGGACTAGCTGATTGATGGTCTTCTTTGATATTTCTTTCCTGGCCTTTGTTCCTGCTGGAGCTTTTCTCAGAGGGGTTCCAGCCTTTTCTGGGTCCATCCTGGTGCCAGTTAAGGACAGGGACTATCAGGTCTTAGTTCCTGTGTCCCGAAAGGTGAGTCCTGGCAGTCTTAGGGTTAGTAACAGAGTAGCTTCTTCAGTTCCTATCTCTGAAGTTTTCATTATGTCCTAAAACTGATTACTGTGACGGGGGAAGGGAGGGCTCTTTAGTTAGCAGGGGACAATCAACATAGAGTAAGAGGTTTTGTTTGGAGGTTTTCAAGGAAGGGGAAGGAATGAGAGAAAGAGAAACAGTGTAACATGCATGAGAGAGAACTCGGGCTTCTCCAAAGATGGAAAGAGCCCCTAGCACACATGCCAGCATTAGGTATGAAGGAAGGTACACATTTCAAGAGTGAAGATGTGGGCAACACAAATGCTTGGGCATCACATGAGTTTGGCCATGACACATGAACACAAGCTACACATGGGCTCAGCTCTGGCAGCATATGCATGTACTTACTTTGTTCAAGTTGGCTTTTATAGGGTTTCTCCCAAGCTGCCCATGGGAGGTTTTCTCCCTAGGCAAGAGTCTGTTGCTAAGGAGGTTGCCAAGGGATTAGAGTTTGGAGTAGTTGATGGTCGTCTTTGAAACTGCTTTCTGGTCTCTGTTTAGGTTGGAGCTTCTCTTGGAGGAGGGTCCAACCTTCTCTGGTTTGTGTTGGCACCAAGTAAAGGTTTAATCAGGCTATAGTGGGTCCTGACAGCCTTATGACTCGATGGCTATTACTCCCCAGAAATTCCATAGCTATGGGGGCCCTGCCCTATATGCCTGCCTACCTGCCTCACTTCTATCCTATCTCTACACATTTGATTGCAAATGAAAATGAATGATTAAACAATCATAACAAACATATCAATAATAATCTTACTACATGAGAGACCCTCTGCTCCTAGAGGTCTTCTAACCCATTTTGGCACCCAGAGCGGCTTCTTACAGAAATGCATCTAGACTGTGAGCTGTACTATGATTTTGTGCCGCCCAGGAAGGGATTTTCCCTCTCTACCCTGTTTTTCTGTGCGAAAAATGGCGGCGGCATCATCCATGTGGCGAGAGCCACCCCCTAAGACTTCCGCCCAGAGGTAGGAACTTTGCAATGTTGTGGCTCATAGGTGATCATGGGAAGGGGGCATTACTGGCACGCCCTTGGCCCAGATAAGATCTGGAGCTGCTGCTCGCGAAACAGACCCTTTGCTCCTAAAGACTGATCCGAGAGGTCTTCTAACCCATTTTGGCAAGCTTCTTACAGAAACGCATCTAGACTGTGAACTGAACTAAAATATCAGAAATACAAAACCACCGGCCAGGACAGAATCTTCATTCTCAGCAATGAAAATAAATTATTAAATTATGCCTTTTCAGCAGGCCTGATTGTTGGGAGATAATTCCAAACACTAATAGTGAGTTCTCTATTGAAATATTGAATGTATTCAAAGTATAGAGAGAATAAAATGAAGATCATTTTCTACTTTGTTGGGGGTTGGGTGGGCGGGGGGTATATTGGGGTTCTTGATGGTGGAACATGTGCACTGGTGAAGGGATGGGGGTTCAATCATTATATGACTGAGACTTAAAACTGAAAGCTTTGTATTTTTTCTCATGGTGATTCAATAAAATAAAATAAAAAAGACACTTGGTTAGGCCCTAGATTTTGAAAATAAACAACAAAAGTGTGCTGCTTAAAAAAATAAAATAATCTTACTACATGAAACAAATTGGCTTTGCTGTTCAGAATTTAGGAAGTTACTGGATTTGTACTGTGTGGTATTCTCTCTCTCTCTCTTTGTAATTAGGATCTCAGAGGGTCATTTCTAGTGATTCTCAGGTTAGTGGTGCTTGGGGGTGTTATTGAGACCACAGTTGGGCTTCCGTGGGTCCACTGGGGCTATAGCCTCAGTTTTCGTGGAACCTTGTGCTACCAGGCACATGTTCTCCCTTCTGAGAAAATAACCAACTCTAATGTTGAAGAATCCTTTTTTTTTTCAGAGCTTCATTCTGAAGTTGCTCAAAAATTTGAGTAAAATGTAACTTTGTCTTGGATTGCTTTAAAAATATCCTCTTGAATCCAGGCCCAGTAAGACAAGCAGTAAAAGAAAATTTCCAGGGCCCGTTCCTGATGAAACAGTGAACAAGGCAAAGACACTGGAAAAGAACAGAACTCACCCTGGATTCATGGACCGACTGGAGAATGGAGGAAAAGAAAGAGAGCTTTGGAAAACAGGAGTGGAGGCTGTCCCATAGGGAGACTTGGGATGATACCTGCAATCATAATATTGTAAACCCAAGGAGAATCATGGGGCAGAAGCCTTGGAATGTTCAAACTGCAGTAGTAAGTAGTAAGTGATTTCTCGGTTGATGAGAGAGAGACTATAGACTCTCCCAGAGCTTTACATACATTTGTAGTTCGCATGATTGAGGTTTTCTAATGGCCCCAGTGGGAGGAGATGCTTTCCTTTGAGTAGGAGGTAACTCCAAGAAAATTAGTTGTAGATTTCCATTTTTATTACAATCTTCAGAGTCCTGGAAGCTGTCTTGTCTCAGAGTTGATAACAGAAATTCGATTTAACTAGAAGCAAATTCAGCTAGAGAGCTCAATAAGCCTTAATCTTAAATTAATAAATCCCAGCAAAGGAAGGACACTATCTCCTGCCTCCTAGGCATATCTGATTCCAGGAAGTGGGAGTTTGTCCCCCTAACAAAAAGCTATAAGATTGGGATAGTACCCTGGGACATAAGACAGTGTCGATATTAGAATATAATTGGCTGAGGGGGCTGGAGCGATAGCACAGCGGGTAGGGCGTTTGCCTTGCACGCGGCCGACCTGGGTTCAAATCCCAGCATCCCATATGGTCCCCTGAGCACCGCCAGGAGTAATTCCTGAGTGCAGAGCCAGGAGTAACCCCTGTGCATCGCCAGGTGTGACCCAAAAAGCAAAAAAAAAAAAAAAAAAAAAAAGAATATAATTGGCTGCAAGATACGTCCAGGAAAGAGTAGACTAGCAGGAAAGAATAGAATATATGCCTCCTTAGCTGCCCAGGAAATCATGGAATAAAATAACTTGGCAACACAGGCAAAGATAGAGTAAGAAATTATCACTTTATTCTATACTTTCAGGGTGCCTGCTATTTGGCTATGTGAAGTATCCAAGCTTCTGCTCTACATGTATCTATTGAATGTGGATGTGCTTACTAGCTGTCCTTGATGTCTCTGTCAGCTTAAACAATGCCGAAAGCCAGGTGGGGGAGTGATATTGTATTGCATAAATGGCCAGCTTGTGAACTCACTGAGGGCTACCTATAGTTCTTGTATGTCTGTTTGTTTCTTTGCTGGTTTATCTCATTTTCTGCTACCAAGGGCAGGATTCACCAGTGTGCACCCTTACGCCTTCCCCAAGACACCCTCCACCTGCCTGGGAAGGCAACCATCTATACACAGAATCCAGCCTCTCCAGGTTTCACCTGAGGAGAAGCACATCTGTACCTGGGGCATTAGATATAAGAAAAGAAAAGAGGTCAGCAGCCTAACCAAAGGGGAGGAGACTGGGGGGGTTCTAGTAGGGTCACGGGATCCGAAATGTTCAAGTGCCTAAGATAGAATGAAGGCAGCATCTATGAGCACTTCCTCTCTCTGTGGCTGTCTGCTCTCTCCTTTCTGGAAAACAATGATACCCTCTCCCTGTCTCTAGTATCTCCTGCATGGCACTGGGATCCCACAAGTTGTGCACAGAAGACATCTCCTCCTGCTCATGGTGCCCCACAGGGACCCCACTCCTCATGTGCTCCCACTGAACTGTCAGTCAGTGATAGGCAAAATTCTAGCACCCATCACTAGGGAAATCAGATAAAAATATCTCAGTAGAAGAGATGAGCCCCAGGAGATTCCATCCACTGGAGAGATTCTGCAAAGGTAGTGTCAGAGAATGAGCTCCAGGGAGCCAGACCCTTGGGTGCACATGATATGTATTGGTGTTGCTTTTTGAAGGAGGTATTACTTTTTCCTGTTGTGCATCTATACAGTGTCCAAAACAAAGACAAAAATAAAGTTTGTTTTTTACCTAGAACCAAATGATTTCTTAGATGTTAGAGCTTTCTGGTTGATTTCCAGCAGCCAATGTTATCATGCCAAAGTGTCATCTAATTGCGCAGGCCATAGACCTATGCTTGCTTTTTCTTAGATTACTTTGGTCTAAAATTTCAGAACTATACTGGGTGGGGCTGGAGTGACAGCACAGCAGGAAGGGCATTTGCCTTGCATGGGGCTGAGCCGGGTTTGAATCCTTCACCCCTCTCAGGGGCAAGCTATTGAGAGTATCTCGCCTGCAAGGCAGAGTCTGGCAAGATACCCATGGCATATTTGATATGCCAAAAACAGTAACAACAAGTCTCACAATGGAGCCCACTTGAGGCAATCAATGAGCAATGGGATGACAGTGATAGAGTGATACAGTGATACTGGGTGAGGCTGTGACAGGCAGGTTTGTCTCATATATAATCTTCACAGTGATCCTCAAGTGTTTTCACATTGGGCATGATATGAATTCATAATAAAGGAAGCCCTCTTTTCGTGAAAATGTAATTTTACAGCAGCCGAAGACATAGTAGAGGGGTAAAGACAAATACCTTACACACATCCGACACTGGTTCCATCCTTGGCATTACATGGGTCCTCAAGAACTGTGTTCAAGGGACAAAGAGAACATCAAAAGAAAATAAAACAAAGCATCTCCATGTATAAAATCCACAAAGAAATGTTATAAGACTGAAATAAATGACGGGGAGCTTCTGCCATTCTTCTCTGAGAACACCGAGGGTTGCTGCAATGTAGCTGGGCTGGCTGTGCACCATGGGGAGCCTGAGGGAGCTGGGCTCCATTTCAGCCTCTCTGGCTCCTTAGGCCTTCAGGGTCACCAAGTCTTCAGTGGCACGAAGGGGACGTCAGTGGCTGAACCACTTGCCCTGGTGGAAACCAGCCCTGGAGTTGAGCGGCAGTGGCCCGCCCAAATTAAAGGGTAGATGGAAGGACATCTGGACCAGAAGGTTCTGAGAGGTCAAAAAGGACTAAAATTGCCCTGAGTCTTCAGGTTACAAGAGCAGAGCTGGTCCGAGTCAAGAGGCATAGAGAGATTTCAGAGCTGGATGGGGCTGCGATGCAGTGTCTATGGCGAGCCAGTTATGCCCATCACAGTCCACTCAGGTGGTCTTGCAGTGATGCATGGTGCAGGTGAACTATCCTGGCATCTGAAGAGCTAAGCACTGGTTTCCAGAGGGGCCAGGAACATTTTATTGTTGTAAACTGGGCATCTCCCACAATTACCCTTTGGTGTGGTCAGTGGCAAAGACACATTTATATCATGGCACAGGATAATGACTGTCTGGTCCAGGGTATTTCCATCACTGGGACAACCCTTACCCACTGCTCTCCCCGCCATCTGCTTTCTGTGCCTCCCGAGTCTGGATGGCAAGACATGATGTCAGCCCTATGGAGACACACACAGGTAAGGGGGAGGCTCCTGCCTGTATTTACAAGTGTGTGTTCCTGCCCTGTCATACTGTCCATTTTCAGCTCCAGTCACTTGCTTGTATCTTGTGAGGCACCCTCAAGGCAGAGTTTCTAGCAAAAGCCACCGGTTCAGTATTGGAATACTGCAGGCCACCCAGTGCCCTTGCTTTGAGGCTTAAAGTCACAGAGTTCCTCCTCTACACGTAGAAAGGTGTTAAGTCCATTGGTAAAAATTTCAACACTATCCATTTTGCCTAAAAGTTTAGATATTTTTTCCTTGTGTCCTAATAAACTCAAATCTATTAATCAGAAAAAGAAAGGTGTTAAGTCAACCCCCTGGAAATGTATTTATATTGTAAGATTGTAATACATTTTTAAAGGGGGTAGTATGAATTTATGGGCACCAATCTCACAAGCATTTTATTCACATCTCCCCAGGATTGTCTCATACCTACTTGGAACTTTTCTGGTACTTTTTCTGGTACATAGTACTTTCCATAGTAGGACCAGAGATTGGGACACTTATTTGGAGCTTAGGGAGATCCAGGCACCTGTTCACAAATCAAGGTGCTTGGGACTACATGGTCTTCCAATGTGCGCCTGTCTATGCAAAAAATTTCATGTCACTCCTGAGAAAATGGTCCTGAGAGAGGATACAGGGTCAGACCCAGGAAGCAAGAAATACTAGGTCCAATAGTGGGAGGTTTTGAGGGGCATCCAAGCCCCTCCCAGGTGCAGGATGAGCAGAAAAGAATCCCTTTCTCTTTGGGTCCCCTCCCTCCTCCATCCTGAGGGCCAAATTGTTCAGAGGGTAGAGTAGACAGAGGAACAATTAATTTAATGAGCTCTGTGAGAAGTAACCTCTGAGGACTTGGTGTGTACATATGGTCTCTACTCCTCACACCTACAGTTGAATGTGTTCAGGAAGGGTTCAGCTGCATTCTCCGAGAGAGGGGATCCGAGGCTGCCCCTACTCTTTCCAGAGCTGATCAGATATCTGTGTCTCAGGACTGGAGACCCTGAGACCATCGAGTGTCTGCAGGAAGAACAACAGCATCCAGGCAAGTAGGACTCTCAGAGGGTGGTTCTGGGGCACAGATGTGAATGAAAGAGTAATGGGAGTTTGCATCCTTTAGATATTCTGCAGAAAGAAATTGATTCTTCAAGTTTTCTGCTTTTCAGTATCTGAATTCCTGAGAAGCTCTGGCGATCCTAATGGAAACTAGCTGTCAGTTTCCTTCAGTTCTCACCTAAACACCTGTGGGGTTTCAGTCCTCCTACTGGTGCCCTCATCAAGGACACCACTGTGTTCTTCACCCGTCAAACCTGACTCATCCACTCATTCATGCAGGCACTGCAACTTGAGGCACATGTCCCTTAGCTCTTTGTGTCTCAGTTTCTGCGTTTGTAATGTACTTCAAGGCCTTCTCACCAGCCCAAATGAGAATGTTCTTTGTCAGATTTTCGTAGGTTCTTTGGGGGATCTGGGAATGTTCCTTACTATTAACTGATATGGGAAAAGCAGCATTCTAATACCTCCTCAAATAGACTTACAAAAGTGCTCCAAGAATACTCTACTTTGAGGTGACAAGGGAGCCCGTACCCACTGCCTAGGGTTGATGTGGAGATTAGGGGAGGTGAGGCATGGGAAGAATTTTAGTTTTGTCTGTCAACTGGGAACACTGTACATGCTATCTATTATGTTGCATTTGTGTGAAAGACATGTTCACATACTAAATCAAAAGGCTAGTGATGATGATAAAATCAGTGCAGTTTCTAAACTCAACAAACTGGAGACCTGAAGGAGTGCTCCTTTTACTGATACTTGCATGTGTGAAGCCCTGTTCTAGGGGACCAGTATGTCTGTTAAAAGATGGAGTGGCTCCAAGTGGAATTGCTGAGTAGTATAGAACCTCTATCGGCAGCAGTATTATAAACTGCAGTGCTTAAGAAGAAAGATCAATCAAACAGTACAAAGTCCCTGTCATAGAGGTGGGGGGGGGAGGAGGAGGGAAGGGAGTGGGAGGGAAATTGTACACTAGTGAAGATATTGGTGTTGGGATATTGTACACCTGAAACCCAATTAAAAATAACCTTGTAACTTTGCGACTCACAGCGACTCAACCTTACAAACAAAGCAAAAATACATAGGGAGCAGAAATCATTGCTATAAAATGTGAAAAATACAAATGAATAGAAAGGACTGAGTCCAATCTATTTCCTGAGAGACTTGACGATAAAGATGAGCGCCTTGGGCTCTCCTTGGGCTCTTCCCAGTACCTATTTTTTGGTTCACTTTGAATTTTGGAATAACTGTAGGTTTACAGAAAAGTTATAAAGACTGTATAAAGTCCTTAGAGTGGTGAAACCATGTTGAGATGAGATGAATTCAGATAACTGGTTGCACATCCTTATATATTCTAGCTGCCACAGAAACCACCAATGTTATTTGTTTGTGTCAAACTGACTGCCTTTCTAAAATAATAATTTCAAAAGGTTTTCAACAACCAAATCATTACTTTCAGCCAATTAGTCATCATCAATCAATGAAGAGCTGCCTTTCCTTTTTAGGTGTATCTCCTGCCTTTCTCTCCTTGGATTACTGTTGATTCAAACTTCCTGGGGCTAACTAACACTCAGGATAAACAGTGATATTAAATAGCATCTATAATCACAGTTTTCCTCCTCTGCTTTAAAACTTGCAGGAGAATTCTGTTGTTCCTGCCACTGAATTCCCCCAGGTCTTTGAGGAGGTAGGTTTTGTCATCTACTCCCTTTGCTAATCGTTGATCTCTCATCCTCTATCCTGAGTCAGCCTTGAGCACACTTTCCTGGAAACAAACTCAATTCTAAGAGATTTTTCAATTATTAGCATAGGATGAGAAATTATGTTATCTCAAATGTAAACACATATTTGTCTGTGTCCATTCTTCTTGTTTTTAAGCATGGTGGTTTTTTCTTTCTCTCTTTGCCTTGTGGGTCATTTTATCTATTTGCTTGCATTTGCTAAAAAAATTGCTCTGGGATTTATTCCCAGAATTTTCCTTCTTTTAAATTCATTCACATTGCTTTTATCTTAACTTTCTGCTTTGCTAGTTCTGCTTTGTGGAAGCTCAACTAAGAACTTTAAATCTTGTACTGTATATTTCTGAGGATAGACCACACATGTATTCATGTACAGGTTTTGAAAGACATCCAGAAATCAAGATTTGCATTACCATACAGAGATGAAGTCTGTTCACATTTTGATACATTTCATTGATCATTTTTCCTAAGCTTTGTGCAAATATGTGCTTAATTATAAACGATATGAATGCTCAGTAAACTCTCTCGGTCCAGAAAAGCTGGTCAATTGTCCTCTCAGATACCTGAGCTGTTTTGCCTCTGTCCACATGACATAATTTTACATTCTTAATTATTCTTTTAAAAATAACTTCCTAGGGTTGGGAGGAATGGTTCAAAGGGCTGGGTACGGTTCTTGCCCTCAGAATCCCCAGATTCCACGTGGTTCCACAAGCACCACCTGGAGTGCAACCCCTACTGGGGCAGGGGTGTCCACCAAATGGACACCCTCGTTCCCTCCATAAGCAGTGTGTCTACTGTATTTCTCAGAGACTAGTTCCACAGAGAAATATTCTCAAGCATCTGTTACCTATTTAGCTTTTTAAAAAATTAATTTCTCATAGCTTGTGCCTTTTCCTTGATAATACACTGATAATTTTAAGATTTATATTTAAGGTTTTATAGGTTAAAGGTTAGATGAATGGCAGCTGCTCCCAGACAAGAGTATAAAATCAGTTCCCCATAGCCATGCCACCAGACTCCACACCAGGCTATTTTCACTCGGGGCAACCCAGAGTGGGACAGGTGAGAACCCTCCCCGTTCCAAGGGACCCAGCCCCAGCAGCCGACCTCCAGTACCCAACAGCCGCCATACTCCAGGCCACTTTCCGGACTGTGTGGCCATTTCTGCGCGACACATTACAAGACAATTCCTACCCATTTTCCAAAATTACCAGACCATATTTGATGGAGTTTAGATAGTAGGCAACAAATTATAGAGAGTAATATACATATATACATATATATATATACATATATATATATGCCTAACTCTTGGAGAGCCCAGCAAGCTACTGAGAGTATCCCACCTGCCTGAGGCAGAGCCTGGCAAGCTACACATGGCGTATTCGATATGCTAAAAACAGTAATGATAGGACTCATTCCCATGACCCTGAAAGAGCCTCCAATCATTGGGAAAGACGAGTAAGGAGAGGCTTCTAAAATCTCACGTTTGGGAAGAAAAGAGACGTTACTTGCGCCCACTCGAGTAAATCGACAAACAACGGGATGACAGTGATACAGTAATACAGGTTAAAGATGGTTGACCTTTGACATTTAGGTCATTTTTGCATTGTATTTTTCTGCATGGTGTGTATTCACAAAATAATCGCCTCACTCTTGCCATGTGCCTTGGTTGTCAGGCCATTTTCCCAGCCCTGAGAGCTGATGGTGAACAGATGAGGAAAGGAGAAAACTGGGGCCAGAGTGGTTGGTGATCAATTGTCGTTTATTCAAGTCTATCCTCCTCCACCTCCTTACAGTCTCACTCACTGCCCATACTTCTCTTCCAGCCCACTCTCACAGCCTAGTGATAGAGAACAATCACCAAGGGTTGGGGGTAGCAATTGCACATAGGTGAGGCAGCACAATCAACATATGAAAGCCCTTCCTTCAGGGAAGCTCTGCAAAGACAAAGATCTCATCCTGCTAGATCTGCTCAAAGGCAGAAATTCATCTAAAGGGCACATTTCTCCTTTTCTTAGTCCATAAACATTAAATAGTCCCCTTAAATTTACTTCTTGATAATATGTCTAGTCCTTTTGTAAGCACACAGTAAGAGCTTAAAGGGTGGCTCTCCTGGGAACATCTCGCTACAGATCACAGACTACAGTCCTCAGGCCAGATTAGTCCTCCTAAACCTAGCAGGGTCTTTGTCCAGTCACTTCTCTCTGGGTCATGACAGAATTCATCCACGACCAGGCTCTTAACTTATTATAAGTTTTATGGCACTTGTCTTGTACTGTTTTAATGCCAGGGTAGCTTACAGCTTGCCCTGGGTCCATCCACTCTCTTGTCTGGACCCTGATTTTGGGGTGCTAGAAACTAAGAGCATCTGAGGTTTAAGTCAAGTAAATATGACAGATGCCCCGGAGTAGATATTCAGAGTTTGTTAATTCCCAAATTATGAAAGCATAGCATTAACTCTCTTCCTGTGTCTATATAGAAAGAAGATTACTCCAAAGTAAAGTATGCAAAGGACATAAGGGAAAGAGAAAAGCAACATTTCACTTTCAAAGACAAATCCAGAGATCTCTGAAGAATTTGACAAGTCACAGGTTAGTGGAAATGAGTGGTTAACAAATAGGGGAAGCAGAGCACAAAGGAGAAGGTAAAGATGAATACAGAGGAAATAGGAGTGCTTTGGGAGCATTGTGATGGGTATTACTCAGAAAACCTAAGCTCCTTGGGGCAAGGTGAAAGGCCTGAGGAGAAATGGCAAACCAATTTTAAACCTAAAATGTTTAGAACTAAAATTGAACAGCATGGCACACATTCTCAATAAGCATCTTTTGGTTTGTTTTGCAGCTGCATAATTATTGACCTTGTCTTTTCTAATTTCTGTCAGACTATTAAGTCTTCTACAATAAAAGATTATATATACTCCTGTGTAAAGTAATATTATCTATGCATTTTTTCTGATATCTGAATGGTCTCCTGCCCCACACTTAACATCTGAAATTTATTAGGGAATGTTTAGATAGAATTTGCATCATGTTTTTAACTGATAATTAGTCATGAAAAATCATTTGTACTTTTATAAAGACCCTAAAGTATCTAGAATTTTCCCCATGTCCCCCCATTCACAGTACAGACCAGGCAAAGTGTCTGAACTGAGGTGCATATGGGGTGGATTTACTGTGTCTCCTTTTTCAGTACAGTCACTGTCATCCTGTTGCTCATTGATTTGCTTGAGCGGGCACCAGTAACGTCCCCATTGTGAGACTTGTTGTTACTGTTTTTGGCATATCGAATATGCCACAGGTACCTTTCAGGCTCTACCGTGCGGGCGAGATACTCTCGGAGGCTTGCCGGTCTCTCCGAGAGGGGTGGAGGAATCTAACCCAGCTTGGCCGCATGCAAGGCAGATGCCCTACCTGCTGTGCTATCGCTCATCTCTATAATATGTTACTAGAGAAGTTTCTCTGATTGTGTAGAGCACCCTTTTCATTACAGTCAATGTAAAGAACACAGCCCATCATAAGCCCCAGGAAGCCATATCTAGAATATTTTAATGCAAGTTAAAAGATGTGCCCTAAATTAAGATAAAAATTATATTAGATTACAAAATTCTAAGACTACTCCCTTGAAAGAGAAGAAGAATGGTAAGAATTCTAACTCTTATCACAAATTTGGATAGTATTGTGGAACTTTATGCTAATGCAGGGGGACCTAAAGATAAACAGGTGCCTTAAGCTGGTATGTTAATATAAGAAGAAATATATTAAAATCAACAAGGAAATGTGCGTGCACACACCTCATGGAAACAGAACATTGAAAGGCTTTCCTGAGAGAATGCCAGGTCATCCTCATTGAGCAGCTGGTAGCAGTGGCCCTGCCAGTGCAGTGCTAGTGTGGGCCCATTGGCCTGAGACTGGACAGCAGGGGCAGACCCGTGTGTGGACTGTCCCATCAGACACAGGAGCAGCACCTGGGAGAGAACTTCAGTGACTCCCAGTGAGAGGGAGACATGGGATGTAAAGTTTCTGTTCTTCACAGAAATTAGGCTGAACATCACCGCACATGCATGGACTTGTCGTACATAGTATTTGCCAGGACACTCGCAGTGTCTGGGGGTATCTTGTAAGGGTTCCAATGCACTGAAAAAACAAAGACATTTTGGAAAGTGAACAGCATTTGTTATTGTGATTTTGAAATTATCAGGAGTGAATGCATATGACCAAATTTTTCAACGTGGATAGATAGATGGTTGATAGATTGATGATAGGTACCCAATAGATGTAAGCATACAGATACTTAAGAAGTAGAAAATGCTTGAAGTAACCGTCTCAGTGACTAGAGAATCTGTGAAGTTGAGGGATCCACGTTCCCAAACATGCTGAACACAAAGACTAAAGTCGCCATGGGGTTCTGGAAAGGGGTGATTCTGAGAGGCCCATTACTCAGTCAGCACTGCTGGTCCTTGTGGGTCCATCACCCACCTAGCACTGCTGCCCCATATAGTTCATCACCCAACCCAGCACTGCTGGCCCGTGTGGGTCCATGATGACTACGTGTGCTGGAAGTTTTGTCAAACCACAGAGCTTGGCTCCTCACCAGGCTCACTGATTCAGTAGATTGGGTGGGTCCAACCTGTGCACTTCCACTGGGTTCTCACACAGTGTGAAGGTGCAGGACAGGGACTACCTGTGAGAACCCCCGAATGAATAGTTTTCCAGGAAGCAAAGGTAACCACAACACTGTCAGTAAAGACTATCAATCACTGGGCCAAACCATTTGACTTCATGATTTCCCTGGGCCTGGGTTTAAGGTGTTTTGGTCATTCGGGGATGTTTATTTGGAGTGAAGCTGTGTTATTTTCTCCCTCTCTTCTGGGCAAATCCAGCAGCTCCATGGAGAGAGGAAATCATACCCCAAACAGCAACTTTGTGCTCCAGGGGTTTGCAGAGGAAGGAGCCCTGCGGCATCTGCTCTTTGGGCTGTTTCTGTCCATGTACCTGGTCACGCTCTTGGGGAACCTGCTCATCATCCTGGCCATCCTCTCAGATTCTCGCCTCCACACAGCCATGTACTTCTTCCTCTCCCACCTGTCCTTTGCTGATTGCTGCTTCACCTCCACCACCATCCCTAAGACGCTGGTGGCCCTCCACACACAGAGCAAAGTCATCACCTATGCAGGGTGCCTCAGCCAGATCTTTTTTTTCATTGTGTTTGGATGCCTGGATAATTTGTTCCTGACTGTGATGGCCTATGACCGCTTCGTGGCCATCTGCCACCCCCTGCACTACACAGCCATCATGAACCCCCTGCTCTGTGGGCTGCTGGCTCTGGGGTCCTGGGGCATCAGTGTCCTTGGCTCCCTGCTGGAGACCCTAACCCTTCTGAGGCTGTCCTTCTGTACAAACAGGGAGGTCCCCCACTTTTTCTGTGACCTCTCTACGGTCCTGAAACTTGCCTGTTCAGATACCCTCCTCAATAACATAGTGGTGTACTTTGTGACTGTCATCCTGGCAGTTGTTCCTCTCTCTGGGATCCTCTTCTCCTACTCCCAGATTTTCTCCTCCATCCTGAAAATCTCATCAGCTGGAGGCAAGTACAAAGCCTTCTCCACCTGCGGGTCTCACCTCTCAGTTGTCTCCTTGTTCTATGGCACAGGTCTGGGGGTCTACCTCAGCTCGGCAGCTACTTCATCCTCCAGGGCGAGTCAGGTGGCCTCAGTGATGTACACTGTGGTCACTCCCATGCTGAACCCCTTCATCTACAGCCTAAGGAACAGGGACATGAAAGGGGCCCTGCAGAGACTCCTCAGCAGAGTGGTGCCACTCAGAGGTGAGAACATCCCGGGCTGCTGGTGAGCAGCTAGGCACAGGCACCTCGCCTCCTTCACCCAGGATTTCCCCTGGTTTTACTTGTACTGAAGCATCTCTTCCCTCGGATCTTTTTCTGCCCTGTTTTTTCCCCTTCAGATACCTTGGAATGCCTTCTGCACTTTGGAACCAGTCGTTTTAGCTTCATAAGAGCAGAAACTGTTGCTTCTCTCTGTATTTGACTTGATAACAAAATGGACCAAGGGCCTAGGGGATAGATCGGTGTCTAAAGCACCGACTTTCCGAGTGTGAGGCCACCGTTCCTCTCCCAGTGCTGCCACAGGCACCAAGGTGGTCCCTGCTGCTCGGCTGTCTGTGTTCCTCTGAACCACAGGCATTCTCCAGACACATCCAGCTAGGTGTGTGCAAGCACCACTAACGAGTGTGACCCCAGAGAGCACCACAATCAGAAGGTGTGCAGGCACAGTGGCTGGAAGTGAGACTGCCAGTGAGCACATGTGTGAGTATCTGCAGAGCACCAGACAAGAATGTGTGCACGCACCACAGCAAAAGTGGGAGCAGCGCTGTGAGCACAGCATGGAGTCCAGACAGTGCCTCCCCTCCAGATGATTTCTCTGAGTCGCTGCCTGGTCCCCTGACTTTTCAGAGCATATGTGCAAAGAACCTGAAAAAGTTAGTGGCTGTGTTGCCAGAGAGTGTCACTTAATGATAAATTTCCCGTTGAGCACCAGTCTCGCCATTTACAAGAACATTTATTGGCTTGTGACGTGTTGCCGGAGGGAACCAAAGTCAAAGTCTGCTCTTGGGGAAAGACGTGTTGTGGTTGTTATCGTATTAGAGAAACACAATTTCCTGGACCTTCTCCAGTTCCTTGCGAAAATAAAAACCTAAAGCATCTGCCAAACGTGGGCCCTGCAGTCCTTCCACCCCAGGGAAACTGTCAGCCCTTGCCCACCTGGCTGCCTCCCACCAGGTTTCCAACACACACGTGAAGAAATGGAGACCCACTTGCGATCGTTTCTGCGCCTATGTCTCTATCACCACCAAACACGAAGAGGGTATGTGTGTGTGTTCTTGATCGGGCCAACAATGGGTCTCCTCCCAGCCCCCTTCCTGGCCTCTTCCCTCCTCTCTGAGCGGCAGAGCTGGGCCTCACAGGGCATTCTCGCTGCCTTCCCGTCCCCTGGACACCTCTTCTCTTGGGCCATAGAGACTGGTAGAGCTCCCTCAGGCTGGTGAGAGGACAGCAGGTCCAGCTCCCACTGGGACAGGTGTTAGGTGATGGCTGCTCTGATGGAGTTCCCCAGAACATTGGTCATTGTGTGCAGGAGGTCACTGGGTGTGGGAGAAGATGCTGAGAATCCCCCAGACTTTGAGAGGGAAGGAGTCCAGCTGAGGTCCAGGGGAATTGAGCCACACTGCATTTGACTCCTGAGCACTTGCCCTCAGATATCTCCAACCTCTGCCCCCTCCCCTGGCAAACCTAGACTGTACCCTCTCCCTTACATTTGATGGTAGCAATATGATGGCTTGTACGGTGTAAGTGTCTGGTACAGGAAATGAGGAGTTGGGAGCTAGAGAAGGAGGAGGAGGGGCACCTGCATGGGCAACTCTGGAGATATGATGAGAGTCCACACTGCATCCTGTCACCCCCTGTTTTTAAAGCTGCCACTTAGAAAGAAGTGCTTCTGCAAGTCGGCCATGTCCCACAGCTCTTATGGGACTTCTAGATGAGAGATGCAAAAGCAGGCCTTTTCAGCGGGGCAAAGGGCCTGTCACTAAACATCTGCGGGGTGGTGATTTGGGAGCTTGCGGTGGGAGAAGGAGGCAGTGCAAGGTGCGGTCTGTAGAGCACTCACAGAAACCAGTCCATGAACATGATGAACTATGTCTTCTGTGGGCAGATGGCTGGCAAGAGCACGATGACCATGATGACCAGCCAGGCCTGGGGAATCTGGCAGCCCAGTTACTTTGATCTCATGCACCTCTCACCATTGACATGTGGTGAGGAACAGCTCCTGATCTCTCTAGAAAACTTGAGTTTAATTTTCAATGACAGAGCGAAGTGTGTTCCTTCACCATGCTATCATGGGTACATTCATTCTTGGCCTTGCTGTTTCCAGAGGAAAATGATAGTATCGAGACACCAGTGTGGAGATTAGCACTTCTTGCACAAGAGCAGAGACTTGGAGACTCAGCATTTACTACACCCCTACTGTGTATCTTTATATCCCACACATGAGAGTGTCGTCCTGCATCTGCCTCTCTCCTTCTGACTAGCTTCACTTGTATGATACTCTCCAGATCCAATCACAGAGCATCAAGTTGCAGAATTTCATTTGTTCTTAGAGACCAGCAGTGCTCCATTAAATAAACATACTGTGGTTTCTTAATAAATTAAAACTATTAATTGGAGCTACACCACAAATCTCCACATTGATGTCTCAAAGCTATCATTTTTCTCTGGAAACAGCAAGGCCAAGGAATTACTGTACTTGTGATTTTATAGTGAAGGAACACACTTCTCTCTGTCATTGAAAACTAAACTAAAGTTTTCTAGGGAGATCAGGAGCTCTTCCTCATTGCATACTAATGGTTAGGTGGTGCGTGAGACCTAATTAAGGTAGCCTATACAATCTTTGATCTAGAAAAAATATATATACATATAACGAAAATTTTGAGTAAGCTTTAAGGAGGTTAGAATTCTAGAAGGCATGTAAGTTTGTAGAGAAAAAATATTAAAACTGAGGTCCACCTGACTTCTAACTTAGTCTCTTAGAGTAGGAAATATTTTCCTTTGTGCTAAGACCAGGGTCCCATGAGGAAATGGTGTGCTGAGAAGTAAGGATGACCATAGGAACAGTGCCTAATGAGCAGACATAGGTGTAGGATATCATTGGTTTGTTCTTTCTCCCTTGCCACAGAGTTTGGGCTTATCTGGTAATAATCTCTAAACTATTCTAGACTACATTGGTATGTCCTGCTCCTCTTGCCATAGGAACTTAGGTATATCAGTCACACCCATCAAAGTGCTCCTGAGTCACTTCCATTCCTTTGTTTATCTTTAACCACTTCTACCAGTTTATCTGCTCTTCCTCTAATCAAACTCTGTATATTTGTAAGGTCTGACCTTGCTAGGACAGTGTACTTGTATTGTAAGTTAATATTGCCTTGCTCCTCTCCTTATGTCTTTTGAATAGTTTACTTTAAAACAATATCCTTTTTTTATGGTGTATTAATATGCAAAACCAGTAACAAGCTGGGTCTCATTCCTCTGACCCTGAAAGAGCCTCCAGTACAACATCGTTGGAAGGATGAATAGGGAGAGGCTTCTAAAATCCCAGGGCTTAGATGAATGGAGATGTTACTGAGATCGCTCGAGAAATTCGACAATCAATGGGATGATGATGATGATGATGATGTGTAGGATATCATTGGTTTGTCCTTTCTCCCTTGCCGCAGAGTTTGGGCTTATCTGGTAATAATCTCTAAACTATTCTAGACTACATTTGTATGTCCTGCTCCCCTTGCCACTAGGAGCTTAAGTATATCAGTCACGCCCATCAACGTGCTTCCAAGTCACTCGCTCTCTTTTGTCTATATGTAATCACTTCTATGCTCTCTTCCCCAACTAGTTAATAAGCTCTTCCCCTAATCAGACTCTGTTAATTTGTAAGGTCAGACCTTGCTAGGACAGTGAACTTGTATTGTAAGTTAATATTGCGTTGCTTCTCTCCTCATGTCTTTCGAATAGTTTACTTTAAAACAATGTCCTTTTTGTATGGACAAAGAAAGACAGTTGTTAATATGCTTTGGTAACATGGGATTTAATTGGCTTCAGGTATTATTCACTCCCGGGCATCTGCTTTCTCGACTTAAGCCTTAGCTTCCCTTACTTCCTACCACCCCTAAAATCAGGGTCCCGACAAGGGACGGGACGGACCCAGGGCAAGCAGTGAGTTATGTGCTACCCTGGCATCAAGATGGGCCTGGCCAAAGTGCCTAATGTTTAATTATATGTTAAGAGATTGGTCATGGACATGTCATGTCATGATCCAAAAGCAACGATGAGACTAGGACCCTGCTACGGATAGGAAAGACTAATCTGGCCTGAGCACTGTAGTCTGAGATCAAGATGACTCCAGGAGAGCAATTCTATAAGCTTAATGAATCTCTTGCTATGTCCATACAAAATGATTAATATATGAATACTTATATGTTAGTTGGACAAGGAGAGGAGAAACACATCCATGGGATTCCGCCCTTGGGTGGGTGTCCTGCTGAAAGAGAATCTGTCCTAGAAGAAGCATCCCCCGAGGGAAAGAACTTTACCCCCTATTGATTGTGACCACACCTATGTGTAAGCCCCAACCCCTCATGCTGAGGGACTTAACTAGGCTGTGAGAGTGGGCTGAGGGCCAGTGCCAGGGCCAGTTCCAGGGCCATATCTGGAGAAGCTAGATTAAGATCCAGACCCAGAGGAGAAGGAGAATGAAGTAGCATGGGGGAGGAAGAAGCAGGAGGAGAATCAGAGGAGAATGGAGGTGGGAATGGAATAAACTGCAACTGAGAGCAACCAGCCTGGCCCTTGTTCCTTCCTTCACCTGCCTCATCATCGCCATCAACCTCCCTGGGATGGGGGAAGCGGCTAGAGACTACCGAACGTGGGCGGCGAGAGAGATAGAGCGCTGTGGCCCTGTGCCCAGTGCCCGCAATGTGGTGCCCTGCGTGCCCCTCTCTCCTTTCTTTTTTTGTGTTTACACAATGATTTTATATATATATATATATATATATATATATAATTGGATAGTCAGGCAAGCTACAGAGAGTATCCTAGGATCTCGGAAGAGACTGGCAAGCTCCCCATGGTGTATTTGATATGCCAAATACGGTAACAATAACAGGTCTCATTCCCCTGACCCTGAAAAGAGCCTCCAATCGTTGGGAAAAACTAGTAAGGAGAGACTGCTAATATCGCAGGGCTGGGAAGAACAGAGATATTACTTGTGCCCACTCGAGTAAATCGATGAACAATGGGATGACAGTGATACAGTGACAGTGTTCTTGGAGTTTTCATAATTGAGTCCATTTTCACAGGGACAATTCAGGTCTCTTGGAATCTCAGTGCTTTTTATCCTCATATATGGGAATTTCTTTTTCATGATCTTTTTAGCTATTGTTTCTTCATCACACTTGCTTCCTGTTCTTCAGAAACTCCAGTGATTCTTATATTGTTGAACTCATAGCTCTCTGGCATGCTGTTCATTTATTTTCAAATGATTTTCTGCCTCTGCTGTTTCCTAGTTATTTCCTTCTCATCTTGGATCTTTTGCTCAGATTTGGCATTCTGCTTTCCAGAGCTTCAATCGACTTTTTTCATATCACTTACTATGTTCTTCATTTTGATTATGGCAGGTTTTCCATTTTATTCTTATGCTTTTATTTTGTTTCATTTTGCTATTTTGGCTGCACCTTGTGGTTCTCCAGGCTTATTTCTGGCTCTGTGCTCAGAGATTACTCCTGGTGGGCTCAGGGGACTGTATGGGTGAAGGATCAAATCTGAGTTGGCAGTGTAAGGCAACACCCTACCCACTGTGCTATTGCTTGAGCCCCTTGACTGGTACCTTCTTGTGCTTTACTGATTGCCTGTTCTATAATTCCTTTGAACTCATTGAGCATCCTCATAATGGTGTCACTTAAAACCTTTTCTGAGGATTTACTGGTGTTGTTTATGTCTTCAGTGATATTATTTTCACTTATTGAGCTTGGTGGGCTTCTCTGTGTTTTCCCCATTGGTTTCCAAGTGTTCTTTTTGTGCTGGGGATGTCTTTTTAGTTAGACGCCGATCCCAATCCCCCAGAAGATGCCAAGGGATTAGGCTGGTGTTGCTTCTTTTCTCTGCTGATATTCACCAAATGACAGGATGGAAAACTGTGAGCAGCACATAACTTGGTGAATAGATCCATTGTGTGGCCATGCGCTTCAGGAACTGTGGTGTGAGCTATTTAAATAGTGCGGGTGTTGTTGAGATTAGCTGGAGCTAAGGTCTCTGCTTCGTATTCTGAATTAGGTCCAGTCTTATCAGCTGGAAGAAAACCTCACCTGGAATGGCAGATCAGCAGTCACCAGTTCAGGCACTGTGGTATAGAACCATTTTATATGGTGCAGTCTTCCTTTTAAAATTAATTTTGAGGGCCACATCCACAGTATTTAGCATCCACAGTATTTAGGGGCTACTTATGGCTCTGTTCTCAGGGATGACATCTGGGGATGTTCATGGACCACATATGGTGCCAGGAATTCAAACTTGGGTCATTGGGTATGAGTTAAGCACCTTAACACCTGTTTTTTTTCCCTCAAATCCTTATTTTAAAGAATTTTTTAGCAATATTATGTCTTAGATAACATGTTTCAATAGTGCTAACCTTTACAGTTTTATGTTCAAAGCAAAATGCTCTAGATAGTCCACCAATTTCCTATATGATATTGCCACCTCACTTCATTTCTCTCCCCAGATCCACCCCATACACCTACTTCCTTCACTGTTCAGTAATTTCAATTTTGTAATCAAAGGTCAAAGACTTTTTATTTTTCTATTCCCTTGTTTTGTTTCTCTGCACACTGGAGACGAATGGGGCTGTCTTGTATTTTTCCTTCTCTCTAACTTATTTCACCGAACATGCCCTTCAGTTTCATCCATGTTTCATCTTTTCTAATAGCTTCATAGCATTCAGTTGTGTATACAAACACCATAACTTCTTTATCCATTAGTGTTTCATTGGTTATTTGGATTGTTTCCATTGTACTAATCAATGCAATTAACATAGGTATGAATTTATCTTCTCAAATTAGTATTTTTGTGTTTGGGTACTAAGTATCAAGAAGTGGAATTTCTTTATAGTTTTACCTTTTTAACGGATCTCCATGCTGTTTGCCGTAGACTTTGGACCAGAGGTCATTCTCACTCACAGTGAATCAGGGTTCTTTCTTCATCACATTCCTGGTTGCTTTGTCGTTTTGTTTTATGTCTTTCTCACTGATGTGAGATAACTCATTGTCACTTGGATTTTCATTTTCTTTTCTTTCTTTTTTTTTTAATTTTATTGAATCACCATGTGGAGGGTTACATAGTTCTCAGGATTGTGCCAATTATACAATACTCAAACACCCTTCCCTTCACCAGTGCCCCTATTCCATCACCAACCACCCCAGTATACCTCCCGCCCCCTCCTGCCCCCCCTGTCCCCGCCCTTGCAAGTGATAAGTTTCACTTCGTTTACGCTTTATCTTGGTTACATTCTATGTTTCAACACATAACTCGCTATTGTTGCTGGGGTTCCCCCCAAAAAAGAAAAAGACAGTCCTATTGTCAAGGAATCATTTGATAGTTCTCCATTGCTGAGAATGTAAAGATATTAAGTCCCGCTGTTTGTTACATCACTTTTCTATTTTTTTTTCCCCTCGTCCCGCGCCACTGAGTTCACACCTGTTTAGTATTCACCACGCTGCCTGACAAAGGAAAAAAAAAACCGAAAAAGATGGTTATTTCCCATCATCAGCAGGCATGGGGCTCTGGCTTAGTTGATAGTCTGGTAGAAAGTCTGCAGTTTCTGGAACCAAAAGTAGTGCACTGGTATCGGCCCCGGCTTGAGATTCCACCAGCGTCCCGCTGTTCCATGTACATAATACTTTATTCCCTTGTATCCCATTCCCATGCCACCAGGTTCGTGTCAACTTAATGGACATCATACTATGGTTAATGCCACGCCGCGTTTCTTCCCAAGAAAGAAGGATATTTCTTCTCAGCTGGCGTGGGTATATGGCTTAGTTCAATCTAGAGAGATGGCTACCACTTTGGTTGCCTTCAATATTTCAACAAAAAACTTACTATTCTTGTTAGGGTTTCCCACCAAAGTCCGACCCGTTAACAAGGAACCATTTCATATTGCTGATGATTAGATGATATTAGGTCGTGCTGCCACAGCAGTGGCCCCGCGGTTTTGGGTTTCTGTATAAAGTCCAGGGAAAATTCTGCCTGAAATTCTATCGCTACAATCTTTTACCCTTTTATGGTGTTCATAAGATGGGAAAACCTGGAGAAATACCGGGCCCCCTCATGGGCGGCCTGGCGGAAACGCTCAGTTCACATACTACAAGTTGTTCAGTGGGCTTCTGGTGTCCAAAGCAGCTCCCTTGTCCTCCTCGGTCATACTGGAGCGGCGGGCGCGGCGAAGTGGGCTGGATTTTCATTTTCTGATAATGTCTTCAGTGTACCGAATGATGTGCACTTTTCCATACACCTGCTGGCCCTCCACATGTCTTCTTGGGGGAAGTGTCTCTTCATCTTTCTGCCCAGTGTTTGATAGGGTTACTAGAATTCTGTGCTGTTGAGCTTTGTGAGTGTCTTGTCTACTTGTCTCGAATACTCGCCTTTACCTAATGTATGGTATGGGAATATTTCCTCCTATCAGAAGGCGTCTTTTTATTTCAGCCTGAGTTTCTTTCACTGCATAAAAACTTTAATTTGAGGTGAGTAGAGAGATAGTCAGTGAGTGAGGTTTTGCCTTGCACACAGCAAACCTGGATTTATCATTGGCATCCCATATGGTCCCTCAAGCACTGCCAGGATTATTTTCTGCGTGCAGTGGCAGGAATAACCTCTGACCATCACTGGATGTAGCCCCCCAAAAATCTTTGAAGCTGACATAGTGCCAGTTGTTTATTTTTGTTCCTGTTATCTTTGCCAATGGAGTTAAATCATTGAAAACACCTTTGAGATTCATTTCTGGAGGACTCTGCTTAATTTTTTCCTCAATTTGTTTTATAAAATCTGGACTAATTTTCAAGTCTTTAATCTCAGAATTAGCTTTGTTGGATGGTGTGAGATAGGAATGCAGTTTCAGTTTTTTTGTGTGTGCTATCGAGTTCTCCAACACTGTTTGTTGAAGAGATTTTCTTTATAACCTCAGGTATCTTAGGTTTATTTGGGTTGCTCCCATCACAATACTCCCATTTCTCTGTGTTTATTTGTAACTTCTTTCTTTGTGTTCTGTGACTTGTAAATATTGTTTTTCTCTTCTCCTTGAGCCCTTTGCATTGTTTATTCAGAGCCATGTCCTTTTGTATCGGCACAGGAAGATAGTAGTAAATGCTATGCTTTTGTAACCTGGGAGTCATTTGACTCACATGATATTTTCCTTCTGGGCATCCGTTCTCTGGACCTAAGCCTCAGCTGCCCTTACTTCCTAGTACCAGCAAATGCAAGGTCCCAAGGAGGGACAGGATGGACCCAGGGCAAGCGGTGAATTATGT
Organism: Sorex araneus; assembly: GCF_027595985.1. NCBI lineage: Eukaryota > Metazoa > Chordata > Mammalia > Eulipotyphla > Soricidae > Sorex > Sorex araneus. The sequence continues at coordinate 264,214,581 of NC_073303.1, forward strand.
GCTACCCTAGCATTGAGATGGGTCTGGCCAAAGTGCCTAATGCTTAACTATAAGCTAAGAGCTTGGTCATTCAGGAGGTCTACACCACAGCTTGGAAACTGGCCTCACAGGCTGGGGGAAAAGGCAGCTGAGATAGAGAAGGGAACACCAAGTAGAGGATGTTGGGAGGACTCATTTGGGTTGAAGGATGCATGCCAAATGTAGACTATAGACCAAACATGATGGCCACTCAATACCTCTATTGCAAACAACAACACCCAAAAGGATAGAGAACAAAAGGGAATGTCCTGCTGCAGAGGCAGGGTGGAGTGGTGGGGGACGGGATGAGGGTGGTGGGAGGGATATTGGCAACATTGGTGGAGGAGAATGGGCACTGGCGGAGGGATAGGTGAAAGATCACTGTCTGGCTGAAATGCAAACATGAAAGTTCATAAGTTTGTAATTGTACATCATGGTGATTCACTAATAAAAATTTTTTAAAAAGAGCTTGGTCATGGACAAATGCTGCCATGATCCAAAAAGTAATAACTAGATTCCAATCCAGCTTAGGTTAGGGATGATTAATCTGGCCTGAGTGCTGTAGTCTGAGTCTATGGCAAGATGTTCCCAGGAGAGCTGCCCTACAAGCCACAATGTATCTTTTACTGTGTGGCCATACAAACATAACTAGTATTAAGATGCTGATGGAGTTTTTGGACCGAGGAAAGGAGAAAAACACTTTAAGAGGTATTTTGCCTGTGGGCAGTCAGGAAGGGCTTTGCAATACCTCTAGGTGTGTTTCCTTTGAACCTGGTGGGCCCTGAGGAAGGGCTTTCTTACGTTGATTTTGCTGGAAATAACTTGGGTCCAGAGAGACAAGTAGTGGGGGAGAGACTAGTGAAGAAGATGCAGAATCCAGAGAGCTGGGATCCAGGAATGAGGGGCTAGGAAGGAGGAGAAGCTGTCAGAGTCAGAATCCAAAGGTTTGAGTCTGAGTCAGAATCCAGAGAGGACAGAGTGAGCTCAGGCTGCAAAATGGAGCACAGAGATGAGCGGGAGAGACAGGAGGAGACGGGAATGAGGAGCAGTGTGAGACTAGAATGGGGAACTCAGAGAGAATGGGCCAGGTGCATGGAGAGAATGAAATAAACGGCAACTGATCAATCAACCGGCTTGGCCTTCATTTCCTCTTCCATCTGCCCCATGTCCTGGGCTGCTTCAGCTGGGTGAGCGGCCTGGGTCTGATTCAGAACCAGGCTGGCCAAGAGGAAGAGCTGTCCAGGGCCTCCCCTGGACGCCCCTGGCAGATTTTATTTACATCTCCCTAGCTGATTTTTCTAAGTTCCAAGCAGGAGGGTGCCTTCTTTATTAAACTTGATGGGAGAGGGTGGGGGATTAGCACAATGGGTTAAGCACATGCTTTGTGTATAAAAATAAAAAGAAAAGGAGCGGGCGAGGAAAGGGATGCCTCACTGCACCGAGCCAGGCACAGGGCCTAGGGCAGCAGCTGTCTCTCCCGCCACCCGAGTTCGGTAGCCTCCAGCCACTTCCCCCACCCCGGGGAGGTTGATGGCGATGATGTGGCAGGCGAAGGAAGGAACGGAGCCAAGATGGTTGGTCTCACCTGCAGTTTATTCCAGTCTTCCCTCTATACACTCTCTGTCCTCTCTACACCTTTTTCCCCTCACCTTCTCTCCGAACCCCTTTTATTGATCATGGCCCTTCCAAAGGGCACAATACATTGATGTCACCAAAAGCACCAAAAGATCTTACAGGAAGAACATTGAGGCAACATAATTCTCTTGTATCTGCAGGCCCTTAATCTAGGCCCCCCCCCCCCCCCCCCAAGAAGATACAAAAACAAAACCAAAGCCTTCTTTGGGCTGAAAGCACTCGGATTTACATCCCAAAGACCAGGCTGGGCTGCAGCAAGAAATCTACATGTCAATTACAAACTAGACAGCACCTGAAATTTACATCCCAAAGACTAGGCTGGGCCAGAGCCTGGAATCTACAATGTCAAATCAAGCCTGGCTAGCACCTTAGATCTGCGGGTCAAAGATCAGCTAGGTTTCTGTGACAAAAGGTTTCTGTGACAAAACTCCAGAAGGCAGCTGGAAAAGGGGAAATATTCCAACACTTTGCATGTAAAAGATGGGGGTTCATACCAGGCATTGCATGACACTTCTAGGATTGAGCGCTGAGTATTGTGAGTGTGGTCCAATCAAAGAAAAAACTAGGAAGATTCAAAAATTATTTAGAATTTTAACCTAGATTAGTCAAGTCAGCTTGAAGAGGAAACGCAGAGAGGGACATTTTCACTCCCCACTTTGAACTCACCTAGAATACTGTGACCTCCACCAGCTCCTGCTTTTGTAGGCATGCAGGTCACAGGAAGCTAGAACAAAGGGACTACAGCTGCATGTTGAGAAAGGCTCAGATGATGTGATGCAGGAGAAAAGTCTTTCCCACTGTGGATGCAGAGGCTGGAGAACTGCCTGCACACCAGTAACATTCCCCTTCACCATGTTTAACCTAGTGCAAGCTAGAGGGAAGCCAGGATGCTAACATTCAGACATGAAGGGTTTGGAAGGAGTCAGAGGGAAAGCAGTGGCAGGCCTGGTGTGGCAACAGACACCTACATCTAACACCAACAGCATTAGCAAGCAGAGGGAATCTAGGTCAGAGGAACTCATCAAACTAAGAGTGTTGACAGTTTAAGTATACCTAAGGAAAGTGAGATAAAATCACGAGGATGGAAGAAGGTTTTGCCACACAGGGATGTGGGTGCCACAGCTCACATGATCACCAGTACACAGATAGGTAGACAGACACGTGAGCTGGGTCTGCAGAAACCTGGCTCTGCCTCTGTGACTACAGAGAGTTGAATGCTGTTAATGATTATGCTGAAGGATTAGCTTTGAGGGTCGCTTAATATTACCTTACAGGATTTCTAAACCTCACCACTAAGATTTGCAAAGTAATAATGGGAGAAAGAATCATAGTTAGTATTGATACTTCTGGAGTTTAACGTTATGCTAGCACTACAAGTGTCACAGAACAAAAGAATATTTAAGCCGTGGGACACTATGCTAATTGTTTCAGATGCATTATGCAATCCTTGAATCAGTTGCTACTTTTACTGTTGATCTTGGAATGGTATTTTAGTTCAATGTTGCCCAATGATCACATTATTAGCGAGTCTTTCATCTACCTTTGTCCTATTCCTCTGTGTTTAGTACATATATAGGGTGATCCATTATCATCTCTATGCAGTGGCTGTGCAAAGAGCATCATGGCATGCAAAGCTCTGTGCTTTGGGCTGATTTGTATTATCTTTGCTTACTACATTTATGCACCAATGCCAGAGAACATTGAAGAACCTTGGAAAGTGGGGCTCATAGATGCTGCTATAAAGACAACTTCATTTGTGGTAAAAACTTTTACAGAACATTGGGCTGTTATAAGCTTATAGTTTGTAAATTACAAGTACTATAAACTATTTTCAATTCGTATTTTGAAAGACACTTTGGTTTTTCTTTTAGGAAAAATCAGTTGAATCATGCTAATCTTTTAAATTTAATATATTAACAAATACATTTAATGATGTACAAAGCTGAGGGAGATAAATATACATGCTTGCAAATGTCTATCTTCAAAGATAAGTCTATCTTTGGAGAATTGTTTTACTTAGAGGAAAATTATATGGCTGTTAAATAACTTGATGATCCTAAAATGTCTTCTGTGCTGATTTTTGTTTTGGCTTTTTGTTCATTTGTTTTGGAGCCACAACTAGGGGTTCTCGGGGCTTACTCCTGACTCTGCCAGGGATCACGCCTGGCAGTGCTCTTGGGACGACATGTAATGCCAGGAATCAAACCAGTGTTGGGTGCATGCAAGGCAAGCACCTTGACTGCTGTACTATCTCTATGGTATCCTACATCCCATATTTCTGAAAAGAATAGAGCCTCACATGTCCCCTAAATACTTAAAATGCATGTTAACTGTGCTCTATTATTTTCATGTATATGAGTGTCTTTATGTTATTGTTGTGGTTTGGGGGCCACACTCAGAGGAGCCCCGTGTTCTATCTGTAGGCATCGCTCCTGGTGGTGTTCAGGGAACCAGATACGGTGCCAGGGCTCAAACTGGGGTTGTGGTATATAGGTAGGGCAGTGCATTTAAACTATCTCTCTGGCTCCTATCAAGAGGCTTCTTTCTAAAAATTTATTCTTTACTATATAAATATCTTCTTTCTCAGGAGTTTTCAGATTTTTCATGTCAGAAATTCTTTCCTTAGTGGGGTATATCTGGTAGTCCCCAGAGGCTAGTCTTGGCTCAGTGTTCAGGTATGACTTTTGCGGCGCTCAGGGGACCATACGTGGTGGCAGGAATTTGATTTAGGGTTGTGGTTGCATGCAAAACCTCCTCTACTATCTTTCCAGATTTTCAGAAATTCTTTCTTTCTTTCTTTATTTTATTTTCTCTGTGCCATCTGGTTGGGTTTCCTCCTAAGTCTGCTCTCAGGGGTCACCCCTTTTGGGTTCCAGGGGCTATCTGATGTGCTGGCGACCAGACTCAGGCCACATGCAATTGTGCAATTACTCCAGCCCCTCAGATATTCTTTATATTTTATTGAGTATCTCAAAGAAATGTTTATTTTATTTATTTTTGGTTTGGGAGCCATACCTGGCAGTGCTCAGGGATCATTCCTAGTGACTTAGGGGACAACCTTGGGTTCCAGGAATTGAACCCAGGTTGGCCATGTACAAGACAAGTACCCTACCTACTGCTATTGCTCTAGCTGGCCCTCAAATAAATGTTTAAGTGGATTATATTGGTCCGTGTGACTGGATTACAAGCTAATTTCAGTAGAATTTAATTTACTTAATTATTTTACCAGTGATAAAAAAGGTTAATATAAACTATATATTTAATCTTGATCATATATTTTTTAAGACATGGAAGATGAGTTATGATAGTAGCATTACTTTGCATTCTTGCTGAACTCGCTGCTGGAGCAACATGACTGCTTTTGCATTGAATCTATTTCAGTATTTCCTGTCCTTAACCTCTTGAAAACTCTACTGCACACTCATAGGGAATTAAACTTTTAAAATTCAGGAAGTTAAATAGTATCATGGAATCTGACTCTGTCCCAGAGACTCCCCTGCCCCCTGCCCAAAGATTCTAAGACCACACTTTGAAAACCACAGTTTTTAATCTATGTCCAAACTTGAAGTGCTGATTTTAGGTTATTTTTATGATAATGCTAGAATTCAAGCTCTCACCTGCCTTATTGTCAATATCCTACTCTCCTATCAAAGCATGCTGTTGTCTGGACAGTGCGGTGAACCTGACAGTGGAAGTTTTACGGGAGAGTCTCAACAGACAAACAGTGAACAAAGAGAGCATCACAAGGTGCCTGAGACAGATGACCTCACATGCCACCACAAGCTCAGGGAAGTTCAGTGAAGCCAGACACTGGAAGTTCTCCCACTGAATGTTCACCACGTGAACATTCACAAGAGGCCCTTTGACTATTATTGCCAATGATCATATCTTCACCCACTGTATGACAGAGGGGAAGACGGATAAACTAATGCCAGCCCACAGAAGAGCTGCAATGCCACCTTGCTAGATTGTTCAGAGTCCTTCACACTTCATAGCATTAATGTCCCAGATTGTTTGTTCAGAGTCCGTTACACTTCTCATCAATGAATTCTGGTTTCCTCACTAATGTTAGCACATTCTAAAAGAACCTTGCTTCATCAAACAAAAAGAATAAAAATACTGTACACCTAGAATAACAGTATATGTGATACGCATGTATGTATATAATTTATGCTAACAATTGATCTGCTTCTACTGTACAAGAGATAGCCATTTTACATTTTTTCATTCAATTATAGTAACACAACTAATTTCTAGAAAGAAGTTAAAGTTTATATATGAAAGGATAAAAATAGTTTTGATAAAATGTGGGTAAAGATGAGTTTATGCATTTACACAATAAAATTATAGGTAATATAAGAGAAGAAATAGCATGAGTTTCTGTGCCCATTGACCTGAGAGATGGCTGAACGTTTGTGTGACTGTTTTTCACTATGTGGGAGATCTGATCAGCATGTTGCAGCATTGTTCTGAGAATAGAGTATTGCTAGTTAACATTAAGTGGTGTAACATGACACATGTCAGCATTGGTGTGAGAATAAAGTACTGCTAGTTAGCAGTATGATGTATAATATGATAAAACAGTTATTATGAAGGGAGGGACCTAATTAATTAATTATTCACTGTATCACTGTCATCCCATTGCTCATTGATTTGCTTGAGCAGGCACCAGTAACATCTCCATTCTGAGACTTGTTGTTACTGTTTTTGGCATATTGAATACACCATGGGGAGCTTGCCAGGTTTTGTGCCCGGCACCTTGCTGAGCTCTTTGAGAAGGATGGAGGAATCGAACCTAGGTCAGCCCCATGCAAGGAAAACACCCTACCCACTGTGCTAATTCATTAACTGTGTAGTATTGCAGCACTTTCATAGCACTGTTGTCCCATTGTTCATCGATTTGCTCGAGTGGCCACCAGTAACATCTCCATTGTAAGACTTATTGTTACTGTTTTTGGCATATCGAATACCCTTGGGTAACTTGCTTGGCTCTGCCATGCGGACAGGCTACTCTCAGTAGCTTGCCAGGCTCTCCGAGAGGGATGGAGGAATCAAATCCGGGTTGGCCAGTGCAAAGCAAACACCCTACCCACTGTGCTAAGGAGACATATAAAAACATAAAATAAGATAGAGTAGTTACTAAGAGTTCCAAAAGTTAACTAGTAATGTTCACAGAGGTAGTTGGTTCCTGTTCAGTAGAAAAAATGTGGGCATCTGCTTCAGGAAGAACTTTATGTAAGTCAGAGTCAACATATTCACTAAAACCGAAAGGACGTTTAAGTCAGCATGACGTTCCCTAAGCTGAAAGGACCTTTTGGATGGCTACTTCTAACTAGCAATTAGAATATATGTAACTATTTTGATATACATAAATACTAGAAAGATAAAATTTATGCCACACATACTTATTCCCTGTCTTAATATTTTAAAGAATTATTTAATGACACATTGGAAAGATCACAGGTAAAGTGCTCGTCTTGCATATACCAGACCCAGGCATGACTGTCAGCACTATGAATATTCAGAATATTATTTTTTTAAAAATTTTATTGAATCACCGTGAGATAGTTACAAGCTTTCATGCTTGGGTTACAATTTCACAATGATCAAACAACCATCCCTCCACCAGTGCACATTCCCCACCACCAATATCCCGGGTATACTCCCCTTTCCCACCCTCCCCCTGCCTCCATGGCAGACAATATTCCCCATACTCTCTCTACTTTGGGGCATTATAGCTTGCAACACAGACACTGAGAGGTCATCATGTTTGGTCCATCATCTACTTTCAGCATGCATCTCCCATCCCAACTAGTTCCTTCAGCCATCATTTTCTTATTGATCCCTTCTCTATTCCATCTGCCTTCTCCCCTCTGCTTATGAAGCAGGCTTCCAGCTATAGGGCAATCCCCCTGGCCCTTGTATCTACTGTCCTTGGGTGTCAACCTCATGTGATGCTACCCTACACTCCACAAATAAGTGCAGTCCTTCTATGTCTGTCCCTCTCTTTCTGACTCATTTCACTTAGCATGATACTCTCCATGTCTATCCATTTATAAGCAAATTTCATGACTTCATCTCTCCTAACAGCTGCATAGTATTCCATTGTATAGATGTACCAAAGTTTCTTTAATCAGTCATCTGTTTTAGGGCACTCGGGTTGTTTCCAGATTTTGGCTATTGTGAACAGTGCTGCAATGAACATATAGGTGCAGATGTCATTTCTACTGTGCTTTTTTGCATCCTCGGGTTATATTCCCAGAAGTGGTATTGAGAGGTCATATGGAAGCTCAATTTCTAGTTTTTGAAGGACTGTTTATATTGTTTTCCAGAAAGGCTGGACCAGTTGGTATTCCCACCAACAGTGAAGGAGCATCACTTTTTCCCCACATCCATGCCAGCACTGGTTACTTTTGTCCTTTTGAATATGTGCCAGTCTCTGTGGTATGAGATGATATCTCATTGTTGTTTTGATTAGCATCTCCCTGATTACTAGGGATATGGAGCATTTTTTCAGGTGCCTTTTGGCCATTTGTATTTCTTTTTTGAGGAAACTTCTACTACAAAGCAGTAGTTATTAAAAAAGCATGGTATTGGGATAAAAGCAGACCTGAAGACCAATGGAACAGAGTTGAATATCCTGTCACAGACCCCCAAATATATGACCACTTAATTTTTGACAAAGGAGCAAGAAATGCAAAGTGGAACAAGGAAAGCCTCCTCAATAAGTGGTGCTGGGAAAACTGGATAGCTACCTGTAAAAAAATGAATTCTGAGCTCTGTCTAATACCAGGCACAAAAGTCAGATCAAAGTGGATTAAAGACCTCAATATCAGACATGAATCTATAAGGTTCATAGAAGAAAATGTAGGCAGAACTCTCCATGACTTTGAAACCAAAAGCATCTTTAAGGATGAAACAGCACTGACCATGCAAGTGGAAGCAAACATAAATAAATGGGACTACATCAAACTAAGAAGCTCCTGTACTTCAAAAGCAACAGTGACAAAAATACATAAAGAACTCACAGAATGGGAAAGAATATTTACCCAATGCCCATCTGGTAAGGGATTAATATCCAGGATATACAAGACACTAGTAGAATTGTGTAAGAAAAAAGCCTCCAAGCCCATCAAAAAAATGGGGAGAAGAAATGAACAGAATATTCAGAATATTCAAGAGTGAATTGGTCTGCTTATGGAAGTAGAGACACAGGACTAAGCCATGAGTACTGCTGGGTGTGTTTCACATTTACAATTGCATTTTCTGAATAACCATCATTGTCTCCATTCTATGGGGAGAACAATAAAGCTCAGAAAACAATTCAAGCATTTAATGACTTGTAGAATTAGGATTCAAACCTATTTAGCCTATATCCCACCTTTATTTTTTGTTATTATTTCAATTAACAATTTTTATTTTAGCTTTGCATCCAGGAATATTTTTCCTTTTGGTTATAGGACAGTTAATATTTGCCTAGATTCCTGAAATGTTCACATAATACAATATTTATTTATTATCCATGGGAACCTAACCCCTGAAAACCACTCTGTGTTGTCCCTTTGTGTAAATTTTCTCTGTGCCCACTGCTGGTGACCATTGTCACATGTCATGTACTCACACTTTGAACCTTCCATGATCTAACATATATAATGCACTTGCCCTTTGAGTCTGGCCTGGCGATTGCAACACCATTATGTGTTACAGATTATCTGTATATCTCTAATCTATGTTTTTGGGAGTATAAGAAGTTACATTTAAAACTTACATATGGACACATCGTGATTTTTCCAAAATACACAGGTAAAGAATACTTGGGTTTCTCTATTTTGTAGTGATTATAAATCAGAGTGCTGAACCATTTACATATAGTCTTTTGTGTGAAGAAGGGAAAGTTCTGTTTTCTTTTGAATAAATGCCTTGTGCTAGATGTGCCAGGTCATATTATCATTATGTATTTAAATTTTCCAAAGACTGTACCACTTTGCATCCACAAAATAAGGTATAAAAGTTATAGTTCTGCTGTATTCATACCAGAATTTAACAATTTAATACTCAGAAATATTCTAATAAGTGATTAGAAATAGCGCATTATGTCACTCACATTTCTCTAATGATTATGGATGCTGAGCCCTTTTGTATACTTTCTATTTCTTTTTTTTTTGAAGGTGGCATACATGTTCAAGTCTCTATTTAAATATTGACTATTTGTTATTGTCAAACATTAAGTTCTCTTCCTATTCTGGGTACACATCATTTGCCAGATGTTTGATTTGCAAATATTTTATCTAAGTGTAAGGCTTCATCATATTGTCTAAATTTATACAACAAAAGCTTTGCATTAAGTTGAACTCAAATTATCCTAAAATGCCTTCTATGAGGATTGGAGTCATAGGTTGAAGGGATTGACTCATGATTTTTTTGTGAGCACCCGTGGTTTCAATTCCATTACCATATCCAGGAATCCTGAGTACCTCCAGGAAGGGCCTTGAGCACTTGTTGACTGTAGTCACCGAGTATGGAATGGTACCATACCATACCATACCATACCATACCATACCATACCATACCATACCATACCATACCATACCATACCATACCATACCCCAATCCCCAGCCCCAATCTTTAAGGATGTTTTTAGTATTGCATTAAAATCCTCCTTCTAGCTTCATTATTTAATCTCTTTTCCTTTCTTGGATTTTGTTCTCTCTTCTTTATCCCATTAAAACAGAAACCTAAAAGGTGATTTGAGACCTTTCTTGATTTTCAATGTCACTTGTCACTTGTCATCATGTTGATCTTAGATTTGCTTGAGCGGGTGCCTGTAACGTATTCATTTGTCCCAGTTGCATGATAATGTAGCCCAATGGTATTTGCTTGCTCCAGCAACATGAAGAGCCTCAAACCACTCCTTCAGGCTTCTGACGAAGTCTGACCATCTTGTAGGTGGGAGGCCACATGGCTTTTTGACGTATTGTGGAATCCAGTCGGTAACAGCTCTAGTTCAGTGGTCATTTCTAAATCGCATTACATGTCCAACCCATCTGATTTTCGACACCTTGGCAAATGAGATAGCGCCCCTGATTCTTGATTGCCAATGGAGGTCGGAACTCCTGATTCCTTCTGTCACTTGGGTGAAATGTGATATTCCAAGCATAGCTCTTTCAATTCCTCTTTGGGGTACCCGAATAGCGTTCTTGTCCTGTTTTCATAGGTCCCAGGTCTCTGAGGCATAAGTTAGTGCAGGAAGAATGGTGGAGTCGAAGAGATGTGCCCGGAGCCAGAGGTTCTTCATTCTCTTAACCACTTCTTCGATGCTCCTGAAGGCATTCCACCCCACTCTCTTCCTCCTGCACAGTTCTGGCACCAAGTCGTTCCTCATGTTCAGTTCTCGACCCAGGTACACATAGCTGCTGCATTCAGAGATGTTCATTCCATTGAGAGCAAATGGAACATCAGGGACTAGTTCATTTTTCATGAACATTGTCTTGGTGAGATTCAGCTGCAGTTCGACTTTTCCACACTCTCGGTCAACTTGGCCAGCATTTGTGCCGCTTGGCTAATGTTTGGTGTTATTATAATATAATATTTGTTATTATAATATTATAATATTTGCTATGATAATGTTTGGTGTTCAGCACCTCCATGACTGTGAGAGAAATGCCGAGAGTAGGAAAGCCACAAACAGATGTCTGTCTTTGGAAACTCTCAAGTTTATTCGCCATCATGGTTTGGCATGAACCTCAGGTAATCACAAGCTAATGTCCGAGCTCACAAAGCTGTGCAGAGAAGTGATAAAGGAAGACCTCAAAGAGAGAAGAGCAGCAGTGTTGGCCGATGCAACAGAATCCGGGAAAAGTATTCATAATGCTTGCCAACAAGACCAAGATGTCTGCCCTCCGATGGATTTATCATATCTTCCAGAAAGGCAATGGAGAGGATTATTCATGACTTCTGCTTGAATCCCTTCGATAGCCACATCCACCTGCCCACATACCAAATTCCGAAGGATGGATATGTTGTTCCCAATGTTCTCCCTTCTGAAATCCAACACACCATTTTGTCAGTAAAGTCTCATACAGCACCCGGTCCAGACAAGGTCAGACCTCAATACCTGAAAAATCTGCCACCAGTACTCATCAATACACTGGCTCAGCTCTTAACACTCTACCTGTTCGAATGCAAGGTTCCATCCCAACGTGAGATATCCATGACATCAGCAACTATCGCCCAATCTGCCTGTTGTCCATCATGTACAAGTTGTTCACTTGAGTCATCCTGAATAGGATAGGCAGAACATTAGATAAAGGACAACCACGCAACAAGCTGGGTTCCAAAAAGGATTCAGCACCACTGACCATATCCACACAGTGACCAAGCTCATTGAAGTTTCGTGAGAGTTCAAGATGCCGCTCTGTCTAATGTTCATCAATTTAAAAAAAGCCTTTGATTCTGTTGAGATTGAAGCAGTCATTGAAACCCTAGCCAAACAGGGCATTCAAACTCAGTACATCAAGATCTTTGGTGAGCTGTATTACAGATTCACCACCAGGATCTCACCATTCTACAAGAAAGTAATCATCAACGTAAAGAGAGGGGTGCAGCAGGGCGATACCATTTCACTGAAACTCTTCAGTTTCACCCTCGAGAACGTCATGTAATGGGAAGGAATGGGAGTGAAGACAGATGGTCGGCAACTACACCACCTCCGCTTCGCTGATGACATTGTTCTAGTTTTCAATATTATGCTTTAATTTTATATATTTCCCTCTGCACAGTTCTTTACTACATAACAACAATTTTGATTATTTACTTGTTCACATCATCATTTATAATGGAGTAGCATTCTGTTATAATTTCTATTCTATTATAATTTGTATTCTATGCTCTAATTTCCCCCAAATAATTTTCTGTGACACCTGTTAATATATTTATATAATTTTTTATTTTAGCCCTGAGATTTTAGAAGCCTCTCTTTACCCATCCTTCCCAACAGTGCCGCATTGGAGGCTCTTTCAGGATCAGGGGAATAAGACCCATCGTTGTTACTTGTTTTGGCATATGAATATGCCATGGGGGAGCTTGTCAGGCTCTCCCATGTGGGCAGGAAACTCTCGGTAGCTTGTCAGGTTCTTCGAGTGGGAGAACTAGGCTATAAGATGTTGCGGGACCACTCGCAGCCACGAGCTTCTGGGAGCTTTCCTTAAGATTTAAAAATAATTTTTTTTAAAAAAACACCAAAAACACCAACATAGTCAAGGGGCGGTGGGGGCGGGGTGGGGAGAGAGGTTGGAAGGAATGACATATAACTTGGCCTGCAAATGTTCACTCTAGAAATATTAAGAAGGAAGGAACACCTGGCACCCCAGTAAAGGCAGCATGATCAGGCCACTAGGCTGCAGTTAGAAAGGAAGAGGGGTGACTTCCTGGACTTCGGGGTTCAACATCATCAGAACTTACTGCGTGTATGGGGGCAGGCAGGGGGCTTCCAGGGCGTCTTGAGGCCCCAGGATCAAGTCTTTACCAAACCAACTGGAGAGCTGTAACGGGGAAGAATATGACTTAGAAGCCCCCATGGAGCAAGAAATGTGAAGTGGAAGAAGGAAAGCCTCTTCAACAAGTGATGCTGCGAAAACTAGATAGCTGCCTACAAAGAAATGAACTCTGACCTCTGTCTAATACCAGGCACAAAAGTCAGATCAAAGTGGATTAAAGACCTCAATATCAGACATGAATCTATAAGGAACATATAGGAAAATATAGGCAGAACTCTCCATGACATTGAAGCCAAAATCATCTTTAAGGACGAAACAACACTGACCATGCAAGTGGAAGCAAACATAAACAAATGGGACTACATCAAACTAAGAAGCTCCTGTACTTCAAAAGCAACAGTGACAAAAATACAGAAATAACCCACAGAATGGGAAAAATATTTACCCAATGCCCATCTGATAAGAGATTAATATCCAGGATATACAAAACACTAGTAGAATTGTGTAAGAAAAAAGCCTCCAGGCCCATCAAAAAAAGGGGAGAAGAAATGAACAGAAGTTTCCTCAAAAAAGAAATACAAATGACCAAAAGGCACATGAAAAAAATTCTCCCCATCAGGGAGATGCAAATAAAACAATGAGATATCGTCTCACACCACAGATACTGGCACACATTCAAAAGAACAAAAGAAACCAGTACTGATGTGGGTGTGGGGAAAAAGTGATGCTCCTTCACTGTTGGTGGGAGTGCCAACTGGTCCAGCCTTTCTGGAAAACAATATAAACAGTCCTTCAAAAACTAGAAATTGAGCTTCCATATGACCCCTCAATACCACTTCTGGGACTATATCCCGAGAATGCAATAAAACACAGTAGAAATGACATCTGTACGTATATGTTCATTGCAGCACTGTTCACAATAGTCAAAATCTGGAAACAACCCAAGTGCCCTAGAACAGATGACTGGTTAAAGAAACTTTGGTACATCTACACAATGGAATACTATGCAGCTGTTAGAAGAGATGAAGTCATGAAATTTGCTTATAAATGGATAGACATGGAGAGTATCATGCTAAGTGAAATGAGTCAGAAAGAGAGGGACAGACATAGATAGAAGGACTGCAGATAGAAGGACTGCACTCATTTGTGGAGTATAGAATAATATCACATGAGGCTGACACCCAAGGACAGTAGATACAAGGGCCAGGGGGATTGCCCCATAGCTGGAAGCCTGCTTCATGAGCAGAGGGGAGAAGGCAGATGGAATAGAGAAGGGATCACTAAGAAAATGATGGCTGGAGGAACTAGTTGGGATGGGAGATGCGTGCTGAAAGTAGATAATGGACCAAACATGATTACCTCTTGGTGTCTGTGTTGCAAGCCATAATGCCCAAAAGTAGAGAGGGAATATGGGGAATATTGTCTGCCATGGAGGCAGGGGGAGGGTGGGGAAGGGGGGGGTATACCGGGGTATTGGTGGTGGGGAATGTGCACTGGTGGAGGGATGGGTGTTTGATCATTGTGTAATTGTAACCCAACCATGAAAGCCTGTAATTATCTCATACTGATTCAATAAAATTTAAAAAAATTTTTTAAAAAGAAGCTTCCAGGGAAACAGGAAGCTACCAACAAGCAAAGGGTCAGCTCGAGGAAAGTCGGAGATGGCGGAGAGGGAAAGGTCAGCTTTGTGGTAAGCTACTCTGGCCGACCTCCTGCGAATTCCTGGCACTGCATGGAGCCACTCCAGATGACCCAGGGGTCACTCTGGGGCTACGAGGTCAAAAGTGGCCCCTAAGCAGGCGGAGTCTGTTCCGAGGGACCGGGGAGCCTTTAATCACTGACCAGCCACTCACGGACCTTGGTAGAAGTGCTGGCACCTAAACTACAGTGTCAGTGTTTGGTGTTAAAGTTGAAAGTGGTTCAGGGTTTCCCTGGTTGTGGGGTGTGCAGCTCTATGCCCGCACCCTGCTATGGTCATGTGGGGGGAGTGACACGGTGCCAGGGCCCTCCTAGCACCCCTTACTTGGTGGTCCCTTCTCTATCTGAGCTGCCCCTTCCTCCAGTGTGTGAGGCCAGCTTCTAAGCCTTGGAACCAACCTCCTGGTACTTATCTCTACTATTCTTGGGTGTTAGTCTCCTATTTGTTATTTTATATTCCACAGATGAGTGCAATCTTTCTATGTCTGTCTCTTTCTGACTCATTTCACTTAGCATGATACTTTCCATGTTGATCCACTTATATGCAAATTTCATGACTTCATATTTTCTAATAGCTGCATAGTATTCCATTGTGTAAATGTACCAAAGTTTCTATAACCACTCACCTGTTATCTGGCACTCGGGTGTGTTTTTCCCAGATTCTGGCTATTGTAAATAGTACTGCAATAAACATACAAATGCAGTTGTCATTTCTACTGTACTTCTTTGCACCTCCAGGATATATTCCCAGAAGTGGTATGGCAGGGTCAAATGAGAGCTCAATATCTAATTGTTGAAGACGTCCACACTGTTTTCCAAATAGGGCTGAACCAGTCGGAATTCCCACCAGCAGTGAAGGAGAGTCCCTTTCTCCCCACATCCGCACCAACACTGGTTGATTTTGTTCTTGCGAATGTGGGCCATTCTCTGTGGTGTGAGGTGGTATCTCATTGTTATTTTGATCTGCATCTCTCTGATGATTACTGATGAGGAACATTTTTTCTTGTGTCTTTTGGTCATTCGGATTTTTTCTTTGAGAAACTTTCTGTTCATTTCATCGCCCCATTTTCTGATGGGGTTGGATGTTTTCTTTTTGTGGAGTTCTACCAGTGCCTTGTAAACTCTTGATATCAACCCTTTATCAGATGGGTATTGGGTGAATATCCTAACAATTCTGTAGACTGTCTTTGTATTCTGGTCACTGTATCTTTTGAGGTGCAGAAGCTTCTTAGTTTAAGATAGTTCCATTTGTTTATCTCTGTTTCCACTTGCTTGGCCAGTGATGTGTTGCCTTTAAAGATACCTTTAGCTCCAATGTTGTGAAGGGTTTTGCCAACCTTGTCTTCAATGTACCTGATAAAGTCTGGTCTGATTTTGAGATCTTTAATCCATTTTGATCTGACTTTTGTGCACCGTGTTAGGTAGTGGTCTGAGCCCATTTTTTTGCATGTAGCTGTCCAGTTTTGGCAGCACTATTTGTTAAAGAGGCTTTCCTTGCTCCCCTTCACATTTCTTGCTCCTTTATCAAAGATTAGATGATCACATATTTGAGGGTGTGTGTCAAGATATTCTACTCTGTTCCATTGGTCTGCAGCTCTGCCTTTGTTAGATTACTATGATGTTTTAATTATTGCCACTTTGAAGTAGAGTTTGAGGTTGGGGAAGGTGATGCCTCCCATCTTCTTTTTTCCCAAGGATTGCTTTAGCTTTTCGTGGGGGCTTATTGTTCTATATGAATTTCATGAGTGTTTACTCCATTTCTTTGAAGAATTTAATGGGTATCCTTATAGGGATTACACTGAATTTGTACAGTGCTTTGGGGAGTATTGCCATTTTGACGATGTTAAGTCTCCCAATCCACAAGCAGGGGATATCTTTCCATTTCCTCGTGTCTTCTTTTATTTCTTGAAGTGGCGTTTTGTAGTTTTCTTTGTACAGGTCCTTTACCTCCTTAGTTATGCTGATTCTGTGGTACTTTTTAAAAAATACAAACGCGTGCGTGTGGAAGGGTGATATGTGTGTATGTGTGTTGGCGGGCTCTTGGGGTGGCTCTCTCTCTCACTGCTTGCGTTTGGTGCTCTTACGCTGCTGTGTATGGACCGGATCAGGATGGCTCCTCTTTTGTGCTCTGCTTTTGTGTGTGCCACTGTGCTCTCTTCTGTCTATCTCTCTATCGCTGATTCTGTCTCTGTAGTCTCTCCTCTGGTCTCTTCTGATCTCTCTTCTTCTGATGTCTCTTTCCAGAGCCCTTCTGCTGCTTTCTCTGGAGCCCTTCTGCTTCTCTCTCTGGAGTCCCACTCGCTCTCACTTCTGACTCTGTCCCTTACTTCTGACTCCTACCCTTCTTCTGACTCTGACTCTGACTCTGATTCTCACTTGCTTTGTGCTCTTTATATTTCCCCTGCTTCTGGCTCCAATGACTCCCTGATTCTCTTTCGCTTGGTGCTCTGCTTCTGTGTGTTCTCCTCTACTTCTCTTATAGTCGCAGTGTATATAGCAATCACATAGGGTGGTGACACAAAGGTGGGTTGAACACTAACAAATCAATAAAGAGGGGTAAGACCACTCCTCCAGGAGATTAACAGAAATCTCATCTAAGGAGATTACTCCAGATTACTAGGAGATCCGCTTAAGAGCGGGATTCCATTCAGGGTGTGTTCTTTTCTTTTTTTCTCAGCGAGTATCCACTTAATTAGTTGTAGCAAATCTACTTCTAATATTTCTAGCAATGTCATTCTGTATGAGAACAGTAAGGGATATATCAAATTTAAAGTTTGGTTCTTCCTGAGGACATTTACTATATATTCCAGACCACAGTCCTCAGGTCAGGTTAGTCTTCCTAACCCCAGCAGGGTCCTAGTCTCGTCGTTATTTTTGGATCATGACAGCATTTGTCTATGACCACGGTCTCAACTTATAGTTGAGTATTGTGGCGCTTTGGCCTGGCCCATTTCGATGCCAGGGTAGCTCACAGCTTGCCCTGGGTCCATTCCATCCCTCGTCGGGACCCTGCTTTTCGGTTCTAGGAACTAAGGGCAACTGAGTCGAGAAAGCAGATGCCGAGGAGTAAATATTATTGGAGTCCATCAACTTGCAAGTTACAAAGCATAATATTAACTGTCTTCCTGTGTCCATACAGAAAGGACATTGCTTTAAGGTAAACTAAGTTCCCTGTGGCAAGGTTGAAAGGACAAACCCAATGTTATCCTACAATACTTGACTTTCTGAGGCATAATTGTGAAGAGGATTGCTTTTCTCATGTCACTTTCTTCTCTCTGATTATTTGCATATAGAAAGTCATGGACTTTTGGATATTGATTTTATAGTCTGCAACTTTACTATACAACTCTATTGTTTCTAGGAGTTTCTTGGTAGAGGTTTTAGGGTTCTCTAAATACAGTATCATATCATCTGCAAATAGTGAGAGATTGATTTCTTCCTTTCTTACCTGAATGCCCTTAATATCTTTTTCTTGCCTAACTGCTATTGAAAGTACTTCCAGTACTATATTGAATAGAAGTGGTGAGAGTGGGCATCCTTGTCTCGTCCTTGATCATAGAGGGAAAGCTCGTAGTTTTTCCCCATTGAGGATGATACTTGCCATAGGCTTGTGGTAAATGGCTTTGACTATATTGGGGAAAGTCCCTTCTTTACCCATTTCGGTGAGAGTTTCCATCATAAATGGGTGCTGGATCTTTTCAATGCTTTCTCTGCATCTATTGGTATGATTATATGGTTTTTATCTTTTCTTTGGTTGATATGATGGACTGGAGCGATAGCAGAGTGGGTAGGGTGTTTGCCTTGCATGTACCATCCCGGGTTTCATTCCTCCATCCCTCTTGGAGAGCCCGGCAAGCAACCGAGAGTATCCCTCCTGCATGGAAGTATGGCAGAGCCTGGCAAGCTACCCGTTTCAATATGTCCAAAACAGTAACAAGTCTCACAATGGAGACGTTACTGGTGCCTGCTCAAGCAAATCAATGAACAACGGGACAACAGTGAGACAGTGCTACAGTGATATGATGGATTATGTCGATTGATTTCCGAACGTTGAACCATCCTTGCATCCCCGGGATAAATCCCACTTTGTCGTAGTGTATGATCTTTCTGATGAGCTGTTGAATTCTATTTGCTAACATTTTGTTGAGGATCTTTGCATCCGTGTTCATCAGGGATATCGGCCTATAGTTTTCTTTTTTTGTTTGTTAATATTTTTATATACTGAAAATTATAAGACAG
This sequence comes from Sorex araneus, assembly GCF_027595985.1. Classification (NCBI taxonomy): domain Eukaryota; kingdom Metazoa; phylum Chordata; class Mammalia; order Eulipotyphla; family Soricidae; genus Sorex; species Sorex araneus. Next base: position 264,233,667 of record NC_073303.1, read on the forward strand.
TGAAAGAAATTAAAGACAATAAATGCAAAGCTACACTGCATTAGTAGATTAGAAAAGCTCATATACTTAAAAGGTTAATATTAATTTTAACAAAAACAGTATGTAGTTTCAATTAAATATCTATAAAAATTCCACTGGCATATCCCAGAAATAAAACAAATAATTTTAAAATGTATGTAAAACTACAAATTCTATGAATAGGCAAAGAAACATCTGGTTTAAAACTGTCTCACAGGGCCAGAGAACTATATTAACGACATGAGTGTATACTTTGTATGAGGACAGAGCCAGGGAAAAAAAGTTGAATACTGCTGGATGGGACTCCCAAAACTAATTGAATCAAACAAAAGCAAAACAAAATGAAACCTGTACTATGTCAAACCATACTGTCCTCATACTCTGAACAGTATGGTTTGACATAAGACAGACATATAGCACAATAGAATGGAACAAAGAACTCACAAACATGCCTGGGGAGACATGATACAAATTTTTGGCAGATTCCAAGACTATGAGGTTAAAATGAAAAATTTGTATAGTACTTTCAATAAATAGTGCTGGGAAAATGGATTTCTATATGCAAATAATGAATCTGCACTCATGTCTTATGTCTTATGCCACATGTAAAAAAACAAAACCAGAGTGAACTAGAAATTACTGCAATATATACAACTAGCAAATTTCCTAGAAGAAATCATTGATTAAAACAATGACATAAGCCTGGTAATTATTTTTTGGAGAGAATACCAAAAGCATAAGGAACAAAAGTAAAAGTAGACAAGTGGAACTATATCCAAAAAATGCTTCTGAGGGCTGGAAAGATAGTACAGTGTATAAGGTGCTTGCCTTGCACACAGCAGACCTGGGCTCACTCCCCAGCACCACACATGCTTCTCTGAGTCCCACCAGGAGTAATCCCTGACCTCAGAGACTTGAGAACTAACAGGTGTGGCCCCCATCTCCCAAAACAAACAAAAATAAACTCTGCACATCAAAGGAAACCACAAAGTAGTAGGTAAGCTACAGGATGATAGAAAATATTTGTAAACCGTCTATCTTATTTATTTATTTTTGCTTTTTGGGTCACACCCGGCGATGTACAGGGGTCATTCCTGACTCTGCACTCAGGAATTACCCCTGGAGGTGCTCAGGGGACCATAGGGGATGCTGGGAATCAAACCTGGATCGACTGCATGCAAGGCAATCGCCCTAGTCACTGTGCTATCACTCCAGTCCCTTTCTTATATTTTTTATTATTTTTTAAAATTTTATTAAATCGCCATGAGATAGTTACAAGCTTTCATGGTTGGGTTACAATCACACAATGATCAAACACCCATCCCTCCACCAGTGCACATTCCCCACCACCAATACCCCTGGTATACCCCTCCCTTCCCCACCCTCCCCCTGCCTCCATGGCAGACAATATTCCCCGTACTCCCTCTCTACCTTTGAGCATTATGGCTTGCAACACAGACACTGAGAGGTTGTAATGTTTGGTCCATTATCTACTTTAGCACGCATCTCCCATCCCGACTGATTCCTCCAACCATCATTTTCTTAGTGATCCCTTCTCTATTCCATCTGCCTTCTCCCCTCTGCTTATGAAGCAGTCTTCCAGCTCATGGGGCAATCCTCCTGGCCCTTGTATCTACTGTCCTTGGGTGTCAGCCTCATGTGATATTATTCTATACTCCACAAATGAGTGCAGTCCTTCTATACCTGTCCCTCTCTTTCTGACTCATTTCACTTAGCATGATATTCTCCATGTCTATCCACTTATAAGCAAATTTCATGACTTCATCTCTTCTAACAGCTGCATAGTATTCCATTGTGTAGATGTATCAAAGTTTCTTTAACCAGTCATTTGTTCTAGGGCACTTGGGTTGTTTCCAGATTTTAAACCATCTATCTTATGAGGAGTTAGTATCCAAAATATATACAAGGATCTCATGTAACCTGATAACAAATAAATAAAGTACATTTCTTTAATGGCCAAAGGACTTGATAAAATTTTTTCCCCAAAAGATATGCAATTGGTTCACAGGTAATTGAAAGATTCCCAAAAGTCGTCAGGAAATGTAAATTCAAACTATAAGGATTTGTGATTCCTCTCATATCTGTTAGGACAACTGTTAACAAAGAGACTGAAAATGACAACTGTTGACTCAGATATGGAGAAAGGAAATCATTGTGCTTTACTGATAGGAATGCAAGTTGGTACCCAAATATGAAAAAGAGGATATAGGTTCTCAGAAAAATAAAATGAAGAGGTATCCAGCAGTCATTCCTCAGAGTATATACCCAAAGAAAATGAAGGCACTATCTCAAAGAAATTTTAAAATGGGACAGAGAACTCAGAAACTTGAATGGGGAGATATGATGTATGATTTATTGCAACACTATTCACCATAACAGACATGTGGAAATTTCTGTTACAGATGAATCCATAAAGAATAGGTGTATATGTAATAGTACAGAGGATATGGCAAATGCTACCTTGCATGTGGCTGACCTGGGTTCAATCCCCAGAACCCACGTGGTTTCTTGAGTCTGCCAGGAATTATCCCTGAGTGCAGAGCCAGGAGTAACCCCTGTACACCACCAGGTTTGGCCCAAAAAAACTAAAAGAAAAGAAAAAAATGGAAAGTACATATTACCTATATTCATGTGTCTATGGTATGTAATAAAACGTCATTCATATCAAAATAAAATGAAATTTTGCAATTTCTGACATGATGAACATGGTGGGAAGTGACATTATTATCATTATTTTTAAAAAATATTTTGATAAAATAATCATAATTATAAAATAAAATAATTATAATTATTACTTAATTATACTAAGTGAAATATCCAGACATAGAAAGTATAAAAATCCATGATCTCAGTTATTTGTAGATCTAAGTCTGTTATGAAAGTAGGAAGTGAAAGGCAATGCTAGTGTTAGGGGATTGAAAACAACAAGAAGATGCTGGAAACAGGGGACAAGGCTGAACTTACCAGATTGCACTTACTGCAGAAGAACAAATCTAAAACAGCCAAACTGCAGGGAGAGTTCTTCGCTTGCAGATATTGTCACACAAAAAGGGAGACTTTAAGGAAGATATGTCAGTTGATAGCAATCCTTGACTAGTATAGCAAATCACCATGCAACATGCCTTAGATATACATGATTACTATTAAAAGATAAATTGTATCCCCTAGGGATTGATGGCATTCCTGCAGTCATCCTCTCATTGATTTCCAGCTCCTAGCCAGAGAAGAAAAAGTACTTTCTACAACTTCAGATTGTTTTATGATTTAGTTAGTGAGAAGGATGGGCATTCTGCTGTTGTGTGCAGTTGTTGTACACATATCAACGAGATGAAACATTTCTTTACATTTTATTATTTTGATATACCCTTAAAGATTTTTATTTTTAAATTTTCTATCAATTGCCAAGTAACAGTATTGATGTGATAATTATATGAATTATCATTTTCCTTTTCAGTTTCATCTCTATTAATGTCATTAATTTTGTAATTAATAAGTATGCATTCATTTTACATTACTATCTTGGTGGATAGATTATTATAATTATGTAATATATTTTATTCATGAATTTTTTTCCTGGTCAGGCATGTACTTTGTCTGATATTATTCAAGCCTCTAGAGTTTTCTTTTTAATTATTATTTGCATCCCACCTCACCTGAGAATGGCCTATGTCAAAAACCAACAGAAATACAAGTGTGGGTGGGCTGTAGAGAAAAAAAGACCCCTCTTATTCTTTTGTAGGAAATGCCAGCTGTTATGGAAAATAGCACAGAGGATTCTTAGAATACTGCCCTATGATCTAGCAACTATGGTCCTGCATCTTTACCCAAAAACATCAAAACTCTATTCTGAAAAACTACATGCTTACTTATGTCGATTTCAGGATTATTTATAATAGCAAAGATAGGGAAAAATCTCTAGAATAAATAACAAATAAGTGGATAAAGAAGACATCATATATGACAAAGCAGAATATTACTCAATTATAAACGATGAAATCTTGACTTTTGCAGCAACAGTGATGAAACTGGAGGGGGTGTTAATAAGTAAAGTAAGTTAGAAGGATAAGGACAAGCACCAGATCATTTTTCTTGCTGTTTCTTTATGCTTGTCATTTCCTATCTGTCTCAATCCCATCTCTCTTCCTCCAGTTCCGTCAATATTCTAGCACACAGCGAGATTCTGTCTTTCCTTGTAGCTGAAAAGTATTCCTTTGTGTGTGTGCTGAGAATCTGAGTTATGTCCAGATCATGGCTATTGAAAATAATGTTGTAATGGACATAGGTTGCATATGTATTTTGAAAAAGACACCCAACTAATTGGGAGGAGTATTTTTTCATCACACATTAGACAAAAGTTTAATATCTAGGGTAGGTAAAGAGCCTGGTGTTGCAGCCCTGACGAGTGGCCAGTCTTGTGGTTGCCCCACATCTGCTCAGCCCAGTGGTGCATGTGTCAGTGGTGCCACACCCAGTGACACCTGGGATCCATGCAGGACCAGCGATTGAGTCCATTCTTGCCCATGCTACATATGTGCCCAACTACTTGAGTGGTCTCCATGACCCTATTCTTCCTTTCTGAAAATAGGTTTATCCACGTTTGGTATTGCTTAAAACAAAAGTTTACTATTTGATTTTGCTATGACAGTGTATGTTAACGGAAAATATGGGTCTGATAAGACAAGATCAAGTATTTTCCACATTTGTGAAAGTGGACTACACATCACCAGTGTCAGATTCAAACATCACAGTGACAGACACCACCTTCAGTGGCAGTCCAGTGCGCTTGTACCTGCCCAAGAGGAAGTCGGACAGTAGGAGACCAGCTGTCATCTATATTCATGGCGGTGCCTTTGTCCTGGGAAGTTTCAGTAAGTATTTTTGTATAAGCAAGAGTATGTGTATATAGTGTCATACATATTTAGAGTAAAATATCTGTGTATATATACATGCATATGAACAGGGCAAAACATTTGTTGACATGATTTTTTTGCTAGTGTGTGCTTATATCTCAGCAGAGAAATAGAGTGTGCATCATGAATCACACATATTTCTTGATGTACTACTTGGCAAATAAAATCACAAAAATATCAGATGAGATTTGTGGTGGGTGTAATGTGGTAACATATCTTGAAGAAGTGTGAATGTACCCCAAACTAGTGTCTTCACAATAAAAATGGGGGTAAAAAAACCTTTATTATCAAATGAATTAATGATTACAGGGTAACTGAGAAATTCACACAGTAAAGTTAAATTAATTCAAGTAGCTAAGTTTGAATAGGATCGGGATGACTGCTCAAAGAAAGCGAGAAAAATTACAGACCTTGTATGATCAAGGCTCTAACTTGAATCTCCAGAGCTAGAAGGTCCCCTAACACCCCCAGTGTAGCATTGGTGACACTATACTCACCCCCATTCCTCCAGCTGAGCAGAGTAGCACTTATGGCTTGGTCCTAGCACCAGAGGTTCAGGCCACCAGACTCCAGTGCAGCCGCCCTGGGGGTGTGTAAAGGCCCCAAACAAACCATCCAGCAACTGCTCTTAAGAGGAGGTCCTCATCCTGAAGTCTGTGCACCTGCAGCCAGTTCCTCTGCTTTGGCAAGGACACAGAAACTTTCTGTAGTCCTCCCCTTTTTTGGATCACACATGGTAGTGTTCATTGCTCGGAGGAGGCCACACCTTGCACTGCGAAGGGACAAAGAGGTTCCGGGGGATCAGACCTGGGTCTTCCCCATGCGGAACATGTGCCCTACCCATATGAACAATCTCCCAACCCAAAAAGACATTTTCATCTTTTGGCAAAGTCTCTACCTTGCTTGGGATTCTATTTCCTCCTCTGTCATTATTTGGTTTAATGGATATTCTCTTTCATTCTTCTTCCTAGAATCTTGTCCTCTCAGATGACTCCAATACTTGTTACTTCCTCTTCTACCTTGACATCCCTGAGCCCCCAAACCCTCTCTCTACTGCTTCCTCTTTCGCTCTCTCTGTTCAGATTACTTTCAACAGGCTTTAGACTCTGTTTTTCCACTTAGAATAATTCTTTTAACTAGAATTTGAAAATGACCATCCCTTCTGATCATTCTCTATTTCCTAGAAATCTAGGACTTTCTTTGGACTGACTTGTTTCTCCTCAGAAATTCCTTTTCTTATATTTGTGCATTTCTCCTTAAAGCGAAACAAATACAAGCAATAAAAGTGCTGTACCGGGGTCTACCCTTCCTTTCTTTTCATCCCTGAAGAAACTATTTGATGTTCAGACTCCTATGTTGCTGCTCCTCTACTTGTCTACCACCCCCTACTTTTCAAGGTCACCCCCACCTCTGATTCCCAACTTGTGACATGCAACCAGGATTGTGTGTATTATTGAGTTTTTTCAACATTCACCATTTGTTGACAAAGAAATTCTTGATGTTATACCAAATATTGATGCTTGTGTGCTAATTCCCTCCTTGCTTCCACTTCATCTTCATAGTCCAAATTCAGTACATTACACTGTATCTGTTCCATGAGTATGAGTATTCCATGCATTCTAAGACTATTATTTTTGTTGGTGGTGTGAGGGAATGATCACAGGACTTACTCTGGTTGTGCTCAGGGAACCATGTGTGGTGCCAGCAATCAACGAGGGTCTGCCAGGTGCAAGGCAAGTGCAATAAGTGTAAACCAATGTGGAACAATAAACAATAATAACAAATAATAATGATAAATATAAGCATATGTATCTCTCAACCCCACCTACCATATTATCTCTCCAGCCCTCAAACTCTGATGTTTTAATCCCTTTGGTAGTGACTTTTCCCATCTGATAGTATCATCAAATCTTCTGTTTTTGAACCCCCACACACTTAAAGGGCAGTGGGAATATGGGGAGTCCACCATTTAGTAATGCCCTACGTTTCAAAATTGTAGGTTGTTCCCTACTACTTTCTATGTCTGTGTGTTTGTTTTAAATTTCAGAGCTGAGCAGCTATGACTTCCTGAACAGATGGACGGCGAACACACTTGATGCTGTTGTTGTGGCAGTGGAGTAAGAACCTGGTTTTCCCTAGTAGCTATGATGCTAGTCCTATGGCAGAGGGTTGGTTCCCACAGCAAGCCATCCAGGTCTCATAATATACCTTATATTTCAAAGCAGTCGTTTAGATAGTAATTAATTCTAGATTTGATTAGACATATATTCAAACACAGGAAAATTGTTCACTAGACTTCTGGAGGAGAGTAGCTTATGAAATCATACAAGTTCAGTAATGTATGTTTTACTGTTTACTTCCTTTCATTTTTCTCCTTTTGTTCTGAAGCTACAGACTATCACCCGAATACCAGTTCCCTGTTCCCCTTGAAGATGTCATTTCAGCAGTCAAGTTTTTTCTACAGGATGAAGTTCTTGAAGCCTATGGGGTGGATCCCACCAGGATCTGTATTTCGGGGGACAGTAGCGGGGGCACTTTGGCAGCGATAATAACTCATCTGGTATGCTTTCCATACTGGATATGTTTACAGGATTCACTGCAGATCTAGAACAAAAGTGTTGTGTTTTGGTTACAACATTTTATGGTCTCACATTTTATCATGTCCTTTTGCATAATGTTATCCTTTGGCAGATATGGCTTTAGTGATATTGTAAGGACACTATTTTCCTAAAGCACTCTTTTATATAACTTGGTTTGAAGAAACTAGAACAATTTTCAAAACTTGTCAAGGTCATTTAATAATAAATTAAATATTATTTAGTGTGATTGAGCATTTGAGTTTTTCTGAGTCAACTGTAAATTCTCTCTCTTTTTTTAAGTTTAGGTCTTTTAAAATCTTTTTTAAAAATTTAATTAAAGAACTGTGATTTACTATTAATAGCTGCATTTTAGACTTATAATATATTCAACTATAAAGTCTTCCAAGTAGAGGGTTTATTGTAATCCATGTTTGAAACCTAGTGACACATTATGAGGTAACACTGAGTCTATGTGCTTTCCTCCTCTAAAAATTTTAGAGAAGTTCTGTTCTCTAATAATTACTAATCATAGCTCTTATGTAAATCACTATAATAAACAAAGAAAAATGGCCTGCATTGAGACACTTCAGTTTCTATACATTACTTTGCTACTTCTCATTACACTATTTGCTCCAGAAGAGTAATTGGATATCAGGAATACTTCTGTCAACATGGCCCAGTTTTTACTTTCTGAGCCACACTTGTGAATGTTGATGGACTACTCCCATATCAGTGCTCAAGGCTTGGTCCTGGAGATGCTTAGGTGACTAGGATTAAACCCAGGGTCTAACATGCAAAGCATGTGCTCCAGCCCTTGAGCCACTCCCTCTTGCTCCTAATTCCATATGAATTCAGCTATCATGTGAATTTGATATCGTATTACCATATTTATCTTTTCTTCTTGGGTAAAAATTTTAGAGAAGTTGTTCTGTTTTCTGATAATTATTAATCATAGCTTTGGTGGTCTATGTAAATAAACACACAAGCATGTGCATGTGTGTGTGTGTCATTGTTTCACTGATGACAATGGGATGATTTTAATGCCATCTAAATAATGTATAAAAATGTGAAAATCATCATGAAGAACACTATCAATTTTATAATAGTTTACATTGTAACTGCACATATGATTGAGGCCATTGGTTCCTGTTACTCATTCACCTTTCATTGTTTGTTTTCAGGTACAGAATGATGCTGAATTTAAAAACAAATTTAAGGCACAAGCTTTACTTTACCCAATCTTACAGATAGTTGACCTTTTGTTGCCATCCTACCAAGAACATCAACACGGTCCGATTCTTCCTAGAAAAATGGCTATTGAAATGGGATGCCTGCATATCTCTAAGGACAAAGCTCTTACCAAGGCAATGATATTAAATAACCATATGCCTTTGGGATCAAGACATCTGCTCACATTGGTGAACTGGAGCACTCTTCTTCCTGAGAACTACAAAAAGAACCATGTATATACTGAACCAGTTCTTAGCTCTAACTCTTCATATCCACAGCTTTTGAATTCTTCACTATCACCCTTGTTAGCCAGTGACTCTCAGCTACAGAATGTACCATTGACGTATGTCCTTACCTGTGAACATGACATCCTACGAGATGATGGACTTATGTACATCACACGTCTTCGAAACCTTGGACATAAAGTCTCTCATGACCACATAGAGGATGGAGTCCATGCAGCACTATCATTCACAAGATTTCCATTTTATTTACATGTGGGCATGAGGATAAAAGAGAAATACATTAGGTGGTTAAAAGAAAACCTATAAGAAGTACATGGAACTAGCCTGTCATTTCATTAGTATTATAATTTCAGAGGTTATATTTTGGCACTTCTGGGCAAAAGCAATAAAGCAATGATATTAGTTTTTATGAAACCTGTTTATATCAGAAATTTGAGGTAACCATAAGTTCAAATCAGATGAGACATTAGTTTATCTTCTTAATCTTAAATAATGCTAACGTTATTTTATTATTTCTACTCAGTGTGGTTTGTTCTTCTCAACAAGCTCTAAGTATGTGCCAGTAGTAGTAAAATACAAAAAGTAAAGCTGATTGTGAGAAAATGTTCAAAGCAATATTATCTTAGTGCAGAACTCATAGAAAATTTGTATGCTTGAATTAACCACTAATTATTTATCTTGGCTGTATGGCAGCATAAACTCTAGATTTTTTTTATAAACATCTACAGAAAACGGTTTTAGGGTAATCCATAATTCATGCATGTATTGCTTATTCTCAAAACTTTATTTATATATTTATTTAAATTTTGTATTACAATATCACCCTGGGGTACAGTTACAAACTTACGAACTTTCGTATTTGCATTTTAGTCATACAATGATCTTTTACCCATACCTCCACCAGTGCCCATTCTCCTCCACCAATGTTTCTAATATCCCTCCCACCACCCCCACACCATCCCCCACCTCCCCACCCTGCTTCTGTGACAGGGCATTCCCTTTTGTTCTCACTCCTTTTGGGTGTTGTAGTTTGCAATAGAGGTATTGAGTGGTCTTCATGTTCGGTCTATAGACTGCTTTAGTCTACTTTCGGCACGCATTTTTGAACTTGAATGGGCCCTCCCAACATCCTTGGAGTTCCCTTCTCTATCTGAGCTGCTTTTTCCCTCAGCATGTGAGGCCAGTTTCCAAGATGCTGAGCATACCTCCTGGCCCTTATCTCTACTACTCTTCGGTGTTAGTCTCCCATTCTGTTATTTTATAATCCACAGATTAGTGCATCTTTCAATGTCTGTCTCTCTCTGTCTGACTCTTTTCATTTAACATGATACTTTCCATGTTGATCCACTTATATGCAAATTTCATGACTTCATCTTTTTTAAGAGCTGCATAGTATTACGTTGTGTAGATGTACCAAAGTTTCTTTAAGCAGTCATCTGTTTTGGGGCACTCTTCTTTCCCCCAGATTTTGGGTATTGTAAACAGTTGCTGCAATGAACATACAAACGCGGATGTCATTTCTACTATACCTTTTTGCATCTCCAGGATATATTCCCAGATTTATTTATCTCCGGAATATATTGCTAGATAAAATGGGAGCTCAATTTCTAATTTTTTGAGAAACACCCATATTGTTTTCCAAAATGGTTGAACCAGTTGGCATTCCCACTAGCAGTGAAGGAGAGTCCTTTTCTCCCCACATCCACACCAACATCGATTACTTTTGTTCTTTTGGATGTGTGCGGGTCTCTGTAGTGTGAAATGATATCTCATTGTTGTTTTGATCTGCATCTTCCTGATGATTAGTAATGTAGAGCATTTTTTCATGTGCCTTTTAAAAAAATTTTTAAAAATTTTATTGAATCACTGTGAATAGTTACTAGTTTTCATGTTTGGGTTACAATCACACAATGATCAAACACCCATCCCTCCACCAGTGCACATTCCCCACCACCAATATCCCCCTTTCCCACCCTCCCCCTGCCTCCATGGCAGACAATATTCCCCATACTCTCTCTTTACTTTTGGGCATTATAGTTTGCAACACAGACACTGAGAGGACATCATGTTTGGTCCATTATCTACTTTCAGCACGCATCTTCCATCCCGACTGGTTCCTCCAGCCATCATTTTCTTAGTGATCCCTTCTCTATTCCATCTGCCTTCTCCCCTCTGCTCATGTTTTAGGGCAGGACTGCCCTGGGCAGGGCCAAGGACAATGAAATCTGTATATTCTCCACTTAGGTCTCTGCTATCTGCTTGCTCCAAAAGGAATGTACGGGCTCCTGAGCTATGACCATATAAGGGTATAATCTAAAGAGATAGCCTCCTGGGCCCGGGCTCAGCCCTTGGACCCGTGCAGGAGCATATTCAATTGTGACCTGTAAATCTATATGCTGGACAAGCAGATGGGCCTAATGGGATTGGAGGGAGAGGCATGTCGAATTATGAACTTATTGGCTAGGGGATGTGCGGGCTTTCATGCTTTTGCCATAACGGCCACCATGGGCCTATATAAGTAACCCCTACACCCTGGGTCAGGGCCTTGCCTCGCACATGGGACCTGCATGTCACTGTGTGCGTGTGTATGACCCTGGCTAGCCAGCTTAATAAACTACCCTCTTGCTGATTGCATTCCTGTGTGGTCCTTGTCTGTGGTCGGATATCCAGAACCATGTCCTAACACATGAAGCAGTCTTCCAGCTATGGGCTCCTGGCCCTTGTATCTACTGTCCTTTGGTGTCAGCCTCATGTGATGTTATTCTATACTCCACAAATGAGTATAGTCCTTCTATGTCTGTTCCTCTCTTTCTGACTCATTTCACTTAGCATGATACTCTCCATGTTTATCCAGTTATAAGCAAATTTCATGACTTCATGTCTCCTAACAGCTGCATAATATTTCATTGTGTAGATGTACCAGAGTTTCTTTAAGCAGTCATCTGTTTTACAGCATTCGGGTTGTTTCCATATTTTGGCTATTGTGAACAGTGCTGCAATGATTATATAGGTACAGATGTCATTTCTACTTTGCTTTTCTGCATCCTCAGGATATATTCCCAGAAGTGGTATTACGGGGTCATGTGCCTTTTAGCCATTCAGATTTCTTCTTTGAGAAGTTCCATTCATTCCCCCACCCCCCCATTTTCTGATGGGGTTGGATGTTTTCTTCTTGTAGAGTTCAACCAGTGCTTTGTATATCCTTGATATCAATCCCTTATCAGATGGGTGAATATCCTTTCCCATTCTGTAGACTGTCTTTGTATTTTGGTCATTGTTTCTTCTGACGTGCAGAAGCTTCTTAGTTTAAGATAGTCTCATTTGTTTATCTCTGTTTTCACTTGCTTGGCCAGTGGCATGCCATCTTTATGATGCCTTTAGCTTCAATGTCGTGGAAGGTTTTGCCTGCCATGTGCCTTATGGATTCTCGTCTGATGTTGAGGTCTTTAATCCACTTTCACCTGACTTTTGTACATGGTGTTAGGTAGAGATCTGAGCCAATTTTTTTGCATGAGGCCGTCCAGTTTTGCCAGCACCATTTGTTAAAGAGGCTTTCCTTGCTCCACTTTACATTTCTTACTCCCTTATCAAATATAGGATTACATAGCCTTAAGTAGTTTAGATTTATTGTGTTATTCCCATCACAGTGCTCCATTCCTCTGAATTTTTTTGTAACTTCTTTCTTTGTGTTCTGTTGACTTGTAAATACTGCTTTTTTTCTCTTCTCCTTGAGTCCTTTACATAGTTTATTCAGAGCCAAGTCCTTTTGTATGGTCATGGGAACACTAGCAAATGCTATGCTTTTCTAACCTGGGAGTAATTTGACTCTACATGATATTTTCCTCCTGGGCATCTGTTCTCTCAACCTAAACCTCAGCTGCCCTTACTTTCTAGCACTCCCAAAAGCTGGGTCCTGAGGAGCAAAGTGAGGGACCCAGGGCAAGTGGTGAGCTATGTGCTACCCTGGCATCGAGATGGGCCTGGCCAAAGTGCCTAATGCTTAACTATAAGAGCTTAGTCATGGGAGAATGCTGTCATGCTCCAAAAAGTAATAACTAGATTCAGACCCTGCTAAGATTAAGAATGATTAATCTGGCCTGAGTGCTGTAGTCTGAGTCTGCAAGATGTTTCCAGGAGAGCTGTTCTGCAAGCCTCAATGTGTTTCTTACTGTGTCCATACAAAATAACTAGTATTAAGATGTTAATGAGTTCTTGGATTAAGGAAAGGAGAAAAACTTAAGAGGTATTTTGCCTGGTGGCAGTCAGGAAGGGCTTTTGGAATACCCCTAGGTTGTGTTGCCTTTGAACCTGATGGCCCTTAGCAGGGGCTTTCTTATGTTGATTTTGCTACCTGACTGTGTGTAACCTAGAGGGCATGGTGGGGAGAGACAAGGAAGGGGAGAGACTAGTGAAGGAGAATTGAGCAGCAGAATTCAGAGAGAGGAGAGATCAAGAGCTGGGAGAGAAGCAGAGAGAGACAGGAGTGAATGGAATAAACGGCAACTGATAAACAGGAGGATCAACTGGCTTGGTCCTCCTTTCCTCCTTCATCTGCCCCATGTCCCGGGCCGCTCCGGCTGGCAAGCGGCCTGTGACCTAACCCCCAAACCCGGGGAGCGGCTGATGGGGAGAGCTGCTGGGGCTCTTCCCCGTTCGCCCCCTGGCAGATGTTTTTTATAATCAAAGATTAGATGATCATATATTTAGGGGTGTGTGTCAGGATATTTAACCCTGTTTCGCTGCAGCTCTGCCTTTGTTTCAGTACCATGCTGTTTTAATTATTACTGCTTTGTAGTAGAGATTGATGTTAGGGAGTGTGATTCCTCCCATCTTCTTTTCCCCAAAAATTCACCATCATCATCACCATCCCGTTGATTGTCGAATTTCTTGAGCGGTCTCAGTAATGTCTGCATTCATCCTAGCCCTGAGATTTTAGAAGCCTCTCTTCACGTGTCCTTCCCAAGGATGCAGCATTGGAGCCTCTTTCAGGGTCAAGGAAATGAGACCCATCATTGTTACTGGTTTTGAATGTACCACTGGGAGTTTGTTGAGACTCTCCCATGTGGGCAGGAAACTCTTGGTAGCTTGCCAAGTTCTCCCAGAGGGAGAACTTTATCTTCTCCCTGACCTTATCTCATCCTTATCTCATCCCTGACCTTAGAGGGAAGGCTCTTATTTTTTCCCCATTGAGGATAATGCTTCCATATGTTGGATATATTGATAACCCTGAGTGTATTAGGCTTCGAGACTTAGTCTGGGATTTATGGTAAAAGCCTTGCTTGTTCTCAGAGCCCAGACAACTAAGTGTTAAAAGCTTTGCTTGCTCTCAGAGGACAGACAACTAAGTGTTAAAAGCTTTGCTTGCTCTCAGCCCAGAGAACTAAGTGTTGAAATTTTTGTCTCTTACAAACAACTGTAAGTATTGATAACTTATATAATTAGAGGGAAACATAAAAGCAATGTAGTTGCCTCTGGGAGACAGTGTCTTCTTGCATTGGTCTCCCCAAGAGAATTTCCTCTTTGAAATTTTTATCTATGTAAATGATCAATCACACCTGTCCTTACCTCAAGCCCCCTTCAGATGTTCTATAAGTATGCTAGCAACTCTGCATTAAATGGGCCATTTTCACCATCAGACTGTGGTCCCCAGCCTCCCCGTCTCCCTGTCTCTCTGTGTCTCTGTTGGGGAGCCCTGGGGAGGTGGGGAGCGGGGGGGGGTGGCGGGGGGGGCTGGGAGGTGGCTCAGCGCCACCAAATAAATGCACACACGTGTCCAGCAGCAGCAGCCCCCAAGGATTATTTTGTGAATTTATAGCCATAGGCTTGTGGTAGATGGCTTTGACTATATTGAGGAAAGTTCCTTCAATACCCATTTTCGTGAGAATTTTCATCATAAACGGGTTCTGGATTTTGTCAAATGCTTTCTCTGTATCTATTGATATGATCATATGATTTTTATCTTTTCTTTTGTTGATATGATGGATTATGTTGATTGATTTTCGAATGTTAAACCATCCTGTATCCCCAGGATAAATCCTACATATGGTGTATGATCTTTCTGATGAGTTGTTGGATTCTATTTGCCAGTATTTTGTTGAGGATCTTCGCATCTGTGTTCATCAGGGATATTGGCCTGTAGTTTTCTTTTTTTTTTTTTGTAGTGTCTCTGTTTGCCTTTGGTATTAGTGAGATATGTGCCTCATAGAAACTGTTTGGGAGAGTTTCTGTTTCTTCAATTTCCTAAAAAGCTTGAGAAGAACTGGCAATAGGTCCTCTTTAAATGTTTGGAAAAATTTGCTAGTGAATCCATGTGAACCTGGGCTTTTGTTTTGGGGAAGACTTTTGATTACAGTTTAAATTTCCTTGCTAGTTATAGGTCTATTCACATATTCCAGATCTTCTTGGTTCAACCTTGAGAGATTATATGAATCCAGGAATTTATTCATTTCTTCTAGGTTCTCATGTTTCATGGCATACAGACTTTCAAAGTAGTCTCTGATAATCTCTTGAATTTCATTGGCTTCTGTTGTGATGTCCCCTTTTCATTTCTGATTCAGTTTATTAGGGATCTCTCTCGTTCTTTGTAAATCTTGCTAGTGGTTTATCAATCTTGTTTATTTTTTTCAAGCTCTTGGTTTCATTGATCTTTTGAATTGTTTTTTGGGTTTCTATATCGTTGATTTCTGCTCTAAGTTTTATTATTTATTTCCTTTTTCCTGGTTTGGGCTCCTTTTGTCGGTCATTTTCTAAGATCTTGAGCTGTGAAGTCAAGGTTTTTATGTGGAACCTTTCTCCCTTCCTGAGAAATGCTTGCAGAGCTATATATTTTCCTTTTAACATGGCTTTAGCTGCGTCCCACAGGTTCTGGTAGCTCGTGTCTCCATTCTTACTTTTTTTCCAAGTATCTTTTGATTTTTTCCTTGATATCCTTCCTGACCCACTCATTCAACATTGAGTTGTTTAATTTCCAGGTCTTTGATATGATTCTCTGCATCTCTATATGATTAACTTCTATCTTCAGTGCATCATGGTCTGAATAGATAGTAGATACAATGTCTATTTTTCCGATTCTGTTCAGGTATGTTTTATGCGAAGCATGTGGTCTATTCTGGAAAATGTTTCCTGTGCACTGGAAAAGAATGTGTATGTTTTTTGGGGGGATGTAAAGCCCTGTATAGATCAATTAGTCCTCTCTCTTCTATTTCTTCCTTCAAAGCCAGTGTTTCCTTGCTAAGTTTTAATCTTGTTGATCTATCCAGAGGTGATAAGGTGGTGTTGAAGTGTCCAACTACTATTGTGTTGCTAGCAATGTCCTCCTTAAAATCTGTTAGCAGTTGTTCTAAGTATTTAGCTGGTCCCTCATTGGGTGTGTATACTTTTAGGAGTATGCTTTCTTTCTGCTGTACATACACCTTGATTTATAAAAAATGACCCTTGCTGTCCCTTCTAATCTTTTTCAATATAGATTTCTAATCTGAAATCTATATTGTCAGATACTAGAAAGGCCACCCCATCTTTTTGAGGGAATTGTTTGCTTGCAGGATTGTTTTCCATCCTTTGACTTTGAGTCTGTGTTTGCTCTGACTGTTCAGATGTGTTTCTTGTAGGCAGCAGTATGTTTTGTTCAGTTTCTGAATCCATCTTCCCACTCTCTGTCTCTTAATTGGTGCACTTAGACCACTGACAGTGAGAGATTATTGTCATGGGGTTTTGTGCCATCTTTCTGTTGGGGTTTGTTGTGCTCATAGGGTTTTTTCTTGCTTTAGGATTGTCCATTTATACCAAAAACAGTAACAACAAGTTTCACAATGGAGACGTTACTGGTGCCCGCTCAAGCAAATGGATGAGCAACGGAATGACAGTGACAGTGACGATGGTCCCTTTAGTCCTTCTTTTAGGTTTGGTTTTGAGTCTATGAAGTTCCTGAGCTGTTGTTTATCCATAAAATAGTGTATCGTTCCTTTGAGTTTGAGTGAGAATTTACTGGATAAAGTATTCTTGGTGAGGTGTTCATTTTATTGAGTCTTTTCACTATATCCCAACATTGTCTTCAGGCTTGGAGGGTTTCCTTTGATAGGTCTGCCATAAATCTAAGGAGTGCTCCTTTGTGTGTGATTTCCTTCTTTGACCTTGCTTCTTGCAGTATTGTGTCTCTATCCATGGCATCCATCATTCTGACTATGATATGTCTTGGAGTTTTTTTATTAGGGTCTCTTTTAGCTGGCATGCTTCAAGCTCCTTGGATCTGGATGCCCGCATTCTCCAGCTCTGGAAACTTTTCAGCAATGATATGTTTAACTGTGGCTTTTTCTTTTCTATTTTTTAATTTTTAAAATTTTATTGAATCACCATGAGATAGTTATAAGCTTTCATGGTTGGGTTACAATCTCACTATGATCAAACACCCATCCCTCCACTAGTTCACATTCCCCACCACCAATATCCCAGGTATACCCCCCCTTTCTCACCCTCCCCTTACCTCTATGACAGACAATATTCCCAATACTCTCTCTCTACTTTTGGGCATTATAGTTTGCAACACAGACACTGATTGGTCATCATGTTTGCTCCATTCTCTACTTTCAGCATGCATCTCCCATCCCAGCTGGTTCCTCCAGCCATCATTTTCTTAGTGATCCCTTCTCTATTCCATCTGCCTTCTCCCTCTGCTCATGAAGCAGGCTTCCAGCTATGGGGCAAACCCCCTGGCCCTTGTATCTACTGTCCTTGGGTGTCAGCCTCATGTGATGCTACCCTATACTCCACAAATGAGTGCAGTCCCTCTATGTCTGTCCCTCTCTTTCTGACTCATTTCACTTAGCATGATACTCTCCATGTCTATCCATTTATAAGCAAATTTCATGACTTCATCTCTCCTAACAGCTGCCTAGTATTGTATTGTGTAGATGTACCAAAGTTTCTTTAACCTAACTGTGGCTTTTTCATTTTTTGGGGTTGTCTCCCTGTCCTTCTGTACTCCAATGATTTTAATGTTGCTTCTCTTGGGATATACCCCTAGGTCTCTGATTTGCCTTAGAGCTATTTTGAGGTCTCTTCCCATTGTTTGTTGTTGCCTGTACGCTTCCTGCAGTTCATCTTCAAGCTCGCTGATTCTGTATTCAGCTGTACCCATTCTACCGATGAGGGCACCCACTGAGTTTTTTTATTTCATCTACTTAATCCTTTACTTGTGACCCTTCTGTTTGTAGCTTTCTAATTTCTGCTCTCATTTCTTCCTGTATTTTCTCGGCTGCCCATTCCACTGTTTCTTTCATGTCCTCCTTTAATTTACTGGATGCCTGTTCCACGGTTTCTTTGAGTTCTTTAAACAGATGTGATCTTTTATATTGGGCTTGTACAGCTTGTTGTGTTCACTTGCATTTTAGTGGATTATTAGCCTATTGGGTTTGAGATTGCTAGGATGTTACTCACCGAGTTAGGTGATGAAGATTGAGATGTGACTCCAGAGTGCTGGGAGTGGGGAAAATAACTGCAGCTGCCTGACAAGGCCATGCTCACTACCATGGAGGTCACGCTCCCTGCCATGCTGTAGGTGAGGTGCCGGCTGGGGGGACACCCAACTGGGACAGGGAGAAAGCTGGAGGCCAGCTGGAGGATGGCATGGCAGGCAGGATGGCGGACCGGGCAGCTGGGAGGGTCTGGATCTGAGGGATTGGCTGTGTCGTGGGTGAGGGAATGGGTCCGGTCACCCAACTGGGTGGTGAACTACATTCTCGTTTCAATAAACCATCTTGGGCCATGCAGAAGTAATCTTGGGAACAGGGAATAAAATCTATGATAACAGCTTTCACACCAACAGATTCTTACCCAGTACAAGACACCAAAGCCTTCCTATCCTAGTGAACACCTATTACTCTGTTCTATTTTGAAGCAGACAAGCATATAGGAAAGGGCCATGGCAATGAATTCCTGGGAAATAATAAAAACTAGAGCCCCGAAGCTGCCAAACGCTCACCTGTAAGCATGGGAACTAAGGCCTGAGAAGTCCTTCCTGATGCCAACAACAGACCAAGAGAAGGGAAGGCTGGACTCCCCTCCAAGAGAAGGTCCAGCAGGAGCAAAGGCCAGGAAAGGAATTTCAAAGAGGACCATCAACCACTTCCAAGTCTCCCCTCGTGGCAACTAACACAGGCACGGACTATTTCCCTAGAGAGAAGTGCACTGGGGGCAGGTTGGGGAAACCCTGTAAAGGCCACCTTGAACAGAGGAAGGAAGCACATATGCTGCCCTTGCCCATTGCTGCTTCTGCCCATGTGACTGAGCACATGTGGCACCTGAACATATGAAACCCACGTTTTCTCTTGGGAGCATATCTCTCTCTGTCTCTCTGTCTCTGTCTCTCTGTCTCTCTCTGTCTCTCTCTCTGTCTCTCTCTCTTTCTCTCTGTCTCTCTGTCTTCCTGAAAGCCTCCAAATAAAATCAGTTTTACTTCATTGTCTGTTCCTGAAATTCTTTTCTGCGAGATAGGACAAGGTACCTGGAAACCCTGGGCAAGCCTAGGACTGGCTCTCCTTTCCTGCAAGGAGCAGAAGAGAAGGTGAGGGGGCGGAAAGTGTATAGAGGGTTTTGGGGTTTTTTTTTTGTTTTTTTTTTTGGGTCACACCTGGCGATGCACAGGGGTTACTCCTGGCTCTGCACTCAGGAATTACCCCTGGCTGTGCTCAGGGGACCATATGGGATGCTGGGATTTGAACCTAGGTCGGCCGCGTGCAAGGCAAACGCCCTACCCGCTGTGCTATCTCTCCAGCCCCTTTTATTGATCATGGCTCTTCCAAAGGGCACAATACATTGACGTCACCAAAGGCACCAAAAGATCTTACAGGAAGACCGTTGGGGCAACATAATTCTCTTGTATCTGCAGGCTGTTAATCTAGGCCCCGGAAAGAAGATACAAAACCAAAACTGAAGCCTCCATTGGGCTGAAAGCACTCGGATTTACATCCCAAAGACCGGGCTGGGCTGCAGCAAGAAATCTACATATCAATTACAAACTAGACAGCACCTGAAATTTACATCCCAAAGACTAGGCTGGGCCAGAGTCTGGAATCTACAAAGTCAAGTCAAACCTGGCTAGCACCTAAGATCTGCGGGTCAAAGATCAGCTAGGTTTCTGTGACAAAAGGTTTCTGACAAAACTCCAGAAGGCAGCTGGAAAAGGGGAAATATTCCAACATCTCCCCCCTTTTTGTTTAGGACAGATTTTAACCATAAAATAAAATGCTAGGCACAAAAAGTTCAATAACACTAGCAGAACACCTATTCTCTAGGACATATACGCTTTCAGCAGGACCCATCCAAGGATGAAATCCCAAGGTTGTGTTTCTCCTCTCCTTGTCAGACAAACATATAAGCATTTACAATATTAATCATTTTGTATGGGCATAGCAAGAGATGCATAAAACTTTTAGAATTGCTCTCCGGGGGTCACCTCATCTCAGACTACAGCACTCAGGCCAGATTAGTCTTTCCTAGCCCTAGCAGGGCCCTGTCTCGTCGTTGCTTTTGGATCATGACATGACACCCCATGCATGACCAAGCTATTAACATATAGTTAAGCATTAGGCGCTTTGGCCAGGCCCATCTCGATGCCAGGGTAGCACACAACTTACCGCTTGCCCTGGGTCCTTCTTCGTCCCACGTTGGGACCCTGCCTTTTAGAGGGCTAGGAACTGAGGGCAACCAAGACTACATACAGTCAAGAAAGCAGATGCCTGGGAATTAATAATATTCAAAGCCAATTAAATCCCAATTGCAAAGGCATAATATTCAATGTCTTCCTCTGTCCATACAAAAAGACATGGTTTTATACTAAACTATTCAAAAGACAGGAAGAGAGGAGAAAGACAATATCTCACTCATACATATAAAATCATAGATTTAACTCATCAAAAATACTTTGCCATATAACTGAAAACCCAATACCAGAAGGATAGTTATTACAGGTACTATGAATTTACAAATCCATTATTCTAACTGCTCATATATATATATATTATACACTAACAAATGATTCTTAACATTATCCCATAAAAATTCAGTCAAATTTTACAGCATCAGTGTTGTACAAAATAAAGCATAATTCCAATCTACAGGAAATCAAAAGGGCGCACAAGCTAAAACAGGAAGAGTTAAATTTCTGTTAAAATACATCAGGTTAAAAATCCAAATTAAAGTGATGCAGTAAGAAAAAAATCTATTGCATCCATACACTGATTATCTTTAAATTGCCATACCAGGCTTATTTCTACTCTTTTGATTGTATGAACATAACTTTGATGGGTGTTGTTAGGGCGCGGATTGAGATCTCCCTATAACGACAAAGAGACTCCAGAGACTGCAAACAGCAAGCAGGGTTTATTGTAAGACTGGCTAGCCAGGGTCCAGCCGCCTACACAGACACGCAGGTCCAGCAGGTTGGGCAAAAGACCCCGAGCTTCTCCAAAGGAGATCTTATATAGGCCTTCCCCGGCCGTTACAGCAGAGCCCGCGCATTTCATAGCCAATAGATTTATAATATTGCAAACTTTCTTAACCAATCCATTTAAAAGGACATCACTCCTTAGCCTATGGTTTTAGAGATCAGTATTTGCACCAATATTCAGGAATGTCCTGGTTCTGGGGGCAGTCCTGGGTCTTGTGATACGGGTCATGTGATATGGGTCTGATTATCTGGTCTGACCACCACCGTTCTTGCGAACCGGGGTGCCTGAATCTGAATTCCTTGCTCAGGGGCAGAAAATCAAGTTATTCTAGAATGCGGGCTCCTGTAAAAAGAGTCTTAAGAAAGCTAAATAGATTCTTGTGTTCTGTCCTGGGCCCGATCCTCACAGGTGTGACCGATATACCTAAGCTCCTAGTGGCAAGGGGAGTAAGGACAAACCAATGATATCCAACACAAGTACATAACTCTTTTTTTTCTCCTTTCTGCACAACCAAGTTTGTACCTGTTTAATAGACCTCATAATATGGCGGACACCATGCTGCTCTCCAGGAAAAAGGGGAAAAAAAAGAGAAAGATGGATATTTCCTCTCCTTGGCCAGTGTGGGGCTATGGCTTTGTTCACAGTCTGGAGACACGGCTGCTACTTTGATTACCTTCAATATTTCAACAAAAACTCACTATTATTGTTTGGAGTTTCACCTCAAAGTCAGACCTGCTAAAAAGGAACCGTTTCACATTGCTGACAATTAAGAAATATTAGGTCACGTGGCCGCATGGTTTTGGATTTCTGTATAAAGTCCAGGGAAAATTCTGCCAGAAATTGCATCACTGCAAGCTTTTACTTCCCTTTTGTGGTGCTCATAGGATGGAAAAGCCTGGAGAGAGAAACCCTACCTGCCTGGCGCCACATGGGGCAGTGACTCAGTTCACAGTCTAGAGGCATTTCTTCGAGCTGCTGGTGTCCAGATTAGTTTAGTTGGCCTCTGGGATCATGCTCATGCAGCAGTGGGAAGGCCACACATGTGTGGCCGCTGAGCTTAAATATCGGTGGAGGGTGGGGACAGTACCCCCCCCCCCCCCGGGATCTCCCATGCGTCCTGCAGCAGCCGGCTGGTACCTCCATTTTGTGCTCAAAAAGCGGTGATCACCATGCTCCATTTTGTGCTCAAAAAGTGGTGATCAACATGCTGTGCCCGGAAAGGAAGGGTTGAGAGGGAGAAACCCTTCCCCCCTGGCACCACATGGGGCAGTGACTCAGTTCACAGTCTAGAGGCATTTCTTCGAGCTGCTGGTGTCCAAAGTAGTTTATTTGGCCTCTGGGATCATGCTCGTGCAGCAGCAGAAAGGACTTCTAGTTTTATAGTTTTATACCTTCAGTCTAATAAAGGATTCCATGTTGATTGGTAAGAGAGCTTGAATAAGACCCTCATACCCTGTCTTTTTTGTTTGTTTGGTTTTTGTTTGGGGGCCACACCTATCCATGCCCACAGCTGGCTCTGTCCACATGAAGTAATCCTGGCATGCTCAGAGGTCCATATGGGATGCCAGGGGTCAAACCTGGGTTGTTCCTGTACAAGGCAAATGCCCTCCATGCTGCACTATCACTCCAGCTCCATGCCCAGGCTTTTGACCCAAAGCCTGACACCTATTAAAAAACAGTTTATTAACATGTTTAATAATACATTACCTTAGTCTGAATTTTGACCATTAGCTAAAGTTTTAAGCTTCCTCTTAGAGAATATTTCAGCTCTCCACCTTAGAACCTTGTTTTCATTTGACAAGGTGAGTTCCAATGATCAGGGCTCAAGGTTGATACTTCATCACAGGATGAAGAAATTTTGTGGGAGTTTTATCTGCACATGAATGAAACAGTGAAACTTGTATCACCCTGTAAAGTTGTCAAAAAATTCACTGCGCACTATCATTTATAACTGAATGTTAGCTTTCAATTGTAAGATGCGCTTATAACCTGAAAGGTCTATGAAGTTCCTGAGCTGTTGTTTATCTATAAAATGGTGTATTATTCCATCGAGTTTGAGTGAGAGTTTGGCTGGATAAAGTATTCTCAGTTAGATGTTCATTTCATTGAGTTTTTTCACTATAACCCACCATTGTTTTCAGGCTTGGAGGGTTTCTACTGATAGGTCTGCTGTAAATATAAAGGGTTATCCTTTGTATGTGATTTCTTTCTTTGACCTTGCTGCTTGCAGTATTGTGTTTCTATCTGCAGCATCCATCATTCTGACTATGATATGCCTTGGAGTGTTTTTATTAGGGTTTCTTTTAGCTGGCACCCTTCTGGCTTCTTGAATCTGGATGCTTGCATTCTCTAACTCTGGGAACTTTTCAGCAATGACTTCTTTAACTGTGGTTTTTACATTAGAGTTGGTTCCCTGTCCTTCTGGTACTCCGATGATTCTAATGTTGTTCCTCTTGGAATCATCTCCTAGGTCTCTGGCTCGCGTTAGAGCTATTTTGAGGTCTTTCCCCATTGTATGTTGTTGCCTGTACGATTTCTGCTGCTCATCTTCAAGTTCACTGATTCTGTTTTTGGCCATAGACATTCTACTATTGAGAGCCCCTACAGAGATTTTAAGTCCATCTATTGAATCCTTCATTTGTGACATTTCTTTTTGTAGTTTTCTTATTTGTGCTCTAATTTCTTCCTGTATTTTCTCCGCAATCCGTTCCCCCATTTCTTTTACTTCTTCCTTTAATTTTCTGTATGACTGTTCCATTGATTCTTTGAGTTCCTTGAACATCCTTAGCATTTCATCTCAAAATTCTTTGTTGGAGAGATCATATTTGTGGGTACACCCTGTTGAGGATTCGGAACTCTTTTCTTCCTCCTCTATTCACAGTGGAGATTTGCGGTTTCTTCATGTTGTTGTGGATCTATAGAGGTAAATCCTTTAAGTTCTCTGGCACTGTTCCCTCTTATTGCCGGAAAGAGTTCTGAATAAGCTCGATCGAAGGTGGAAGGTGGCCAACCTTCTCCTCGTTTAGAGTACGTCTTTCCTCTTGGGAATTATTCTCTGCCATATGATAGGCATCTAGTGCAACATTGGAGATGTTTCCTATTGGTCTTTATGCAACTCTTGTATACACTTGATTTTTGGTGGAATTGGAGTAGGCCAGAAGATTATTGTCATATTGTGTTTGAGATAGCCAGGATGCTTTCCACAGAATTAGGTTATAAAGGTTGGGATGGAAGTCGAGAGTGTTGCTAGTGGAAAATATAACTGCGGCTACGTGAGCGGCCTCCAGCCCCACAGAAGGCCACTCCCACTTTCGATGAGGCCACGCCCACTTCAGTGGAGGCCACACCTCCAACCAGTACCGTTGTTAATGTCTGGTCCACAGACACAGATGTCTGCTGCCAGCGTTGTCCTGGCAGTAGGCGTTGGGGAGCACATGGCTGGACGGAAAGGGAGCGGACCGGAAGGGAGCGCACGGCCATTCACAGACCTGTTGAAAGGACCAGCGATCAAATTTGCCAATTTTTTTTTTTTTGCCTTTTGGGTCACACCCAGCGATGCACAGGGGTCACTCCTGGCTCATGCACTCAGGAATTACCCCTGGAGGTGCTCAGGGGACAATATGGGGTGCTGGGAATCGAACCCTGGTTGGCCGCATGCAAGGCAAACGCCCTACCCGCTGTGCTATCACTTCAGCCCCTTGTCAAATATTTATAATGCATTTAATGATATAGCCACGTGTTTTTTCTCTTAAATAATTTGCAATGTGGTAAATCATGTTAATAGGCTTTCTGATGTTAAATTACGATTGTGTTTCTGGCATGGCTCTCACTTGCTCATTGTAGGGAGCCATTTTACCTTACTGATCTTATCCTGTCACTATTTGTTTAATCACTAGCTAACCCCATGCCACACCTAGCAAAGGTTGCCACTCCTAATCTTACTGATCTTATCCTATCAGCATTTGTTTATTACTAGCTAAATCCCGTGCCACACCCTGCATTTCTGTTGGGGGTCCTGGTACCACCTCCTCCCAACAGGGAGGTATAAAATACTGTAACTGCCATAGAATAAAGGCCTTTTCTCCCTCCTCCGGGCTCTGTGTCTGTTCTTTCGGCTGCGCCCTACGAAGGGTTCTCCCTGCTGAACAGAACGAGACCTCCACATCGACTTCCACACCTGGCGCCCAACGTGGCTGTCGAATTCACGGAAAAAGTGAGTATTTCTGAGGGTCGCCTTTCTCTTGGCACACACCGTGGTGCGGGAATGGCCTACTTACCCTCTGATTCCTCCCTCCCTCCCTACTCCTGGGAATCCCCAGTTATTTGCATCCTTTGTCTCGCTAATTTTATTTGGATCTTAAATGAGATTTTTAAGGCGAGAAAAAGTCAGCCATTTTCAGAGATTCAGCACCGTGTTTCCGAAATTGAGATTTTTTTGAGGAAAAAGTATGAGAGTTCAGAGGCTTCCTCAGTCTTTGGGGATGAGGCACCCCCCCATGCAGGGGACTGACTCCTCAAATTCTACTTCCATAGGCTCTGACCATCCTGCTCCCTTATCTAAGCCCTCCTGCGCAGAGGCACCTCCGAGACTTTATCCTGTGACTTCTGATATCCCCAATCCCTCTCCTCCGGAACTTAAATCCTTGCCCTTGGAGGACAAGGCTACCCAGGTAGATGAGGAGGAGAGGTGTCAGCCGTCAGCTTCACCACTCCATTATCTGTCCCATGACACTGCCTTTTTTAATCCCCCATACGCCAGTGAGGCAGGCCGCCAGCTTGCCCAGGACACCGCCGCCTTATGCGCAGTTCCCCAACAGAAACAGGAAAATGTCCAACTTTTGACTGAAATAAGGCAGTTGGTTCAGGAACTAATGAGTGCCCTGCAGCCTTCTACCCTCTCCCAAGAATCTAGTGCAAATTCTAGATTCTCCACCCTGCCACACTCTAGCTTCAAAACCTATGGCTGCCTTCCCAGTTACCAGGTCCCATTCTCGGGCCCCCAAATACCCCACCTCTGCCACGGCTCCACCTGATGATGATCCCTCAGACAGAGAAGTTGAGGAGGCCGATCAGCCTGAGGAAGGGGCACATTCTCAAGAGGGAAATTCCCCTCAGGACGTAGCTCCACAGGCACCAATCCGCCAAAGCTATCGTAGATTGAAATTCGAAGACCTGAAAGATTTAAAGGCTGCTGTCTCTTCTTGCGGCCCCACTGCTCCTTTTACGCTTGGCCTTTTGGACTCCTTTTGTGAGCGATGGCTCACGCCGAACGACTGGTTCTCAGTCGCTAAGGCTGTCCTGAGTAGGGGAGACTATCTCTTGTGGAAAGCAGATTATTTAGAACTATGCCAAGAAATGGCGCGCCGCAACGTCGAGGCAGGAGGCTCTTCCTCATCCTGGATCTTTGCTAAATTTCAGGGTCAGGCACCCTTTGATTCTAATGAGGTGCAGGCTCAATTTCCCCCAGGGCTACTTGCCCAAATACATGTGGCTGCCCTCCGGGCCTGGAAGGGACTTCCCTCTAAAGGGTCGGTGGTAACATCCTTAGCCAAAGTTCGTCAGGGAGCTAACGAGCCCTATAGTGATTTCATAGGGCGCCTCACGGAGGCGGCTGAAAAACTCATGGGAAACGAAGAGACGGATAATGAGCTGATCCGCCATTTGGCCTATGAGAATGCTAATCCCATCTGCCAGGCCGCACTCCGCCCCTATAAGCGTGGGAAGACCCTCTCAGAATACATTCGGCTATGCTCCGAGGTTGATCCCACCACCCAAAAAATAGGGCATGCTATAGGGGCTGCCTTCAAACAGTTCTCTATTCAACCATCGAGCAGTCAGAACAAGCTGTGCTTTGGCTGTCGGCAGCCTGGACATTTCTTAAGAAACTGTCCCAATAAAAAATCGCGGCCCAGACCTAGAAGTCCTTGCCCTAAGTGCAAACGGGGTTTCCACTGGTCGTCAGAGTGCCGCCAGAAGGCCAGGCCAGGAAACTGGATACAGGGCCAGCCCCAGGGCCCCCAGTCCGCTCCCTCTCCCGTGTCTGGGGCACCTCAGAATCATGGGCCTTTCAACCCATCGGCGTCCAGACCCAATTCGCTCCCTCTCCCATGACCGGGGCACCTCAAAATCATGGGCTGTTCAACCCATCGGCACCCAACCCCTCTGCAGAGCCATCCCATACTCAGCCGGATTGGATCTCTGTGCCACCTCCCGCACAATATTAGTTAAAGAACAGGGTCTCCAGATAGTGTATGTCAACGCCTGTGGCCCTTTGCCATCTGGAACTTTTGGCCTAATTATTGGGCGAGGCAATATGCTCCCTCAGGGCGTGCAAGTACTCCCAGGGATTATAGGTGCTGATTTTCAAGGGCAGATTGGAGTAGTAGTTGAATCACTCTCCCCATTTTCAGTCTTGGACGCTGGCGCGCGGCTAGCACAGCTAATACTCATTCCAATAACAACAGTACAAAAACCACCCCCAATGTCAGAGACTTTTGCATTTTTTGCCCAACGCATTCTTAATCACAAGGGCCTGATGACTTTAGAGATCAACGGGAAGGAGTTTTTAGGTCTGATTGACACTGGTGCGGATGTAACAGTCATTGCTGAAAAAGACTGGCCAAAAAGGTGGCCCCTCACCCCCTCACTGACTCACCTTCAGGGTATAGGTCAATCCCAAAACCCTATGTTAAGCTCATTTACGCTTGATTGGCGCACCAAGGAGGGAAGATCCGGGATGGTACGCCCCTATGTTCTGCCCGGGCTCCCACTCAATCTCTGGGGCAGGGATATACTTTCACAAATGGACCTTATACTAATTGATGCCAAGGGCCTAGACATGCTCCTTGCAGCAGGTTATTCTCCCGGAAAGGTTCAAGGAAAATACCTCCAGGGCACGCCTGCGCCGCTAGCCCTCGACCCAGTGAAAAATGACCGCACAGGCTTAGGTTTATTCTCAGTAACTGCCACTGCTCCTCCTGCACCCCATACGGATAAGATCATATGGAAGTCCAATGAGCCTGTATGGGTGGACCAGTGGCCGCTTCCCACTGAAAAATTACAGGCCGCCAGGTTGTTAGTGCAGGAACAACTCGCAGCGGGACACATAGAACCCACCTCTTCCCCCTGGAACACACCCATTTTTGTTATAAAAAAGAAAAACGGCAGTTGGCGATTGCTACAGGATCTACGAGCAGTAAATAAAACCATGGTCATTTTCGGGGAGCTTCAACCTGGACTGCTGTCCCCAGCAGCCATCCCTTCAGAAATGTATAAGATAGTACTCGATTTAAAAGACTGCTTCTTCTCAATTCCCTTGCATCCTGATGATCGCCCCCGTTTTGCCTTTAGTTTGCCAGCTATTAATTATAAAGAGCCCATGCAACGTTTTCTTTTTTTTTTTGTATTTTATACTATTTTTTTTTGAGATCTCCTAAGTATCTTTTTATTTTTATTTTTTTTTAAATTTATTTATTTTTAATTAGAGAATCACCGTGAGGGTACAGTTACAGATTTATACACTTTTGTGCTTATACTTCCCTCATACAAAGTTTGGAACCCATCCCTTCACCAGTGCCCATTCTCCACCACCCGTAAACCCAGTGTCCCTCCCACCCTCCCCAATCCCATCTCCCCCCCACCCCACCCTGCCACTGTGGCAAGGCATTCCCTTCTGTTTTCTCTCTCTAATTAGCTGTTGTGGTTCCATGCAACGTTTTCAATGGAAGGTCTTACCCCAGGGAATGGCAAATAGCCCCACACTGTGTCAAAAATTTGTGGCTCAAATTCTTGCTCCCATTAGGGCACAATGGCCCGACATCTATATGATCCATTATATGGATGATATACTGCTTGCTGGATCTGACCCACAGGCCACTATGCTCTGTTGCAATCAGGTGATCCATGCGTTTACTCAGTCTGGTTTTCAAATTGCCCCCGAAAAAATTCAGATCGCTGACCCTTATACCTTTCTTGGATTTCGTCTTCAGGGGTCCCGTGTACTTTTGTAAAAAACGCAGCTGAAGCTTACTTCATTAAAGACACTACATGATTTTCAACAACTGCTTGGGCATATTACATGGCTCAGTCCCTATCTGAAACTTACCAAAGGAGACCTTATGCCCCTGTATGACCTTTTGCGCGGTGATGCTGACCCTTCTTCCCCTCGGAGTCTGATACCAGCAGCCCGAGAATCCCTAGTTCTCATAGAAAAAGCGATTGAAGGTCACTTTGTTTGCTCTCTAGATTATCAGCGCCCTTTTCACCTCCTTATCTTCGCTACTCCTCATTCTCCCACGGGCTTAATTTGGCAGGAAAACCCTGTTTCTTGGATTCACCTTCCTGCCACACCAAAGAAAGTTCTTGTACCCTACTATCTCTTAGTGGCATCCTTAATTATTGGAGGAAGGAGTTTCTCTCGCAGACACTTTGGTCTTGAACCGGCTTCTGTTATTCAACCCTACAATAAGGAACAGATAGATTGGCTTCTTCAAAATACTGATGATTGGCCCATCGCCTGCGCTTCCTTTTCAGGAATTTTAGATAATCATTATCCCCCCAATAAGTTGATACAATTTATGGCTTTACATCAATGGGTTTTTCCTGTTGTCACTAAGACCAGCCCTATCCCTGGGGCTAAAGTGATTTTCACTGATGGATCCTCTAATGGCCAGGCCGCCTATGCCTGTGAGGGTGAGACTGTTTCTTTTTCCACAAAGGAGTCCTCTGCTCAGCTGGTTGAACTCACAGCTGTTCTAATGGTTTTTAAAAATTTTTCCCTTCTTCCTTTCAATTTATACACGGATAGTGCCTATGTGGCCTTCTCTATACCATTACTGGAGACTATTAGTTACATAAAACCCTCCTCCCCCGCAACGTCATTGTTTTTGCAAATCCAACAGTATATTCGCTCCCGGCGAGCTCCATTTTTCATAGGTCATCTTCGTGCCCACACTAACCTCCCTGGGCCACTGGCGGCAGGTAATCACTTGGCAGATTTGGCCACCCGATCTTTCACAGCACTAACTCTACAAGCAGATCTGCTGCAGGAGGCCACAACTGCACATGCCCTTCACCATCTGAATGCTCAAACTCTCCGCCTTATGTTTAAAATCACACGTGAGCAGGCACGGCAGATTGTGCGCCAGTGCCCTTCCTGTGTATCCCTTCTACCCGTGCCTCACTTAGGGGTCAATCCCCGAGGACTAGTCCCTAATGCCATCTGGCAAATGGATGTCACTCATATTCCTTCTTTTGGGCAGCTTAAATATGTGCATGTGACTATTGATACCTTTAGTGGGTTTATTTGCGCCTCAGCCCAGACTGGAGAGGCCTCAAAAAATGTCATTGCTCATGTCTTGCACTGCTTTTCTGTACTGGGCAAACCACAGCTAATAAAAACAGACAATGGTCCAGGATACACTGGAAAAAAGTTTGAGCATTTTTGTAAGAAGCTGCAGATTTCCCATCATACAGGGATCCCCTATAACCCTCAAGGGCAGGGGATAGTGGAGCGAGCCCATCTCACTCTTAAAACATATATTCAAAAGCTCCGGACAGAAAAGGAACTGTACCCAGCCTCACTTTCCCCTAAGACATTACTATCTCACGCTTTGTTTGTCATGAACTTTCTTATACTGGACAAAGAAGGTCGCAGTGCAGCGGACCGTTTTCGGCATACTTCCACCAGCCACACTTATGCAAAAGTAAGGTGGAAAGACCCTCTGAAAGGGCCCTGATCCAGTCCTTATATGGGGCCGAGGATCAGCCTGCATATTTGATGCTGCTGATAGTGTAGCCCGCTGGCTCCCTGAACGACTGATAAGGCAGGTTGACACACCTGCTCTGGCTGAACCGACTTCCACCCAGAGAATAAATGAATCCTCTGAGGACAGTGTCCCTTCTGCCACTGCCCAGGAACTTGCTTCTGCTCAGTCAGCCTCGTCGGGAGTGACCAACTAGTGGTCTCACTCACAGAACAGTTATTCAGACTTGGCCTGGCTGGAGCAGGAACCGGCATTACTTCAAGACTGAAGATGATGCCCGTAGGGCAGGATCGGGAGTCTCAGTGTGAATGTGGTGAGTGGGGTGTGCACCCGCGTGAAAGAAGGACCGGTCTGAGCGTGTGCAGGAGTAAGATTTGTGCGTGTGCTCCTAGTGTGTGTGCAATTGTCTCATTATCTTTCTTAGTTCTGCTTAGTTTTCAACAACTTTGAGAAGGTTTTGCCAGCTTATATCAACAAAAGTGCTTTCTTGACCCGTTTTTTCAACAAGCAGGAAACTGGCTGCTCAGGCAGAGAAACGGGGAGCAATGTTCCCAATCGGCCGACAGGGCTCACTTTGCCCTGGGGACTGCTCTTTCCTTTCTCAGTCTATCATTTTTTTCCTGCCATTCTTGAAGGGTCAGATTGATCGATCAAGTACATATTTGTGCACATGTGTGATGTTTATTGTCTGACTGTCTGTCTCTCTGTGGAACACTCGAGTATTAGAGCTAGTTTAAAGTCAGTAATTCTTAGATCTGGGCAAACAAAATCAAGGGAGGTCAGAGTGATATGGAGCCCAGCAATTTAAAAGATCTCAGTATCTTTGGAGCTTGCTAGATCAGGTCTAAACAAAGATTTCTAATCAGAATGTGGCGCCTACAAAGAAATTGAAATTTTCAATCTAGATTTCATATTGGAAGAACATTAATAGTTATTAACAGTTGAAATCCTCTTGAATTCTAGTAAGCTAAACATATCTATTGGACTTACATTCCTCACCCTCCACTTTTACAGGTTGTAGATTGGACCATGCCAGGACCCAGTATCTGGGCTAACAATTCCTTTCTTTTACCCCCTCCATGGGATTCACAGATGCCTCAGCTGCCGAATAAAGAAGAAACACCTTTTAATTTTTTCTCTAGGATACTCACTTGATCCTGTCTGCATTGGAGTGCCTCCCTGTCTCCCCCTTCACTTTCAGACTTGGATTCATACCAAGTCCCAAATTCATACTACCTCTGATCACTCACAAAAAGATTTTTCTTTTCTGGTAATTGTGCATTATTTACCTGTCTCAATTCTTCCCTCTCAATCCAAGATTCTCCCCACAGTATAATTTTATTAAGGGCCAGATCGCATATGGTTACCAGTGAACCTGACCAGAGAATGGCAACGCTCCGCAGATAAAGGGCTCCTGACTGAAGACCTGACACAACTGCTCCGGCACTCCTGACAATTCCTTGGGCCCCTGATCGCAGCTATCCTGGACTCATTGCTGTAACCACCACTGATGCTGTTGCAGGAATAGTTCTTCAAGCCTCGGTCCAGACACACAACTTCGTCTAAACATGACAAAATGACTCTTACCACCTTGGGACAATGCAGGCTACTGTCAAACATGATGTTGAGCAACAAATGGACACTCTACAGAAAGTGCTACTTTGGGTCCAGGGCTGGGTTAATATCTTAGAGTAACAAATGAGATTTTCGAGTGTTTAAGGATCTTTGGCTTGATTTGTAGGACCTCATCTTCCCCCAGTTCTTTACCTTGAGGATGCCAGGCTCCCAAGGATTTATTCTTGTGGATCAGGTTGCCAGGAAAAGCACTGCAAGGGAGGGCTGATACTCCGGCCCGGCTCCCTGCGAGGTATTCCGGTATAGCTTAGAGGTTACTCCAAAACTAAGGATTGATGGGGCCTATGAGGAGCCCCCTGCATAGACCCGATCATCCTTTCCTTCCTCTCCCTGCAAAAATGGAGTCTTTATGTCACAAGGGATACCGGACAATGCCTCCCCTGACCACATTTAATTTAAAACAAAACAGGGGGAGATGTAGGGAGCCATTTTACCTTACTGATCTTATCCTGTCACTATTTGTTTAATCACTAGCTAACCCCATGCCACACCTAGCAAAGGTTGCCACTCCTAATCTTACTGATCTTATCCTATCAGCATTTGTTTATTACTAGCTAAATCCCGTGCCACACCCTGCATTTCTGTTGGGGGTCCTGGTACCACCTCCTCCCAACAGGGAGGTATAAAATACTGTAACTGCCATAGAATAAAGGCCTTTTCTCCCTCCTCCGGGCTCTGTGTCTGTTCTTTCGGCTGCGCCCTACGAAGGGTTCTCCCTGCTGAACAGAACGAGACCTCCACATCGACTTCCACAGCTCATGATAAATTTTAATTTTTAATCATCACTGTCATCCCGTTGTTCATTGATTTACTCGAGTGGGCACTACAGCCTTGAGATTTTAGCAACCACTCCTTACTCATCTTTGCCAATGATTAGAGGCTCTTTCAGGGTCAGGGGAATGAGACCTATCTTTACTGTTTTTGGCATATCAAATATGCCACGGGTAGATTGCCAGGCTCTTCCCTGTGGGCAGGATACTCTCTGTAGCTTGCCTGGCTCTCCAAGAGTTGTGTATATAAATGTTACTGTATTTGGGATATGAATACGCCATGGGGAACTTGCAAGGCTCTCCCAAGTAGGCAATAGACACTTGGTAGCTTGTCAGGTTCTTCAAGTGGGAGAACAAAGTGGCCGCAGGCTTCTGGAAGCTTGATCTTATAATCTCTGGATGTTGGTTGTTGGTGAGATTACATGGCGCCAGGACAGCTTGTGGGTTTGGCTGCCAAGCTACTGGAAAATGGGGTGTCGGGTGGGAAGGCCCAGTATTATATTAATTCAAAGAAAAAAATAAAAGTCATGTCATAATATTAATAGATGCAGAGAAAACATTTGACAAGATCCAGCTCTCATCGACACTTATGAGATTTTTCAAAAATACAGATCAAACACTCCTGATATTCATATGGAGCAATAAATGCCTCTGAATATCCAAAGCAATCCTTGGGGAAAAGAAGATGGGCAGCATCACTTTCCCAACTTCAAACTGTATTAAAAAGCCACAGTAATTAAACAGTGTTACGGAAATAAAGACAGACTCTGAGATCAATGGAATAGTACTGAAAATTCAGAGACAGACCCACACGAATATGGTCAGTAAATCTTTGATAAGGAAGCAAAATGTATTAAAATGGAGCTAAGGAAGCCTCTTAAAATAATGGTGCTGGGAAAACTGTTCAGTTACATGTGAAAAATAAAGAACTCAGACATCTTTCTAAAGCTAT
This sequence comes from Sorex araneus, assembly GCF_027595985.1. Lineage (NCBI taxonomy): Eukaryota > Metazoa > Chordata > Mammalia > Eulipotyphla > Soricidae > Sorex > Sorex araneus. Next base: position 264,268,234 of record NC_073303.1, read on the forward strand.
GCACAAAAGTCAAATCAAAATAAATTAAAGACCTTGATATTAGACCTAAGTTTTAGGCATATGGAGGAAAACACAGGCAGAACTTGCATGACATTGAAGCTGGAGGCATCTTTTTCTTGACGGTGGAGGGTGGGGTACACACCAAGCAGTGTTCAGGAATTCTTACTCCTGCCTCTGCCCTCAGAGGGTCACTCCGGGTGGGCTCGGGGTATCATATGGGGTGCTGAAGATAAACCCAGATTGTCACATGAAAGGAAAGTGACCTATCTTCTATAATATTATAAATTTATAAACTTACATATAAATGTATTAATAAATATAAATATATTATAATATTATAAAATTATCTTAAGAAAATTAAAATAAAACATTTTCCAAGGCAAAGCAGAATTGTGATTTGAAGCAAAGACGCTAACACTGAAACCCATGTACCAATCTTCCCTTTTCTGGAAGTATAGCCAATGTTATGACTGTAAGCCCTAACATAGTTTTCACTTTAGAACACCGTTAGCAGTTTACTTTATCTGACTCATGCTGAGTAAACATAATTTCTTTGCCGGATTCAACAAATTTTGCACAAATTTTTTTCACAAATTTCAAATATTTGTGAAAATTTTTTGTAGGCTCAATAATTTTACTTTTTATGGCAAGATTGTATTTTTGGGATTGGAGCAATAGTATAGCAGCTAAGGCATTATCTGTGCACAGTCAATGGAGTTTTGATCCCAAGCATAGCATAAGGTACCCCAAGAACCTCCAAAACACATTGTATCACTTGTATCACTTGTCTTCCCATTGAGAGAGAGAGAGAGAGAGAGAGAGAGAGAGAGAGAGAGAGAGAGAGAGAGAGAGAGAGAGAGAGAGAGAGAGAGAGAGAGAGAGAGAGAGGCAATAAGCACAGCGGTTGGGCTTTAGTCTTTCATGCAGCCAACCCGTGTTTGATTCTTCCGCCCCTCTCGGAGAGCCTGGCAAACTACTGAGAGTATAGAGCCCGCACGGCAGAGCCTGACAAGCTACCCATGTGTATTGGATATGCCAAAAACAGTAATAATAAGTCTTTCAATGAGAGACGTTACTGGTGCCTGCTCGAACAAATCGATGAGCAACGGGATTACAGTGATGGAACAGTGATGATATATATATTTCATATATTTCAGATTTTCATTTGCCAAATTAAAGTTTTGGGGAATTTATTTCTTCTTTGTTTCCCTTTGTCAGGTTTTGATATAGGCTATACTGATATCATTAATATCATTAAATTATTTTATAATCATGCCAATACTTATATTAAAAAATCTATTTCCTCTTAAGTATATAAAAATATTCAGAACTGGAATACCTAGAGAAATATTATACAAATACACATATAATACATAAATACTATATAATTATATTTATACATACATGTAGCTTGTCTATTTACTTATAAAAGAGAACAAGATTTGTGCTTTGACTCCACAGCTTGGGCCTCTATAGTCGAGGTCATTTTACTTATTACTTTCAAACTTTGAGTTCTATGCATATATTCCTATAGTAAAAATGAAGTTTTATTGCCAGAATAAAGTCTGTAAGTTGTTCAAGTTGTTGATCTTTGAGGTTTCTTCCAACCCAGACCAAATCTCTGAGAGGTGTCACTTCTTCAGACAGTCTGGTTGGAACTGAGTGGGAACTGTGAAAGGAAATGACAATAGGAGAACCCCCATGCATTGGAAAAAATTATGCCAACTGCTATGCTGAATCTTACAGCAACATTGTCTTGAGATTTATCTAAACTTGGTTTTGAAAGGGTGTGACAAGCAAGTCACACCCATAATACCTGCTTGCATAGCTTTCCAACAAAACAATAACAAATAGGAATATAACAAATCCAAGCTCATGGAATTTTCAGTAACATTGGGGCAGTAAATATTGTTATATTGGACTGAATTAAAATTACATATCAGTTTAACCCTCAAATTACTTGATTATAAAAGAATAACATAATATCTAGTTAACTGTTTGCTCTGTGTTCAGAAGTTATATATATGAGAATTCAGCACATTTATAGAAATGAAAGAGGTAACTTACTTTAACCTATCTTATGTTTGTCTATGATCATATGTTGGAATATTTCCCCTTTTCCAGCAGCCTTCTGGAGTTTTGTGACAGAAACCTTTTGTCACAGAAACCTAGCTGATCTTTGACCCGCAGATCTAAGGTGCTAGCCAGGCTTGATTTGACATTGTAGATTCCAGGCTGCAGCCCAGCCTGGTCTTTGGGATGTAAATCCGAGTGCTTTCAGCCCAAAGAAGGCTTTGGTTTTGGTTTTGTATCTTCTTTGGGGGGGGGCGGGGGGGGGGCCTAGATTAAAGGCCTGCAGATACACGTTCTTCCTGTAAGATCTTTTGGTGCCTTTGGTGACGTCAGTGTATTGCGCCCTTTGGGAGGGCCATGATCAATAAAAGGGGTTCGGAGAGAAGGTGAGGGGGGCGGAAAGTGTATAGAGGACGGAGAGTGTATAGAGGGAAGACTGGAATAAACTGCAAGTGAGACCAACCATCATGGCTCCGTTCCTTCCTTCGCCTGCCATATCATCGCCATCAACCTCCCCGGGGTGGGGGAAGCGGCCGGAAGCTACCGAACTCAGGTGGCGGGAGAGACAGCTGCTGCCCTAGGCCCTGTGCCTGGCTCGGTGCGGTGAGGCATCCCTTCCCTCGCCCGCGCCCTTTCTTTTTATTTTTATACAATCATACTTTTAAATTTGTTATTTAGGTAACATGGTAACTATAGTATTAATATTTTAGTTTGTTGTTTAAAGTTATTCTGTTATCATCAAAGTGCTAATGACATTCCTCCTCTGTCTTTTCTTAAAGTTCATTATTATAGGGGCTGGAGCAATAGAACAGCGGTTAGGGCATTTTCCTTGCACTCGACCAACCCGGGTTCGATTTCCAGCATCCCATATGGTCCCCTGAGCACTGACAGAAGTAATTTAAGGCCCTCTGGGAAGCCAATTCTGAGCACACGAGGAAGAGCAGGCACGAATGGGTGTGGTCCTGCACACCCATTCGTGCCTGCTCTGTCGCCCTTCAAAGGAATGGCAATGGGTGTTGGGTGGGGTGGGAATTATGTGACCTTTTAAACCATCATCGCCAGTGCACAACTCAAACACTGCAATCAATAAAGATTATGGGGAAATAAGTAAAAACACTTTCAACTACAACAAAGGTTGCTGATGCAGCCCGGGAGACGTGCACTGGACAGCCCACCCACTTGGTGCACCCCTCCTGACCCATGTAATCAGGGCTCTGCTCTCTGAGCAGAGGCAGGTACCCTGGACAGCTGGAGAAAGGCAGGAGAGTATCTCTGAGGAAGGCCTTGGCACGTGAAGATTTCCGGAGGGATGGGGTGGTGGCGCTGGGACATGTCAGCTGGACAGATGGTTCAGAAGGCTGAAGCACAGGATTTGCAGGTGGGGGCAGCACTGGGTTTGGTCCAGGGCACTGTGTGGTCCCCCAGCACTGAGCTGGATGTAGAGGAGCCCCTGAGCACGGCCAGGTGTGGCACTCCTAAAAACAGACCAATAAGAAGTGAAAGGTGTCAGAGAGCTGACTGCAGCCTCCTCAGACCTCACATCACTGCTGAGCCACACTAGGTCAGTGAGCAAAGTCTCTGGGCCCCGAGTCCCAGCTCAGCTCGTGGGCTGCATTTCCAGGGTCATGACTTTGCAACTCTCCCCTATCTCTGTTTCTGGTATGTCAGCGTCTCACATGTCAGCATCTCACATGTCAGCTTCTCACGTGTCAGTTTCTCACATGTCAGCCTTCCATGTGTCAGCACTCCATATATCAGTCTGCTACGTGTCAGCTTCCCACATGTCAATTTCCCACATCAGCTTCTCTCATGTCAGCTTCCCAACTGTCAGTTTCTCACATGCCAGCCTGCCACACACAGTCTCCCACAAGTCAGTTTCCATAGTCAGATTCTCATGTGCCGCTTTCCACATGCCAGTCTGAAACATGGCAACTTCCTATATGTCAGCTTCCCACATGTCCGTTTTCACATATCAGCTTCCCACGTGTCAACTTCTCACGATTCAGCTTCCCATGTGTCAGTTTCTCACAAATTAGCCTTTCACATATCAGTCTTCCCACCTGTCAGCTTCCTATGTGTTACCTTCTCCCAAGTCAGCTTCTCATGTCAGCTGTCTCACAAGTCAGCTCGTGTATCAGCCTTCCAAAGTACTGGCCTTGATCCAGAGATAGCTTAGACCCTCTGAATATGCGACATGAAAGTAAATGAACAAATGTTTACGTGTATACTTGAGATTCAATCACACATCAATCTACTTTTGGGTCTTACAACCCAGCCATGTTGTACCACCCTGAGAAACAGCTCCTGCTTGAAGGGTTTGCTGGCTCGGGCACAATCTTCACGTACACAAAGAGATATTCAGAGATTTCCATCACACTAGAGACACCACCCCCCCCCCCCCCGGAAGAGGAGAAGAAAGCAAAAACCCAAGTCATTTTGATGCTGGCAGGGCTCCTGAGGTGACTTACCTGAAGTGGGGAGGAGAGAGGTGGCGACCTTGAGAAGGGAACTTGCAACTCTCTCCCTATCCACCTCTGCCACCTGGAACAGTTGGGGAAATCTAGGACTGAGAAGAGTCCACACGGCATGGACCTCGCATCCTGCCAGCCCCACTAGGCAGCCAGTAAGCCGCCCCTGTCACTCACTTGTTCTGCAGGACACAGAGGTTGATCCTTACCACCCGATTTCTTGGGGGCTGTGGACTCAGGCAGAAGTGAGGCATTGCCCTTTGCTGGAAAGGAAAGTCAATACTAGCCCTTGTTCGGGCCTTTTGGACCCTTTACCTTTCTCTCAGAAAGAGTTTCGGGAGGTGAGCAGTGAAGCAAAGACAGGTTTTGTTTAATAATTTTGAGGAAGGGGAGAGAAAGAAAGAGAATAAGGCAACCAAGAGAGAACTAGAGTTTCTCCAAAGGTGGAGAGGGCCCCGGTGTGCATCCGTATTTAAAGAGTAGACGCTAGAAAGCACATGTCTCGGGAGGAGGGACACGGGTGACATGCGTCAGGCAGCAGCACCTGTGCTGAGGAGCGTCTACGAGCACTTCCGATGTTCCAAGTTGGCTTTTAGAGTGCTTCTCCCGCACTTGCCCATATGAGACTTTTGACCTGGGTGAGTGAGTCTTTTGCCAGGGTGGTTGCCAAGAGGTAGAGTTAGGAGCAGTTGGTGATATTCTTGTACCTTCCTTTCCTGACCTTTGTACCTGCTGGAACTTCTTTCGGGGGCGTGGGGAGCTGAGGCATACAGCCTTTTCTGGGTCTGTAGTTGTGCCTTAGTTCCTGTGCTCACTGGTGGGTGTTTCAGCAGCCTTAGGACTGTTGATTTATACCTTCCAAGACTCACTGCCAGGGGCGGGTCCTTTCCCCTCTCTGCCTGCTTCCATTTCTTCTTCAAAGCCCCTTTTCTGCATTGATTAGGAAAATAAGATGGCATCCTTAGGAATTCTAACTTTCTTCTGAAAATGAGTAAAAATGGTAAGGACAAGTTCCTGCTGAGAAACAATGGAATGGGAGCGGGGAACATCTATTCTTTCATGTAAGCTATGATTTCAAGGCCAGAATTCTCTCTTGTAAAAGAATTCTAAGACCAGATAGGCAGCTGAAGAAATGTATGTGTCCAGTTCTATAATTCCATACTAACGTGATTATGGACTATTCTATGTCCCTGAAGAATTTAATCTGAATTTGGATAGGAATGGCATTGACTCTGTAGAGTAGTTTAGGTAAGATGGTCATTTTAAAAACTATTTCTTCTTCTGGTCTAAGAGCATGGAATCTTTTCCATGTTCTAAGATCTTCTATTTCTTTCTTAAGTGTTTTTAAGTTTTCATGGTATAGATTTCCTACCTCTGTTTTTAAGTTGATTCCCAGGTACTTGATGTTCTTTGGCATTATTTGAACAGGATAGATTCTTTGATCTTTCTTCTTTGACTTGTACATAAGAGTGCAACCTATATTTGTGTATTGATTTTGTAGCCGGCCACTTCGCTTTAGCATGGTATTGGAATAAAGATAGACTCTCTGACCAACAGGTCAGAATAGAGTATTCAAGAACAAAACCCAATGTCAGCAAATCTTTTGCAAAGATTCTAAGAGCATGAAATGAAGTAAACATAACCTCTTCAACAGGTGGTGCTTGCAAAAGTAGATGATCATGTGCAAAAATTAAAATCAAATCTATATCTCACACCTTACATAGAAGTCAATTCAAAGTGTACCAAAGACCTTGAGATCAGATCAGAGTCTATAAAATACACTGAGTAAATATAGGCATAACACTCTAAGCTCCAGACCTAAAGGTTGTCTTCAATGATACAGTGCCACTGGCAAAGGCGACAGAATCAAAAATAAACAAATGAAACTGCATCAAATTAAAAAGTTTCTGCATGGCAAGAGAAACACAGAATAAAGCTAAAAGGCAGATAACTTAATGGGGGAAAATATTTGCTATTAACACATCAGAGAAAGGGTTGATATCCAGGATATATAAAGTTAATCACAAAGGATCAGCAACAACAACAATAATAAAAACAAACTCCAGGATGCAATAAAACTTGGGGAGAAAAAATTAACATGGACTTCTCTGATGAAGACCTATATGTGTCCAGTAGGCACATGAAAAAAGTGTTCATCACCACTCTTTGTTAGGGAAATCCAAATCAAGATGACAATAAAATACCATCTCACAGCAGTGAGAATGGCACATATCAGAAATAATGGGAACAATCTGTGTTGGCAGAGATGTGGAAAAAGGAACCCTCAGCCACTGCTAGAGGGAATATTGTCTGGCTTAACCTCCACGGAAAACAGTAAGGAAAGTTCTCAGTAAGCTTAAAATCGAAATCTCTATGATCCTGTGATTCCACTTCTGTATCAATCCCCAGGACAGAAAAACATTCATTCTAAAAGATGTATGCGCACCGCTGATTCATTGCAGTGCTCAGTAAAATAATAGCTAAGATTTGGAGTCAACCTAGATGTCCAACAACAGATCAGTGGATCATGAAAATGTGGTACATATACATAATGGAATACAATGCAGTTGTAAGAAATGCTAAAATCATGCAATTTGCTGCAAAGTTCATGGAACTAGAAAATATCATGTTGAATGAAGTAATCCAGAAAAAGGACAAACATAGGATAATATCACTTATAAGTGGTTTAGAGTAACTGGATGGGGAAATGCAATTATTTTTTAAAATTTTTTTTCCTTTTTTATTTATGAATCACCTTTTGTTACAGTTACAGATTTACATATTTTCGTTCTTGTGTTTCAGTCATACAATGCTCGAGTGCCCATCCCTCCACCAGTGCCCATTCTTCTCCACCGATGACCCCAGCTCCCTCCCACTTCCCCTCCTGTCTCCCATCTCCCCCCCACAACTCTTTCCTTTTGGATGTTGTGGTTTGCAGTGGAGGAATTGTGTGGCCATGGTGTTCAATCTATAGTCTGCTTTCAGCACGCCTCTCCCATCCCAAGCGGATCCTCCAACCACACTTTCGTTGGTGTTCCCTTCTCTATATGAGTTGCCTTTTCCCTTAGCATGTAAAGCTGACTTCCAAGCCATGGAGTACCTCCTGGTACTTATTTCTACCTTTCTTGGGTGTTAGTCTCCCATTTTGTTGTTTTATGTACCGCATATGAGTGTAATTCTTCTATAACTGTCTCTCTCTTTCTGACTCATTTCACTTAGCATGATACTTTCCATGTTGATCCACTTATAAGCAAAGTTCATGACCTCGTCTTTTCTGACAGCTGCGTAGTATTCCATTGTATAGATCTACTAAAGTTTCTTTAACCAGTCATCTGTTCTCGGGCACTCGGGTTTTTTTCCAAATTCTGGCTATTGTAAACAGTGCTGCAATGAACATACAATTGTTGTTTCAACTATACTTTTTTGCCTTTCCAGGATATATTTCCAGCAGTGGTATTGCTGGATCAAATGGGAGCTCAATTTCTAATTTTTTGAGAAGTGACCATATTGTTTTCCAGACGGCAGAACCAGTCGGCATTCTCACCAGCAGTGTAGGAGGGTCCCTATCTCCCCACATCCACGCCAACAGCAGCTGCTTTTGTACTTTTGGATGTGTGCCAGTATCTGTGGTGTGAGGTAGTATCTCATAATTGTTTTGATCTGCATCTCCCTGATTACTAGTGATGAAGAGCATTTTTATGTGCCTTTTAGCCATTCGTATTTCTTACTTGAGAAATTTTCTGTTAATTTCTTCTCCCTATTTTCTGATGGGGTTGGATGTATTCTTCTTGTAGAGTTCAACCAGTGCCTTATGTACCCTTGATATCAACCCCTTATCGGATGGGTATTGGGTGAATATCCTTTCCCATTAGATAGATTGCCTTTGTATTCTGGTCACTGTATCTTTAGTGGTGCAGAAGCTTCTTAGTTTGTTTATCTCTGTTACTCCCATTTGTTTATCTCTGTTTCCACTTGGTTGATTATTTGCGAGTCATCTTTGAAGATACCTTTAGCTTCAATATGGTGGAGGGTTTTCATGACCTTGTCTTCAATGTACCTTATGGATTGTAGTCTGATGTTGAGGTCTTTAATCCATTTTGATCTAACATTTGTGCATGGTGTCAGGTCGAGGTCTAAGCCCATTCTTTTGCATGTGGTTGTCCAGTTATGCCAGCACCATTTTTTTTTTTTTTGCTCTTTGGTTCACACCCAGCGATGCTCAGGGGTTACTCCTGGCTTTGCACTCAGGAATTACTCCTGGCGGTGCTTGGGGAACCATATGGGATGCCGGGGATCGAACCCGGGTTGGCTGCGTGCAAGGCAAACGCCCTACCCGCTGTGCATTGCTCCGGTCACAGCCAGCACCATTTGTTAAAGAGGCTTTCCTTGCTCCTCTTCACATTTCTTGCTCCCTTATCAATGATTAGATGCTCATATATTTGGGGTGTGTGTAAGGATAGTCAAACCTGTTCCATTGGTCTGCGGCTCTGCCTTTGTTCCAGTACCATGCTGTTTTAATTATTACCGCTTTGTAGTAGAGTTTGAGGTTGGGGAGGGTGATGCCTCTCATCGTCTTTTTCCTAAGAATTGCTTTAGCTATTGGTGGGCGTTTATTGTTTCATATGAATTTCAGGAGTGTTTGATCCATTTCCTTGAAGAATTTCATGGGTATCCTTATAGGGATCACATTGAATCTGTGTTGTGCTTTGGAGAGTATTGCCATTTTGACAATGTTCATTCTTCCTATCCATGAGCAGGGAATATGTTTCCATTTCCACGTGTCCTCTTTTATTTCGTGGAGTAGCATTTTGTAGTTTTCTTTGTAGAGATCCTTGACCTTCTTAGTTAGGCTGATTCCAAGGTACTTGATTTTCTGGGGCACGATTATAAATGGGATTTTTTTATGTCACTTTCCTCTGTCTCGCTATTTGCGTATAGAAAGGCCATGAATTTTTGGGTATTGATTTTATAACCTGCGACTTTACTGTACAAGTCTATTGTTTCTAGGAGTTTCTTAGTAGAGGATTTAGGATTCTCTAGGTATAGAATTATGTCATCTACGAATAATGAGAGCTTGATTTCTTCCTTTCCTATATGGATGCCCTTAATGTCTTTTTCTTGCCTAATTGCTATTTCAAGTACTTCCAGTACTATTTGAACAGAAGCGGTGAGAGTGGGCATCCTTGTCTTGTCCCTGATCTTAGAGGGAATGCCCTTAGTGTTTCTCCATTGAGGATAATGCTTGCCATGGGTTTGTGGTAGATGGCTTTGACTATCTTGAAGAACGTTCCTTCTAAGCCTATTTTGGTGAGGGTTCTCATCATAAATGGGTGTTGGATTTTGTCAAATGCTTTCTCTGCATCTATTGAAATGATCATATGTTTTTTTTTACTTTTGTTGATATGATGGATTATGTTGATTGATTTCTGAATGTTAAACCATTCTTGCATCCCCGGAATGAATCCTACTTGATCGTGATGTATGATTTTTTTTTTATGGGTTGTTGGATTCTATTGCCAGTATTTTGTTGAGAATCTTCGCATCCGTGTTCATCAGGGATATTGGCCTGTAGTTTTTTTTTATTAGTGGTATCTTTGTTTGCTTTTGGCATTAGGGAGATATGAGCTTCATAGAAACTGTTTGGTAGAGTCCCTGTTTCTTCAATTTCCTTGAATAACTTGAAGAGAACTGGCAGAAGGTCCTCTTTAAATATTTGGAAGAATTCGCTAGTGAATCCATCTGGGCCTGGGCTTTTGTTTTTGGGAAGACATTTGATAACAGTTTCAATTTCCTTGATATTGATGGATCTATTCAGGTATTCCAAGTCATCTTGATTCAGTTTTGGGAGATTGTAGGAATCAAGGAATTTGTCCATGTCTTTTAGATTCTCTTGTTTCATGGCATAGAGATTTTCAAAGTAGTCTCTGACGATCTTTTGAATTTCATGGGTTTCTGTTATGATATCCCCCTTTTCATTTCTGATTCGGTTTATTAGGGTTCTCTCTCTTTCTTTCTTTGTGAGTCTTGCTAGCATTTTATCAATCTTGTTTATTTTCTCAAAGAACCAGCTTTTTTTTAATTGATCTTTCGGATTGTCTTTTTTAAAATTTTATTTATTTATTTTTTAACTTTTTATTAAATCACCATGTGAAAAGTTACAAAGTTCTCAGGCTTATGTCTCAGTTATACAATATTCAAACACCCATCCCTTCACCAGTGCCCATATTCCACCACCCAAAACCCAGATACCCCCCGCCCCCACCCCCACCCCTTACTGTATAACTAATGAATTTCACTTCATTTTCTCTTTACCTTGATTACGTTTCATATTTCAACACAAAACTCACTATTGTTGTTGGATTTTCCACCCAAGAAGAGCAGCCCTACTACCAAGGAAGCATTTGATAATTAGTTTTCCATTGCTGGGAATGAAGGGATATATAGCCCCACTGTTCCAAGACATAACTCTTTGTTTTTTCCTTTTTCCTTTTCCTTTTTCTTTCCCCCCTCATTCCCCTTCCAGTGCCTCATAGTATGGTGTACGCCACGCCGCGTTTCTCCCTGAAAATGGGAAACAACCTGGAAAGAGGGATATTTCTTCTTCTTGGCCGGCGTGAGGCTTTTGCTTAGTTCACAGTCCAGAGAGGTGGCTGCTACATTAATAACCTTCCATATTTTAACAAAAACTTACTGTTATTATTTGGGGTTCCCCCCCAAGTCAGACATGTTCAAAAGGAACCGTTTCACATTGCTGACAATTATAGATGTTAAGTCGCATGGATGCAGCAGCATCCGCGCAGTTTTGGATTTCTGTATAAAGTCCAGGGAAAATTCTGCCAGAAATTGCATAGCCCAGCTCACAGTCCCAGTGCATTGCTGTAAGAAGTCTCTGGAATCAAAGTCTTTAGGCGCAGAGGGTCCGCTTCACTCTCAGCAGCTCCGAATTTATGTGGGCTGAGGGTGTGCCGGTTACACCCCCTCCCATGAGTCCCTAGGAGCCCCAAGTGTAAAAATCGAATACCTCTGGGTTAGGACTCTTAGAAGATGGCGCCTGCCATGTGGGTGCCGCCACCGCCGCTGTTTTCCGTGAAGGAAGACAAGGTGGGGAGGAAAAATCCACACCCGGCAGCACAGAGTTACAGCCCAGTTCGCAGTCCCAGTGAATTGCTATTAGAAGATGCGCTGGATGTCCGAATGTGTTAGGTCTCTGGAATCAAAGTCTTTATGTGCAGAGGGTCCCTCGGATTGTCTTTTGGGTTTCCCTAGCATTAATTTCTGCTCTAAGTTTTATTATTTCTTTCCTTCAGTCTGGCTTGGGTTCCTTTTGCTGGTCCTTTTCTAAGATCTTGAGCTGTGAGGTCAAACTCTCTATGTAGGCATTTTCCTCTCTCCTGAGGAATGCTTACAGGGCTATAAATTTTCCCCCTTAACACAGCTTTAGCTGCGTCCCATAGGTTCTGGTAGCTTGTGTCTTCATTCTCATTTGTTTCGAGGTATTTTTTGATCTCTTCCTTGATTTTCTTTTTGATCCACTCATTGTTCAACTGGGAGTTGTTTAATTTCCAGGTGTTCGATTTGGTGCTCCATGTCTGTGTGTGCTTAGCTTCTATTTTCAGTGCATCATGGTCCAAGAAGATGGTTGATAGAATTTCTATCTTGCTGATTTTATTGAGGTATGTTTTGTGACCCAGAACCTGGTCTATTTTGGAGAATGTTCCGTGTGCATTGAAGAAGAATGTATATTCTTTCTTTTTGGGGTGTAAAGCCTTGTATAGCTCTCTCTTCTATTTCTTCCTTCAGGGCCATTATTTCCTTGCTTAGTTTTGTTCTTGTCGATCTATCCAGAGGTGATAAGGCGGTGTTGAAGTCTCTGACTACTATTGTGGTGCTAGTGATGAACTCCTTAAAGTTTGTTAGGAGTTTTTTTTTTTTTAAGTATTTAGCTGGTCTCTCATTAGGTGTGTATACATTTAAGAGTGTGATTTCTTCCTGTTGTACATATACCTTGATGAATAGAAAATGACCATCACTGTCCCTTCTAATCTTTTTCAGCCTGAAATCTATGTTGTTAGATACTAGTATGGCCACCCCAGCTTTTTTGAGGGAGTTCTTTGCTTGTAGGATGGTTTTCCATACTTTGACCTTGAGCCTGTGTTTTCTCTGACTGTTCAGGTATGCTTCATGTAGGCAGCAGAAAGTTGGGTGTAGTTTCCGAATCCATTTTGCTACTTTGTGTCTCTTAATTGGTGCATTTAGCCCATTGACATTGAGAGAGATTATTGTCATGGGATTTTGTGCCATCTTTCTGTAGCGTTTGTTGTTCTTGTTAGGGTTTTTCTTTGTCTTACAGCAGCCCCTTTAGATCTTCTTTTAGGTTTGGTTTTGAGTCTATGAAGTTCCTGAGTTGTTGTTTATCTGAGAAATAGTGTATGATTCCTTCGAGTTTAAGTGAGAGTTTAGCCAGATAGAGTAATCTTGGTGAGACGTTCATTTTGTTGAGGGTTTTCACTATATCCCACCATTGTCTTCTGGCGTGGAAGGTTTCTTCTGATAGGTCTGCTGTAAATCTAAGGGGTGATCCTTTGTATGTGATTTCCTTCTTTGACCTTGCTGCTTGCAGTATTGTGTCTCTATCTGCGGCATCCATCATTGTGACTATGATATGCCTTGGGGATTTTTTGTTGGGGTCCCTTTCAGCTGGTACCCTTCGGGCTTCTTGGATCTGGATGCCTACATTCTCCAGCTCTGGGAATTTCTTAGCAATGATGTCTTTAACTGTGTGTTTTTCATTGGGATTAGTTCCCTGTGCTTCTGGTACTCTCATGATTCTTTTTTTTAATAAAAATTTTATTTTATTAAATCACCATGTGGAAGATTACAATGCTTTCAGGCTTAAGTCTCAGTTATACAATGCTGAAACAACGATCCCTTCACCAGTGCCCATATACCACCACCAAAAAAAAAAACCCACAAAGTACACCTCCCATCCCGCCCCCCTACCCTCCGCCTTGTAACTGATAAGTTTTACTTTACTTTCTGTTTATATTGGTTACATTCAATATTTCAACACAAACCTCACTATTATTTTTAGGAGTACCCCACTCGTCAGACCTGTTGTGAAGAGATTTGAGGTTTTGAATTTATGTCCTTTAACAACTAAGTCCAGGGAGATTTCTTCCAGATATTGGATCATTGCAAGCTTGAAAACCCCATCTGTGGTCGTCATAATATGGTGGACACCACCCCCTTCATCCCTGGAGAGAAGGAGGAGAGAGAGAGAGAGAGAGAGAGAGAGAGAGAGAGAGAGAGAGAGAGAGAGAGAGAGAGAGAGAGAGAGAGAGAGAGAGAGAGAGAGAGAGAGAGAGAGAAATACCTTGCCCCTCCTGGGCGGGCATGGGGCCGCGGCTTAGTTCTCAGGCTGGAAACATTCTGCGAGGAGTTGCCCATGCCGAAAGAGGTTTTGCTGGGTCTGGATTCACGCTCGTGCAGCTGCGGAGAGGCCGCACATGCGTGCGGCCCCTGGGATCACATCTCGGCGGCAGGAGGGGCTCTCCCATGATTCTTATGTTGTTCCTTTTGAGGTTATCCCCTAGGACTCTGATTCACTCTAGAGCCATCTTGAGGTCTTTTGCCATTATTTTTTGTTGTTTGTAAGCTTTGTGCTGCTCATCTTCAAGCTCACTGATTCTGTCTTCTTCTGCAGTCATTCTACTGTTGAGGGCTACTACTGAGCTTTTTATTTCATCTACCGATTCCTTTAATTGTGTGACTTCTGTTCATAGCTGTAAAATTTCTGCTCTCATTTCTTCCTGTATTTTCTTGGTGGTCCATTCCAAGGCTGTGTTCATATCCTCCCCTAGTTTATTGATTGTTTGTTCCATGGTTGTGTTCATATTCTCCCTTAGTTTATTGGTTTTCCATTCCATAGTTGCTTTGAGTTCCTCGACCATCTTCACAATTTCTTCTCTGAATTCTTTATCTGAGAGGAGGTTGTATTTGTGGGTGCCCTCTAGTGAGGTTTCTGGAATCTCTTCATTTTCTGTTTGTGGTGGTTTTTTTTGATGTTTCTTCATGTTGTTATGGAACAATAGAGATGAAAGCTCCCGATTTTAAATCATTATTCCTCTTGCTCCAGGAGGGGATTCTAGGTGAGCTAAATTGATAATGGTAATCTTTTCCCCCTTCTATAATAGTTCCTTACATTACTGTGATCTTCCTAGTTTATGTAGGGCTTCTAGTCAAGGCTTGAGGCTATGATCTGTTTATGAGAGCTTTGTGTACCTTCTTGTATTCCTGATACTTTTTCTGGAATTAGGATGGGTTAATGGCTTATTGGCGTATAGTGATTGAGATGGCCAGCTTATTCTTCAAGTACATAGATCATAGAGATTTGTGACCTAAGTGTGCAGTATAGGAGAGGGGGAAAAATAACAGCTTCGAATTAGGCCACGCCCCTTTTGAGGCCACGCCCCTGACTTAGAGAACACTCCCCCACCAGCCAATGGGCTGGAACCCAGAATTATCTGGGGAGGGGAGTGGTTGACTAGAACAGTGCGCACAAAGGCAGGCGGCCGGAGGACCCGGACCCCCACCCTGGCAGTCCCCCAGGCTGGGCAGAGCCGGCAGAGAGTTCTTTCAGAGGGGTGGGAGGAAGAGAGCATGATTCAGAGTCAAAGTTACTTAGTGAACTGTTTCATTGATCTTTCGGATTGTTTTTGGCTTTCCATGTTATTAATTTCTGCTCTAGGTTTTATTATTTCTTTCCTTCAGTCTGGTTTGGGTTCCTTTGCTGGTAATTTTCTAAGATTTTGAGCTATGAAGTCAAGCTATCTATGTGGGCCCTTTCTTCCTTCCTGAGGAATGCTTGCAGAGCTATAAATTTTCCCCTTAACACAACTTTAGCTGCGTCTCATAAGTTCTGGTAGCTTGTGTTTTCATTCTCATTTGTCTCGAGGTATCTTTTGATTTCTTCCTTGATTTCCTTCCTGACCCACTCATTGTTCAATGAGTTGTTTAATTTCCAGGTGTTTGATTTGGTGCTTTGCGTCAGTGTGTGATTAGCTTCTATCATCAGCACATCATGGTCTGAAAAGATAGTTGATATAATTTCTATGTTCCCAATTCTATTGAAGTATGTTTTGTGACCCAGCAAGTGGTCTATTTTGGAAAATGTTCCATGTGCACTGGAAAAGAATGTGTGTTCTTTTTTGGGGGTGTAAAGCCCGGTATAGGTCTATTAGCCCTCTCTCTTCGTTTTCTTCCTTCAGAGCCATTGTTTCCTTGCTGAGTTGTGTTCTTGTTGATCTATCCAGAGGTGATAAGGCAGTATTGAAGTCTCTGACTACTATTGTGGTGCTAGCGATGTCCTCCTTAAAGTCTGTTAGGAGCCCGCCACCAAGATGTGATCCCGGGGGCCACACATGTGTGCGGCCTCTCCGCATCTGCATAAGCGTGATTCCAGATGCCAGCTAAATTTTTCGGCATGGGCAGCTCCTCACAGAATGTCTCCAGACTGAGAACTAAGCCGTGGCCCCATGCCCGCCCAGGAAGGGAAAGGTATTTCTCTCTCTCGCCTCTTCCTTGCTGGGGGTGAAGGGCATGATGACCACCATATTATGAGGACCACAGATGGGATTTACGACTGCAGCAATAGGATGCGAGGGTGCGCTTGGGAGGTGGGTGGCACCAGCTCCTCCTGCCGCCTAGATGTGATCCCGGGGGCCGCATGTGTGTGCGGCCTCTCCGCAGCTGCATGAGCTTGACTCCAGATGCCAGCTAAATTTTTCGGCATGGGCAGCTCCTCGCAGAATGTCTCCAGACTGAGAACTAAGCCGCAGCCCCATGCCCGCCCAGGAGGAGAAAGGTATTTCTCTCTCTCGCCTCTTCCTTGCCGGGGGTGAAGGGCATGGTGTCCGCCATATTATAACGACCACAGATGGGGTTTACAAGCTTGCAATGATCCAATATCTGGAAGAAATCTCCCTGGACTTAGTTGCTAAAGTACAGAAATCCAAAACCTCAAATCTCTTCACAACAGGTCTGACTAGTGGGGTACTCCTAAAAATAATAGTGAGGTTTGTGTTGAAATATTCAATGTAACCATAGTAAATAGAAAGTAAAGTGAAATTTATCAGCTACATGGCGGGGAGGGTGCAGGGGGGGCGGGATGGGAAGTGTGCTGTTTTGGTTTTTTTTTTTTGGTGGTGGGATATGGGCACTGGTGAAGGGATCGTTGTTCCAGCATTGTATAACTGAAACTTAAGCCTGAAAGCATTGTAATTTTCCACATGGTGATTCAATAAAATAAAATTCTTTAAAAAAATTATGAAAAAACAAAAAAAAATAAAAAGTCTGTTAGGAGTTGTTTTAAGTATTTAGTTGGTCACTCATTCGGTGCATATACATTTAAGACTGTGATTTCTTCCTGTTGTACATAATCCTTGATTAACAGAAAATGACCTTCGCTGTCCCTTCTAATCTTTTTCAACCTGAAATCTATGTTGTCAGATACTAGTATGGCCACCCCAGCTTTTTTGAGGGAGTTCTTTGCTTGCAGGATTGTTTTCCATCTTTTGACTTTGAGTCTTTGTTTGCTCTGACTGTTCAGGTGTGTTTCTTGTAGGCAGCAGAAAGTTGGGTTTAGTTTCTGAATTCATTTTGCCACTCTGTGTCTCTTGATTGGTGCATTTAGCCCATTGACATTGAGAGAGATTATTGTCATGGGATTTTGTGCCATCTTTCTGTAGGGTTTGTTGTTCTTGTAGGGTTTTTCCTAGTCTTACAGTAGCCCCTTTAGTCCTTCTTTTAAGTTTGGTTTTGAGTCTATGAAGTTCCTGAGCTGTTGTTTATCCGTGAAATAATGTATGGTTCCTTTAATAGTTTATGTGAGAGTTTAGCTGGATAAAGTATTCTTGGTGAGGCATTCATTTCATTGAGTTTTTTCACTATATCCCACCATTGTCTTCGGGCGTGGAGGGTTTCCTCTGATTGGTCTGCTGTAAATCTAAAGGGTGCTCTTTTGTATGTGATTTCCTTCTTAGACCTTTCTGATTGCATTATTGTGTCTCTATCCACAGCATCCATCATTCTGACTATGATATGCCTTGGATTTTTTATTGGAGTCCCTTTTCACTGGCTCCATTCAGGCTCCTTGGATCTGGATGCCTGCCTTCTCCAGCTTTGGGAATTTCTTAGCAATGATGTCTTTAACTGTGGTTTTTTTTCCATTGGGATTAGTTCCCTGTGCTTCTGGTACTCCAGTGATTCTTATGTTGTTCCTCTTGAGGTCATCTCCTAGGACTCTGATTCTCCCTAGAGCCATTTTTTTTTTGCTTTTTTGGTCACACCTGGCGATGCACAGGGGTTACTCCTGGCTCTGCACTCAGGAATTACCCCTGGCCGTGCTCAGGGGACCATATGGGATGCTGGGATTTGAACCCGGGTCGGCCGCGTGCAAGGCAAACGCCTTACCCGCTGTGCTATCGCTCCAGCCCCCCCTAGAGCCATTTTGAGGTCTTTAGACATTATTTGTTTTTGACTGTAAGCTTTCTGCAGTTCATCTTCAAGCTCACTGATTCTGTCTTCGGCTGTAATCATCCTACTGTTGAGGGATCCTACTGAGATTTTTATTTCATCCACTGTTTCCTTTATTAGTGTCACTTCTGTTCATAGCTTTGAAGTTTCTGCTCTCATTTCTTCCTGTATTTTCTTGGTTGTCTGTTTCAATGCTGTGTTCATATCTTCCCTTAATTTATTGGATGTCTGTTCCATGGTTGCTTTGAGTTAGTTGACCATCTTCACGATTTCCTCTCTGAATTCTTTATCTGAGAGAGGTCATATTTGTGGGTAACCCCTGTTGAGGCTTCTGAAATCTTTTCTTCATTCTCTCCTGGTGGTGGGTATTTTCGCTGTTTCTTCAGGTTGTTATGGAACTATAGAGGTGGAACCTTCCAGTTCTCTATCCCTATTCCCTCTTGCTGCAAGATGGGATTCTGGATGAGAAAGTCGATGATAGTAGCCTTTTTCCCCTTCTAGAATAGTTCCTTACTCTCAGGCACTCTTCCTACTTTATGTAGGGGATTTGAGTGAGGATTGGAGGCTATGATCTCTTTATGAAGGGCTTGATGCAGCTTCTTGTGTTCACTGACAGTTTTTGTGAAATTAGGATAGGCTAATAGACTACTAGCATATAGTGATTGAGACAAGCAGAGTGTTCTTCAAAGAAATAGGTTATACAGATTGTAACCTAAGTATGCCGCTCAGGAAAGGGGGGAAAATAACTGGGTCGGCATTAGCAGCCACCTGCCCCACAGAAGGCCATGGCCTATTGAGACCCCGCCCCCTGACGTAGAGGACACGCCCCTCCAACCTATTGGCAAAGTGGGGTGGAAACCGCGGTACTGCGGACAGCCTGGCTTCAGGAAGCCCCGGCCTGGCGGGGCTGAGGGCGTTCCCAGATACTTGGTTTGGAAGGGCAGTTACGGCAGCAAGTGGAGAAGCCTGGTGATGGGAAGCGAGGCGCTGGGGTGCGGGGTTTCAGGACCCCAGCTGGCAGAGCTGGCGGGAGAGCTCAGAAATGCATATTTAAGGAGTGTGCCGATGCCCAGATTATCTTTGGCCCCAGAGAATAGGCAAGAGAAGGAAGGAAATGGAGTGAAGGAGAAGGGGAGCAGAGAGAGATAAACAATAGGGACAGAGGCCAAGAGGATCCAGGTTAATTTGTAATGTAAGAAACAATAGAGCTAAATTTACAAACCATAGAATCAACAACCCTAAAATTGCAGGACCCAGGTGGGGGGACGGGGGAGGTATATCGTGATTCTTGGTGGTGGAATATGTGCACTGGTGAAGGGATGGGTGTTTGAGCATTGTATAACTGAGACTTTAACCTGAAAGCTTTGTAACTTTCCACATGGTGAATCAATAAAAGAATTTTAAAAAAATAAAACAAAATTGCAGGACCCAGACTTTAATAACCAAATTTAAAGGTGCCCGTCTGGATGACAGGCAGGGTGGGGGATAGGGGATAGGAGAGGTGATCTGGGGACAGTGGTAGAAGGAAACTGTCAATGGTGGTAGGATTGGTGATGCAATTTTATGTCAAAAACCAAACTATTAATAACTTTATAATTCATGGTGCTTTAAAAAATTTTTGAAAAAGAAAAATTTGTCAGTCTCTTATGAAAAAAACAAGTACCAAAGCTATAAATAAATATTTAAAATCAACATCTTTGAATTTATTTATGAAAATGTTTTTCTTTTCTACTAAAATGCTTCTCTAAGTGAATGTATTCTATAGACTACTTATGTGTATTTTATTTATATTTATTAAAATGTTATATATATTTCATTTATTATTCTATTAATAATTTTTATCACGCATATTATTCCAGCAAAGAGTCTCCTGCCCACATGCCTGGCTGTCTTCCCCAGGGGCCCTTGAAGGGGATGGACTCCAGCTTCCCTCCCTGCCACGAGCGGAGCTCCCTGCAGCAGAGGACCACCGGAACCTGGCTACAGCCATGCTCAAGGTCCCTCTCCACACATTCGGACGGGCCTCATGCATGAGGGTACCGCAGAGGAAGCCAGGTGTGTGTTATCCCATCAACGGCCAACATCCAGAGAGAGATTTAAAAGTAAGTTCTCAGAAGTGCTTGGCCGCAAAGAGGCTGTGCGATATTTTGTAGCAATATCTTGTAGACTACTTCTCACTCTGGGATAAACTGGCAATCTTCTGAGAGTTTCCTGCCCACATGGGACAGCCTTGCAAGCCTCCCATGGTGTATCCATATGCTAAATCCAGTAACATGCTGGATCTCATTCCTCTGACCCTGACAGAGTCCCCAGTGCGATATTGTTAGGAGGTCCAAATTGAGATAGACTTCTAAGATCTCAGGGAAAAGATAAAATGCGAGGTTTCTGAGCCCTCCGGAAAAATCGTTGATTAACGGGATTTCGTGATTGTGATTATTCCAACAACACTCCTATCACAGGTGTGCCCACATTTCTGTAAAACTGAAGAAAACGTCAGCAGAACTCTCCGGGAAACTGACCACAGAAGTGTCTTCAATGAGATGATTACACTGTCAAAGACAAAAATAAGCAAGTAGGATTACATCAAATTTAAAAGCTCCTGCACAGAGAAATAACCCCAAAATATAATAGAAAGACATCCTGCTGCATGGGAGAAAATATTTGCACAAGATCTATCAGGTAAAGGGTTTGTAGCCAAGGTCTATAAAGCCCTCAGAAAACTCAACAACAAAAACATCGAATTATACCACCCACGAATGGGGGGAGAACTTCAGCAAACACTTGCCCAATAGAGACTTACAAGTGACTGACAGTGGAAAAAGTGCTCATGGAACACATGCATTCAAAGACTTGCAAGGCAGTATTTTATGAATTTAGTAGAAACTGTATGTCTAAGCAAAGAGTTGAGAACGCCACATGAGACTAGTTGTCAGGCATATTTTTGAATTCAGGTCCTGCCCCAGTAATGGACTGGCAAGGATTTCTTCATCACTCGTCACAAGAGACGCTGCTCCTGTCACCTGGTGAGAGACCTGCAGGGTTCCTGGGGTGTTTCTTTGGGGGCTACTGGGGTGGAGACACGGAGACTTGGTCCCATTGCTAGGGTGCATCTCCTCCCGTCCCCCCCCCCACCCCGTCTCCTCCATTCCTGGAAATGTCAGAGTCCACAGGTAGAAAAGGCATCTGGTGAAACTGTTCTCTTGGTATATTTCAATAGCCAACAGGTCAGTATTGATGATGTGTTTTGGGTTCTTACACTTTGCTATTAAATGTGCAATCCCTAAATATCGTTAATCAATTTCATACTTTTTTTTACACATTTTCTATTAGGGGATTTTCTTTCTTTCTTAAAGGGGCATTGGGGGGTCAGAGAGCTAGTATAGGGATGAAGGCACTTGTCTCACAGACAGCTGACCTAGTTTTACCCTATGCACCTCGTATGGTTCCTGAGAACCATCAGGAGTGTCCCCTGAGCACAGAGCCAGCAGTAAGCCTCCAGCTCACTTGTAGTGGCTGTGGTCAAAATATAAACAAAGAATATTAAAGGAACAGTGAATTTTAGTTTTCCATGCTGTAATGATTGAGTGGAATTTAAATTAAGTGAGTGAAGGAAAGAATAAACAAAGACAAACATTGTAATTAAATATAATATTCTTTTCCCAAGTAGTGACCTAGTTATCAGTATGACCATGACCTTTAGTTAAGGATCAGTGCATCATTTGAAGATATAACAAAGAGAAAAACAAGGTGGATAAATCCCTATGTGAGCACACACACATTTTCAGATACACACCCACACACTTCACAATACACACTTATACACACTCAGGGCACATGCACACAGATGCATGCACTCACATCTATACATACACTCACAATATACACACACTCCCAAGTCACACAGATGCACACACCACCCAGTCACATACACACATACATATGCATACTTGTGCACAATACATATGCACTCATATACTCATGTATACTCACAAAACAGACAGTGACCATGCATGAAGTCACATGTTTACACCCACACACACAAGTACACACAGCTACATCCACAAACCCATGTACATATACTCATACCTAACATACATTCACATGCTCATATTAACCCCCACCACCACACACACAGGCAAAGTTCGTTCCCCTAGCATCCAGATAGGCCCCCAATCACTGCCCTGAATAATCCCTGAATGCAAAGCCAGCAGTAACTCCTGAGCATCACTAGGCGTGACCCAAAAAAAAGACAGGGGTTGGGGATCGATTCTGCTGATAAAATCTTGCTGATCATGTGCAAGTCCCTTTACTTGGCCCTTCTTTCCGGGAAAGTGACATTGTCTGAACTAGTCATCAAGTCTCACACTGAGGTATCCAGATTATTTCCAGGGATCTACTGGTCCCTCATGGAAATGTTCCCCTGTTCTGTTCTCAGAACTATGACAGTTGTAGATAACTTGGATGATGGTCTAACTAATAACCGACTGACATGGCCATGAAGCCAAAGCTCAAGAATGGGCTTTGAGTTTCTTTTTTTTTTTTTTTTTTTTTTGCTTTTTGGGTCACACCTGGCGATGCACAGGGGTTACTCCTGGCTCTGCACTCAGGAATCACTCCTGGCGGTGCTCAGGGGACCATATGGGATGCTGGGGATCGAACCCGGGTCGGCCGCGTGCAAGGCAAACGCCCTACCCGCTGTGCTATCACTCCAGCCCCAGGGCTTTGAGTTTCTAAGAAGAGCTTCTCTACCACCTCTGTCCTTGTCACCCGCAGTGTTTTCTTGAGAGTCCTTAAGTGCTCAGATCTGAGACTCTTCCTAAATTCCTTTCAGCATTAGCTAGATAAGAACCACTTGCTTTAAACAGAACTACCAGCAGAGGGAGGCACACTGCAAAGAAATGCAAGTCACAGAGCTGTGAGGTAGTCACCCAAGAACAAAACCATCAGTGCTGGGTAAACGTGGGGGACAAGGAACCCCCATCCACTGCTTCTGGGAAGGTCGACTATCTCAACTTATTTGGAAAACAATTTGGACTCTTCTCAAAAAGCTACGAATTGAGTTTCCATATGACCCAGGAATTCCGCTTCTGGACACCAACTCTCAGGACCCCAAACTGCTCCGGAAAGGCATTTAGCCGCCTCTGCTCATTCCAGTACTACTTACAACAGCCTAAATCTCCAAACGACCCAAATGCCCGAGAACAGGTGCCTTGATAAAGAAACAGGCATGCAATGGAGTAGTACTCAGCCGTAAGAAAGAGTAACGTCAAGCTGTTTGCTGTCATATGAGTGAGACAGAAGGGGCGCCACAACGAGTGGACTCGGCCAGAAGGGCAGCGACAGATCCAGAAGGGTCTTGCTCATGTGTGGGTGGAAAGACGTATAATAAGGGAGCAACAAAGAACCTGTGGAGAGCCTCCATGGGACCTTGCTTCGTAAACAACACCTATTTCTTGTTAATTGCACCGTGCTTGGAAAACAACTCCTAATAAGGAAACAGGATGTTCTGTCACGCCCACAAGGTGTAACTAGCCTATCGGCTGTCGACACTTGGGCATAAACAAGCAGCAAGAGGGATAAAAGGGGGAAATCACCTAGCTAAAGGTTCCTCCTCCTTTCTCCTCTTTCCCCGTTTCCCCTCCTTCCCAATGCATGAGAAGGTCTCTGAATAAATCGCTCAAAGAAGAATCTCTGGGTTGCGTGTTTCTTCGCCGGTCGAAGCGGCGCGCAACAGAACCAAAAGTAACAGAACCAAGAACCTGTCCACCAAATGGAGCGCGCTATGCCAGTGAGAATTGGAGGGATCCCAAGGGGGGGAGTATTGAGAGGGATCCAGGGACAACTGAGGGAGGAGCATGGTGTTGGAATGCTGCATGCACGGAGCCCTTCCATTGACAGCGTTATAAGACTGTAGAGCACAGTGACTAAGTGAGACAAAAACACAACCAAGATCTAAGCAAAAGCTGCAACTGGCCTGGATCTTCCCTTTCATTTCTCGCCAATGATGGAAAATTAACCAGCTTGAACAGCTTTGCAGAGAAGATGGATGTGACCGAAAGGATGGGTGCATGCGGCCAAGCCGGTTTGCTTTGCTTTGATGTATACACAAACAAGAGGAAGCAAACATCTCCCCCTGCTTCCCGAGAGCCCGGAACCAGAAAAACAACAGGCTCACTTTCCTGAAGACATTCATCCCGAGCCAGCCTGACTTGGTCGCTCTTGGTCGAAAAAATATCGGCTTAAGTCTCTATGTATAATATACAAATGTTTGTTAAGGAATTTACCCATTACTCTGTGATACACATCATTCATTCATCTATTTTCTTACTTATTCATTTCTCTTTGAATAGCAAAGGTAAATGGGCTTTAAGAAGGTATATTGGGAGGCTAAGGTGGTGTTTGAAGGGCCGATGTGCCACATGACCGAACTCCCTCCCCAGGGAAGTAGAAAGTCTCGTTTTATTCTTGAAATTCAGGGGGTAGCAGATAATCTAACCTGGAATTTACTTTACTAAACATTCAATCTTTATAAATAAAAACTTCCTTAACTATGCCAAATAAACGCATCTTATATTTGTATGTAGCATGGGAAGCTGCTAGAGTTGTTTTATAAAAGCAGAATAAACTCTTTTAAAAAGGCTCATTGCTTGAGCCTAGCTATAATTTGTTACTGAGAAAAAGATGAGTCAAATTAATCATTCTCCATATTGTTTCCATTTTAATAACATGTCTGAAATGTGGATTATTTCCCAAATGGAATTTTAATTAGTTGCAGATGTTCTGTTCTACAGTGTATTTCTTTATTTGTCAGGCCCTACATGTCAGACACTTCACGTATGCAGTGGCAGATCAGCTGTGCCCATTCTGTTTAGTTGGGCTTTTTAGGGTTAGAGTCGCAGCATTTTGCAGCTGGCTGAGGGAGAGACTACACTGAGGATGGCTGTGAAGGAGAAAGAGGGTGTCCAGTTACAGGGGAAAGAGGCTTCCAGCTGCAGGGGAAAGAGAATATCCCATCATAGAGGAAAAGAGGCTTCCGGCTGCAGGGAGAGAGGGTTCCAGGTCAGGGAAGAGCATGTCCGGGGTGCCCAGTGCTTAGGTGCTCCTGGGGCTGACTCTAAGGGCCTAAGGTGGAACCTGGTTTCCAGAGCAGGACCCTTCACTCCACAGAGCCTCGACCCACAGCCACTGCTATCAGTCAGCACACCAACACCAGCATCGGAGCCCCCAGTGGCACCAGGAGGGGTGCCCACAGCAGCCTTTAGAACCTTGGCCTGGGCCCAGCTTGCCCTCAAAGCGAGAGCTTCTCTCAGATCAACACATTGCCCAAAGCCGTCTTTGTATGCTCAGGGACTGACTAATTCTACTATATTTTTCCATACAGTATGCTACTCTAGACAAAACTCTTTTCCCATCATTTCCCAAGTAAAACCTCGGCAAGATATCTTGTTTATTTTGTCAGATCTTTTCGGGGACGGGAAGTCTCTCCAGCAGTGCGGGGGCACACCCGCAGCCCTTGCCTGGTGCAGGCAGAGCAGCGCAGGGGGCCACCAGGCCTGCCCCACCTCTGGCTGGCCAGCCCCTGGCCCAGGAACCCCGCTGGCCTTCCGTGCTGGGCACACTCCGCCCCTCCTGCCAGCATGCATGGTCTTCGGGCCCTCTTCGACACTTGTATAGATTTCCGTCTATTGCATAGATTTTATTTCACTGCTTATGCTTATGCCCACTGCTACATGCAGTGTCAGTCTTCTCCCTCCTGTTTTGGTCTGCTCAAGGCTGGAAGAAAAAACACATTTTTACAAAATGGGGAATAAATCCAACTTTTTGCATCTTGAATAATTATTCATAAAATAATTATTAATCATGAGAAATCATTTTGAGCTTATTTTTTAAACTATAATTCAGTGACTCTGCAACTCAGGAATCCCTCCTGGCCTACCATATGGGTGCTAGGGATCAAACCTAGGTTAGCCACATGCATATAGTGAGTGAATATCAGAAGTTGATTGTAAGGTCTCATCTCATATGCCCACCATTGTCCATTATGTTCTTCATCTTGGTAATGCTCCCTCTTTCTTCTGTCTTCCTTCTTCAAAATATTCTCCCCTCAGCTCTATAGCCTTGAATTTGTTGCTTATGCAAATAAAAACAAACTTGGCTTTTCCTTCAGGGTAATTTCATTATCTTTCTCCAATAGAGCCATTTTCAAATTTGTAGCAATATCTGTGAATCTAGGTAACACTGCTCATCGGTTTTCTTTTCTTTTTTGAGTTAAATCTTATTTTATTTTATGTTTAAAAATTTTTATTAGTGAATCACCATGAGGTACAGTTATAAACTTATGAACTTTCATGTTTGTATTTCAGTCATAGAGTGATCGTTTACCTCCACCAGTGCCCATTCTCCTCCACCAATGTTCCCAGTATCCCTCCCACCACCCCCACCGCATCCCCCACCGCACCCTGCCTCTGCAGCAGGCCACCCCTTTGTTCTCTCTCTTTTTGTGTTTTGTAGTTTGCAATAGAGGTATTGAGTGGCCATCATGTTCGGTCTATAGACTACTTTTGGCACACAGCTTTCAACCCGAGTGGGTCCTCCCAACATCCTCTACTTGGTGTTCTCTTCTCTATCTTGCTGCTAAGCTGCCTTTTCTCCCAGCATGTTAGGCCAGTTTCAAAGCTGTGGGGCTCTGAGAGACCTCCTGGTTCTTACCTCTACTACTCTTGGGTGTTAGTCTCTCATTCTGTTCCTTTATATTCCACAGTTGAGTGTGATCTTTCTGTCTGTCTCTCTCTTTCTGACTCATTTCACTTAACATGATACTTTTCATGTTGATTGTTATATTTTTAATGCAATTCTTGTCTCTTTTAGTCAGTCATTGCAAAGTAATGAAGTGATTGCAAGTCAAATTGATTTTAAATCAGCAATTTAAGAAAGAGAAAGAGCAAAAAATTCTTGAACTCTGGGACAGACGAAGGCAACTTTGCAGCAGATAGGCCCTAGCTGGAACACAAGGATTTGACTTTTTTTTTTTAATGTAGGAGTACTGCTACTTATTCAGCCATTGATTAAGCTGATTGAATTGGTTATGAACTCCACTTTTGTTAAACTGAATCACTGTGAGATACAGTTACAAAGCTTTCATGTTCAAGATTCAGCTATTTGATTGAACATCCATTTCTCCACCATTTATTGTCTATTGCTCATTTTTAATATCATGGGTACCAAGGCCGCGCACTTCTGGAATCCTAGATTGTAAGTGGTTGGGTTCTAGACATTTCTGTAGGGCCTAATTCATTTTGGGATTCAATTGGGAGTCTCTGGACCAGGGCTGTTGGTGTGCTAAGATGATGTCCGGAGGCATATTATGGGCATGAGAACAAGGCCAACAAGGACTTAACTTTCTAGGTGGTTTTTTCTGTGATTCTCTAATGACCCAAATCAAGCTGCTCCATATGACCAAAATAAACACAGGTTTTGCATTTTAGCTCTTGTCGCAAGTACATACTTTGAACTCGGACGCACTCCCCACTGCACAGCAGCCTGAGGAGAAGGGCCTGCTCACTTCTGGACTGGGAAATGACCTACAGCATCGCTAATCATTCATTCTGCCTTCTCTCCAAAACCCTCCTTGTACTGTGGGGTGTAAAGCTCAATAAAGAAATCCTGTGGAACATTCTTACACGCAGCTTGGAAACCGAGAGCCTCGGTTCACCAGACCTATTCCTGCGTCTGATTCCCACTTGTCTGTTCTCCCCTGCAGGGACGTACTGAGGCACGCTCCCACCGAATGCCTCAGTTTACCCTCATTCCCATACGTGTGTGGTCTGGGGTAGCAGCTAACAACTTGAGAACATATTTTAAGGCAGGATGTCTAAGGATTGGTTAGTCTTCACCTTGGGACACAGTGCAGAACTTAACCATGATAGGAGGATCTAAGAAAATGGACATGGGAAGTGGCACCTCCCTCTCCCATGCACGGTCGTGAACATGCGAAGTTCTGTGATTTCCAAATCACATTCACTTCTGATACTTGCAAAGTGAAAATGACACCCAGCACCTCCCACCCAGCCACTTTGGTATTTCCCTGTCTCTAGTCTCACAAGGGATTCAGATTAGAGAGGGTGACAGGAGGGCCTGGGTTCATGGCCCTGGGAGAAGAGCTTGTTGAGCAGCAGGAATTCGGAAAGAGGAATGCAGAGAACTAGCTCTGGCAGGACTTGGGTGCATAGCAACTGTGGAACAGCAAGATAAACTTTGCAAAATAAAAACACACACAAGTGGAAGTGCCAAGAAGGTCTTTGAGGCCAGTACACAGGCTTTTAGACAGGGTTCAATCACGCACAGCAGTTGATGTGAAGAGAAGCTCAGCAGGGCTCTACGAGAGGAAGAGGGGGTCCCTCACCCAGAGGTGGGCCCACCATGACCTCGCTAGATCCTACCAAGGGCCATGGATACCGGCCTGCAAAGTTGTAGCATTATACTTTCAAAGACCGTACATCCCAGGGGAAATGTAGGTTCGAAAACAGCAGCACTAACACAGCCATGAAGAAGGCTAATTCTAACTCATGGAATTAACACTGACCCAGAATATGAAATGTGCCCTCCCCTACTCCTCACACAGGGCTGACCTCCGGGCCATGGGAACTGTGCACAGGGACTGTGTAAACAGCATTGGAGAAATGGCTGTCTGTTGATTTGGAATACCCCGCTGATTTGTTATAGATCTGAGAGTTCCTCTGCTTTACTGCCAAGCGTGGCCCAAGGTCATCGTGGTGAGGAGGAGGCCAACCAGAGGTGTCCTGGGCTCAGCTGAGGACAGGGGTAAGCCACAGGGCACAGAGAAGACAGCCACGAGCTGGAATCACATGATCACAGGCAGGGACCTGCCACACTGTCCGTGCACGCACGGAGAGCATGGGCTGGTTGGTGGCTCTCACCTAGAAGCTACCTGGAGCTCAGCACCGACTGCATTTTCCCTGTGAAGTCCCGAGGACTGCACTCGGAGCCCTGAGCTGCTGAAGCTTCATCACCCTCCACCCCAGGACATGCAAGTGCCTACCAGGAGCTCTAGGACAGAGGACAATGGAGGGACAGGCCTTATCTCTAATTGGGAAAACTCCTGACTCGAGAACTTGCCACTCAGACCCTTCTGAAAACCCCTTTTGAAATGTTCCCTCGATAATTTCCTGTCTCTATCCTGCCAATTACTCAAGTTGCAAGCTAAAGTCTACTTTTTCAATGTTAGGTGGAGATAATACCTTCTACTGCATTGCCATATCACGAGCAAACCAGATATTTAAATACAATTGTCAGATGTTGCGTCAGAAGTTCTGAGCGTCTGACAATTGTGAGCTTTGTACGAATGGAAACTTCCACAGCTGAAGAATGTGTCTGATGGATTAAAATAAAATTGAGTGAATGTATTGCTTACTCCAGCAAATCACTAGTCTTTATGTGCTGGGCACTGAACATGTCATACGTGTGTTTATACTGAAAGCCTCCTGCCGTGGGCCCACCTCTGATGGCCTGAGCTCCAAGGGGGCTTCCTGGGTTCCTGTGACTGCCTCTCTTCATTCCTATCCTATCAGCTCTTCATTCCTATTCCTATCCTGTCCAGGATAGAAATGAAGAGAGGCAGTCACAGGAACACATATGATATCATCCTACCTGCCCCCTCCCCCCCCCCCGCTACAGATGATATCATCCTTTCTGTCCCCCCACCCACAGATTCTCTCAGAGGTTGGCTTTAATTTCTCTGGGAAACAATATTTGGAAACTTTGTGCCCCTAATTCTCTGGGTATGATTCTTGCTGCCATAGAAGAGGAGGCAGACTTGGCCTGTTTCGGTTGAATCAATCCTCTTTGCGTGATCTCATTGCATCACCTTCATAACTTGTCTTGTCTTGACCTTCATGTCTTGACTAAGGTTACGAAGGTCACTCAAAAAATTATTGAGATATTGACTCACCTAATATTTAGAAATTGACTTTACAAAATATACTGAAAGCAGAGTGTGATAAAAAACTTCAGATACAACTATTAAAACTAGAGTAGACAAATCTATCTAACATATCAGTTGTGGTCAAATTCACAGCTAGGATCTTCCTAGGTATCGGACAATGAAGAGACTGGAAAACCCTGAACACCATGTTCGACATTTCAAGGGGGAAGCTGTCACAGGATAGAAATAAAGTATTGATATTTAAATGAGGGCTCCTATTTAGCCCAGTATCTCAAGAATGACATATTTACAGTGACTTCCTGGAGTACTGTGCTAAGAATATTACAAGGTAAGAGCTGGGTTCAGCAGAAACTAAAGAAACAGTGATGACTAATTCCTACCACAGACTCAGTGCATGGAAAGCAACCCTCTGTCTTATTTTCATAGGCAACTCAGTCCCCCTATTTGTTGCAAATAATGATGCAAAGTTTACAAGGTCACATACCAAATATTTGAGTTAATAGATCAATGAAAGTAAAGATTTGCATGGATTACAGAAAGACTAGACATCTAAGTGAATGTTACAGAAATTCAGTCTCTAAAACCCCACCATTAGCAAGCCTCCCAGAGCAGACCAGCTGAAGTAAAAGCAAAGCCAAGGAAGGAGGGGCAGGAAGACAAGCCCACTGAGAATCGTGGGAGAAAGTGGTAAGTTCCCAGGGATGGGCTTT
Source organism: Sorex araneus (assembly GCF_027595985.1). Lineage (NCBI taxonomy): Eukaryota > Metazoa > Chordata > Mammalia > Eulipotyphla > Soricidae > Sorex > Sorex araneus. The sequence goes on from NC_073303.1 coordinate 264,298,980, forward strand.
TATACTTATTATATGTCCCATAATACAGCAGGGAGAGAAAGCTCAGATCACTGCTGGGAATGGCCCCCAAACAAACAAGAAATAAAATTAATTTAAATTAAATTAAAAGCTACTGATTAAATGTTTTCTTAATCCTTTCCGTTTTACTAATAATAATTAGGACTGCTATAATCTTGAGTGTTTGTGCATTATTTGATGATTTTGATCTAACAGAAAAATCAAATCGGATTATGTTACAGTGTATGTCAGCTTAGACTCATGTAAAATTAGTCATTCTATCTGACAGAAAGTTCTAGAGGTATCATTTGCACTTGTCATCCCATTGATCTTTGATTTGCTCAAGCGGGCACCAGTAACGTCTCCGTTTGTTCCTGTCGCATGTTAGTGTAGCTCAATGATATCTGCTTGCTTGAGGAACACGAAGAGCCTCAAAGCCTTTACTCAGGGTTTTGACAACAATGCCTGACCATCTCAAAAGTGGGCGGCTACGCAGTCTTTTGTTGTCTCATGGAATCCAGTCGGTAATAGCACTAGTCCAGCGGTCATCTCTAAATCGCATTACATGTCCGGACCATCTGAGTTTTGATGCCTTGGGAAATGAGACAGCATCCCTGAGTTCCTTTCTTGATCATCGATGGAGGTCAGAACTCCGGATTCCTTCTCTCACTTGAGTGAAACATGATACTCCTAGCATGGCTCTTTCAATTCCTCTTTGGGATACCTGAATAGCGTGCTCATCCTGTTTTCATAGGGCCCAGGTCTCTGAGGTGTATGTTATTGCAGGAAGAATGGTGGAATTGAAAAGATGTTCCCGGAGGTGGAGGTTCTTCATCCTCTTAACCACTTCTTCGGATGCTCTTGAAGGCGTTCCATGCTGTTCTCTTCCTCCTGCGCAGTTCTGATGCCAAGTCATTCCTCATGTTGAGTTCTTCACCCAGGTACACATAGCGGCTGCATTCGGAGATGTTCGTTCCATTGAGAGAAAATGGAACATCAGGGACTAGTTCATTTTTCATAAACATTGTTTTGGTGAGATTTAGCTGCAGTTTGGCCTTTCCACACTCTCAGTCGAAATTGGCCAGCATTTGTGCCTCTTGTCTAATGTTTGGTGTTATGAGAATGATGTCATCAGCGAAGCAGAGGTGGTGTAGTTGCCGAATGTCTATATTCACTCCCATTCCTTCCCATTTTAGTCGTCACATGATGTTCTCGAGGGTGGCACTGAAGAGTTTCAGTGAAATGATATCAACTGCCAAACCCCTCTCTACATCAATGATCACTTCCTTGTAGAATGGTGAGATCCTGGTGGTGAATCCGTAATACAGCTCGCAGAGGATCTTGATGACCTGATTTTGAACGCCCTGTTTGGCTAGGGCTTCAATGACCGCTTCAATCTCAACAGAATCAAAGGCCTTCTTTAAATTGATGAACGTCAGACATAGCTGCATCTTAAACTCTTGTGAAACTTTGATGAGTTTGGTCACTGTGTGGATATGGTTGATTGTGCTGAATCCTTTTTGGAACCCAGCTTGCTCGCATGGTCGTCCTTCGTCTAGTGTTCTGCCTATTCTATTCAGGATGACTCGAGTGAACAACTTGCAGACAAGGGATAACAGGTAGATAGGGCGATAGTTGCCAGTGTCGTGGATGTCTCCCTTCTTGTGAATGAGCCACTGGGGAAAGGAATTGAGGAGTAAGTCAACGAGCTCATGAGGAAACAAATTAAAGAACAAGTGAATGTACAACCCTCAGGAGTGACCTCATGAACCCCTGTGAGAAGGAGTGAGGAATGAACACCTGAGGGAACAACCGCAGAGCGACTCGTCCCTCATCAGGCAGCCCACCTATCTCCCCGTGCCGCATTAGTTTTTAGCTGCTGGTTTCTGTGGTGCTGGGTCTCACACAGAGAGACGGTGGGCTGAGCTCTGCTTGTTGAAGACCTTCCCCAAGTTTGAGCAGACCATGGTGGTCAGTGCTCAGAAGTGGACCCATAGCTGGCCTCCTGTTCCTGTCTGAAACCACCCACGCCTCCTCCCGGCCGAGCTTCTGCTTTGCTTCCTCGGCTGCAGTGCTCTCTGCTCTTCTCTGCTCACTGTTTCCCTGGCCTGGAGGCTGGAGACCCCCGGACCTTTCTACCTGCTCTGGCACCTTCTTTGCTGAGGCCTGGGACGGGCAGAGAAAGTCGCCGCCAGGGGGCGCTGCTGCAGCCCAGGAGATGCCCTGGGGCCCACCAGTCAGCCCACCTCGGGGAGAGGCACTGCACCTGGACTCTGCAGCGCGGCCTGCATTTCGGCTGCTGCAGCTGTTCCATCCCAAAGCCTTCGGGCAGCGGAGGGGAGCGGTGGGCTTCACTCACCAAGCCCCAGGATTGGGTGGTCTGAGCTTTCGCCACTCCCTTGCCGGCTTGACGCTCAACACAGAGGACGTGGAAATGGGTCCAGTGATTGTGGGCTTTGTGGGCTCAGAGGGCGGGTGGGGCCAAGGGGGACCCAGGGTGTCGGGAAAGCAGGATCCCGACTGCACAGAGGCCGGGCAGGGAGGCCCTCCCTTGGGACACAGCTCTGAGGTTTGGGGGGGAGGGTCTGGCCTCAGGCATGGGAACCAAACAGGGTTTCATTCTCTTCCCACTGGATTCATCACAAATGACCCAAGAAATGCTGCACCGACAATCCAACAGTGGGAACACGTGTGCGTTGAGTTAGTCACAGACCAAAATCAGATTTATCCTCACGGGGACCAACCACCACACGACTCTAGTCATTTCCCTCTGTGTGAGTACTGCCCTGTCCCTCTCCTGTGAGTATTGCCCCATCCTTCTCATGTGAGTAGTGCCCTGTTTCTCCCTGTGAGTACTGCCCTGTTCCTCTCCTGTGAGTACTGCCCCTTTCCTCCTCCCTGAGTACTGCACTTCCCTCCCCTGTGAGTACTGACCCGTTCCTCTTTTGTGAGTACTGCCCCATCCCTCCCCTATGAGTGCTGCCTTGTCCCTCCCCTGTGAGTACTGCCCCAAACCTCCCCTGTGAGTACTGCCCCTTCTGTCCTCTGTGAGTACTGCCTTATCCCTCCCCTGTGAGTACTGCCCCTTCCCTCCCCTGTGAGTACTGCCCTGTCCCTCCCCTGTGAATACTGCCCTGTCCCTCCCCTGTGAGTACTGCCCCATACCTCCCCTGTGAGTGCTGCCCTGTCCCTCCCCTGTAAGTACTGTCTTGTCCCTCACCTGTGAGTACTGCCCCTTTAGTATTTAATGTGTGATTAAATAATAACTAAGTAGTGTGTAGGAAAAATTAACTGTTATTTTATCAATCACATGGACTCAGGAAATTTTACAGAGATTTCAGAATTTCTTCTGTTGGGATTCTCAGAGGAACCAGAACTGCAGTCTCTCATATTTGATATTTTCCTCTCCACGTACCTGATCACTGTGCTTGGAAACCTGCTCATCATCCTGGCTGTCAGCTCAGAATCTCAACTCCACACGCCCATGTACTTCTTCCTCTCCAACCTGTCCTTTGTGCATATCTGTTTTACATCCAACACTGTTCCCAAGATGCTGGTGAACATACAGGCACATAGCAAAACCATTACCTAAGAAGGATGCATTGCCCAGATATATTTTTTCATTCTCTTTGCAGGACTAGACATATTTCTTCTGACTGTGACGACCTATGATCGCTTTGTAGCAATTTGTCACCCCCTGCACTATATGGCTATTATGAACCCTTGACTTTGTAAGTTGCTGGTTCTGGTGTCATGGTTCATGGGTGTCCTGCATTCTTTGTAACAAAGCTTAATGGTCTTGTGGCTGGCCTTCTGTACAGATTTGAAAATCCCTCACTTTTTGGGAACTCAATCAGATGGTTCACCTTTTCTGTTCTTATATTTTTCTTAACAGCTTGGTGATGCATTAATCATCAGTATTGTTGGCTGGTGGTCCCTTTGCTGGGATCCCTTTCTCTTATTCTAAGATTATTTCTTCCATATGCAGAATCTCATCAGCTCAGGGGAAATATAAAGCATTCTCCACCTGTGCATCTCACCTCGCAGTTGTCTTTTTATTTTATTGTACAGTCCTTGGAATCTACTTACCTCAGCTTTTACCCATAATCCACAACCAAGTACTCAAGCCTCAGTGATGTACACAGTGGTCACACCCATGCCGAACCCCTTTATCTACAGCCTCAGAAACAAAGACATAAAGGGAGCTCTGAAAAGGATCTTTGGAAGACACTTTATACGTGGCCCAAATGTCCTAGGAATTTCCAGTAATATCAGGCTCAAAGCCTGAGTCAAATGTGGCAATTTGATTTTACTGTGGAGGAGACACTTGTCTCTTCACTTCCTAGTTTTTCAGCTCTTTGTAAAATCTGTTTTAAAGTTGTACTCTGGTTTATTTGTGATGTTTCTGATATTCAGAGTGTTTTCCTCTTTGCGTTTTTCTACACTTCCAAGGTTGTTGCACTTAAATCTTTAACAATAGTTTTCTGAAGCTAAATATATCATTCAAAATATTTTTCATTTATTTGACTAAAAGAGTAGTCATGAACTGTGTTACCCCTACCAAAAAAACTATGTATATAAATATACATTAAAGGATAATCTGACTCCAATATTTTTCACTTTTGCAAGTATTAATCAATATATACTGATCCCTTAAAATGCTTCCTTGTTGTACAGACTTTGAACATTCTGGCTATTGGAGCTGGTCATGGTCATTTGTTTAATACTGTTGTCCCCAAAAGGGCACACGAACAACTGACTAAGAAAGAGGATCTTTATACAAAAAAAAAAAAAAACGAATCTCAATTGGAAAGTTTACCTGCCAACCAGTTTCTGAAGATGGCTAGAGGGCAAGCTTCAAAGAGAGAAAGTGGGGTCAGAATTAGATGCAGTAACAGTTTACACAAACTTAGTAGGTTTGAGAGAAAGTCATGCATATTTATTATACCTTGGGTATGCATGACTGAGAAATGGAAAATAGACATACCTTGCACGTACAGAAATGAAGGGAAAACATTGTAAAGAGGTGCCAAAGAGATAGTATAGTGGGTCAGGCGTTTGCCTTGTAAGTGGCTAATCCATGTTCAATTCCCAGCACATCATATGATGACTTGAGCACCATGAGAAGTAGCCCCTGGCCAGAGCCAGGAATAAGCCCTGAGCACCACCAGGTGTGGTCAAAAAACACAACAAAGAAAGTAGGAAAACAAAATGTTAAATAACTGGGCAGGCCAAGTCAGTGAGCTAGAGAACCGAGACCCTGAAACAGCACAGTCAGAGAGAAACAGATGTATATGCTTATATGCATCTAGATAGAAAAATCGACATAGAAACATGAGATATTGATAGATATAGAGATGGTATCATATAAATGATAGATAATATATAAATAGACTTAGATGAGATGGTAGATGCATCACAGATAATAGCTGGTAGATAGACGTTTGGTAGCTGTATCATCTACATACAATCACATGCATATACCAAATATGAAGGGACAGAGCATTCCATGCAACAGTATAGGAACATGCATTTTCTCATATGCACATAAAGCATCCTCCTTCCAGAACACATCATACTGATAACAGCAAGAATTGAATGGTGGAATGCCAGGTGAATTTAGTTGGTCACTTTATATCTCGCCCATAGGATAGGTAGCAAATAAAAATAGATAATTGGATAGCTGGCAGTGGAAGGTGTCAACAGATAAAAAGAAGCCCCCAGGATCACCCCTCCATATGCCCAGGGAGACTGCATGATTGGGTGGAGCTCATGCACAACCAGACAGATGGCATATGCAGGCAGGGACAGATACTGAGCACAGGTGTCTTACCCACGTGCACTGTGGCTGTGACTGGAGGGGAGGAAAGACAGGCTGACAGGAACTGCTGGGGTACAGTTTTAGAGAGACCCAGCAAAGGTGGAGAGCACAGGGATCTTGCCCACAGCACTTGGAAGCAGGTTAGAGACTTAGAAACGCCAGGACAAGATGTCAGGGAACCATTGCAGTACACAGTACAGTTTGGGAAAAAAACAGGGACAAGATTTCAGACTAGGAAACACACTGAACAGAGGCTATGCAAGGACAATGCCCCGTCATTGTACACTGGAGGTGAGTGGAACGCAGGGAACAGGCCCAGAGGGTCATCCAGGGGGACAGGGCAGTGCCTCCGGCTGAATGAGTGACATTGCACACGTGTAAAGGAGAGGTCTGGACACCTGGGAGGGACATGGACCAAACTACGTAAACTGTACAGTAAACTAAGTTTTTAATCGATGCCAGTGGGGATCCCTGGGTGACTTCTATGATGTGTGGAGGAGAGAAGCAGCAGCCTTGAGAAGGAAACATTCAGCTTTCTCTCTGCCTCTGCTACCCAGAAATGGCTGGGGCGCTCTTGGACCGATAAGAGTGCTGTGAGCCTTGCTCCACGCACGAAAGAACAGTCAATTCTAGGCCCTACCCAGGCCTTTCAGGTCCATCACTTTGCCTGTCTGAAAAGAATTTCAGGAGACAAACAGTGAAGTAAAAACAAGTTTTATTTGGAATTTTTGAGTTGGGGGAGAGAGAGAGAGAGAGAGAGAGAGAGAGAGAGAGAGAGAGAGAGAGAGAGAGATGCCATATGTAAGAGAGAACACAGGCTTCTGCAGGGTGGAGAGAGAGTCCCAGTGCACATCCCAGTGTTAAGCATGAAATTACACATCTTAAGAGAGGAGGTGAAAGTGACATGTGCTTGGGGAACCTGGGCAACACATGTGCTCAGGCAGTACGTGCACTCTCTTTATTCAAGTTTGCCTATACAGGGTTTCTCTCAACCTGCCCCACCAGGGGCTATCTACCTAGGTACAAGTCCATTACTAGGATAATTCAGACTAGCTGATTGATGGTCTTCTTTGATATTTCTTTCCTGGCCTTTGTTTCTGATGGAGCTTTTCTCAGAGGGGGTCCAGTCTTCTCTGGGTCCATCCTGGTGCCACAGGGACTATCAGGTCTTAGTTCCTGTGTCCCAAAAGGTGAGTCCTGGCAGTCTTAGGGTTAGTAACAGAGTAGTTTCTTCAGTTCCTATCTCTGAAGTTTTCATTATGTCCTAAAACTGATTACTATGATGGGGGAAGGGAGGGCCCTTTAGTTAGCAGGGGACAATCAACATAGTCTCCTACCTGCTTCATTAACCTTCCAAGTTTTGTATGTAGCTCTTTCATACAATTCTCAAGAACCCACTAGCTCAGTACAAATCCACTTCTTCTGTAACAACAAGGCATGTCAACATGCTTACCCTCACAAAAATGTATATGACAGTTGTTAAAGCAGTGAATTTCATGTTTAGTATGCCTGAACAATTAAATATGACAAAAGTATATCTAAAAGTAAAAGGCACAGGTCAAACACAGACCCTTCACCTGCATAACCCTAGAATAGACACTAAATTATTATTGTTTTAATATAGAAGTCTAGAGTCATTAAAATAATGTGTCTCCCCAGATAACTATACACAGGAACTTTTGAAATTTTAAATAAGTTTAGAAACCCGAGACTTTGAAAGCAATAATACCTATGAACATGTTTCTTCTGATGCTGATGAGCCTTGGAGTCACTTATGTGAAGTGGAGAGAAGAGAGATTGCTGTTTTCTCCACTTCTTGCCACCCAAAGAACAGCTGAGAAGTCTAGGGCTGATTAAGCCTGAGATTGCCCCCTGTACTGCAGGACCTGCCAGTGCCACTAGGTAGCCATCAAGTCAGACACCTCACATCCACTTCTTCCACACAGCACGGGAGTTAATCCCCACCACCCCATCACCCAATTTCATAGGGAGACATGGACTTATGCTGGAACAAGACTTGCTTCTATTGGGAAAGTAAAGCCAGTCCTAGGCCTTACCTAGGCCTTTGGGGTCCTTGTCTTTCTCTCAGAAAAGAATTTCAGGAGGAGAGTGGCAGTGAAGTAAGAAGTTTTGTTTGGAGGTTTTTGAGGAAGGGGAATGAGTGAGAGAAAGAGAAAGAGTGTAACATGCATGAGAGAGAACGCGGGCTTCTCCAAAGATGGAAAGAGCCCCCAGCACACATGCCAGCATTAGGTACAAAGGAAGGTACACATTTCAAGAGCGAAGATGTGGGCAACATAAATGCTTGGGCATCACATGAGTTTGGCCATGACACATGAACACAAGCAGCACATGGGCTCAGCTCTGGCAGCATATGCATGTACTTTCTTTGTTCAAGTTGGCTTTTATAGGGTTTCTCCCAAACTGCCCATGGGAGGTTTTCTCCCTAGGCAAGAGTCTGTTGCTAAGGAGGTTGCCAAGGGTTAGAGTTGGGAGTAGTTGATGATCGTCTTTGAAATTCCTTTCTGGTCTCTGTTCAGGTTGGAGCTTCTCTTGGAGGAGGGCACAACCTTCTCTGGTTTGTGTTGGCACCAGGTAAAGGTTTAATCAGGCCTTAGTGGGTCCTGACAGCCTTATGACTAGTTGGCTATTACTCCCCAGGAATTCCATACTATGAGGACCCTGCCCTATCTTCCTGCCTACCTGCCTCACTTCTATCATATCTCTACACATTTGATTATAATTGAAAATGAATGATTAAACAATCATAACAAAAGTATCGATAATAATCTTACTACCCGAAACAAATTGGTTTTGCTGTTCAGAATTCAGGAAGTTACTGGATTTGTACAGTGTGGTATTTTCTCTCTCTCTCTGTCTTATTTTCCTCTCTCTCTCTCTTTGTATCTTGCCCATATGGCAAAGCCTGGCAGGCAACCCGTTGCATATTCAATATGCCAAAAAGAGTAACAACAAGTCTCACAATGGAGACGTTACTGGAGCCCCCTCGAGCCAATCTATGAGCAACGGGATGACAGTGACAGAGTGATGCAGTGATACTGGGTGGGGCGTGACAGGCAGGTTTGTCTCATATATAATCTTCACAGTGATCCTCAAGTGTTTTCACATTGGGCATGATATAAATTCATAATAATGTAAGCCCTCTTTTCGTGAAAATGTAATTTTACAGCAGCCAAAGACATAGTAGAGGGGTAAAGACAAATACCTTACACACATCCGATACTGGTTCCATCCTTGGCATTATATGGGCCCTCAAGAACTGTGTTCAAGGGACAAAGAGAACATCAAAAGAAAATAAAACAAAGCCTCCCCATGTATAAAATCCACAAAGAAATGTGATAAGACTGAAATAAATGACGGGGAGCTTCTGCCACTCTTCTCTGAGAACACTAAGAGTTGCTGCAGTGTAGCTGGGCTGGCTGTGCACCATGGGGAGCCTGAGGGAGCTGGGCTCCATTTCAGCCTCTCTGGCTCCTTAGGCCTTCAGGGTCACTGAGTCTTCAGTGGCACGAAGGGGACGTCAGAGGCTTAACCACTTGCCCTGGTGGAAACCAGCCCTGGGGATGAGCGGCAGTGGCCCGCCCAAATTAAAGGGCAGATGGAAGGACAACTGGACCAGAAGGTTCTGAGAGGTTAAAAAGGACTAAAATTGCGCTGAGTCTTCAGGTTACAAGAGCAGAGCTGGTCCAAGTCAAGAGGCATAGAGAGATTTCAGAGCTGGATGGGGCTGCGATGCGGTTTCTATGGAGAGCCAGTTATGCCCATCACAGTCCACTCAGGTGGTCTTGCAGTGATGCACGGTGCAGGTGAACTATCCTGGCATCTGAAGGGCTAAGCACTGGTTTCCAGAGGGGTCAGGAACAATTTATTGTTGTAAAATGGGCATCTCCCAAAATTACCCTTTGCTGTGGTCTGTGGCAAAGACACATTTATATCATGGCACAGGATAATGACTGTCTGGTCCAGGGTATTTCCATCACTGGGACAACCCTTACCCACTGCTCTCCCCGCCATCTGCTTTCTGTGCTTCCTGAGTCTGGATGGCAAGACATGAAGTCAGCCCTATGGAGACACACACAAGTTCAGGGGAGGCGCCTCCTGCATTTACAAGTGTGTGTTCCTGCCCTGTCATACTGTCCATTTGAAGCTCCAGTCACTTGCTTGTATCTTGTGAGACAACCTCAAGCTAGAGGTTCTAGCAAAAGCCACTGGTTCCGTGTTGGAATACTGCAGACCACCCAGTGCCCTTGCTTTGAGGCTTAAAGTCACAGAGTCCCTCCTCTACACGTAGAAAGGTGTTAAGTCCATTGGTGAAAATTTCAACACTATCCTTTATGCCTAAAAGTTTAGATATTTTTTCCTTGTGTCCTAATAAACTCAAATCTATTAATCAGAAAGAGAAAGATGTTAATTCAACCCCCTGGAAATGTTGTATATACATTTTTAAAGGGGGGTAGTATGGATTTTTGGGCACCAATCTCAGAAGCAGTCATTCACCTTTCCCTGGGATTGTCTCATACCTACTTGGAACTTTTCTGGACGTACTTTCCACAGTAAGACCAGAAATTGGGGCACTTATTGGGAGCTCGAGATTGGGCATGTTCAGGGTGGTATGGCCATAGAGCTCATTAATGCACCATATTTGATGAGATTCAAATATGGTGTGAATCATGGGAACATCTGTAAGGGCATTAGAGGCCGCCCTAAAAGCCTTCATCCCTCTCGGAATGCTTGGCAAACTACCAAGAGTATCCCGCCCTCACGGCAAAGCCTGGCAAGCTACCAGTGGTGTATTTGATATGCCACAAACAATAACAATAATGGGCCTCATTTCCCTGAGACTGAAAGAGCCCCTAGTAAGGCAGTGTTAAGAAGGATGAGCAAGGAGAGGCTATAAAAACCAGGGACGAACTAGACTGCCAAAACGAAGGACTAAAATGATTGTCTGTACTTTCAACAAATGTACGCTGGCATCGGAAGCATCCATCGAGGACCAAATGGTGCAAGTGCAGAAGATCAAGTACGATATCATTGGTCTGACGAAAACGAAAGGCATCAATCACATCACGCTATTTTTGACATTGGAGAATAATTTTTCCTCAGAACATGCGACATCAGAGGCATCGGTGGTGTTGGTATCCTTGTCAATTCTAACTTGGCCATGAACACTGATTCATTTGAATTTCTAAAGACACGAATGAGATGATTACGTTTGACATGTTAAACAAATTGTGCTGGCATGCAAAAAAATGGCTACATGCAAAAAAATGGGCTTAGACCTCCATCTATCACCATGTACAAAAATCAGATCAAAATGGATTAAAGACCTCAACATCAGACCAGAATCCCTAAGGTACATTGAAGATAAGGTTGGCAAAATCCTCCACGACATTGAAGCCAAAGGTATCTTCAAAGATGACACGCCACTGGCCAAGCACGTGAAAACAAAGATAAATAAATGGGACTATCTCAAACTAAGAAGCTTCTGCAACTCAAAAGAAACAGTGACCAAAATGGGAAAGGATATTTATGCAGTACCCATCCGATAAAGGGTTGATAACAAGGATATACAATGCACTGGTTGAACTCTACAAGAAGAAAACTGCCAACCCGATCAAAAAATCGGGTGATGAAATGAACAGAAACTTTTCCAAAGAAGAAATCCAAATGGCTGAGAGGCACATGAGAAAATGTTCAACATTACTAATTATCAGGGAGATGCAGATCAAAACAACCATGAGATATCATCTCACACCACAGAGACTGGCCCACATCTCAAAGAACAAAAGCAACTGGTGTTGGCGTGGATGTGGGGAGAAAGGGACTCTCCTTCACTGCTGGTGGGAATGCTGACTGGTTCAGCCCTTTTGGAAAACAATATGGACGATTCTCAAAAAGTTAGAAATTGAGCTCCCATTTGACCCAGCAATACCACTCCTGGGAATATATCCCGGAGAGGCAAAAAGGTATAGTAGAGATGACATCTGCATTTCTATGTTCATTGCCGCTCTGTTTACTATAGCCACAATATGGAAAAAACCAGAGTGCCCGAAAACAGATGATTGGCTAAAGAAACTCTGGTATATTTACACAATGGATTACTACGTAGCTGTCAGAAAACATGAAGTCATGAAATTTGCATATAAGTGGATCAACATGGAAAGTATCATGCTGAGTGAAATGAGTCAGAAAGAAAGAGACAGACATAGAAAGATCGCACTCATATGTGGAATATAAAGTAGCTGAGAGGTACAAGCTTACAATGTTGCGATTCCTGGCAGACATTTCTCTGGACTTAGTTACTAAAATACTAAAATACAGAAATCCAAAACTATGCTGCTGCCGGTGCGGCCTCCTGATCTCATATCTCTTCATTCTCAGCAATGGAAAACAAATTACCAGACGCTTTCTTTTCAGCAGATCGACTTTAGGGGGGAGAAACTCCAAATCAATAATAGTGAATTTTTTGTTTAAATATTGAATGTAATCAAAGTAAAGTGAAAGTAAAGTGAAATTTACCAGTTACACATGCGGGGTGGGGGGCTGGGGAGGTGGGGGGTAGGGGGGAGGTATATCGTGATTCTTGGTGGTGGAATATGTGCACTGGTGAAGGGATGGGTGTTTGAGCATTGTATAACTGAGACTTTAACCTGAAAGCTTTGTAACTTTCCACATGGTGAATCAATAAAAGAATTTTTTTTAAAAAAAGGGGGAAAAGGCCGAGGGACAAACACCCTTCCCCTCCCGGGGTTGCACGGGGACGTAGCTTAGTACACAGTCGAGGAGTATATCTGCCAGCAGCCCTACGTCGTTATTTTTAACTATTATTTGAGTGTATATTTTTCCTCTACTGATGATAGCCCACCTACTATAATGGTGTATAAACCTAAGCAGAACTTTCTCTGTAGGCTTTTTCTTCCAGGCAGCCTAAGCCTGAAAACAACGAACATTGGAATCAGAGATGCAACCAGCAGTAGAGCACTTGCCTTGCATGTGTGAGACTGTAGGTTCAGTCTTCACCACCACCACGGCCCTCCCTGTGTAATAAAAAAAAAGGAAAAAAAAAGATGATTACGCTTGAATAGATGTGGCTCACTGCCGGCAGTTTCTATCTTCGTCAACGACGCACCAACTACGATGAAGAAGAAAATGAGAAATTCTACATGAGCCTGGAGAAGTTATGTAAAGAAGACCACACCTTCTATCATTGTCAGTGATTTTAATGCCAAAATAGGACTGAGACAGTCACCCAAAGAACTCCACATTGAGACCCATGGTCTAGAATGAAACTAATAGGGTGAGAGACTGAGGTCATCGTATCGACAAAGACCATCCACGGTAAATCACAGTTCCAGAAGGCCGAATCTAAACGTTGGACATGGAAGTATCCCGGTGGACAATTCTACAATGAAATTGACCACAGAAATCAAAGGTTATGCCTGACTAATGTCGCTGTTGTCCCAAAATTCCAAATGGGATTGGACCACCATCTCCTTTGTGCAAAATTCTACTTCACAGAGTGGGGACAAAGGACTGCAAAGTTTTAGTTTAAGAAGGGAATCCCTAGAATGACCAGTAACTTGGAGCTCTTTGGCACTATTGCAGCAAAGTGGGAATATGCTGTCGCTGACAGCATCGATGAAGAATACCATTGACTGGTTCAGCACCTCCATGACTGAGCAAGGAATGCTGACAGTGGGAAATCCACAAACAGATGCCTGTCTTCGGAAACTCTCGAGTTCATTCGTAACGTGGTTTGGCATAAGCCTCAGGCAATCACAAGCTAACGCCCGAGCTTGAAAAACTGTGCAGAGAAGTGATAAATGAAGACCTCAAAGAGAGAAGAGCAGGAGTGTTGCCCAATGTGGCAAAAGCCAGGAAAAGTATTTCCAACACCTGCCTGTTCTTCACCAACTACAAGACCAAGATGACTGGCCTCCGACGTCCTGATGGATCTATCACATCTTCCAGGAGGGCAATGGAGAGGATTATTCACAACATCTACTCGATCTCTTCTACAGCCACGTACACCTGCCCATATACCAAATTCCATAGGATGGATATGTCATTCCCCACATTCTCCTTTCCGAAATCCGACACGCCATTCCCTTGGTAAAGACATGTACAGCACTCGGTCCGGACAAGGTCAAACCCGAACACCTGAAGAATCTGCCACCAGTACTCATCAATACACTGGCTCAGCTCTTCACATGCTTCCTGCCCATATACACGGTTCCATCCCAATGGAAAACCAGTAGGACCGTTCTGTTGTAGAAGAAGGGAGACATCCACAACATCGGCAATTATCTCCCAATCTGCCTTTTGTCCATCATTTACAAGTTGTTCACTCAAGTCATCCAGAATAAAATAAGCAGAACACTAGACAAAGGACATCCATGTGAGCAAGCAGGGTTCCAAAAAGGATTCAGCACTATCGATCATATCCACATGGTGACAAAGCTCATTGAAGTTTTGCGAGAGTTCAAGATGCTGCTCTATCTAATGTTCATCAATTTAAATAGGCCTTTGATTCTGTTGAGACTGAAGTAGTCATTGAAACCCTAGCCAAACAGGGCTTTCAAACTCAGTACATCAAGATCCTCCACAAGTTGTGTTACTGATTCACCACCAAGATCTCACCTATAAACAAGGAAGAGATCGTTGATGTAAAGAGAGAGGTTCGGCAGGGTGATACCATTTCACCGAAACTCTTCAGTGTCACCTTGGAGAAAGTCATGTGACAACTGGAATGCGAAGGAATGGGAGTGAAGATAGAGGATCAGCAACTACACCACCTCCACTTCGCAGATGGCATCATTCTAATAACACCAAACATTAGCCAAGAGGCAAAAAGGCTGGCTGACTTCAACCGTGTGGAAATATCGGACTGCAGCTGAATCTCACCAAGACAATGTTCATGAAAAACAAACTAGTCCCTGATGTTCCATTTTTTCTCAATAGAACGAACATCTCTGAATGCAGCAGCTATGTGTACGTGGGTCGAGAATTCAACATGAGGAATGACTTTGCAGCAGAACTGAGCAGGAGGAAGAGAACAGCTTGGAACACCTTCAAGAGTGTCAAAGAAGACGTGTGTGGCCTCTCCACAGCTGCAAGAGCATGATTCCAGAGGCCAGCTAAACTACTTTTGGTATCGGCAGCTCCTTGCAGAATATCTCCAGACTGAGAACTAAGGCATGGCCCCATGCATGCCCAGGAAGTGAAGTTTTTTCTCTCTCTCGCCTTTTCCTTACCAGAGAGGAAGGGTGTGGCGAATGTCATATTATGAGGACCACAGATGAGAGTTACAAACTTGCAATGATCCAATATATGGAAGAAATTTCCCTGAACTTAGTTGCTAAAATACAGAAATCCAAAACTGCACGTCTGCTATCTCTTCACAACTGGTCTGACTCTAGTGGGGAATTCCTAACAATAATAGTGAGGTTTTTGTTGAAATATTGAATGTAACCAAGAAAAGAGAAAGTAAAGTGAAATTTATCAGTTATGGGGGTGGGGGTTGGAGGTATGGGAGGTATACAGGGTTTGTTTGGTTTTTTTGGTGGTGAAATACGGGCACTGGTGAAGGGATGGTTGTTTCAGCATTGTATAACTGGGACTTAAACCTGAAAGCTTTGTAACTTTCCACATGGTGATTCAATAAAAGAATAAATTTTAAAAAAAAGTGCTCCAAGAATATTCTACTTTGAGGTGACAAGGGAACCCATATCCACTGCCTAGGGTTGATGTGGAGATTAGGGGAGATGAGGATGAGAAGCATTTTAATTTTGTCTGTCAACTGGGAACACTGTACATGCTATCTATTATGTTGCATTTGTGTGAAAGACATGTTCACATACTAAATCAAAAGACTAGTGATGATGATAAAATTAGTGCAGTTTCTAAACTCAATAACCTGGAGACCTGAAGGAGTGCTCCTTTTACTGATACTTGCATGTGTGAAGCCCTGTTCTAGGGGACCAGTATGTCTGTTAAAAGATGGAGTGGCTCCAAGTGGAATTGCAGGGTAGTATAGAACCTATTATATATTATATATTATATAATATAAACTGTTTATATTATATAATATATAATATAAGACAGTATATTATATATAATAAACAGTTTATTATATATTATAAACTGCAGTGCTTAAGAAGAAAGATCAATCAAACAGTACAAAGTCCCTGCCATAGAGGTGGGAGGGGGAGGAGGAAGGAAGGGAGTGGGAGGGAAATTGGACTCTAGTGAAGAGATTGGTGTTGGGATATTTTACACCTGAAACCCAATTAAATATAATCTTGTAACTATGCTACTCACAGCGACTCAACCTTACAAACAAAGCAAAAATACACAGGGAGCAGAAATCATTGCTATAAAATGTGAAAAATACAAATGAATAGAAAGGACTGAGTCCAATCTATTTCCTGAGAGACTTGATGATAAAGATGAGCGCCTTGGGCTCTCCTTGGGCTCTTCCCAGTTCACTTTGAATTTTGGAATAACTGTAGGTTTACAGAAAAGTTATAAAGACTGTATAAAGTCCTTAGAGTGGTGAAACCATGTTGGGATGAGATGAATTCAGATAACTGGTTGCAAATCCTTATATATTTTAGCTGCCACAGAAACCACCAATGTTATTTGTTTGTGTAAAACTGACTGCCTTTCTAAAATAATAATTTCAAAAGGTTTTCAACAACCAAATCATTACTTTCAGCCAATTAGTCATCATCAATCAATCAAGAGCTGCCTTTCCTTTTTAGGTGTATCTCCTTGGATTACTGTTGATTCAAACTTCCTGGGGCTAACTAACACTCAGGATAAACAGTGATATTAATTAACATCTATAATCACAGTTTTCCTCCTCTGCTTTAAAACTTGCAGGGGAATTCTGTTGTTCCTGTCACTGGATTCCCTCAGGTCTTTGAGGAGGTAGGTTTTGTCATCTACTCCCTTTGCTAATTGTTGATCTCTCATCCTCTATCCTGAGTCAGCCTTGAGCACACTTTCCTGGAAACAAACTCAATTCTAAGAGATTTTTCAATTATTAGCATAGGATGAGAAATTATGTTATCTCAAATGTAAACACACATTTGTCTGTGTCCATTCTTCTTTTTTTTAAATTTTTATTGAATCCCCATGTGGAAAGTTACAGAGTTCTCAGGTTTATGTCATAGTTACATAATATTCAAACACCTATCCATTCACCAGTGCCCATATTCCACCACCAAAACCCCAGTATACCCCCGCCCCCACCCCCAACTGCATAACTGATGAATTTCACTTCATTTTCTCTTTACCTTGATTATGTTCCATATTTCAACACAAAACTCACTATTGTTGTTGGAGTTTCCCCCCAAGAAAGACAGCCCTACTACCAAGGAAGCATTTTATAATTAGTTTTCCATTAAAAGATGATATGTTTTCAGTTTTTAGAAGAGGTAGTGCGGGCAGCTGCGCAGTTTGGAGTAGTCCCAGTCCCAAACCCGGAGCTGTGTTAGTTGCTGCTCAGTGTCGCCGGGGCTTCATCTGGAGAAGGTGTGGTGGCTGCACCTCCTCTGTCTGGATCCCCGGTGTTGCTGGCCTGGTCTTGGGACCGGAGCATTCTCCGGCGGTGTTGCTCACCAAAAATCCCGGCTTCTTCTCTGTTGAATGTGGCAAGATGGCGCCAAAGGTGAGTTGAGGGCGTGAATTCCGGCGGCTGGGGCCACCTGGAGGCTGGGCTGGCGCCGCCCCACTCCAGTGCCCCCCACCGCGGTTCAGAGTAGTCCCAGTCCCCCATCCCAGAGCCGTGTTAGTTGCTGCTCAGTGTCACCGGGGCTCCATCTGGAGAAGGTGTGTCTTCTTGTTTTTGAGCATGGTGGTTTTTTCTTTATCTCTTTGCCTTGTGAGTCATTTTATCTATTTGCTTGCATTTACTAAAAAAATTTGCTCTGGCATTATTTCCCAGAATATTCCTTCTTTTGAATTCATTCACATTGCTTTTATCTTAACTTTCTGCTTTGCTAGTTCTGCTTTGTGGAAGCTCAACTAAGAACTTTAAATCTTGTACTGTATATTTCTGAGGATAGACCACACATGTATTCATGTACAGGTTTTGAAAGACATCCAGAAATCAAGATTTGCATTACCATACAGAGATGAAGTCTGTTCACATTTTGATACATTTCATTGATCATTTTTCCTAAGCTTTGTGCAAATATGTGCTTAATTATAAACGATATGAATGCTCAGTAAACTCTCTCGGTCCAGAAAAGCTGGTCAATTGTCCTCTCAGATACCTGAGCTGTTTTGCCTCTGTCCACATGACATAATTTTACATTCTTAATTATTCTTTTAAAAATAACTTCCTAGGGTTGGGAGGAATGGTTCAAAGGGCTGGGTACGGTTCTTGCCCTCAGAAGTCCCAGATTCCACGTGGTTCCACAAGTACCACCTGGAGTGCAACCCCTACTGGGGCAGGAGTGTCCACCAAATGGACACCCTCGTTCCCTCCATAAGCAGTGTGTCTACTTTATTTCTCAAAGACTAGTTCCACAGAGAAATATTCTCAAGCATCTGTTACCTATTTAGCTTTTTAAAAAATTAATTTCTCATAGCTTGTGCCTTTTCCTTGATAATACAGTGATAATTTTAAGATTTATATTTAAGGTTTTATAGGTTAAAGGTTAGATGAACGGCAACTGCTCCCAGACAAGAGTATAAAATCAGTTCCCCATAGCCATGCCACCGGACTCCGCACCAGGCTGTTTTCACTCGGGGCACCCCAGAGTGGGCCAGGTGAGAACCCTCCCCATTCCAAGGGACACAGCCCCAGCAGCCGACCTCCAGTACCCAACAGCCGCCATACTCCAGGCCACTTTCCGGACTGTGTGGCCACTTCTGCGCGACACATTACAAGACACTTCCTACTTATTTTCCAAAATTACCAGACCGTATTTGATGGAGTTTAGACAGTAGGCAACAAATTATAGAGAGTAATATACATATACATATATACATATATAATTCAAGTGATTACGCTTGAATAGATGTCGCTCACTGCCTGCAGTTTCTATCTTCATCGCCTACACACTAACTTCCAACTATGATGAAGAAAAAATTGAGAGGTTCTACATGGAACTGGAGAAGTTCTATAAAGAAGACCACACCTTCTACAAGATCATTGTTGGTGATTTTAATGCCAAGATAGGTCTGAGAAGATTGCCTGAAGAACTCCACATTGGGACACATGGTCTAGAATGGAACGATCAGGGTGAGAGACTATCTGAATTCATCATGTCAACCAAGACGATCCATGGTAACTCACAGTTCCAGAAGGCTGAATCTAAACACTGGACATGGGAGTCTCCCGGTGAACAGTTCCACAATGAAACTGACCACATGATATTCAATCAAAGATTTTGCCTGACAGATGTCGTTGTTGTCCCAAAATTCCAAACGGGATCGGACCACCGTCACCTTCGTGTGAAATTCTACTTCACAGAGCAGGGAGAAAAGTCTGCAAAATTTAAGTCTAAGAAGACAACTCCCAGAATGACCACCAACTGGGAGCTCATTGGCACTATTGCAGCAACGTGGGAAGATGCCGTCCTTGACAACATTGACGAGGAATACGATCGACTGGTTCAGCACCTCCATGTCTGTGCGAAGAATGCCAAGAGTGAGAAAGCCACAAACAGACGCCTGTCTTCAGAAACTCTTGAGCTCATTCATTAACATGGTTTGGCACGAGCCTCAGGCAACCACAAGCAAATGTCTGAGCTCACAAAGCTGTGCAGAGATGCGATAAAGGAAGACTTCAAAGAGAGAAAAGCAGCAGTGTTGGCCAATGCAGCAGAAGCCGGGAAAAGTATTCGCAACGCTCACCTGTCCTTTGCCAACTACAAGACCAAGATGACTGCCCTCCAATGTCCCGATGGATCTATCACATCTTCCGGAAAGGCAATGGAGAAAATTATTCACGACTTCTACTCGGATCTCTTTGACAGCCATGTCCACCTTCCCACATACCAAATTCCACAGGATGGATATGTCATTCCCAACGTTATCCCTTATGAAATCCAACACGCCATTTCTCTGGTAAAGATGAGAACAGCACCTAGTCCAGACAAGGTCAGACCTGAACACCTGAAGAATCTGCCGCCAGTACTCATCGATACACTGGCCTGACTCTTCACATGCTACCTGTCTGAATGCAAGGTTCCGTCCCAGTGGAAAACCAGTAGGACAATTCTGTTGTACAAGAAGGGAGACATCCACGACATCGGCAACAATCACCCAATCTGCCTGATGTCTGTCGTCTACAAGTTGTTCACTCGTGTCATCCTGAATAGAATAGGCAGAACACTTGACGAAGGGCAACCATGCGAGCAAGCTGGGATCCGAAGAGGATTCAGCACTATATACCATATCCACACAGTGACCAAACTCACTGAAGTTTCGCGAGAGTTCAAGATGCTGCTCTGTCAAACATTCATCGACTTAAAGAAGGCCTTCGATTCTGTTGAGACTGAGGAGGTCATCGAAGCCCTGGACAAACAAGGCTTCCCAACTCAGTATATCAAAATCCTCCGTGAGGTGTATTGTAGATTCACCACCAGGATCTCACCATTCTACAAGGAAGTGATCATTGATGTAAAGAGAGGGGTGCAGCAAGGTGATACCATTTCACCGAAATTCTGCAGTGCCGCCCGTGATAACATCATGCGATGACTGGAATGGGAAGGAATGGGAGTGAAGATAGACAGTCGGCAATTACACCACCTACGTTTCGCTGATGACATCATTCTCATAACACCAAACATTAGCCAAGCGGCACAAATGCTGGCCGACTTCGACCGCGAGTGTGGAAAGTTTGGATTGCAGCTGAATCTCAACAAGACAATGTTCATGAAAACATCTGCCCCTGGACAGCAGGGGCAGACCTGTGTGTGGACTGTCCCATCAGACACAGGAGCAGCACCTGGGAGAGAACTTCAGTGGCTCCCAGTGGGAGGGAGACATGAGATGTAAAGTTTCTGTTCTTCACAGAAATGAGGCTGGACACCACTGAACATGCATGGAGTTGTCGTACATAGTATTTGCTAGGACTCTCGCAGTGTCTGGGGGTATCTTGTAAGGGTTCCAATGCACTGAAAAAACAAAGACGTTTTGGAAGCGAACAGTATTTGTTATTGTGATTTTGAAATTATCACGAGTGAATGTATATGCCCAAATTTTTCAACGTGGATAGATATATGGTTGATAGATTGATGATAGGTACCCAATAGATGTAAGCATACAGATACTATAGAAGTAGAAAATGCTTGAAGTAACCGTCTCAGTGACTAGAGAATCTGTGAAGTTGAGGGATCCACGTTCCCAAACATGCTGAACACAAAGACCAAAGTCGCCATGGGGTTCTGGAAAGGGGTGATTCTGAGAGGCCCATTACTCAGTCAGCATTGCTGGCCCTTGTGGGTCCATCACCCGCCAGATGCCTGGATAATTTGTTCCTGATCGTGATGGCCTATGACAGGCTCATGGCCATCTGCCACCCCCTGCACTACACAGCCATATTGAACCCCCTACTCTGTGGGCTGCTGGACGTGGGGTCCTGGGGCATCAGTGTTCTTGGCTCCCTGCTGGAGACCCTAACCCTTCTGAGGCTGTCCTTCTGTACAAACAGGGAGGTCCCCCACTTTTTTTGTGACCTCTTTGCGGTCCTGAAACTTCCTGTTCAGATACCCTCCTAAAAAGCACAGTGGTGTACTTTGTGACTGTCATCCTGGCAGTTGTTCCTCTCTCTGGGATCTCCCAGATTTTCTCCTCCATCCTGAAAATCTCATCAGCTGGAGGCAAGTACAAAGCCTTCTCCACCTGCGGGTCACACCTCTCAGTTGTCTCCTTGTTCTATGGCACAGGTCTGGGGGTCTACCTCAGCTCAGCAGCTACTTCATCATCCAGGGCGAGTCAGGTGGCCTCAGTGATGTACACTGTGGTCACCCCCATGCTGAATCACATCATCTACAGCCTGAGGAACAGGGACATGAAAGGGGCCCTGCAGAGACTCCTCAGCAGAGTGGTGCCACTCAGGGGTGAGAACATCCCGGGCTGCTGGTGAGCAGCTGGGCACAGGCACCTTGCCTCCTTCACCCAGGATTTCCCCTGGTTTTACTTGTACTGAAGCATCTCTTCCCTCGAATCTTTTTCTGCCCTGTTTCTTCCCCTTCAGATCATACCTTGGAATGCCTTCTGCACTTTGGAACCAGTGGTTTTAGCTTCATAAGAGCAGAAACTGTTGTTTTTCTATGTAAGTATTTGACTTGATAACAAAATGGACCAAGGGACTAGAGGACAGCTCAGTGTCTAAAGCACCGACCTTCCGAGTGTGAGGCCACCGTTCCTCTTCCAGTGCTGCCACACGCACCAAGGTGGTCCCTGCTGCTCGGCTGTCTGTGTTCCTCTGAACCACAGGCAGTCTCCAGACACATCCAGCTAGGTGTGTGCAAGCACCACTAACGAGTGTGACCCCAGAGAGCACCACAATCAGAAGGTGTGCACGCACAGTGGCTGGAAGTGAGACTGCCAGTGAGCACATGTGTGAGTATTTGCAGAGCACCAGACAAGAATGTGTGCACGCACCACAGCAAAAGTGGGAGCAGCGCTGTGAGCACAGCATGGAGTCCAGACAGTGCCTCCCCTTCAGATGATTTCTCTGAGTCGCTGCCTGGTCCCCTGACTTTTCAGAGCATATGTGCAAAGAACCTGAAAAAGTGGCTGTGTTGCCAGAGAGTGTCACTTAATGATAAATTTCCCGTTGAGCACCAGTCTCGCCATTTACAAGAACATTTATTGGCTTGTGACGTGTTGCCGGAGGGAACCAAAGTCAAAGTCTGCTCTTGGGGAACCACGTGTTGTGGTTGTTATGGTACTAGAGAAACACATTTTTCCTGGACCTTCTCCAGTTCCTTGCGAAAATAAAACCCTAAAGCATCTGCCAAACGTGGGCCCTGCAGTCCTTCCACCCCAGGGAAAATGTCAGCCCTTGCCCACCTGGCTGCCTCCCACCAGGTTTCCAACACACACGTGAAGAAATGGAGACCCACTTGCGATCATTTCTGTGCCTATGTCTCTATCACCACCAAACACGAAGAGGGTATGTGTGTGTGTTCTTGATCGGGCCAACAATGGGTCTCTCCCAGCCCCCTTCCTGGCCTCTTCCCTCCTCTCTGAGCGGCAGAGCTGGGCCTCACAGGGCATTCTCGCTGCCTTCCCGTCCCCTGGACACCTCTTCTCTTGGGCCATAGAGACTGGTAGAGCTCCCTCAGGCTGGTGAGAGGACAGCAGGTCCAGCTCCCACTGGGACAGGTGCTAGGTGACGGCTGCTCTGATGGAGTTCCCCAGAACATTGGTCATTGTGTGCAGGAGGTCACTGGATGTGGGAGAAGATGCTGAGAATCCCCCAGACTTTGAGAGGGAAGGAGTCCAGCTGAGGTCCAGGGGAATTGAGCCACACTGCATTTGACTCCTGAGCACTTGCCCTCAGATATCTCCAACCTCTGCCCCCTCCCCTGGCAAACCTAGACTGCACCGTCTTCCTTACATTTGATGGTAGCAATGTGATGGCTTGTACGGTGTAAGTATCTGGTACAGAAAATGAGGAGTTGGGAGCTAGAGAAGGAGGAGGAGGGGCACCTGCATGGGCAACTCTGGAAACATGATGAGAGTCCACACTGCATCCTGTCACCCCCTGTTTTTAAAGCTGGCACTTAGAAAGAAGTGCTTCTGCAAGTCAGCCATGTCCCACAGCTGTTATGGGACTTCTAGATGAGCGATGCAAAAGCAGGCCTTTTCCGTGGGGCAAAGGGCCTGTCACTAAATGTCTGCGGGGTGGTGATTTGGGAGCTTGCGGTGGGAGAAGGAGGCAGTGCAAGGTGCGGTCTGTAGAGCACTCACAGAAACCAGTCCATGAACATGATGAGCTATGTCTTCTGTGGGCAGATGGCTGGCATGAGCATGATGACCGTGATGACCAGCTAGGCCTGGGGAATCTGGCAGCCCAGTTACTTAGATCTCATGCACCTCTTACCATTGACACGTGGTGAGGAACAGCTCCTGATCTCTCTAGAAAACTTGAGTTTAGTTTTCAATGACAGAGAGAAGTGTGTTCCTTCACCATGCTATCATGGGTACATTCATTCTTGGCCTTGCTGTTTCCAGAGAAAAATGATAGTATCGAGACACCAGTGTGGAGACTAGCACTTTTTGCACAAGAGCAGAGACTTGGAGACAGCATTTACTACACCCCTGCTGTGTTTCTTTATATCCCACACATGAGAGAGTCGTCCTGCATCTGCCTCTCTCCCTCTGACTAGCTTCACTTGTATGATCCTCTCCAGATCCAATCACAGAGCAGCAAGTTGCAGAATTTCATCTGTTCTTGGAGACCAGCAGTGTTCCATTATATAAACATACTATGGTTTCTTAATAAATTAATACTATTAATTTGAGCTACACCACAAATCTCTACATTGATGTCTCAAAGCTATCATTTTTCTCTGGAAACAGCAAGGCCAAGGAATTACTGTACTTGTGATTTTATAGTGAAGGAACACACTTCTCTCTGTCATTGAAAACGAAACTCAAGTTTTCTAGAGATCAGGAGCTCTTCTCATTGCATACCAATGGTTAGGTGGTGCGTGAGATCTAATTAAGGTAGTCTATACAATCTTTGATCTAAAGACAGGAGAAATAATGTAGTCATCATATACAGATTACACAGTCATAGGTGCTGGAGAGGTAGTATCTTTAGTGTAGTCCCAATCCTTGTCCATGGTCAATGTCAAGAACCCCACAGTCAGGTCCCCGGAAATGTCCCAGTGACCCATCCACTTGCCCAGGCAAAACTCAAGGCTCATTAGCACACTTGGTGCCCCCTGGTGGCACCAACAAGCGCTGCAATTGCCTTAGGAACTAACTGGAGGGTTGCCTTGACCCTGACACTTTCTCACACACCCAATCAGGTTGCCACCATCCTCCCTCAGTATTGGTTCTAGACACTTGAGGTCAAATAAGTTCTCAAAATAATCTCTGGGCCTACAAGGACAATAAAAATCAAAGCGTGACTTTAAAGCAGAGAGAGTGTTGCTGGGTTTTCTCGTTTGCATTCTCTGTGCAGTGCAGAGCTGCAGGATGCCTATTTGAGAAGAGTCTCCTGTGGGGAGGGTAAGATGCTCCCTCTATGTCTGGACCTTTGATCTGAAGACTACAGAATGAGTCTTTCACACAGACACCTGTGGCAAAAATGCCCTTCCCTGGAGAGGACTGTCCCCTCCAAGACTTTTTCTGACAGGAAAGGTTGATGGTGCCTGGCTGAAAGAAGGAGAAATATTCTATGACTCAAAAGACCTGATTCCATTCTCTTCCTGAGAGGATAAACCTGAAAATTTAAAACTGATGTTGAGGCTCCAAGTGATAAGTGACCACTTCCTGATAAGTCCTGAGAGTGAGAATTTGGGAGAAATAATTGAGGCTGGAGAGCAGAGTTGGCCTGAGGGTCTGATTCAGCTGCAGACACACTTCCATTCCTGTCACTAACAAGGCCAGAGAGCTCCGCATTCAGGGAATTTGCATTTGGGTGTGTCTCATAGACAGAAATAGGGTCACTCAAATATTTTCATTGATTATAACTTTAAAAGGTATATCTTAGGTGGGTCTCCAGAACTTTCTGAGTAAGAGGTGCTGGAGAAAAATTATCCTGAGTTTTGAGGTCTTCCTCCCTTCCTCCAATCTCCAGTTACCCTCCTTCCCCCAAGCCTCTGTCTGTGGTAGGTACATCGTACTTCCTTTCAGCACTTCATTCTCCTCCATAGTGGCTACTTCCCTCCACCCGTGTCATAGAGTAGTCTTCCCTGGTTGTTGCCTTTGGGCGTTTGTTATTCCCCTACTAATGTTTCTCTCTATACCAAATAGGAGAGAGATCTGTGTCTGTCCCTCTCCCTCTGACTAACTTCACTCAATATGAGATGTTTCAGATAGATCCATGTAGTAGAAAATTGTTTGATTTTATTTTTTTTATGGATGAATAGTGTTCCATTATGTTTTTAAATAGTTTTTAATTTTATTAATCTTTTCCATTTAGTAATGATGGCTTTTAAAAACTCATGATTCAAAGAATCATAGTTAGCCTTCTTCACTGCATTGACCTAGCTGTAGAATACCTTTTGCTGTAGAAGGACTTTCCCATCCATAATAGTCTAATTTTTTTTATGGAGGTAGGGTCAAAGGTAAAGTAGGTAAGGGTTTCAAACATAACCTTTCAACATTTTCTTTATTAGTTTGGATAAAGTAAGTGGCTTGTCAGGCTGCAGCAATAGCACAGCAGGTAGGGTGTTTGCCTTGCATGAGGCCAATCTGGGTTCTCCATTATGTTTTTATACCACAGTTTCTTTATCAAGTCGTCTGATCTTGTGCACTTGAACTGTTTCCAGATTTTTACTATAGTGCTGCAATTAACATAGGAGTTCAGGCATCTTATCTTCATTGTATTTTTTGGGTCTTGGGGTATACTCCAATGAGTGACATTCTGGGTTGTATGGAAGCTCCGTTCCTAGATTTTAGATAAACTTCTATACTGCTTTCAAAAAAGGCTAGATCAGTCACCATTCCCTCCATCAACATTTCCTAACCTTTCTTAATCAAGTGTGGGGAACCAAAAGCACCACTAGGGCCATATGCTGAGAAGTTTGTCCTGTCCTTTAGAGATTCTTTTAATTCTTCTTGCAAAACCAGTTCCAAGGCAATGAATTCCCCAAACTGTTGCCTGTCCGTCAAGCTCTATAATTTTCCTTCAAATCTGAGTAATAATCTAGATGGACAGAGTGTTCTTAGTGAGGAGTTCATGTCATTGAGTTTTTGTACTATATGCCTCCATACTCTTCTGCCTTGCAGATTTTCATTTGATAGTACATCTTATGGGATTTCTTTTTACATAAGCTCATTTTGTGAACTTGCTGTTTTCAGTATTCTGTCTCCACTTTTGAATTTTTGTCATTTTGCGTATAATGTGTCTTGGAGTTTTCATAATTGAGTCCATTTTCACAGGGATGCTTCAGGCCTCTTGGAATCTCAGTGCCTTTAATCCTCAAATTTGGGATATTTTTATTTATGATTTTTTTTTTGCTTTTTGGGTCACACCCGGCCATGCACAGGGATTACTCGTGGCTCATGCATTCAGGAATTACTCCTGGCAGTACTCGGGGGTCCATATGGGATGCTGAGAATCCAACCCGGGTCAGCTGCATGCAAGGCAAACGCCCTACCCCCGTGCTATTGCTCCAGCCGCCTTATTTATGATTTTTTAAACTATTGTTTTTTCATAACATTTGCTTTCTGTTCTTCAGAAACTCCAGTGATTCTTATGTTGTTGAACTCATAGCTCTCTGGCATGCTGTTCATTTATTTTCAAATGATTTTCTGACTCTTCTGTTTCCTACTGGTTTCCTTCTCATCTTGGATCTTTTGCTCAGATTTTGTCATTCTGGTTTTCAGAGCTTCAGTAGACTTTTTTCGTATCACCTACTATGTTCTTCATTTTGTTTGTGGTATTTCATTTTACTCTTATACTCTTATTTTGTTTCATATTGTTATTTTGGCTACACCTTGTGGTTCTCCAGGCTTATTTCTGGCTTTGTGCTAAGAGATCACTCCTGTTGGGCTTAGGGGACCAAATGGGTGAAGGATCAAATCTGAGTTTGAAGAATATAAGGCAAAGACCCTACCCACTGTCCTATTGCTTGGTCCCTTGACTCATACCTTCAGTGCTTTACTGATTGCCTGTTCTATAATTCCTTTGAACTCATTGAACATCCTCATAATGGTGTCACTTAAAACATTGTCTGAGGAATTGCTGGTGTTGTTTATGTCTTCAGTGATATTATTTTCACTTATTGAGCTCAGTGGGCTTCTCTGTGTTTTCCCCATTGGTTTCCAAGTGTTCTTTTTGTGCTGGGGATGTCTTATTAGTTGGACGCCAATCCCAACCCCCAGAAGATGCCGAGGGAACAGGCTGGCATTGCTGTCTTTCTATGCTGATATACACCAAATGACAGGATGGAAAACTGTGAGCAGCACATAACTTGGTGAGTAGATCTATTGTGTGGCCACGTGCTTCAGGAACTGTGGTGTGGGCCATTTATATGGTCCGGGTGTTGTGGAGATTTACCTCCACTACCCAGCCACCGCCACGCTCCAGGCCGTTTTCTGGACACTTGGGCCAAACCTCACACATGAGTGAAGCCCCACAACCAGGTAGAGCAGAACTTTGTGACCTTGGACTCCAGGCTGAACAAACCCGGCAACAAGATCCTCTGTCTGCCTGCTCCAATCTCCGGCAACAAGATCCTCTGTCTGCCTGCTCCAATCTCCGGCAATCCAGGGATCGAACCCAGAGCCCTATCCTACCGGCGCCAGATAAATACCTCACCGGCTGACCCCCACTACCTCCACTACCCAGCCAGCTCCACACTCCAGGCTGCTTTCCAGACACACCATAAGAAACTTAATACCCATTTTCCATAATTACTGCACCATATTTGATGAGGTTCAAATATGATGTGAACCATGGGACACCTGCAAGGGCGAGTGGAGGCCGCACTGAAAGCCTCCATCCCTCTCGGGGAGAACTGCAGGCTACCGAGAGTACCCCGCCCTCACTTCAGAGCCTGGAAAGCTACCCCAAGTGTATTCGTTATGCCAAAAACAGTAATAACAATGGGCCTCATTTGCCTGACAACGAAAGAGCCCCCAATATTACAGCGTTAAGAAGGATGAGCAAGGACAGGCTTATAAAATCTCAGGGACGAACTGATGCCAAAAGGAATAAGGACTAAAATGCCTGTCTGTACTTTCAACACACAAACACTGGCATCGAAAGCATCCATCAAGGACCTGATGATGCAAGCACAGGAGATCAAGTACGACGTCATTGGTCTGAACAAGACGAAAAGGCATCGAACACATCATGCCATTTTTGACACTGGAGAAGAACGGTTACTTGGAACATGCGACAACAGAGGCGTTGGTGGGGTCAGTGTCCTTGACAACATGAACTTGGCCATGAGCACTGATTCATTTGAATGCCTAACAACCCGAATCGAATGATTACACTTGAATAGATGTGGCTCACTGGCCTGCAGTTTCTATCTTCGTCATTTATGCACCAACTTCCAACTATGATGAAGAAGAAATTGAGAATTTCTACATGGACCTGGAGAACTCCTATAAAGAAGACCACACCTTCTACAAGATCATTGTTGGTGATTTTAATGCCAAGATAAGACCAAGAAGGTCACCCGAAGAACTCCATATTGGGACCCATGGTCTAGAATGGAACGAACAGGGTGAGAGACTGTCTGAGTTCATCATGTCGACCAAGACGATCCATGGTAACTCACAGTTCCAGAAGGCTGAATCTAAACGTTGGACATGGGAGTCTCCCAGTGGACAGTTCCACAATGATATTGACCATATCATATTCAATCAAAGGTTTTGCCTAACCTATGTCGCTGTTGTCCCAAAATTCCAAATGGGATCAGACCACTGTCTCCTTCATACAAATTTATACTTCACAGAGCAGAGAGAAAGGTCTGAAAAGTTTAAGTTTAAGAAGAGAACTCCAGGACAGCTACATGCAAAAAAATAGGCTTAGACCTCCACTTATCACCCTGTACAAAAGTCAGATCAAAATGGATTAAAGACCTCAACATCAGACCAGAATCCCTAAGGTACATTGAAGACAAGGTCGGCAAAACCCTCCACGACATTGAAGCCAAAGGTATCTTCAAAGCTGACACCCCACTGGCCAAGCATGTGAAAACAGAGATAAATAAATGGGACTGTCTCAAACTAAGAAGCTTCTGCACCTCAAAAGAAACAGTGACCAAAATACAAAGACAATCTACAGAATGGGAAAGGATATTTACACAGTACCCATCAGATAAAGGGTTGATAACAAGGATATACAATGCACTGGTTGAACTCCACAAGAAGAAAACTGGCAACCCGATAAAAAAATGGGGTTATGAAATGAACAGAAACTTTCCCAAAGAAGAAATCCGAATGGCTGAGAGACACATGAGAAAATGTTCAACATCACTAATCATCAGGGAGATGCAGATCAAAACAACAATGAGATATCATCTCACACCACAGAGACTGGCCCACATCCCAAAAAACAAAAGCAACCGGTGTTGGCGTGGATGTGGGGAGAAAGGGACCCTCCTTCACTGCTGGTCGGAATGCCGACTGGTTCATCCTTTTGGAAAACAATATGGACGATTCTCAAAACTTTAGAAATTGAGCTTCCATTTGACCCAGCAATACCACTCCTGGGAATATATCCCGGAGAGGCAAAAAGGTATAGTAGAGATGACATCTGCATTTCTATGTTCATTGCCGCACTGTTTACAATAGCCACAATATGGAAAAAACCAGAGTGCCCAAAAACAGATGACTGGTTAAAGAAACTCTGGTATATCTACATAATGGAATACTGCGTAGCTGTCAGAAAACATGAAGTCATGAAATTTGCATATAAGTGGATCAACATGGAAAGTATCATGCTGAGTGAAATGAGTCAGAAAGAAAGAGACAGACATAGAAAGATTGCACTCATATGTGGAATATAAAGTAGCTAGGAGGTACAACTTACAATGATGCAATTTCTGGCAGATATTTCCCTGGACTTAGTCACTAAAGTACTAAAATACAGAAATCCAAACCCGTGCGGCTGCTAGTGTGGCCTCTCGACCTCATATCTCTTTATTCTCAGCAATGGAAAACAAATTATCAAATGCTTTCTTTTCAGCAGGTCGACTTTAGGGGGGAGAAACTCCAAATCAATAATAGTGAGTTTTTTGTTTAAATATTGAATGTAATCAAAGTAAAGTGAAAGTAAAGTGAAATTTACCAGTTACACATGCGGGGTGGGGGGCTGGGGAGTTGGGGGGAGGTATACTGTGATTCTTGGTGGTGGAATATGTGCACTAGTGAAGGGATGGGTGTTCGAGCATTGTATAACTGAGACTTAAACCTGAAAGCTTTGTAACTTTCCACATGGTGATTCAATAAAAGACTAAATTAAAAAAAATGAAAGTACAAACATAGAAAAAAAAAGAAAAGAGCTCCAGAATGACCACCAGCTGGGAACTCTTTGGCACTATTGAGGCAATTTGGATAGATGCTGTCATTGACAGCATTGATGAGAATATGATCGGCTGGTTCAGCACCTCCATGACTACGTGAAGATTGACGAGAGTTGGAAAGCCACAAAAAGATGCCTATCTATGGAAACTCTTGAGTTCATTCGCCAACATGGTTTGGCATAACCCTCAGGCAATCACAAGCTAATGTTCGAGTTCGCAAAAGTGTGCAGAGAAGCGATAAAGGAAGACCTCAAAGGGAGAAGAGCAGAAGTGTTGAGTGATGTAGCAGAAGCCGTGAAAAGTATTCACAACACCCACCTGTCCTTAGCCAACTACAAGACCAAGACAACTGCCCTCCGATATCCTGGTGGATCTATCACATATTCCAGAAAGGCAATGGAGAGCATTATTCACGACTTCTATTTGGATCTCTTCGACAGCCATGCCCACCTGCCAACATAACAAATTCCACAGGATAGATAATGTCATTCCCAACATCCTCCTGAAATCTGACACACCATTTCATCAGTAAAGACGCGTACAGCACCCAGTCCAGACAATGTCAAACCTGAACACCTGAAGAATCTGCCACCAGTACTTGTCAATACACTGACTCGGCTCTTCACACACTACCTGTCCGTATGCAAGGTTACGTCCCAGTGGAAAACCAGTAGGACTGTTCTGTTGTACAAGAAGGGAGACATCCACGACATCAGCAATTATCCCCCAATTTGCCTGTTGTCTGTTGTATACAAGTTGTTCACTCAAATCATCCTGAATAGAATAGTCAGAACACTAGACAAAGGACAACCATGCGAGCAAGCAGGGTCCAAAAAAGGATTCTGCACGATTAACCATATCCACATGGTGACCAAGCTCATTGAAGTTTCATGACAGTTCAAGATGCTGCTCTGTCTAACCTTCATCGACTTAAAGAAGGCCTTTGATTCTGTTGAGACTGAAGTGGTCATTGAAGCCCTAGCCAAACAGGGCATTCAAACTCAGTACATTAAGATCCTCCGCGAGCTGTATTATGAATTCACCACCAAGATCTCACCATTAAACAAGGAAGCGATCATTGATATAAAGAGAGGGGTTCGGCAGGGTGATACCATTTCACTGAAACTCTTCAGTGCCACCCTCAAGAATGTCATGCAATGACTGGAATGGGAAGGAATGGAAGTGAAGATAGAGGGTCGGCAACTACACCACCTCTGCTTCGCTGATGACATCGTTCTCATAACACCAAACATTAGCCAAGCAGCACAAATGCTGGTCGACATCAACTGCATGGAAATGTTGGACTGCAGCTGAATCTCACCAAGACTCTCAGCTATTCAGGTACCTCAAAGAGGAATTGAAAGAGTTATGCTATGAGGATCATGTTTCACTCCAGTGAGAAAAGGAATCCAGTGTTGTGACCTCCTTCAATGATCAAGAATCAGGGATGCTTTATTTTTATTTTTATTTTTATTTTTTTTTATTAGTTTATTTTTAATTAGAGAGTCATCGTGAGGGTACAGTTACAGATCCATACATCTTTGTGCTCATGCTTCCCCCATACAAAGTTCAATAACCCATCCCTTCACCAGTGCCCATTCTCCACCACCCGTAAACCCAACATCCCTCCCCCCCTCCCCAGACCCGTCTCCCCCCACCCCACCCTGCCACTGTGGCAGGGAATTCACAGGGATGCTTTTTTTTTCAAATCTTTATTTCATTGAATCACCATGGAAAAAATAGAAAGCTTTCCGGTTTAAGTCTCAGTCATATAATGATTAAACCCCCATCCCTTCACCAATGCACATGTTCCACCACCAAGAACCCCAATATACCCCCCTCCCACCCACCTCCCACCTAAGTAGCTAATGATCTTCGCTTTGTTCTCTCTATACTTTGAATACGTTCAATATTTCAATAGAGAACTCATTATTATTGTCTGGAATTTTCCCGCAACAATCAGGCCTGCTGAAAAGGCATCATTTAATAATTTCTTTTTATTGCTGAGAATGAAGACTCTATGAGCTCTTTTGGATTTTCTGTTTTGGTTTTGGATTTCTGATACTTTAGCTCAGTTCACAGACTAGATGCATATCTGTAGAAGCCACTCTGGGTACCAAAATGGGTTAGAAGACCTCTTGTATCATAGTCTTTAGGAGCAGAGGGTCTCTTTCACACGCGGCAGCTCCAGATCTTATCTGGGCGGAGGGCATATGTGTAATGCCCCCCTCCCATGATCGCCTATGAGCAACGTCACTGCAAAACTCATACCTCTGGGTTGGGAGTCTTAGGAGGTGGCTCTCGCCACGTGGATGTTGCTGCCACCACCATTTTCCGAGCAGAAAAACAGAATGGAGAGGGAAAATCCCTCCCCGGGTGGCCCGGGGTTGTAGTACAGCTCACAGTCTAGATGCATTTCTGTGAGAAACCACTCTGGGTGCCAAAATGGGTTAGAAGACCTCTGGGATTATAGTCTTTAGGAGCAGAGGCAAGAATCAGGGATGCTTTTGAAGTGCAGAAGCTTCTTAGTTTAATGTAGTCCTATTTGTTTATGTTTGCTTCCACTAGCATGGTCAGTGTTGTTTCGTCCTTAAGGACGCTTTTAACTTCAATGTCATGGAGAGTTCTGCCTACATTTTCTTCTATGAACCTTATACATTCATGTCTGATATTGAGATCTTTAATCCACTTTGATCTAACTTTTGTGCCTGGCATTAGACAAAGGTCAGAGTTCATTTTATTGCAGGTAGCTATCCAGTTTTCCCAGCACCACTACTGAAGAGCCTTTCATTGTTCCACTTTGCATTTCTTGCTCCTTTGTCAAAGATTAAATGGCCATATATTTGAGGGTCTGTGACAAGATATTCAACTCTGTTCCATTGGTCTGCAGGTCTGTTTTTATCCCAATACCATGCTGTTTAAATTACTACTGCTCTGTAGCAGAGTTTGAAGTTGGGGAAGGTGACACGACCCATCTTCTTTTTTCCAAGGATTACTTTAGCTATTCATGGGGGTTTATTGTTCCATATAAATTTCAGGAGTGTTTAGTCTATTTCTTTGAAAAATGTCATGGGTATTCTTATAGGGACCGCATTAAATCTGTATAGTGCTTTGGGCAGTATTGCCATTTTGATCATGTTAATTCTCCCTATCCATGAGCAGGGGATGTATCTACATTTCCTAGTATCCCCTTTTATTACTTGAAGTAGCGTTTTGTAATTTTCCTTGTATAGGTCCTTCACCTCTTTGGTTAAGCTGATTCCAAGGTACTGGGTTTTCTGAGGTACTATTGTGAATGAGATTTTTTTTTAATGTCTCTTTCTTCTCTTTCATTATTTGTATATAAGAAAGCCATGGACTTTTGGGTGTTGATTTTGCAGCCTGTCATTTTACTGTATTGACCTATTGTTTCTAGGAGCTTTTCTGTAGTCTTTAACGTTTTCCAAGTATAGTATAATATCATCTGCAAATACTGATAACTTGATCTCTTCCTTTCCTATCTGTATGACCAAAATACAGAAAGAGCCCACAGAATGGGAAAGAATTTTTACTCAATACCCATCTGATAAGGGATTACTATAAAGGATATACAAGGCACTAGTAGAATTGTATAAGAAAAAACCTCCAACACCATCAAAAATGGGGAGAAGAAATGAACAGAATTTTCCTCAAAAAAGAAATACAGATGGCCAAAAGGCACATGAAAAAATGCTCCACATCGCTAGTCATCAGGGGATGCAAATCAAAACAGCAATGAGATATCATCTCACACCACAGAGACTGGAACACATTCAAAAGACCAAAAGCAACCAGTTCTGGGGTGTATCTGGGGGGAAAGGGACGCTTTTTCACTGTTGGTGGGAATGCCAACTGGTCCAAGTTTTCTGGAAAACAAAATGAACAGTCCTCCAAAATCTAGAAATTGAACTTCCCTATGACACCGCAATACCACTTCTGGGAATATATCCCAAGGGTGCAAAAAAGCACAGTAGAAAAGACATCTGTACCTATATGTTCATTGCAACACTTCACAATAGCTAAAATCTGATACAGCCCAAGTGCCCAAGAACAGATGACTGGTTAAAGAAACTTTGGTACATTTACACAGTGGAATACTATGCAACTGATAGGAGAGATGAATTCATGAAATTTGCTTATAAGTGGATAGACATGGAGAGGAAGTATCATGCTGAGTGAAATGAGTCAGAGAGGTACAAATATAGAAGGACTGCACTCATTTGTGGAGTATAAAATAACATAACATGAGACTGACACCCAAGGACAGTAGATATAAGGGCCAGGAAGATTGCTCCATAGTTGGAAGCTTGCCTCATGAGCAGGGGGGAGGAGGCAACTGGAATAGAGAAGGGATCACCAAGAAAATGATGGTTGGAGGAATCAGTCGGGATGGGAGATGTGTGCTGAAAATAGATAAAGGAACAGACATAATAACCTCTCAGTATCTGTATTGCGAACCATAATGCCCCAAAGTAGAGAGAGAGTATGGGGAATATTGTCTATCATGGATAACAGTGGGAGGGTGGGAAAGGGGGCATAATGGGGATATTGGTGGTAGGGAATGTGCACTGTGGAGGGATGGGTGTTTGATCATTTTGTGATTGTAACTTAAACATGAAAGCTTGTAACTATATCTCACAGCAATTCAATAATTTTTTTTTTAAAATGCACCACATCACTAGACATCAGGGAGTTTCAAATCAAATCAACAATGAGATATCATTTCACACCACAGAGACTGGCAAACATTCAAAAGAACAAAAGAAATCAGTGCTGGCATGAATGTGGGGAAAGAGGGATGCTGTGGGGAAAAGGGGATGCTCCTTCACAGTTGGTGGGAATGCCGACTGGAAAACAATATGGACAGTCCTTCAAAAACTAGAAATTGAGCTTCCATATGACCCCTCAATACCACTTCTGGGACTATATCCGGAGGAGGCAAAAAAGCTCAGTAGAAAAGACATCTTTACCTACATAGTCATTGCAGCACTGTTCACAATAGCCAAAATATGGAAACAACCCGAGTGCCCTAAAACAGATGACTGGTTAAAGAAACTTTGGTACATCTACACAATGGAATACTATGCAGATTTTAGGAGAGATGAAGTCATGAAATTTGCTCATAAAAGAAAAGACATGGAGAGTATCATGCTAAGTGAAATGAGTCAGAAAGAGAGGGACAGACAGAGAAGGACAGCACTCATTTGTGGAGTATAGAACAAAATCACATGAGGCTGACACCCAAGGACAGTAGATACAAGGGCCAGGGGGATTGCCCCATAGCTGTAAGACTGCTTCATGAGTGGAGGGGAGAAGGCAGATGGAATAGAGAAGGGATCACTAAGAAAATGATGACTGGAGGAACCAGTTTGTATGCGAGATGCATGCCGAAAGTAGATAATGGACCAAACATGATGACCACTCAGTGTCTGTGTTGCAAGCCATAATGCCCAAAATTAGAGAGAGAGTATGTAGAATATTGTCTGCTGTAGATGCAGAGGGAGGGTGGGAAAAGGGAGGTATACCCGGGATATTGGTGGTGAGGAATGTGCACTGGTTGAGGGATGGGTGTTTGATCATTATGACATTGTAACCCAAACATGAAAGCTTGTAACTATCTCATGGTGATTCAATTAAAAAAAAGAACCAGTGATGCTGCCTTATTTTCCAAGGCATCAAAAATCAGATAGGCTGGACACATAATGTGATTTAGAGATGACCGCTGGACTAGAGCTGTTACTGACTGGATTCCACGGGACGTCAAAAGACCGTGTTTGTCACCCACCTATGAGATGGTCAGACTTCTTCATCAAAACTCTGAAAGAATGATTTGAGGCTCTTCATGTTCCTGGAGTGAGCAGATACGATTGGGCTACACTAGCACGTGACAGGGACGAATGAAGATGTTACTGGTGCTCGGTCAAGCAAATCAAAGATCAACAGGATGACAAGTGACAAGTTGTGGAGATTAGCTGCTGTTAGAGTCTCTGCTTCCTATTCTGAACTTGGTCCAGTTATATCAGCTGGAAGAAAACCTCACCTGAAATTGCAGGTCAGAGGTCAGAAGGTTAGGCACTGTGGTATAGGACCATTTATAAGGTGCAGTCTTCCTTTTAAAATTAATCTGGGGACCACATCCCCAGTGTTTAAGGGCTTTTCTGACTCTGTTCTCAGGGGTGAACTATGGGGATGTTCAGTGACCATATGTGGTGTCCGGGATTCAAACTGGGGTCAGTGGGTGTGAGTTAAGCAACTTAACACCTGTTTTTTCTCAAATCCTTATTTTTAAATTTTTAACAGTATTATGGCTTAGATAACATGTTTCAATAGTGTTAACCATTATGGTTTTTATGTACAAATCAACCACCAAAGATAGTCCACCAATATCCTATATGATATTTCCAGTTCACTTTATTTCTCTCCCCAGACCCACCCCATTACACCTACTTCCAGTAATTACTTCCAGTTCAGTAATATCAGTTTTGTAATCAAAGGTCAAAGATTCATTGTTCTATTCCCTTGTTTTGTTTCTCTGCACACTGTATATGAATGGGGCTGTCATGTATTTTTGTCTTGTATTTCTTCTCTCTGACTTATTTCACCAAACATGCCCTTCAGTTTCATCCATGTTTCATCTTTTTTAATAATGTCATTGCATTCAGTTGTGTATATAAACACCATAACTTCTTTATCCATTAGTGTGCCATTGGTCATTTGGATTATTTCCATTGTACTAATCAATGCAATTAACATAGGTATGAATTTATCTTCTCAAATTAGTGTTTTTGTGTTTGGGTACTAAATATCAAGAAGTGAAATTTCTTTATGGTTTTACCTTTTTAAGGGATCTCTATGTTGTTTGCCATAGAGTTTGGACCAGAGGACATTCTCACTCACAGTGAATCAGGGTTCTTCCTCATCATATCTCTGGTTGTTTTGTCATTTTGTTCTATATCTTTCTCACTGATGTGAAATACCTCATTGTCACTTTTTCTTTTTCTGATAATGTCTTCAGTGTACCGAATGATGTGCACTTTTCCATACACCTGCTGGCCCTCCACATGTCTTCTTGGGGGAAGTGTCTCTTCATCTTTCTGCCCAGTGTTTGATAGGGTTACTAGAATTCTGTGCTGTTGACTTTTGTGAGTGTCTTGTCTACTTGTCTCGAATACTCGCCTTTACCTAATGTATGGTATGGGAATATTTCCTCCTGTCAGAGGACGTATTTTTATTTCAGCCTGAGTTTCTTTCACCGCATAAAAACTTTAATTTGAGGTGAGTTGAGAGCTAGTCAGTGAGTGAGGTGTTTGTCTTGCACACAGCAAACCTGGTTTATCACTGGCATCCCATATGGTCCCTAAAGCACTGCCAGGAGTAATTTCTGTGTGCAGAGTTAGGAATAACTTCTGACCATCACTGGATGTGGCCAAAAAAAAAATCTTTGAATCTGATATAGTGCCAGTTGTTTATTTTTATTTCTGTTATCTTTGCCAATGGAGTTAGATCATTGAAGACAAATTTGAGATTCATTTCTAAAAGAACTCTGCTTAATTTTCCTAATTTTGTTTTATAAAATCTGGACTAATTTTCAAGTCTTTAATTTCAGATTCAGCTTTGTTGAATGGGGTGAGATACAAATGCAGTTTCAGTTTTTTGCATGTGCTATCAAGTTTGCCAACATTGTTTGTTGAAGAGATTTTCTTTGTTCCACTTTATGTATCTCCCTAGCTGATTTTACTATGTTCCAAGCAAGGAGGGTGACTTATTTATAAAATTTGATGGGAGAGAGTGGGGTGTTAGCACAATGGGTGGAGGACATGCTTTGCATGTAAAAAAATGGGGGTTCATCCCAGGCATTGCATGACCAGGAACATTTCTAGGACTGAGCCCCGAGTACTGTGAGTGTCGTCCAATCAAAGAAAAAAATTGGGGGGCTGGAGTGATAGCACAGCGGGTAGGGCATTTGCCTTGCACGCGGCTGACCCAGGTTCGATTTGCAGTATCCCATATGGTCCCATGAGCACCGCCAGGACTAATTCCTGAGTGCAGAGCCAGGAGTAACCCCTGTGTAGTGCTGGGTGTGACACAAAAAGAAAAAAAGAAGAAGAAGAAGAAGAAGAAGAAGAAGAAGAAGAAGAAGAAGAAGAAGAAGAAGAAGAAGAAGAAGAAGAAGAAGAAGAAGAAGAAGAAGAAGAAGAAGAAGAAGAAGAAGAAGAAGAAGAAGAAGAAGAAGAAGAAGAAGAAGAAGAAAAAGAAGAGAAAGAAAAAAGTAAGAAGATTCTAAAATTATTTAGGATCATAACCTAGATTAGTCAAGTCAGCTTGAAGAGGAAACACAGAGAGGGACATTTTCACTCCCTAACTTTGAGCTCACCTAGAATACTGTGACCTCCACCAGCTCCTGCTTTTGTAGGCATGCAGGTCACAGGGAATCTAGGACAAAGCGACTGCAGCTGCATGTGGAGGAAGGCTCAGATGATGTGACGCAGGAGAAAAGTCTTTCCCACTGTGGATGCAGAGGCTGGAGAACTGCCTACAGGCCAGTAACATTCCCTTTCACCTTGTTTAACCTAGTGCAAGCTAGAGGGAAGCCAGGATGCTAACATTCAGACATGAAGGGTTTGGAAGGAGTCAGAAGGAAAGCAGTGGCAGGCCTGGTATGTCAACAGACACCTACATCTAACACCAATGGCATTAGCAAGCAGGGGGAATCTAGGTCAGAGGAACTCATCAACCTAAGAGTGTTGACAGTTTAAGTATACCCAAGGAAAGTGAGATAAAATCCCCAGGAAGGAAGAAGGTTTTACAACACAGGGGATGTGGGTGCCACAGCTTACATGACCACCAGTACACAGATAGGTAGACAGACATATGAGCAGGGTCTGCAGAAACCTGGCTCTGCCTCTGTGACTATAGAGAGTTGAATGCTGTTAATGATTATGCTGAAGGATTAGCTTTGAGGGTCCTCACAGGATTTCTAAACCTCACCACTAAGATTTGCAAAGTAATAATAAGAGAAAGAATCCTAGTTTATAATGATTCTTCTGGGGTTTAATAAAATACGTTATGCTAGCACTACGAGTGTCACAGAACAAAAGAATATTTAAGCCATTGGACACTCTGCTGATTGTGTTTCAGATGCGGTATGCAATCTCTGAATCAGTAGCTACTTTTACTGTTAATCTTGGAACCGTATTTAGTTCAACGTTGCCCAATGATGATATTATTAGAGAGTCTTCCATATACCTTTGTCCTATTACTCTGGGTGTACATATATATATATACATATACATACACATATAGGGTGATCCATTGTCATCTCTATGCAGTGGCTGTGCAAAGAGCATCATGGCATGCAAAGCTCTGTGCTTTGGGCTGATTTGTATTATCTTTGCTTACTACATTTATGCACCAATGCCAGAGAACATTGAAGAACCTTGGAAAGTGGGGCTCATAGATGCTGATATAAAGACAACTTCATTTGTGGTAAAAACTTTTACAGAATATTGGGCTGTTATAAGCTTATAGTTTGTTTTGTTTCTGGGTCACATATGGTTGGGTTTCCTCCTAACTCTGCTCTCAGGGGCTATCTGGTGTGCTGGTGACCAAACCCATGCCGCATGCAATTGTGCAATTATTCCATCCCTTCAGATATTCTTATATTCTATTTATTGAGTATCTCAAAGAAATGTTTATTTGATTTATTTAATTTTTGTTGGGTAGCCATAGCTGGCAGTGCAGGGCTTTATAACATGACTGGGAAGATATCATATCTGATTTATTGCAATACTATTCACCATAAGAAACATGTGGAAACTACTTGTTGCAGATGAATGTATAAAGAATAGGTCTATACGAAATAGTACAGAGGGTAGGACAAGCGCTACCTTGCATGTGGCTGACCTGGACTCAATCCCAGCACCCACGTGGTTTCCTGAGTCTGCCAGGAATGATTCCTGAGTGCAGAGCCAGGAGTGATCCCTGTGCACCACCAGGTTTGGTCCAAAAAACTAAAAAAGAAATTAATTGGAAAATACATATCACACATATCCATGTATCTATGTCATGTAATAAAATATCATTTATATAAAAATAGAATAAAATCCTACAATTTCTGACATGATGAATATGGTGCTAAGTGAAATAATTGTCATTATATTTTAAAAATCACTGTCACTGTCATCCCATTGTTCATCGATTTGCTTGAGCGGGCACCAATAACGTCTCCATTTTGAGACTCTTTGTTACTATTCTTGGCATATCGAATATGCCACGGGTAGCTCTCCAGGCTCTGCCGTGCAGGCGAGATACACTCGGTAGCTTGCTGGGATCTCCGAGAGGCGTGGAGGAATCAAACCTTGGTCTGCCGCATGCAAGGCAAACGCCCTGCCGCTGTGCTATCACTCCAGCCCATATTTTGATAAAGTAGACGTATAATTATAATGTAAAATAATTATAATTATTATCACTTAATTATGAGATTAAGTATTAATCTCTCACAAAGGAGACGTTACTAGTACCTACTTGAGCAAATCGATGAACAATGGGAGCCGGTGGAGGAACCCAGGTGTGCGGGACCTGGGGCTGAGATCTCCAAGGCTGCTCGGAGCGGGACTGGGCCTCTTCCACCTAGATTCCCCATGTTCCAGTATCTAGAAGTAACACCCAGAGACTGACCCCAGCGCCATGTAATCCCATCAACGGCTAACATCCAGAGACTATAAAACCAAGCTCCCAGAAGCGTGTGGCCGCAATGCTGACCTGCGACATCTAATAGCCTACTTCTCCCTCTTGGAGAACCTGACAAGCTACCGAGAGTCTATTGCCTACTTGGGAGAGCCTGGCAAGCTCCCCGTGGTGTAGTCATATCCAAAATACAGTAACAGAAATATACATCCCTGTCGGAGATCCCAACAAGCTACCGAGAGTATCCCGCCTGCCCGGCAGAGTCTGGCAAGCTACCTGTGGCATATTCGATATGCCAAAAACAGTAACAATAGGTCTCATTACCCTGACCCTGAAAGAGTCTACAATCATTGGGAAAGACGAGTAAGGAGAGGCTGCTAAAATCTCAGGGCTGAGTGTGATAGGGACGTTACTGTTGCCTGCTCGAGTAAATCGACGAACAACGGGGTGACAATGATACAGTGATATTATGAGATATCCAGTCAAAGAAAAAATAAAAATCCATGATCTCAGTTATTTGTGGATCTAAGTCTGATACAAAAGTAGGAAGTGAATGGCAATGCTAGTGTTAGGGGGTGAAGAACAACAACAAGGGGACAAAGCTGAACTTACCAGATTGCACTTATGTCAGAAGAATAAATTTAAAAGGCCAAACTGCGGGGAGAGTTAGTTGCTTGCAGTTATTGTCACACAAAAAGGGAGGATGTCAGTTGGTAGCAATCCTTGACTGCGTATACCAAATTACCATGTAACATGCCTTATATATACATGATTACTATTTAAAAGATAAATTGTATCC
This sequence comes from Sorex araneus, assembly GCF_027595985.1. NCBI lineage: Eukaryota > Metazoa > Chordata > Mammalia > Eulipotyphla > Soricidae > Sorex > Sorex araneus. Next base: position 264,341,509 of record NC_073303.1, read on the forward strand.
CCTAGGGATTGGTGACATTCCTGCAGTCATCTTCTCATTGATTTCTAGCTCCTAGCAAGAGAAGAGAAAGTACTTTCTACAACTTCAGATTGTTTTATGATTTAGTTAGTAAGAAGGATGGGCATTCTGCTGTTGTGTGCAGTTATCCTACACATATCAAGGAGATGAAGCATTTCTTTACATTTTATTACTTTGTTCTACCTTTAAATTTAAAGATTTTTTTCTTTTTAAATTTTCAATCAATTGCCAAGTAACAAGTATTGATGTTATATAATTATGTGTATTATCATTTTCCTTTTCAGTTTCATCTCTTTGCATGTCATTTATTTTGGAATTAACAAGTATGCATTCATTTTACTTTAATATCTTTGACTGGAGCAATAGCATAGAAGATAGGGCATTTGCCTTGCATGAGGCTGGCCCAGATTCAATTCCTTTGTCCCTCTGCGAAAGTCTGGCAAGCTACCGAGAGTATCCCGCTGTCACAGCAGAGCCTGGCAAGCTACCCGTGGCATATTTGAGATGCCAAAAACAGTAACAACAAGTCTCACAATGAAGACTTGTTACTTGTGCCCGCTCGAGCAAATTGATGAACAACGGGACAACAGTGCTATAGTGCTTACTATCTTAGTGGATTCACCACTAGGATCTCACCATTCTACAAGGAAGTGATCATTGATGTAAAGAGAGGGGTGCGGCAGGGTGATACCATTTCACCGAAACTCTTCAGTGCCGCCCTTGAGAACATCATGCGACGACTGGAATGGGAAGGAATGGGAGTGAAGATAGACAGTCGGCAATTACACCACCTCCTCTTCGCTGATGACATCATTCTCATAACACCAAACATTAGCCAAGCTGCGTAAATACTGACCGACTTTGACCGCGAGTGTGGAAATGTTGGATTGCAGCTGAATCTCAACAAGACGATGTTCATGAAAAACAAACTGGTCCCTGAATTTCCATTTGCTCTCAATGGAATGAACATCTCCGAATGCAGCAGCTATGTGTACCTGGGTCAAGACATCAACATGAGGAACGACTTGGTGCCAGAACTGTGCAGGAGGAAGAGAGCAGCGTGGAATGCATTCAAGAGCGTCGAAGAGGTGGTTAAGAGAACAAAGAACCTTTGACTCCGGGCGCATCTTTTCGGTTCCACCATTCTTCCTGCACTAACATATGCCTCAGAAACCTGGGCCCTACGCAAACAGGATGAGAATGCTATTAGGGTATCCCAAAGAGGAATCGAAAGAGCTATGCTGGGAATATCATGTCTCACTCAAGTGAGAGAAGGAATCCGGAGTTCTGACCTCCATCGACGGTCAAAAATCAGGGATGCTGTCTTGTTTGCCAAGGCATCAAAAATCAGATGGGCCAGTCACGTAATGCAATTCAGAGATGACCGTTGGACTAGAGCTGTTACAGACTGGATGCCACGGGACGTCAGAAGACCTCGTGGCCGCCCTCCAACTTGGATGGTCAGATTTCTTCATCAAATCTCTGAATGAACGATTTGAGGCTCTTTCCATTCCTGGAGCGAGCAGGTATCATTGGGCTACACTTGCTCGCGACAGGGACAAATGGAGACATTACTGCCGCCTGCTAGAGCAAATCGAAGGTCAACGGGACTATAAGTGATACAAGTGATCTTAGTCGATTGATTGCTATAATTATGTAAAGTACCCTTACTCATGAATTTTACCCTGGTCTGACATCAACTTTGTCTGATATTATTCAAGACTCTAGAGTTTTCTTTTTAATTATTATTTGCATCCCACCTAACCTGAGAATGGCCTATGTCAAAAACCAACAGAAATACAAGTATAGGTGGGCTGTAGAGAAAAAAGACTCCTCCAGATGTCGTGAGAAAGGAACCCTTCTACACTGCTGGTGGGAATGCTGACTGGTGTAGCCCTTCTGGAAAACAATATGAATGCTTCTGAAAAAATTAGAAATTGAGCTCCCATTTGACCCAGCAATACCCTGAAGAAGCAAAAACGTATAGTCAAAATGACATCTGCACTTATATGTTAATCGTAGCACTGTTTACAAGAGCCAGAATCTGGAAAAAGCCTGAGTGCCCGTGAACAGATGACTGGTTAAAGAAACTCTGGTACATCTATACAATGGAATTCTATGCAGCTGTTAGAAAAAATTAAGTCATGAACTTTGCATATAAGTGGATCAACATGGAAAGTATCACGCTAACTGAAATGAGTCAGAAAGAGAGAGACAAACATAGAAAGATTGCACTCATCTGCGGAATATAAAATGTCACATGTTGGGGAAAAATCATCCCAGATAGAGAAGGGAACATCAAGTAAAATGTGGTTGGAGATCCCGCTCGGGAAGGGAGATGCGTGCTGATAGTAGTCTAGACTGAACACAATGGCCACTCAATACACCTATTGCAAACCACAACACCCAGTTGGAGATAGAGAGAGATCAAAAGGGAATACCCTGCCACAGAGGCAGGTGGGGTGGGGAGGAGATGGGGCTGGGGGGGAGGGATACTGGGTTTATTGGTGGTGGAGAATGGGCACTGGTGGAGGGATGTGTTTGTGAACATTGTATGAGGGAAAAACAAGTTCTAAAATGTGTGAATCTGTATCTATACCCTCATGGTGATTCGCTAATTAAAGAATAAAATAACTTAAAAAAATAAAAACCAAAAAAAGAAAGACCCCTCCAATTCTTTTACAGGGAATGCACATTGGCTCAGTTGTTATGGAAAACAGCACAGATGATTCTCAAAGTACTGTCCTATGATCTAGCAACAATGGTCCTGAATTTGTACTGAAAAACATCAAAAATGTATTCTAAAAAGCTACAAGCTAAATTATGTTCATTGAAGCATTATTTACAATAGCCAAGATAAGGAAAAAGCCCCAGAACAAATAAAAAATAAGTGGATAAAGAAGACATCATATATGGACACAGTTGACTGCTACTCAATTATACATGATGAAAACTTGACTTTTGCAGCAACAGTGAAGGAACTGGGAGGGTCTTAACAAGTGAAATAAGTCAGAAGGAGAAGGACAAGCTCCAGATTACTTCCTTCCGTTTCTCTATGCTTGTCATTTCCTTTGTCTCAATCCCTCTTTCTTCCTCCAGTTCCGTCAATATGTAGCACACAGCGAGATTCCGTCTTTCCTTGTAGATGAAAAGTATTCCTTTGTGTGTGTGCTGAGTCCAGATCATGGCTATTGAAAATAATGTTGTAATGGACATAGGTTGCATATGTGTTTTGAAAAAGACACCCAACTAATTGGGAGGAAGTATTTGTTCATCACACATTAGAAAAAAGGTTAATATCCAGGGTAAATAAAGAGCCTGGTGTTGCAGCCCTGACGAGTGGCCAGTCTTGTGGTTGCCCCACATCTGCTCAGCCCAGTGGTGCATGTGTCAGTGGTGCCACACCCAGTGACACCTGGGATCCATGCAGGACCAGCGATTGAGTCCATTCTTGCCCATGTTACATATGTGCCCAACTACTTGAGTGGTCTCCGTGACCCTATTCTTCCTTTCTGAAAATAGGTTTATCCACGTTTGGTATTGCTCAAAACAAAAGTTTACTATTTGATTTTGCTATGACAGTGTATGTTAACGGAAAATATGGGTCTGATAAGACAAGATCAAGTATTTTCCACATTTGTGAAAGTGGACTACACATCACCAGTGTCAGATTCAAACATCACAGTGACAGACACCACCTTCAGTGGCAGTCCAGTGCGCTTGTACCTGCCCAAGAGGAAGTCGGACAGTAGGAGACCAGTTGTCATCTACATTCATGGCGGTGCCTTTGTCCTGGGAAGTTTCAGTAAGTATTTTTGTATAAGCAAGAGTATGTGTGTATGTGTGTATCATGTCACACATATTTAGAGTCAAATACTTTGTGTATATGTATGTGTATATGAACATGGCAAAACATTTGTTGAAATGACTGTTTTGCTAATGTGTGCATGCATCTTAGCAGAGAAATAGTGTCAGTAGGAGTATGACTATTCTGACATACAGATAGAGTATGACTCTATCTATAAGTCATACATATTTCTTGATGTACTACTTGGCAAATAAAATAACAAAAATATCAGATGAGATTGGTGGTGGGTGTAATGTGGTAACATGTCTTGAAGCAGTGTGAATGTACCCCAAACTAGTGTCTTCACAATAAAAATGGGGGTAAAAAACCTTTATTATCAAATGAAATAATGGTTACAGGGTAACTGAGAAATTCACACAGTAAAGTTAAATTAATTCAAGTAGCTAAGTTTGAATAGGATCGGGATGACTGCTCAGAGAAAGCAAGAAAAATTACAGACCTTGTATGATCAAGGCTCTAACTTGAATCCCCAGAGCTTGAAGGTCCCCTAACACCCCAGTGTAGCATTGGTTACACTACACTCACCCCCATCCCTCCGGCCTGAGCAGAGTAGCACTCATGGCTTGGTCCCAGCACCAGAGGTTCAGGCCACCAGACTCCTGTGCAGCAGGCCTTGGGTTGTGTAAAGGCCCCAAACAATTAAATCATCCAGCAACTGCTCTTAAGAGGAGGTCCTCATCCTGAAGTCTGTGCACCTGCAGCCAGTTCCCCTGCTTTGGCAAGCACACAGAAACTTTCTCTAGTCCTCCCCTGCATACCTCAGACTTCCCCAATGGTCTTGGGAGGGCATAATTGGTGCAGCAGGGAGGGAGCATGCCTTGCACGCCCAGGACCTGAGTTCAACCCCTGACACCACATGCCCCCACTCTCTGCACTGCAGATGGTAGCCACACAGCGCTCTGCTACTGCCACATTGATGATGGTCCCCGAGCATTGATTGATTCTCAGTCATTAAGCCTTTACTTCTATCTACTCACGTTGTGGGAAAATACTGGTTCATTTTTGGATCACACATGGTAGTGTTCATTGCTCGGAAGAGGCCACACCTGGCACTGCGAAGGGACAAAGAGGTACTGGGGGATCAGACCTGGGTCTTCCCCATGCGGAACATGTGCCCTACCCATCTGAACAATCTCCCACCCAAACATACATTTTCATCTTTTGGCAAAGTCTCTACCTTGCTTGGGATTCTGTTTCCTCCTCTGTCATTATTTGGTTTAATGGATATTCTCTTTCATTCTTCTCCCTACAATCTTGTCCTCTCAGATGACTCCTATACATGTTACTTCCACTTCTACCTTGACATCCCTGAGCCCCCAAACCCTCTCTCTACTGCTTCTTCTTTCGCTCTCTCTGTTCAGATGACTTTCAACAGGCTTTAGACTCTGTTTTTCCACTTTGAATAATTCTTTTAACTAGAATTTGAAAATGACCACTCCCTTCTGATAATTGTCTCTTTCCTTGAAATCGATAACTTTTTCTGGACTGACTTGGTTCTCCCCAGAAATTTATTTTCCTACATTTTTGAATTTTTCCTTAAAAGCAAAACAAACACAAGCAACAAAGGTTCTGTCTTCCAAAGTGTTCATATTCCTCAGTATTGTTTTCTTTAGTTTTTGGTACTGCATGAACTTTTATTTAGTGTTGTGAATATTTTAACACTGCTCACACCCATGTTGTTGATCTTGAGCACTGGAACTCAAGCCACAGAAATCACCTAAATATCAGATCAATCTATGCTGCTATTCAGTACACCAGCACTCTTGGATGAACCAAGGATCATTCCAGTTTTACATCACCAAACAGAAAATGTCAGGGGTGCCTTCCAACAGTTTCAGAAAAAGGAAACAGCAGCAAAATCTTGAGCAAAACAAGCGATGAAAAGAAACCCTCTACCATTAAATAGCCATAGGGTCAATTACTCCCGTCCTTAGCTCTCACACTAACAACCAGTCTTGTCCATCTCATATCCTGGGGTCCACCCTTTCTTTCTTTCCACCCTTGAAGAAACTATTTTTTGTTCAGACTCCTATGTTGCTGCTCCTCTACTTGTCTACCACTGTTTCCTTGTAAAGGTCATCCCCACTGTAGGATAACATTGGGTTTGTCCTTTTAGCCTTGTCGCAGGGCACTTACTTTACCTTAACGCAATGTCCTTTCTGTATGGACACAGGAAGACAGTTAATATTATGCTTTGTAACTTGGGAGCTGTATGGATCGGAAAAGGATGGCTCCTCCTTGTGTTTTGCTTCTGTGTGTGCACTGTGCTCTCTTCTGTCTGTCTTTGTCTCTATCTCTGTAGTCTCTCCTCTGGTCTCTTTCAACCTCATTCTGTCTCTGCTTCAGTGTTTTCTCTCCAATTCTGTGTCTTCTCCTGTGTCGTCTCTTCTGCTTCAATCTTGCCTCTGCCCTCTCCTCTCTGTGTCTTCTGTCTGTGTCCTGCTGCCTCTTCTTCTGTCTCTGCTGCCTCCTCTTCTGTCTCTGCTGTCTCCTCTTCCCCTACAGTCTTAGTTTATATAGCAATCACAAAGGGCAGTGACACAAAGGTGGCACAAATTTGTTGACATTAACAAATCAACAAAGAATGGTAAGACCATTTCTCCAGGAGATTAACAAAATCTCATCTAAGGATATTACTCCAGATTACTAGGAGATCCGCTCAAGGGTGGGATCTAAACAAGGGTGTGTTGCTTTCTTCCTTCCTCAGTTTGTAATCCACTTAAATAGTTGTAGTAAATCTACCTCAAATATTTCTAGCAAAGCCATTCTGTATGGGCACAGTAAGAGATTTATCAAACTTAAAGTTTGGTTCTTCCTGAGGACATCTCACTATATAATCCAGACCACAGTCCTCAGGCCAAGTTGATCTTCCTAACCCCAGGAGGGGCCTAGTCTAATTGCTACTTCTGGATCATGACAGCATTTGTCTATGACCATGTTCTCAACTTACTGTTGAGTATTGTGGCGCTTTGGCCTGGCCCATTTTAATGCCAGGGTAGTTCACAGCTTGCCTTGGGTCCATTTTGTCCCTCGTTGGGATCCTGCTTTTGGGGTGCTAGGAAATAAGGGCAACTGAGTTGAGAAAGCAGATGCCCAGGAGTAAATATTATTGGGGTCAATCAGCTCCCAAGTTACAAAGCATAATATTAACTGTCTTCCTGTGTCCATACAGAAAGGTCATTGCTTTAAGGTAAACTAAGTTCCCTGTGGCAAGGCTAAAAGGACAAACTCAATGTTATCTGACACCCCACCTCTGATTCCTAACTTGTGACATGCAACCAGGATTGTGTGTATTATTGATTTTTTTGGCAACATCCACCACCTGTGTACAAATAAGTCCTTGACATGATACCAAATATTGAAGCTTGGGTGCTAATTCCCTCTTGGCTTCCACTTCCTCTTCATGGTCCAAATTCAGTACATTTCACTACATCTGTTCCATGAGTATGAGTATCCCATACATTCTCAGACTATTTTTTGTTGTTGGTGGTGGGGGGTGATGATCCTAGGACTTCTGGTTGTTTTCAGGGAACCACAACGTGTGGTGCCAGCAATCAACGAGGGTCTGCCAGGTGCAAGGCAAATTCAATCAATGACCTTCCCTATCTGACAATATCATCAGATCTTCTGTGAACCCCCACACACTGAAAGGAAAGTGGGAGTATGGGGAGTCCACCAATTAGTAATGCCCTATGTTTCAAAAGTGTAGGTTTTTCCCTACTACTTTCAATATTTGTGTGTCTGTGTTTTAAATTTCAGAGCTGAGCAGCTACGACTTCCTGAACAGATGGATGGCGAACACACTTGATGCTGTTATTGTGGCAGTGGAGTAAGGACCTGGTTTTCCCTAGTAGCTATGATGCTAGTCCTATGGCAGAGGGTTGGTTCCCACAGCAAGCCATCCAGGTCTCATAATATACCTTATATTTCAAAGCAGTAGTTTAGAAAGTAATTAATTCTAAACTTGATTAGAAAAATATTCAAACACAGGCAAAATTGTTCACTGGACTTCTGGAGAGTAGCTTGTGAAATCATACAAGTTCAGTAATGTATGTTTTGCTGTTTACTTCCCTTCTTTTTTCTCCTTTTGTTCTGAAGCTACAGACTATCACCCGAATACCACTTCCCTGTTCCCCTTGAAGACATCATTTCAGCAGTCAAGTTTTTTCTACAGGATGAAATTCTTGAAGCCTCTGGGGTGGATCCCACCAGGATCTGTATTTCGGGGGACAGTAGCGGGGGCACTTTGGCAGCGACAATGACTCATCTGGTATGCTTTCCGTACTGGATATGTTCACAGGATTCACTGCAGATCTAGAACAAAAGAAGTATTGTGTTTGGGTTACAATATTATATGGTCTCACATTTAATCACTTCCTTTTGCATAATGTTACTTTTAGCAGATATTGCTTTAGTGATGCTGTAAGGGCACTATCTTCCTAAAGCACTCTTTTACATAACTTGGTTTCCAGAAACTAGGACAATTTCCAAAACCTACTATTTAATATGATTGAGCATTTGAGTTTTTCGTGGGTCAACTGTAATTTTTTAAGTTTCATATCTTTAAATATTTTTTAATTTAATCAAAGAACTGTGGTTTACAAAGTTACTGAGAGCTGAATATTAGACATAATATTTTCAACTGAAAAGTCTTCCAAGTATGACGGGTTATTGTAATCCATTTTTTAAAAATTTTATTAGAGAATCTATGTGATGTACAGTTACAAACTTATGAACTTTTGTGTTTGCATTTTACTCATACAGTGATTGTTTACCCATCCTTCCACCAGTGCCCATTCTCCTCCACCAATGATCCCAGTATCCCTCTCACCACCCCCATCCAATCCCCCACCACCCCACCCTGCCTCTGTGGTAGGGCATTCCCCTTTGTTCTCTCTCCTTTTGGGTGTTGTAGTTTGCAATAGAGGTACTGAGTGGCCATCATGTTCGGTCTATAGTCTACTTTTAGCTTGCATCTTCCAACCAAATGGGTCCTCCCGACATCCTCTACTTGTTGTTCCCTCCTGTATCTGAGCTGCCTTTTCCCCTAGCATGTGAAGCCGGTTTCCAAGCTGTGGAGCAGACCTCCTAATCCTTATCTCTACAACTCTTGGGTGTTAGTCTCCCACTGGGTTATTTTATATTCAACAGATGAGTGCAATCTTCCTATGTCTGTCCCTCTCTTTCTGACTCATTTCACTTAACATGATACTTTCCATGTAGATCCACTTATATACAAATTTCATGACTTCATCTTTTCTAACAGCTGCATAGCATTCCATTGTGTAGATGTACCAACGTTTCTTTAATCAGTCATCTGTTTTAGGGCACAGATGACCATGTTTGAGACATAGTGACACATTATCCGGTAACACTGAGTCCATATGCCTTGCTCATTTGGAAGTCACTATAATAAGCAAAGAAAAATGGCCTGCATTAAGACCCTTCAGTTTACATACATTACTTTCTACTTCTCATTATACTATTTGCTCCAGAAGAGTAACTAGATATCAGGAATACTTCTGTCGACATGGCCCAGTTTTTCTTTCTGAGCCACACTTGTGAATGTTGATGGACTACTCCCATATCAGTGCTCAAGGCTTGGTCCTGGAGATGCCTAGGTGACTAGGATCAAACCCAGGGTCTGACATGCAAAGCATGTGTTCCAGCCCTTGAGCCACTCCCTCTTGCTCCTAATTCCATATGAATTCAGCTATCATGTGAGTTTGATATTGTATTACCATATTTATCTTTTCTTCTTGGGTAAAAATTTTAGAAAACTTGTTCTGTTCTCTGATAATTACTATTCATCGCCTTGGTGGTCTATGTAAATAAACACACAAGCATGTGCATGTGTGTGTGTGTCATTGTTTCACTGATGACAATGGGATGATTTTAATGCCATCTAAATAGTGTATAAAAATGTGAAAATCATCATGAAGAACACTATCAATTTTATAATAGTTTACATTGTAACTGCTCATATGGTTGAGGCCGTTGATTCCTGTTACTCATTCACCTTTCATTGTTTGTTTTCAGGTACAGAATGATGCTGAATTTAAAAACAAATTTAAGGCACAAGTTTTACTTTACCCAGTCTTACAGATAGTTGACCTTTTGTTGCCATCCTACCAAGAACATCAACACGGTCCAATTCTACCTAGAAAAATGGCTATTGAAATGGGATGCCTGCATATCTCTAAGGACAAAGCTCTTACCCAGGCAATGATATTAAATAACCATATGCCTTTGGAATCAAGACATCTGTTCAAATTGGTGAACTGGAGCACTCTCCTTCCTGAGAATTACAAAAAGAACCATGTATATACTGAACCAGTTCTTAGCTCTAACTCTTCATATCCACAGCTTTTGAATTCTTCACTATCACCCTTGTTAGCCAGTGACTCTCAGCTACAGAATGTACCATTGACGTATGTCCTTACCTGTGAACATGACATCCTACGAGATGATGGACTTATGTACATCACATGTCTTCGAAACCTTGGACTTAATGTCTCTCATGACCACATAGAGGATGGAGTCCATGGAGCACTATCATTCACAAGATTTCCATTTTATTTACGCTTGGGAATGAGGATGAAAGATAAATACATTAGGTGGTTAAAAGAAAACCTATAAAAAGTACATGAAACTTGCCTGTCATGTCATTAGTACTATAATTGCAGAGGTTATATTTTGGCACTTCTGGGCAAAAGCAATAAAACAATGATATTAGTTTTATGAAACCTGTTTATATCAGAAATTTGAGGTAACCCTAAGTTCAAATCAGATGAAACATTAGTTAATCTTCTTAATCTTAAATAATGCTAATGTTACTTTATTATTTCTACTCGGTGTGGTATGTTCTTCTCAACAAGCTCTAAAAATGTGCCAGTCATTGTAAAATACAAAAAGTAAGGCTGATTTTAGACAAAACAGGCATAAAATCTTCCAGACAATGATATGTGTGGGAGTAGTAGGAAGAAGGAATGTTAGAGGCAAGAAAGTACAATCAATAATATTTATTTACTTAATGCAAAATCTGCTTTAAAATATAACACTATAATTCCTTACTTATAGAAGGGAAAAAACATATACCGTACATCCTCAAAACCTTAAAATTGTCTGTAACTCAAAAGTTTAGAAATCTCAATACTGACATTAAAAGAGACCATTTTGTTGATTTCTATGTACTGCTTATTAATCCAAGTTCTCCAGCCAGCTGTACAAGGCTGTCAAGATTTTCTATTGCTTTTCATTTCTGCGTGAAATTTAAATGAATGACATGAACTATGTACCTCTCCAGCATACAAAGCTAGCAGGTATTTAAGTTGGTTGTCTTCTGGCCCCTGGACTCCTCTCTGAAGCTGCCCCACTCTCTCCCCTCTAAAGCAGTCAGGGGCTATAGGCATTTGCACCTGAAATGCATTTCCCTTAGGGGATGGCTCGAGCATTGTCTAAATTTCCGAGCTCCTTGGGATACTGCTCTTTGAATGTGGTTATTTGGTGGTCTTTCCTGAGGCTAAGTTAACTTGGTGCTGAAAGTATCTAAGTATCTCTTGTGAATTTGGTCATGAAGCTAATGCCAAATATAGTGTTCTGTTTTGTTGCTTCAATGTTTTAATCACCTCACTACTATATCTGTTCACACTCCTTTCAGTGCTTATCACCATCTTATACTTTCTGACACTGAAACATTGAGTTGTTGCTTAAGCTCAGATAGTATTAACTATGGGAAAGGAGTGATGGTACAGTGGACAGGGCATTTGCCTTATATGTGGCTGACCTGGGTTCAATTCCCAGCATCCCTGACATATCCCAGAAGTAATTCCTGAATGCAAAGCTGGGAGTAACCCCTGAGCTTCACTGGGTGTGATCCCCCCACCACAAAAGAAAGTATTGACGATTGTTTTTTCTTTCAATTGACCTATCACGGGTATGATGCTATAACATGCAACAACAACCTAGTTATATAAGTGTGAGAAAATGACAAAGCAATATTACCTTAGTGCAGAACTCATACAAAATTTGTATGCTGAATTAACCATGAATTATTTATCTTGGCTGTATAGCAGCATAAACTCAAGATTTGTTTTATAAACATCATCTACAGGAAAAGGCTTTAGGATAATCCAGAAATCATGCATATATTGCTTATTATCAAAACTTTTGAAGGGTGTAGAATAAGACTTAAAAATTCTTAGAAATCACTGTATAAAGGTCATTTCTTTATAGATCATATTTATTATACATAAGTGAGCATTTGTGTGCAATACAAAGTATAGAGTTTTCGGTTTTAGGACTAGGTAAATCTTTCTGAAATTTTATCACTGTCACTATCATTGTCATTCTGTTACTCATCGATTTGCTCAAGTGGGCATTAGTAACATCTCCATTGTGAGACTTGTTGCTACTGTTTGGGGCATATTGAATACACCACAAGTACCTTAACAGACTCTGCAAATTTTATAGGAAAAATTTTATGGGCGAAATTTTATAGGAAAAATAAATGTTTAAGGTACTCAAAAGTCATCTCTAAAATGGTGAGAATGGAAAAACTCTGAGAAATCCAACACAATACAAAAGAACTAAACATATTATAAAAGCTATGTTCTTCTCCAACCAGTGAAATATAAGCATGTCTATATTTCATGTTTATAAACAAATGGCTTGTCTAAATTCATTTATGGATATGTATTGCTATCAGTTTTATAACACAGTGTTTGGTAATGTCTTTGCTGGTGCCTACAGAAAACCAGAGAGAATCCATCTTTGGAAGGGCACGCTGTTGCTGGTATGTCTGAGACAGTTGTAAATTAAATCTTCCTCTCCCTTCAGTGAAGCCCCAGAACATGTACCCGAGAACTAGCTCAAGACTACATTCTTTATATCGTGGAGATGTAATGATTTTACTCACTGATTTTACTAATTCTCAGTTTGACAGAAACAGGTAGATTTAGCACAACGATGGCTCTGGTTCTGGGGTATGAAGGCAGAACATTGTAGGTGTCTGGTGTTCTGGGTGCTGGGTGGGAAAGTGGACCTCCCACCTCCAGGGAGACCTGTGAGGGGCTGTGAGATCACATGCTTTTTCTTACCACAAGCACAGCAGCTCTTCACACATGACAGCATGCAGACCCAGAAATGGACACTAATTTCTGGGTGTGCTGATGGTGAGGTCAGTCCCTACAACTGCCCCAGAGACACTGGTGGCATCATTTCTCAGCAGGATGTCAGAGCTGCAAACTCTGTCTTATGGTCAGTATATTTGTCCGTGGACTTTTCCCACACACCTGCATCAGACTTTACGGTGATGTCCTGCTTCTGAATAGTGGTCATCTGAATTACCCAGGATGACGCCAAACAGCTTCCAACGTCTTGAAGCAATATGTAAATAAGACAAAGAGATGTGGCACCATTGCTATGACAAATCTGAGATGACACAGACTCTTGCTAATGACCAATCCCCTTAGATGAAGAATACAAGCTGAATAGTAAATAATTAAAATGAGAGTATTTTCTTTGGTTTGGTTACATATTAACAGTTAACAGTTGTTGGGTAACAAAATTTTAGAGCCATTTAATTTTTCTGCATGATAAAGTCACATTATAAACTAAGTATTGGCTCAGCCTAAGAGTAGAAAACAGAAGCAGTGAAACAGACTAGAGAACACAGAATGCTATTGTATATATAAGTGGTTAAAGGTATTCTGTAGGTTCAATTACATTCCTATGCAGAATAGAAAGAAGAACCCAATTTTATGTAAAGTTAAAATTATTTCTATAATTAATAAATATAGGAATGACAAATCAAAATAAAAAAGATTTTCTGGTTTTGGGGCCAGGACCAGTGGCACTCAGAACTTACTCCTGGCTCTGTGCTAAGGGGTCACTCCTGATGGGGTTTGAAAGGCCATAAGCAGTGCCAGAGACCAAGTCTGAATCAAAGCAAGTGCTTATCCCCTGTACAATCACTTTGACTCAAAGATCACTTGTATCACTGGTCATCCTGTTGATCCTCGATTTGCTCGAGAGGAGGCCAGTAATGTTTCCATTTGTCCCTGTCACGTGCTAGTGTAGCCCAATGATATCAGCTCATTACAGGAACAGGAAAAGCCTTAAATCGTTCATTCAGGGTTTTGACGAAGAAGTCTGACCATCTTGTACTTGGACGACCATGCGGTCATTTGACGTCCCGTGGAATCCAGTCGGTAACAGCTCTAGTCCAGCGGTCGTCTCTGAATCGCATTACATGTCCGGCACATCTTGGCAAATGAGACAGTGTCCCTGATTCTTGACCATCAATGGACGTCAGAACTCCGGATTCCTTCTCTCACTTGAGTGAAACCTGATACTCCTAGCATAGCTCTTTCAATTCCTGACTCAAAGATATTTTATTTCTGGATTCGGGACCACACATGGTGGTGTTTGGGGCTTGCTCATGTCTCTGCACACAGGGGACTGTACAGGGTAGTGGAGATCAAACACAGGTCGGCTGCATGCAAGACAAGCACCCTACCCTCTGAACTCTCTCCAGCCCAGATATTTTATTTGTACATAAAAAAATAGGACCGAAGACACAGTACATGGTTTACTGCACTTATCTTGAATGCAACAGACCTGAGTTTGGTCCCAGGCACTTCAGGGCATATGCCCAGCTCCCCTGCTCCAAAATAAATAAAGCACTGCAAAGTGCTTTACAAGCTAGCTATCTCTCAGATCTGCACCAGAGTGGGAGCCAGGTAGTGATTTCTATTGGCCACACCTGGAAGGTCACTTCTGGTGATGCTCAGGCACTCAACCCAGGGCTCCCGTATGTAAAGCCTCCAATCCCTTGTCCCTGTTGAGTTCAATTGACATCTTCCAAAGACTTTGCAATGGAAAAGAATCCTTAAGGGAAATTTTCTCCCTCCAAGCTTTTTTTGGAAGGGACTGTCATGGGGTGTCCACAGAGAGCTGTTGTGCCCACGTGCTTCAAAGCAGCACTTCCATGAAGACAGTGATGAAGGGTGGGATCTGAGTGAGGGGAGGGAAGAGAGGATCACCACTCAGCACAGGGCTTTGCTGCTGTGGGCATTGGCAGAGGGAGGGCACCAGGAATCAAGACAACAAACATGGCAGCTGTGGCAATTGCAACCACCTTCACCCTTTTTCTGTGCCCCTTACTCCTCTCTGATTTTGCTTCTAGTATCTTTTGAAGTATGACAGCTTTGCAGTTTCCATGAAGAAACCAGTGCTATTGACTATTTAAAAAACAACAACAACAACAAAGTGCTGCGCATTTCATTTCATTTCCCAGTTCTGCCTGCTATTTGCTGTAACTTGGTATGTGAAAAGACTGAATGAGGGGTTCAGCATACTTAGTAGAACAAGTAGAATCTACTGGTTCATCTTGGGATCAGGAGTGCCTGTTTCTTCCATCACCCTGAGCAGAATGTGGTGGAAACTTCTGCTCACAAGGTTCATATAATTTGTGTGGGTTTTTTCCTTACACAACTGAGGGGAGCACAGTTGTGTAAGGAGTGAACTACATTCTTGTTTTAATAAACCATATTGGGTCATGCAGAAATAATCTTGGGAACAGGGAAGAAAATCTATGATAACAGCTTTCACACCAACAGATTCTTACCCGGTACAAGACACCAAAGCCTTCCTATCCTAGTGAACACCTATTACTCTGTTCTATTTTGAAGCAGACAAGCATATAGGAAAGGGCCATGGCAATGAATTCCTGGGAAATAATAAAAATTAGAGCCCCGAAGCTGCCAAACGCTCACCTGTAAGCATGGGAACTAAGGCCTGAGAAGTCCTTCCTGATGCCAACAACAGACCAAGAGAAGGGAAGGCTGGACTCCCCTCCAAGAGAAGGTCCGGCAGGAGCACAGGCCAGGAAAGGAATTTCAAAGAGGACCATCAACCACTTCCAACTCTCCCCTCGTGGCAACTAACACAGGCACGGACTATTTCCCTAGAGAGAAGCGCACTGGGGCAGGTTGGAGAAACCCTGTAAAGGCCACCTTGAACAGAGGAAGGAAGCACATATGCTGCCCTTGCCCATTGCTGCTTATGCCCACGTGACTGAGCACATGTGGCACCTGAGCATATGAAATCCACGTTTTCTCTTGGGAGCATATCTCTCTCTGTCTCTCTGTCTGTCTCTGTCTCTCTCTGTCTCTTTGTCTCTGTCTCTGTCTCTGTCTCTCTCTTGCTAGCTTGCTCGCTGTTCGCATTAGGTGCTCTCGAGCTGCTGTGCATGGACCGGATCGGGATGGCTACTCCTTGTGCTCTGCTTCTCTGTGTGCCACTGTGCTCTCTTCTGTCTGTCTCTGTATCTCTGTCTCTGTCTCTGTAGTCTATCCTCTGGTCTCTTCCGACCTTTATCTGTCTGTCCTATGGTCTCTTCCAATCTTTCTTCTTCTGATCTCTCTCTCTCCGGAGCCCTTCTGCTTCTCTCTCTGGAGCCCTTCTCACTCTTACTTCTGAATCAGACTCTGACTCTTCTGACTCTGACCCCCTCTCACTTCTGACTCTGACTCTTACTTCTGACTCATTTGTACTCTTTCTTTCCCCTGCTTCTGGCTCCGATGACTCCCTGTTTCTCTTTCACCTCATGCTCTGCTTCTGTGTCTTCTCCCTGCTTCTGTGTCTTCTCCTTGCTTCTGTATCTTCTCTGCTACCTCTTTTACAGTCTTAGTTTATATAGCAATCACATAGGGTGGTGACACAAAGATGGGTCGAACATTAACAAATCAACAAAGAAGGGTAAAACCAGTCCTCCAGAAGATTAACTCAAGGTCAAGATCTCATCTAAGGCTATTACCCCGGATTACTAGGAGATCCCATCCTCGGTGTATTGCTTTCTTCCTTCCTCAGCTAGTAATATATTTAAATAGTTGTAGTAAGTCTACTTCAAATATTCTAGCAATTCATTCAGTATGAGCACAGTACGAGATATATCAAACTCAAAGTTCCGTTCTTCTGAGGATATTCACTATATATTCCAGACCACAGTCCTCAGGTCAGTTTAGTCTTCCTAACCCAGGCAGGGTCTTAGTCTCATCATTACTTTTGGATTATGACAGCATTTGTCTATGACTATAATCTCACCTTATCGTTGAGTATTGTGGTGCTTTGGCCTGGCCCATTTTGATGCCAGGGTACCTCACAGCTTGCCCTGGGTACATTCCGTTCCTATTCGGGATCCTGCTTTTGGGGTGCTAGGAATTAAGGGCAACTGAGTTGTGAAAGCAAATGCCCCGGAGTAAATATTATTGGGGTCAATCAGCTCCCAAGTTACAAAGCGTAACATTAACTGTCTTCCTGTGCCCATATAGAAAGGACATTGCTTTAAGGTAAACTAAGTTCCCTGTGGCAAGGCTAAAAGGACAAACCCAATGTTATCCTACAGGTTAGTATTGCCATTTTGACAATGTTAATTCTCCCAATCCATGAGCAGGGTTATCTTTCCATTTCTTCATGTCCTCTTTTATATTTGTAGTTTTCTTTGTACAGGTCCTTTACTTTCTTAGTCAAGCTAATTCTGAGGTACTTGATTTTCTTTGGATATTGGTTTTATAGCCTGAAACTTTACTTTCCAAATCTATTGTTTCTAGAGTTTCTTTGTAGAGCCTTTAGGGCTCTCTAAATATAGTATCATATCATCTTTGAATAGTGAGAGCTTGTTTTCTTCCTTTCCTACCTGGATGCTCATAATGTCTTTTTCTTGCTAACTGCTATTGCAAGAACTTCCAGTACTATATTGAACAGAAGAGATCAGAGTGGACATCCTTATCTCATCCCTGATCTTAGAGGGAAGGCTCTTAATTTTTCCCCATTTAGGATAATCCTTGCCATAGACTTGTGGTAGATGGCTTTGACTATATTGAGAAAAGTTCCTTCAATGCCATTTTGGTGAGAATTTTCATCATAAACGGGATCTGATCTTGTCAAATGCTTTCTCTATTGTTATGATCATGTTTTTTATCTTTTCTTTTATTGATATGATGGATTATGTTGATTGATTTCCGAATGCTAAACCATCCTTATATCCCAGGGATAAATCCCACTTGGTCATGATGTATGTTTTTGATGAGTTCTTGGATTCTATTTGCTAATATTTTGTTGAGAATCATTGCATCTGTGTTCATCAAGGATATTGGCCTGCAGTTTTCTTTTTTTGTGGTGTCTCTGTTTGCCTTTAGTATTAGTGAGATATGTGCCTCATAGAAACAGTTTGGGAGAGTTTTTGTTTCTTCAACTTCCTGAAAAGCTTGAGAAAAACTGGCAATAGGTCCTCTTTAAATGTTTGGAAAAATTCTCTAGTGAATCCATCTGAACCTGGGCTTTTGTTTTGGAGAAGACTTTTGATTACAGTTTCAATTGACTTGCTAGTAATAGGTCTATTCACATATTCCAGATCTTCTTGGTTCTACTTTGAGAGATTATATGAATCCAGGAATTTATCCATTTCTTCTAGGTTCTCTTGTTTCATGGCATACAGACTTTCAAAGTAGTCTCTGATAATATTTTGAATTTCATTGGTTTCTGTTGTGATGTCCCCCTTCTCATTTTTGATTCAGCCTATTAGGTTTCTCCCTCTCTTTATTTGTGAGTCTTGCAAGTGGTTTATCAATCTTGTTTATTTTCTCAAAGAACCAACTCTTTGTTTCATTGATCTTTCAGATTGTTTTTTGGGTTTCCACGTCATTAATTTCTGCTCTAAGTTTTATTATTTATTTCTTTCTCCCTGATTTGGGCTACATTTGTTGGTACTTTTCTAAGATCTTGAGTTGTGAAGTCAAATAATTTAGGTGGGCCCTTTCTTCAGTCCTGAGGAATGCTTGGAACACTATAAATTTACCCCTTAACAAGGCTTTAGCTGCGTCCCAGAGGTTTTGGTAGCTCGTGTCTTCATTCTCAATTCTTCAAGGTATATTTTGATTCTTCCTTGCTTTCACTCCTGACCCAATCATTGTTCAACATTGAGCTGTTTAATTTCCAGGTGTTTGATTTGGTTTCTGCATCTGTGTGTGATTAACTTCTATCTTCAGTGCATCTTGGTCTGAAAAGGTAGTTGATACAATATCTATCTTCTTGATTCTGTTAGGTATGTTTTGTGGCCCAGCATGACACACAGATAGTTTTGAGCGGTAGTTTTGTGTAGGTCTATTTGCAAACTTTGCCTTTATTTCCTGTACCATTGGCAATACGGGCATGAAAGTGTGTTCAATAAATAATTGTTAAATCCAATATAATAAAATTTTACTTCTAATTTTACAGTTTTATATCTCAGTCTATTAAAAGGTTCCATGTTGATTGGTAAGAGAGCTTGAATAAGACCCTCATGCTCAGTCTTTTCTGTTTGTTTGGGGGCCACAGCTATCTGTGCTCAGAGCTGGCTCTGTGCTCAGGTATTAATGCTGGTATGCTCAGAGGTCCATATGGGATGCCAGGGATCAAACCTGGGTTGGTCCTGTACAAGGCAAATGCCCTCCATGCTGCACTATCACTCCAGCTCCATGCCCAGGTTTTTGACCCAAAGCCTGACACCTCATAAAAAACAGAATCTGTTAAAATGTTAAGTAATACATTACATTAGTCTGAATTTTGACTATTAGCTAAAGTTTTAAGCTTACTCTTAGAGAATATTGCAGCTCTCCACCTTAGAACTTTGTTTTCATTAGACAAGGTGAGTTCCAATGATCAGGGCTCAAGGTTGATACTTGCATCACAGGATGAAGAAATTTTGTGCGATTTTTATCTGCACATGAATGAAACAGTGAAATTTGTCTCACTTGTAAACTTGTCAAACAAGTTCCTGCACACTATCATTTACAACTGAAAGTGGAGGCATTTGCACTAACATATGCCTCAGAGACTTAGGCCCTATAAAAACAGGATAAGAATGCTATTTGAGTATCCCAAAGAGAAATCAAGAGAGCTGTGCTGGGAGTATCACATTTCACTCTAGTGAGAGAAGGAATTCAGAGTTCCGACATCTGTCGAGAATCAAGAATCATGGACTCTGTCTCGTTTGCCAAGGTGTCAAAAATCAGACGGGCTGGACACGTAATGCGATTCAGAGACAACCACTGGACTAGAGCTGTTACCAACTGGATTCCACGGGACTTCAAAAGACCACCTGGCAGCCCACCTATGAGATGGTCAGACTTCTTCGTCAAAACCCTGGACAAATGGTTTGAGGTTCTTCCTGTTCCTGGAATGAAAAGATACCACTGGGCTGCATTAACACAATGGGGACAAATGGAGATGTTACTGGCGTCCACTCAAGAAAATCGAAGATCAACGGGATGACAAGTGATACAAGTGAATTATATTAATACATAATATAGCTTGTCTATTTACTTATATTGTATACGAGTATATATATAAACATACAAAAACACACATATGTGTGCAAGTCTATAGTAATCTCTAAAGCACACACACACACACACACACACACACAGAGCCCTTATTGTGCAGCCAGAACAGAAGAGAGAACAAGATTTGTCCTTTGACTCCACAGCTTGGGCCTCTATAGTCCAGGTCATTTTACTTATTACTTTCAAGTTTTGAGTTCTATGCTTATATTCCTATAGTAGAAATGAAATTTTATTGCCAGAATGAAGTTTGTAAGTTGTTCTAGTTGTTGATCTCTGAGGTTTCTTTCAACCCAGACCAAATCTCTCAGAGGTGTCACTTCTTCAGAGGGTCTGGTTGGAACTGAGTGGGAACTGTAAAAGGAAATGACGATAGGAGAACCCCCAAGCGTTGGAAAATACTATGCCAACTGCTATGCTGAGTCTTATAGCAACATTGTCTTGAGATTTACCTAAATTTGGCTTTGAAAGGGTGTGACAAGAAAGTCACACCCATAATGCCTGTTGCATAGCTTTCCAACAAAACAATAACAAATAGGAATATACCAAATCCAAGCTCATGGAATTTTCAGTAACATTGGGGCAGTAAATATTGTTCTATTGGACTGAATTAAAATTTCACATCAGTCTAACCCTCAAATTACTTGATTATAAAAAGAATAGCATAATATCTATTCAACTTTTTGATCTGTGTTCAGAAAGTGTATAGATGAGAGTTCAGCACATTTATAAAAGTGAAAGAGACAACTTACTTTAACCTATCTTATGTTTGTCTGTGATCATACTTGTAAATTTATAATTTAAGTAACATGGTCACTACAATATTAATATTTTTGTTCTGTTGTTCAAAGTTGTTGTGTCAATGACCTTCCTCCACTGTCTTTTCTTAAAGTTTATTATTATAGGGGCTGGATTAGTAGCACAGTGGGTATTGCATTTGCCATGCACGCGACTGACTCAGGTTCGATTTCCAGCATCCCATATGGTCCCCTGAGCACCAGCAGGAGTAATTCCTGAGTGCAAAGCCAGGAGTAATGCCTGTGCAATGCCGGATGTGACCCACAAAGCAAAAAAAAATTATTATTAATATAGCTCAGGTTATATGTTTTTAAGGTTGATATTTATGGCTTACTATTGTTAGCATATTGAACATGCCTCGGGTAGCTTGCTAGGCTCTGCTGTGTAGGCGGAATACTCTCGGTAGCTTGCTGGACTCTCCAAGAGGGATGGAGGCTTTTTTTTAAAATAAATTTATTTATTTTTAATTAATGAATCACCATGAGGGTACAGTTATGGATTTATACACATCTGTGCTTATGCTTCCCCCATACAAAGTTCGGGAACCCATCCCTTCACCAGTGCCCATATTCCACCACCAGTAAACTCAGCATCCCTCCCATCCTCCCCAATCCCATCTCCCCCCCACCCCACCCTGTCACTGTGGCAGGGCATTCCCTTCTGTTCTCTCCCTCTAATTAGCTATTGTGGTTTGCAATAAAGGTGTTGAGTGGCCACTGTGCTCAGTCTCTAGCCCTCATTCAGCCCGCAACTCCCTTCTCCCACATGGCCTTCGACTACATTATAGTTGGTGATCCCTTCTCTGAGTTGCCCTTTCCCCAGAATGTGAGGCCAGCCTCCTAGCCATGGAGTCAACCTCCTGGTAGTTGTTTCTACAATTCTTGGGTGTTAGTCTCCCACTCTGTTATTCTATATGTCATATATGAGTGCAATCTTTCTATGTCTGTCTCTCTCTTTCTGACTCATTTCACTTAGCATGAAACTTTTCATGCCGATCCACTTAAATAAAAAATTTGTGACCTCCTTTTTTCTAACAGCTGCATAGTATTCCATTGTATAGATGTACCAAAGTTTCCTCAACCAGTCATCCGTTTTGGGGCATTCGGGTTTTTTCCAGATTCTGGCTATTGTAAACAGTGCTGCGATGAACATACATGTGCAGATGCCATTTCGATTATACTTTTTTGCCTCTCTGGGATATATTCCCAGCAGTGGTATTGCTGGGTCAAATGGGAGCTCAATTTCTAATTTTTTGAGAGTCGTCCATATTGTTTTCCAGAAGGGCTGAACCAGTGGGCATTCCCACCAGCAGTGTAGAAGGGTCCCTTTCTCGCCACATCCTCTCCAACAGCGGTTGCTTTTGTTCTTTTGGATGTGCGCTAGTCTCTGTGGTGTGAGGTGGTATCTTGTGGTTGTTTTGATCTGCATCTCTCTGATGATTAGTGATGCAGAGCACTTTTTCATGTGCCTTTTGGCCATTCGTATTTCTTCTTTGGTAAAGTTTCTGTTCATTTCTTCGCCCCATTTTTTGATGGGGTTGGATGTTTTCTTCTTGTAGAGTTCAACCAGTGCTTTATATACCATTGATATCAACCCCTTATCTGATGGGTATTGTGTAAATATCCTTTCCCATTCTGTAGATAGTCTTTGGGTTCTGGTCACTGTATCTTTTGCGGTGCAAAAGCTTTTTAGTTTAATGTAGTCCCATTTGTTGATCTCTGTTTTTACTAGATTGCTTAGTTCTGTGTCACCTTTGAAGATACCTTTATCTTCAATATCGTGGAGGGTTTTGCCGACCTTGTCTTCAATGTACCTTATGGTTTGTGGTCTAATGTTGAGGTCTTTAATCCATTTTGATCTGACTTTTGTGCATGGTGTCAGGTCAAGGTCTACGCCCATTTTTTTGCATGTAGTTGTCCAGTTGTGCCAGCACCATTTGTTAAAGAGGCTTTCCTTGCTCCACTTCACATCTCTTGCTCCCTTATCAAAGATTAGATGATCATACATTTGGGGTTGTGTGTAAGGGTATTCCACCCTGTTCCATTGGTCTACGGCTCTGCCTTTGTTCCAGTACCATGCTGTTTTAATTGTTACTGCTTTGTAGTAAAGATTGAGGTTGGGGAGGGTGATACCTCCCATCGTCTTTTTCCCAAGAATTGTTTTAGCTATCCTTGGACGTCTGTTGTTCCATATGAATTTTAGGATTGCTTGATCCATTTCTTTGAAGAATGTCATGGGTATACTTATAGGGATCGCGTTGAATCTGTATAATGCTTTGGGGAGTATTGCCATTTTGACAACATTGATTCTCCCTATCCACGAGCAGGGTATATGTTTCCATTTCCTCATGTCCTCTTTGATTTCATGGAGTAGCGTTTTGTAGTTTTCTTTGTAGAGGTCTTTTACTTCCTTGGTTAAGCTGATTCCGAGGTACTTGATTTTCTGGGGCACGATTGTGAATGGGATTGCTTTTTTTATGTCCCTTTTCTCTGCCTCATTGTTTGCATATATGAAGGCCATGGATTTTTGGGTATTGATTTTGTAGCCTGCAACTTTACTGTATAAGTCTATTGTTTCTAAGAGTTTCTTAGTAGAGGTTTTAGGCTTCTCTAGATATAGTATCATATCATCTGCAAATAGTGAGAGTTTGATTTCTTCCTTTCCTATCTGGATGCCCTTAATCTCTTTTTCTTGTCTAGTAGCTATCGCAAGTACTTCCAGTACTATACTGAAGAGGAGTGGTGAGAGTGGGCATCCTTGTCTTGTGCCTGATCTCAGAGGAAAGGCCCTTAGTTTTTCCCCGTTGAGGATAATGCTTGCCGTAGGCTTGTGATAGATGGCTTCGACTATCTTGAGGAAAGTTCCTCCAAACCCCATTTTGACGAGGGTTTTCATCATGAAAGGATGTTGGATCTTGTCAAATGCTTTCTCTGCATCTATTGATATGATCATATGGTTTTTATCTTTGCTTTTATTGATATGGTGGATTATGTTGATTGATTTCCGAATGTTAAACCATCCTTGCATCCCCGGGATGAATCCCACTTGGTCTTGATGTATGATCTTTTTGATGAGTTGTTGGATCCTATTTGCCAGTATTTTGTTGAGGATCTTCGCATCGGTGTTCATCAGGGATATTGGTCTGTAATTTTCTTTCTTAGTGGTGTCTTTGTTTGCTTTTGGTATTAGGGAGATGTGTGCTTCATAGAAACTGTTTGGGAGATTTCCTGTTTTTTCAATTTCCTGGAAAAGTTTGAGGAAAACAGGCAGCAGGTCTTCTTTAAATGTTTGGAAGAATTCACCAGTGAAACCATCTGGGCCTGGGCTTTTGTTTTTGGGGAGGTTTTTGATCACAGTTTCAATTTCCTTAACATTGATGGGTCTATTCAGGTATTCCAAGTCTTCTTTGTTCAGTCTTGGGAGATTGTAAGAATCGAGGAATCCATCCATTTCTTTTAGGTTCTCCTGCTTTGTGGCATATAGACTTTCGAAGTAGTCTCTAATGATCTTTTGAATCTCACTGGTTTCTGTTATGATGTCCCCCTTTTCATTTCTGATTCGATTTATTAGGGTTCTTTCTCTTTCTTTCTTTGTGAGTCTTGCTAGCGGTTTATCAATCTTGTTTATTTTCTCGAAGAACCAGCTCTTTGTTTCATTGATCTTTCGGATTGTCTTTTTGGTTTCCATGTCATTAATTTCTGCTCTAATTTTTATTATTTCTTTCCTTCGATCTGGTTTGGGTTCCCTTTTCTGGTCCTTTTCTAAGGTCTTAAGTCGTGAAGTCAGGCTGTCTATGTGGGCCCTTTCTTCCTTCCTGAGGAATGCTTGGAGAGCTATAAATTTTCCCCTTAGCACGGCTTTAGCTGCGTCCCATAGGTTTTGGCAGCTCGTGTCTTCATTCTCATTTGTTTCTAAGTATTTTTTTTATTTCTTCCTTGATTTCCTTCCTGACCCACTCATTGTTCAACATTGAATTGTTTAATTTCCAAGTGTTTGACTTGATTCTCCGTGTCAGTGAGTGGTTAGCTTCTATCTTCAGCGCATCGTGGTCTGAAAAGATGGTTGATACAATTTCTATTTTTCCGATTCTATTGAGGTATGTTCTGGGGCCCAGTACATGGTCTACTTTAGAAAATGTTCCGTGTGCACTGGAAAAGAATGTGTATTCTTTCTTTTGGGGGTGTAAGGCCCTGTATAGGTCTATTAGGCCTCTCTCTTCAATTTCTTCTTTCAGAGTCAGTGTTTCCTTGTTGAGTTTTGTTCTTGTCGATCTATCTAGAGGCGATAAGGCCATATTGAAGTCTCCGACTACTATTGTGCTGTTAGTGATGTCCTCTTTGAAGTCTGCTAGGAGTTGTTTTAAATATTTAGCTGGTCGCTCATTAGGTGCATATATGTTTAAGAGTGTGATTTCTTCCTGTTGAACATATCCCTTGATAAACAGAAAATGACCTTCGCTGTCCCTTTTAATCTTTTTCAACCTGAAATCTATGTTGTCGGATATTAGGATGGCCACTCCAGCTTTTTTACGGGGGTTGTTTGCTTGCAGGATTGTTTTCCGGGATGGAAGCTTTTAGAGCGTCCTCCAATTGCCCTTAGAAGTGTTACCATGGTTCATACCAAATTTGAACCCTATCAAATATGGTACAGGAATAATGGGTACTAAGTGTTTCATGGTGTTTAAGAGTTCAAGGTCGCATAGTTCTGCTTACCTGGTTTTGTGGGGCTTCACTCATGTGTAAGGTTCGGCCCAAGTGTCCGGTGAGCGGCCTGAAGTGTGGTGGTGGCTGGGTAGTGGAGTTCAAGTTGCCGCTCTGTCTAATGTTCATCGACTTAAAGAAGGCCTTCGATTCTGTTGAGACTGAGGCGGTCATCAAAGCCCTGGTCAAACAGGGCGTTCAAACTCAGTATATCAAAATTTTCCTCAAGCTGTATTGTGGATTCACCACCAGGATCTCACCATTCTACAAGGAAGTGATCATTGATGTAAAGAGAGGGGTGCGGCAGGGTGATACCATTTCACTGAAACTCTTCAGTGCCACCCTTGAGAACATCATGCGATGACTGGAATGGGAAGGAATGGGAGTGAAGATAGACGGTCGGCAATTACACCACCTTCGCTTTGCTGATGACATTGTTCTCATAATACAAACATTAGCCAAGCGGCACAAATGCTGGCTGACTTCGACCACAAGTGTGGAAAGGTCGGATTCCAGCTGAATCTCAACAAGACGATGTTCATGAAAAACAAACTGGTCCCTGAATTTCGATGCACAAGGATGTTAGTGAGTTTCCATCCTCTGCAAAGAGGCTACTGTTTTTGTTTTAATATTTCACTTGCTTATAACACAGTGCATAGGGCGTTTGCCTTGCACGTGGCCGACCCAGTTTTGATTCCTCTGTCCCTCTTGGAGAGCCCGGCAAGCTACCAAGAGTATCCCATCCGCACAGCAGAGTCTGGCAAGCTAACAGTGGTGTATTCAATATGCCCAAAACAGTAACAAGTCTCACAATGGAGACGTTACTGGTGCCCGTTTGAGCAAATTGATGGACAATGGGACGACAGTGCTACAGTGCTATATTATTTTGAGTGGCGTTTAGCTTCCTTCATTATCTGATGCTCATGTCTCATGAGACGGGTCACCCACCTCTTACAGGGTGTGTGCTTTGCTCTTAAACTTTGGGACTCCTGAGCTCTCTCTTGTGCAGCTGTGAGTGAGGATGGGAAGGCTCCGTCTGTCCCCATGGCTTTCCCGTGGTCCTGCAGAGTGGGGAGTCTCTCTCCACAGTTTCGTCTCACTGTGGAGCTCTGAGGTTGTGATCTGTTCATCTGTGGTGGGGTTGGGGGGCGGAGAGAGGGCACACCAGCAGTGCTCAGGGCTTCTGGTTCTGGCTCAGGAATCAGACCTGGAGGTGCCTGGGGAACTGTCGGTGGTTGTGGGGACTGAGCTGGCATCAGTTGTGTGAAAGGCAAGCACCTGACCTGTACTACTTCATTTGCTTCCTGATAGTTTATTCAGCCTAAATCAATAGTGTTTAGTTTACACTGTATAGCTTTGTAGTAAAATTAAATCTTGTAGAGCAATGACCTAAATTCCACTCTTTTTACATAAACACCTGAACTTTTCATGGCACTTTATTCTTCCATGCAGTTTAGAATTATTTTGTGAAGATTGATTTTTAAAATGTTAGCATTTTTTTAGGTTATCTATATTTTTCTTAGTAAACAGGTCAAATATTTCTTTAAGTTTTCTCTTTTTTAAATTTATTTTTTTAATTGAGTCACTGTGAGAACAATTACAGGGCTTTCAGGATCCAGTCTCAGTCATACAATGATCAAACACCCATCCCTTCACCAGTGCACATGTTTCACCACCAAGAACCCCATCATACACCCCTCCAGCTCCCCTCTGCCTGTGTGGCAGATGATTTTCACTTTACTCTCTCCTTACTTTGATTACATTCCATTTTCGACAGAAAGCTCACTATCATTTGGAGTTTTCCCCCCAATAGTCAGACCTGTTGGAATGGCATCATTAGATCATATGTTTTCTATTGTTGAAAACAAAGAGCATATGATGTTGAACGGTTGCAAAAGCGGCCCCCAGGTTTGGGATTCTGGTATTAAGTCCACAGTTATTTCTGCCAGCAGCTGCTGCATTCTGAGACTGGTTTGTGTGTCTCTGGGATCATGGCTGTTCAGGAGCAGAGGACCTATTCATGGGCTGCCGCTCATTTGGGTCTCATTTGGGCAGGAGGAAGGGCCAGTTCGGCCCCATCCCCCCGCATCGCGAGATTCCCCATGCATCCCATCACTGCAAGCTCCTACCTCTCTGTCCAATTGGCTCTGAACGGTGGCGGTCGCCATGCTGACACAAAAGGGAAAAGGCTTAGGGACCAAAACCCTTCCCCTTCCGGGGCTGCATGGGGCTGTAGCTTAGTTCACAGTCTGTGAGGGCCCTGCCCTGTCCAGCAGGTAGGACCCTTTGTGGGACTGAGGAGGGGACACAGCTGAATGAACAGACGTAGAGACAGAAAGCAACAAGAAAGAGGAGAGGGCGAGAGAGTGAGAGAGAGAGCTTTATTCACTGGCAGCTACAGTATTTATACTTGTCTGCTGGGAGGCATGCAGTGATATGGTATGTGTGCCTGGACCCCGTACAAGCAGTAGTCAATCATCTATCATGTCAGGCACGGGTATCGGCTAGTGGAATGGTAAGGTCAGTCAGGTCAGTAACGGCAACCTTGTTAGAGAAATTTTAATTAGGCCCCTGTTTGAGAAGTGCCAGGCTCTGCCTTACTTGAAGATAAGAGCCAGGATTGAAATATGGCTTCCTACATCTGGCTTCCTACAACAGTCCAGGAGTATATCTGCCAGCAGCCACTACA
The DNA here is from genome assembly GCF_027595985.1 of Sorex araneus. Lineage (NCBI taxonomy): Eukaryota > Metazoa > Chordata > Mammalia > Eulipotyphla > Soricidae > Sorex > Sorex araneus. The sequence goes on from NC_073303.1 coordinate 264,369,964, forward strand.
TTCCGAGATTGGTGTCTGTGCCTCTGGGATAATGGCCGCTCAGGAGGTAGCGGAGCCATTCCTAAGCAATTTTTTTTTTGTGTGTATATCAGGAAAGGTCAAGCAGACGCTTTAGAGAAAATGTCCCAGTCCCACATAACAGAGCCGTGTTAGTAGAAACTCAGTGTTGCCGGGACTCTATCTGGAGAAGGCAGGATGCTGCACCTTCTCTGGCACTCTGGTGTTGTTGACCCATTCTGGGGTCCGGAGCATTCTCCAGCTTGCGGTGCCCGCGGGCCTGGATTCTTCACTTCTAGGTCCTGCAAGATGGTGCCAAGGGCAGGTTGAGGTCATGACTTCTGGCAGAGAGGCAGGCTGGAAGCTGGACTGGCGCCTCTCCATTCCAATGCCCCCATGCGGTTTGGAGAGATATCCCAGTCCCACATACCAGAGTCATGTTAGTAGAAGCTCAGTGTCACCGGGACTCCATCTGGAGAAGGCGTGAAGGCTGCACCTTCTCCGTCTGGCACCCAAGTGTTGTTGTCCAGCCTGGGGTCTGGAGCATTCTCCAGTTTGCAGTGCCCACCAGCCAGGATTCTTCATTGCTGGCTAAAATATTAGCATTTTATTTAACTTTCTGGTGACATGAATATACTTGGATAGAACTGACATAGGCATTATGCTTTCTTTCTATAAGACAATTATTTTAGATTTGCTAGAATATCTACCAATAATATTTTATAATTTCACACACATATGTATATATGTACACACACCACCAATAACATTTTATAATTTCACATACATATGTATCCACATATACACACACATACATATATACTGTTTGTGTTCTCCCTGGCACAACCCTTGACTTCTAGAGGTCGCTGGGCCTGTAAGGAATGTCCCCAGTCCCGTCTTCTCTGGGAACTGGGTCGTTGCCAGGAAACCTGACGTTCTCTAAGTATACATAGATTAATTGGCCTTGATTGCCAGAGGCTGATGGCTCGAGACAGGGGAAACAGATATCTCTGGGTGTCAGCAGTACTTCAACCTGGCTTCTGCTTTAGAGCATCAAGGACAGCGTTCCCGCAGCTTCTCCTCGTCAGTCCAGTTGCTGACTGACGAGCCTGGAGGCTCATTTCAGCTGTTGGAGTGTGAATCTCACCACCCTGTCAGGGCCAGGTCTGAGGTACAACAACAATTTAAATGAGATGCCTAACAGGGGTGACGGGAGGACCACATTGAGGTCATTGGGATACAAACGAGCTGGCCAACTGCAATGCATACACCTTAACCTTTGGACTCTCTGTTCTAATCTCCACAGCCCTCTGCCAACTGCACCCTAAAAGAGATGTTTGAACTCTTCCTTTAAGTGTAACTCACTGTGAGTCAGCACCTCTGATGGAACCTGATTATCTCTGATTTCTAGGAGGCTAGAAGGCAAGGACAAAAGAAAATAGGGGGGTGGGTACCTTACTGAGGCCAGAGTGATAGTGCAAGTCAGACACTTGCCTTGTATGCCTGGCCCACCAGGTTTTGATCCTGAACACCTTATATGGTTCCCTGAGCACCCCCAGGAGTGATCCCTGAGGGCAGATCCAGAGTAAGTTCTGAGCACCTCCAGGAGTGTCCCTATAGGGCACTACAAAAAAACCCAAGGCCCTTGCTTATTGCTTGATGGATATAGAATTTCATTTTGGGAAAATGAAAAAGATTTGAATATGATGTTAATAATTATTACCCAATGTGAATTTACTTACTGTCATAATACTACATGTACTCCGTAGAATTAAAAATGATTCAAATATTCAATTTCATGTAAGTTTTACCACCAGAACTAAAAGGCTTCATATTCAGCACTTTAATTAAAATTTCATAAGGTAAAAGATAATGTATTGTTTGAATATTGGACTTTGGTAGTGGCTGTGGTGTGGTAACATTTTGAAGAACCGTGAATTTGTAACCCTGAAACATATGCAGTCATTTAACCCAAATTAACTCAACAACAAAAAATACAAATATGTAAAAGAAGTATGTCCTGAGAACCTGGGTTTTAGGAGAGCAGAGCTAGGAGTCAGTCTGGGTCTTTCCCTAATTTCTCCATCTTGCCTTTGGGCAAAGTCTTCCTTGTCCTTGGACTTTACATTCCACTTTAGCAAGACTTGGCAAATAGCCTTCCTCTTCAAACTTATGTTCTCCCTTGAACACTATCCAACTTGCTTTTGTCCTCTCTTTAGAAGCTTGTGTTCTCTCCTGAATATGTATTTTTCTCTACCCCCTCTCATATTTTAAGGTAGGGTTCATTCAGTGAAAGCCTCCTTGCTTCAGTAAAACAAAATAACTAAAATGTGGTGAATCACCAACCACAGCTCCCAGAAGAGCCCTAACTGTGTGGTCTGTGCTGAGTCAGAAGCACGTCCTGGTCCTGAGGGCCTCCTGCTAGGCCTGGACACGATGCTCTCGACTGTCAGTTCAGTAGGCCAGAACTTGTTCCACGCCCTCCAATAGAAGTGGTTCTGAGACTCCCAGAGGAACACCTGCAGACTGAGTGCAAGGGCTTGACTCCAACCTCACCTCCACTTTCCGTTGTCTTGGAAGGTTGCCTTGTGGCCTTTGGAACTGAGTCTAAGCCGGGAAGTTGGCATCAAGGACTGCCTGATAAACTACAACGATTTGCTGAGCTTCCTTTGTCCTCTTTCTCTCTTTCATGGTAAACAAACTACTGAATATTAAGTATTAGTTTTATTGCACTAAAACGTGGGCTCTGAAACAGGTGCTCAAGAACTGCTAGCTGTCTACATGGCTGCCGAGCCATTTCCATGGGATTAGCATGATTCATGGAGTTGGTCATGTATCCAGACAGTCATAGGGCATAAGAGACAGGTGACCACTGCACTGACCTGTGACAGCTCTCTGTCCTGTTACAGTGTACTCCTCCAGGTACTCCTCCTTTGAGATTGGCGATGAGAAGCATATACTGTCTCCCTTGTACTTCCACACAGTTTTCCTTGCTAATGAGTATTCTGCCTCATGAAATTGTGTGACAATTATTTATTTACTGGCTGCCTAGAAACCTAACATGGCCAGTGGACTTGGCAGTTGTGCCAGGAAGTGGGTGCTTTTGCTAAGCAGATTTGCTCTTCTGTACTTGTTCTAAGTTTAATCATTTCTGAATGACAACCAATGAGGTGACAGGCTGGGCAGAGGGTTTGTAACCTGGAAGTTAGATAATGTGTAGCCTGTGGCCAGAATACCTGGGTGAGGTTTCAACACAGTGCTTTTGCCAAAGTGTGTCTGCTGAGCTGCTAAGTAGGACGGGAACCACCATGGGCAAAAGGACATTTTTGCTTCTGATCCTGGGGGTCATGGGAGCATGGTACGTGTACATGCCCCTCCCAGATTACATCGAAGAGCCCTGGGCAGTGGTGAGCATGCAAACATGTCTCAAAACTCTATCAAACTTGGTAAGTAGAATTTTGTTGACTCGGAATATTAAGTAATTTAATCTTTTAGATAATTTTTTTTTTGCTGTCTTGGACTTTAGTTCTTTAGGTTTTCTGACTGATTTGAAGCCCCACATTTTCCTGGCTTCACTTCCTTCAAGCAGGATCTGTTCTGCTACTCACTCCGGACACGCTGCTCTACAGAGGGATTTCTGAGCAGGCTGCCTGGTAAAGTCAGGCAGACAGAGTTTCCCAGCCCAGACAGCAGCTCTGGCTCTGCCCTAGCAGGCCGGTGCCGCCTGCCTTCTGCCGACTTCGTAGCATTCAGAGCAGCCGTTTTCTCCTCTCACCTTCTTTGCACTGAGCTACCTGTGCTAGTAGGGACGCAGAGAGGATATACTGTGTGTGGGCTGGGAAACACCGGCCGTGGGCATGCCAGCCTCTGACCCATGGTCCTTTGGCAGCACACGCCGCTGTCCTCTCTCGGGGGCCTCCCCCAAGACCGCGTCCCCCAGAGGTCATGGGCAGTCGCGAGAGGTGAGCAGTGGGGAAGTGGGTGGGCTGTGGGGAAGAGGGCCTGGCTGACAGACACAGCTGTCCCCCCACACTGGGGAATGTCTGAGAAAACAGTGTAGACAGTGGGAGCAAGGAAAACAATGCAGAGTGAGGAAAACAGCCTACACAAACAAGCCACACACCATGCATGGGGAGGATTGTCATGTGTCTGCTGGCCTGCTATGAGCACAGGGGTGAGGGGCCTCTGATACACAGCCTCCACCGGCCAGTTTTTCTGGTTAGGGCCGGGGTCTGCGGCAACACAAAGTCTTTTTGTGCCAGGATAGGGGTGTGTGTTGCTTCATCATCTGAGGACATTTCCCTACTCAACCCACTCACGACCAGCAGGTCAGATCCACCTACTGCTGGAAATCTCTGCCTCATCTTGCACAACAGCTACTATATGTGAGATGACCCTAGCTGACTTCCCTCGGCATGTCTGAGAGCCCCAGGGTGACGCCTTAAAGTCGCCTGTTGATCCTGTTCTCCCACCTGAATCTAAGCTCACTCATGCAAGGAACTTGGTTTTTCTTCACACTCACAAAGGAAAGCAAGAGTTTGCCAGGTGGCCGTACCCTGTAACCCTAGAGGGCAGTGGTGTCGGTGTTAAGCCCTGGGCTGTGGAGACTCTGCAGTCATCCCGGTGTCTCCCTGACCTGTGCCTGGGCACTGCTGCCCTGGTGCTCATGACGAGCCCTGCTCTTGCCTCTCTTCTCAGATGCTGTTGGCTGAGCTGCTGGGAATCAGCCACTACATGACCAGTGCCATGTTCGTCATGAGCTTCCTGGAAACCCCACCGATTTCTGATGAAAACGTCACTGTGGTGGACACCACTTTCCACAATGTCCCTGTTCGTGTCTATGTACCAAAGAGGAAGACTGAGACACCCCGGAGAGGCTTATTTTATATCCATGGTGGTGGTTGGTGTTTGGGAAGTGCCGGTATGTCACCGCATTGAAATTTTTTAGCTTAACATGCAATCTACTCAGTTACTGATTCCAACAAATCATGAAGACATATCTGCTAAACAGTATTCCAGAAAAACAACATTTCAGACATCTGAAAGTGGTTTATTTAACATATTTTTAATTTATAAGAATTTTTATAACTATATCCCTGCAAGACAAAATAGTCAATAATAAATAACACAAGTAAAAGCTGTAGCCAGTCTAAGGCAAGGAATCTTATTTTGAACTTAGACCTTGATTACTAAACTCATCAGCTGCTGTTCCAGTGAAAGTTGAAAGGAAGTGAGTGGACAGTGGAGGGAAGTGAGGAAAGGAGATGGTGACTCCTGTCTTTCAGAAAACTTAGCGGTGAAGAAGCAAGACAAGGGAAGTAGATGAGAAAGAAGCATAGAGTTGAGCAAAGTTGCTTTACTTTCATCTCTAAAAATACCTATTTTAATGTTTATTTTGTGTGTAGAATATGCTTCTGTGTGTACATACTTAGGATGCACAATATGCGATTCACTTAGATACTGTAAAGTCTGTCTTTAATCATGTACCTTGTGCATTAAGCCTTTCCATGTTTTTGCTCTATCTGTGGGAGGTCGGCCAGCATGTCTTTGGTAGAGGTGCGGTTAGTAACTGTGGGTCACTGGAAGGGCGCTGGGGCCTGCCAAATGCAGGGAACCAACGTGAGTCCTGGGAGGGGCACCTGGGCCCTAACACATTCAGGTGGAACCTGGGTTCTCACACAGTGTGAGGGAGATTGTCTCACATGATCCTGTCTCTCCCCTGCAGTGAGGTCATGTTTCCAGCATAAAGTCTGGCCACACTGGGGTTCGGCCAGCTCCAGAGTGCCCTGCCGACACACTACTTCAGAGATCTTTCCCTCAAGTCTGGGCACGTTTGCTTCAGCTGAGGAAGCAGATAATAGCACCCTCAAACACAGTGCATTTGTCTGATACTTTCTATTTCCACATTAGAGAAAGGGACAGTACATGTGCCCTAAATAAAATGAAATAAGATTAAAATAAAAGGTGCTATTCGTGGTGGAGGGCAAAGAAAGCATCACCTCCATGTGTGTCTGACCTTGGGCCCTGGCTTAGAGCCAGGTCTGCCCTCTTCTCTCAGCCCACCTGCTGTGTCCTCTGACAATCTCACTCCCTCTACCTACCCCTTGACACATTCCTCAAAGTCCTGCGAAGGGTCTGACATGCCAGTGGGAACCGTAGCCAATCCCAGCAGCAGACTGCGCCCCATCTCATCCGACACCAGCTCACAGCCCTTCGTACCTGCCGAGACAGGAACTGGCCGGCTGCTCTGACTCGCCCTCTAGCCTGCACATCGCTGCTCTTATTTCTGGCCTGCCCTCCTCCCTTCTGTGTCCAGAGCCTGACCTCCTGAAGGCCAGCAAGCTAAGGCCGGTGTCTATTTCTTCAGCACCCAACGCCTGCTAATTGAAGGGAGGTGAGGCTCATTTTGAGAATGAAACTGGTCAGAGATGTGCCACACAACACTTCGGGGAAAGACGGAAGACTGGCAGCTAGCCTATGAAAGGGCACCAAGGAAAAATAGGTTCTGTAGGAGGGTGTTGGACCAGGTACACTTGCCCACAGCGTTCCATGGGGCCTTCTCCTGAGTTGAACGGGACCATCCACTCGCTCACAGTCTCTGGCTTCAATTTCTTTTCTTGAAGAGCTTTCTAGCTATGACCTTCTGTCAAGACGGACCGCCCACAGACTGAATGCTGTGATCATTTCCACCAAGTAAGAACGGTGCAGGTGCTGGGTGAAGGGGTTGGGTGCCTTCTCTTGGCACCACTGTCATTTCTGGGTTGGTGACATGCAATGCTAGTGACATCTAGGAAGCATAAGAGAGTAGAAAACTCGAGCTTGGTGTGAGCAAGATGGGTCAGAGGGGAGAGAGCTGCCATGGTGTGCAGCCACGAACTGTCTCACCAAAGGAGGTCCCGGCCCCTCTGCACCACAGAGGTCACACAGCAGGGCATAGAGCAGTGAGCTGTGTCCACAGGCTTCACCTAAGCTAATCAACGCACTAAGTAACATGAGAATATATGTAAAAGCTACCTCAAGAGAGTCTAGATTCATAACCATAAAAGAAGCAAACCAACTGTGAAAACTGTGAATGAATAGAGTAATAAAAAACCTATGAAAAGAAACTTTTACTTGACCCTATGCTCCCTTGGTCACTAGATTAAATTAGAACAACATGTTAAAAAGTTAATAATGAAGTAAACGTGCAGAGACAGTGACATTCTGGGAGAAGTTTCATTAGGGGAAGTTATCTGCTGTTTTACCCTTAAGCCTAATTCGAGGTTGGCATTCAAGCCTTTTCCTGCATAAAATTGAGACTTGTAAAAACTTTTCTATTCTGTATTTTGAGTTCTAACAACCCCAAATATCAGGAATGATAAAGGAAATTTTACTTTTGATTTTAGGGTTATAAAGTCTGTGCGTTCATGCACAGTTTTAATAATTAACATGATTGTGGTTCCGTTGTGTAGTGTAACACAGGGAGAGAGACTTCTCACACGTGTGGCATACAGGGACACTGAGCAAAGACAGGAACTGAAATAAAATAAAACTGAACCCATGGCTGACTTTCAGAAGGGCAGGGGAAGGGGCGAATGAGCTGGTGACAAGGTCAGTGTGTGCTGAGGGGGCGAGTGGGTGAGACCTGATGCAGTGAGACTGAGTCCTTGTCGTGCAGTGGGATTCAGTGTAGATGACAAGCAATAACCACTCAGAAATGAAGTTGACCTGTTTGTTATTCTGTCTGCAGCTACAGGCTAGCACCTAAATATCACTTTCCAGCTCAATTTGAAGATGTATATAACTCATTAAAGTGGTTCTTACGTCAAGATGTCCTTCAAAAATATGGTGTGGACCCTACAAGGGTCGGAATCTCTGGAGACAGTGCTGGAGGGAATTTAGCCGCTGCAGTGAGTCAGCAGGTAGGACTCTGAGCCATGGCTCACTTCTTTTTTTTTTTTTTCCATTGTTCCTAACTTTTATTTTATTTTTTTTTAATTTATTTATTTTTAATTAGAGAATCACCGTGAGGGTACAGTTACAGATTTATACACTTTTGTGCTTATACTTCCCTCATACAAAGTTCGGGAACCCATCCCTTCACCAGTGCCCATTCTCCACCACCCGTAAACCCGGCGTCCCTCCCACCCTCCCCACTCCCATCTCCCCCCCACCCCACCCTGCCACTGTGGCAGGGCATTCCCTTCTGTTCTCTCTCTCTAATTAGCTGTTGTGGTTTGCAATAAAGGTGTTGAGTGGCCGCTGTGCTCAGTCTCTAGCCCTCATTCAGCCCGCGACTCCCTTCCCCCACATGGCCTTCAACTACAATGTAGTTGGTGATCGCTTCTCTGAGTTGCCCTTTCCCCGGAACGTGAGGCCAGCCGCGAAGCCATAGGGTCAACCTCCTGGTACTTATTTCTACGGTTCTTGGGTATTAGTCTCCCACTCTGATATTCTATATACCATAGATGAGTGCAGTCTTTCTATGTCTGTCTCTCTCTTTCTGACTCATTTCACTCAACATGAAACTTTTCATGCCCATCCACTTAACTACAAAATTCTTGACTTCCTTTTTTCTAACAGCTGCATAGTATTCCATTGTATAGATGTACCAAAGTTTCCTCAACCAGTCATCCGTTTTGGGGCATTCGGGTTTTTTCCAAATTCTGGCTATTGTAAACAGTGCTGCGATGAACATACATGTGCAGATGTTGTTTCGATTGTACTTTTTTGACTCTCTGGGATATATTCCCAGCAGTGGTATTGCTGGGTCAAATGGGAGCTCAACCTCTAGTTTTCTGAGAATCGTCCATACTGTTTTCCAAAAGGGCTGAACTAGCCGGCATTCCCACCAGCAGTGTAGAAGGGTCCCTTTCTCCCCACATCCTCTCCAACAGCGGTTGCTTTTGTTCTTTTGGATGTGTGCCAGTCTCTGTGGTGTGAGGTGGTATCTCATGGTTGTTTTGATCTGCATCTCTCTGATGATTAGTGATGCAGAGCACTTTTTCATGTGCCTTTTGGCCATTCGTATTTCTTCCTTGGTAAAGTTTCTGTTCATTTCTTCGCCCCATTTTTTGATGGGGTTGGATGTTTTCTTCTTGTAGAGTTCAACCAGTGCTTTATATACCATTGATATCAACCCCTTATCTGATGGGTATTGTGTAAATATCCTTTCCCATTCTGTGGATAGTCTTTGGATTCTGGTCACTGTATCTCTTGCGGTGCAGAAGCTTTTTAGTTTAATGTAGTCCCATTTGTTGATCTCTGTTTTTACTAGATTGCTTAGTTCCGTGTCACCTTTGAAGATACCTTTATCTTCAATATCGTGGAGGGTTTCGCCGACCTTGTCTTCAATGTACCTTATGGTTTGTGGTCTAATGTTGAGGTCTTTAATCCATTTTGATCTGACTTTTGTGCATGGTGTCAGGTCAAGGTCTACGCCCATTTTTTTGCATGTAGTTGTCCAGTTGTGCCAGCACCATTTGTTAAAGAGGCTTTCCTTGCTCCACTTCACATCTCTTGCTCCCTTATCAAAGATTAGATGATCATACATTTGGGGTTGTGTGTAGGGATATTCCACCCTGTTCCATTGGTCTACGGCTCTGCCTTTGTTCCAGTACCATGCTGTTTTAATTGTTACTGCTTTGTAGTAAAGATTGAGGTTGGGGAGGGTGATGCCTCCCATCATCTTTTTCCCAAGAATTGTTTTAGCTATCCTTGGGCGTTTGTTATTCCATATGAATTTTAGGATTGCTTGATCCATTTCTTTGAAGAATGTCATGGGTATACTTATAGGGATCGCATTGAATCTGTATAATGCTTTAGGGAGTATTGCCATTTTGACAACATTGATTCTCCCTATCCACGAGCAGGGTATATGTTTCCATTTCCTCATGTCCTCTTTGATTTCATGGAGTAGCGTTTTGTAGTTTTCTTTGTAAAGGTCTTTTACTTCCTTGGTTAAGCTGATTCCGAGGTACTTGATTTTCTGGGGCACGATTGTGAATGGGATTGCTTTTTTGCCATGGCTCACTTCTTAAGACTTTCTGCACTTACTTGTTTAGACACAATACCAGTGGAAGATGCTGATATAAAACAGCGATTATTTGCATTAGAGAGATGTAGAAATTAATATTGAGAACATTTACAACTGGGTTCTTCTCTTCCTATCCTTGAAAACATTAAAATAATGAAAGCTCCTTCACATTAATTGACTTCAACATAATTAGTATGGTTGACTAAGGAGTACCATGTTTTCTCATATCAGGGAATATATATGTGCGTGTGTGTGTATGTGCATGTGAGTGTGTGTGTGTGTGTGTGTGTGTGTGTGGTACAGTTGCCACCACTGGGAACTGAAGTGCAGACAGCATGCTCCAGTGCAGTGCAAACCTGTGGTGAAACTGCTCTCAAAGTGTGGAGTGGACAGGTTCAGGGATAATACTCTTTGAGGAAGAATGCTCACTTTCCGGTATCCGTCACAGCACTGTTTCTATATCAGTGAGCTAGACCTGCATCCCTAAGCTACCAGTGTAAAGTGGCACATAATTGCTTAGCTTGATCAATCACAGGAAAAAAGTTTTGATACTAGTACCAGGGAGAGGGCTCCTACGCTGGAGCGTGTGCATAAATGGATTCAGGTTTGCGTTCAGCACCTCTTGGTCCACAAGTCTTGCACCAGGGAGTGGCCCCCAAGCACTGCTGTCTGTGGCCCCCAAACAAACAAATGAAAGAACCAGTTTGAATGCTAATGATCTGACCTAAGAAATGAACCGGTCACTCCTGACTCAAAAACCATGTTGCAACAGAGCAAACTGACTCATAAATTTCCAAATGAATAAATGCAATTCAATAGTTTATCATAAAAGCTGCATTTGAATTTATTTAAATCTATTGTGTGGATTACAAGAACAAAATTGTTGGTTGTGTTGATTGTATTTCTTTTTACTTGCATTTTAAAATGTGTAAATTTGGGCCCTTCATATGTTGGGAAGCTTCCTCCTTGCAGGCAAGGAAAGGTCCATGCCCTGTGTCTGTTCTAAATAGCCCGCAGAGCAGCTATCTGCCATTTCCCAGCAACTGAGAACTTGAAACTCCAACAGGGTGCAGGAGTCAGGGATTAGGGCCTGGAGTTCCAACGAGAACTCGCTGCCTCTGAGGCCCTCTGCTGATGCTCACAATCGCAGTGACATGTCTGTGGACTCTGACCTAGGAGCTGAAATTCTGGGTAAGACAGAATGTTCTGGAAAGCCTCGGAGCACTAATAAGACATGAGAAGTGTGCAGGACAAGATTTCTTTTCAAGATTTAAGAAACACCCAAGTAACTTCAGCTTCCAGTGCCCTTCCTGCCCCGAGGTACAGGCTCTGGACCAATGTGAGCTGCAGGAGCTCTGAGGAGACTCAGGCAGGCTTAGGCGCAGTCTGGGGACTACTGAGTTCTCTGAAATTCGGTTCTGATTTCTGTCTGTCTGAGACAGGCTTATTTTAAAATGTGTTTCTGACTGTCCTTATATAAAAACTATTGTTTGAACAATGGCTTTAAATTGTTTTCAGCTCCTCCGGGACCAAGATGTCAAGGTGAAAGTCAAGGTCCAGGCCCTGATCTACCCTGCCCTCCAGGCTCTTGATTTTGACTTGCCATCCTACCGTGAAAACGCGCACTCCCCATTTCTGCCCCGGTCGTTCATGGTCAGGTTCTGGAGCGAGTATTTCACTACAGACAGGTCCCTGGAGAGAGCCATGTCCTCCAACCAGCATGTTCCCCCGCAGTCCGGGCACCTGCTCAGGTTTGCTAACTGGAGCGCCCTGCTGCCCGAGAGGTTTCTGCAAGGACACGTCTATGAGGATCGAGCTCTCAGCAGTTCTAAGCTGGCAAACAAGTACCCAGGCTTTCTGGATGTGCGGGCAGCCCCCCTGTTGGCTGAGGACACACAGCTGCATGGCTTGCCCCGGACCTACGTCCTCACCTGTCAGTATGATGTCCTGAGAGACGATGGGGTCATGTACGTCACCCGCCTGCGGGATGCTGGGGTGCAGGTGACCCACGACCACATTGAGAATGGCTTCCACGGAGTGCTTACCAGTGGGCTCAAGCTTGGATATAGGCTAGAAGACCAGTACATCAATTGGCTACGTGAAAATCTCTAGGAAGCATCTGAGCAGTGCTTGAGAGAAACTGCAAGTCTGACAGGACAGAAGTTGGTGGATATCAAAGACCTGGTGTCCGAAGTGATGTTCTGTCTCTGACCTTGCTGAGGACCTGACGGCAACACGGTGTGTGCCCTTGGCCACGGACCACTGCCACTTGGTCCCTAACCCTCACATTTCTTACTCATCCTTCTGCCATGTTTCCGCTGATGCTGACCATTCCTTAGGGCCCACTCACAGCCCTAGTTTCAGAATTGCCCATGGTGTTACTGCTGAAAGAGAGTGTTTGAAAGTGCTGTGGCCCTTTACACAAGCGAGCTTTGGCTGGCCTGGGCCTGGAGCCCTGTGGCACATTTCAAAGTCCACGTCTTTCAACATTGTGCCCTCTGTCTCTCTATAGAATCACGTGAGTGCCCAGGTCCAGCACTGCAGGGAACAAAAGCCAGAGTCTTGCACAAAGTCTGGGGTCATGGGGAGGGATTTGGGACTGTCTAACCTAGACAGACCCCATGACTTACCTCCATCGCAAGGAAGTCAGAAGTGGGGACAAGGTCCCACCCACAGAGCAAGCAAGTGAATCAGCTGCAGGGACACTGGTTCTGTGCTGTCCCGCCAGCCGTGGGCAATCACCAGGAAACAGCAAGGTTGCCAGAGATGCTACCCATGCATCCAGATCTCGGCTCTGGCTCAGGCCCCATCCGGCGTGCTTCTTTGCAAGCTGAGGCTTAGCGAGCTCAGGCCAGATGCCAGGTGAGCACAGCCGCCACTTCTGTCCCTGAGATCCAGCCAGCAGAGCATTCCTGCAAGACTTGCGAACACGTGTGCTGTTTAATGTCTCGTGGTGTGAGCCTGCACAGGAGCCGTGGTTTGACCTGAGCACATCAGCCCCTGTAGAAATGATTCTCTTTGAAGCGAAACCATCATTGCCACCAGACAGGAAAGCCCCAAGCGTCCCTCCCCCTACTAGCATGAATAGTTCCGTTCCTTGTCGGAAGGAAAAAGGCACCGGGGTCAGTTCCCAGGGGGTGCACACATAGGAGATCACGCCCCTTTCCCATGCACCCAGTGTGATGTGTGTTTCTGATTCCGGGGGGAAGGGTGTGGTTTCTCTCTCTTTCACTGCCCACTCTTCATCCTTTGTTTCCCTTATGTTGGTGGGATTGTATCATCCCCCAATATAAGTGATCATGTCTGCCTCAGGGTGGGGCCAAGACAGTCTGCACAAGAAGATAACCCAAATATGGACACAAGTCACAACCGAGAGTCTTAAGAAAGCTACATAAATGATGTGATGGAAGAAGCCCGTCTTAATGGGATTTGAGAATTTCTACCTGAAGCTAGAGTAGAGCAATGTAGTATAACCTCGGTTTATCCTTTCTGCCCTGCCACAGGGAGCTTAGGTTTGTTGGGTTACTCCTATCACAGTGCTCCCATTCCTCTGTGTTTATTTGTAACCTCTTTCTTTGTGCTTTGCTTCCCCAACCTGTGAATCACCTTGGTCTCCTAATCAGACTCTGTTGACTTATAAATATTGCTTTTCTCTTCTCCGTAAGCCCTTTGCACAGTTAATTAAGAGCAAAGTCCTTTTCGTATGGACACAGGATGACAATTAATGCTATGCCATTGTAACTTGGGAGTTAATTGACTCCGAATGATATTCACTCCTGGGCATCTGTTCTCTCGACTTAAGCCTCAGTTTCTCTTACTTCCTAGCACCCAAAAGCGGGGTTCCGACAAGGACCTGGATGGATCCAGTGCAAGCTGTGAGCTACACTGGCATCAAAATGCTGCGGGCCAAAGTGCAATAATACTTAACTACAAGTTAAGAGCACGGTCTTGGACTATAATTCTGTCATGGTCCAAAAGGCAACAGCTGGATTAGGACCCTGCTAGGATTTGTAAAGATTAATTTGGCCTGAGCACTGTAGTCTGAGATCTATAGCGAGATGTCCTCAGGAGAGCCAACCTGCAGGCTTAATGTATCTCTTACTGTGTCCAAGCAAACTAACCATTATTAAGAAATAGAATGAAGACATTAATTAAGATGTTAATTGAGTTATTGGACTAAGGGAAGGAGAAAAACCCCTACGTGGCATTTTGCCCTTGAGCCTGATCTGCAATCAGGAAGGGCTTTGATAGGTGGATGGGAGTTGGTGAGAGACTAGAGTGGAGACTGAGGCTTCGAGATGGAGCACAGAGAGAGGAGCATGGGGCCCAGGAGGAGACGGGAATGAGGGGCAGTGTGAGACTGGAGTGGGGAGCTCAGTGAGACAGGGACAGCGCGTGTGGAGAATGGAAACATGGCACCTGATCTTCACCCAGCCTGGTGGCCCTGCTCCCGCCGTCATGGTCTGTTGGTGGCGGCTGCAGGCCAGGGTGGGGAAGTCGCCGAGACCACCGAATGCAGGCACCAGAGAGAGCCAGGGGCTTCCCTAGTCGTCTCGTGATTGCACAGAGCAAGGAGAGGTGTGTCCTTCCCCACAGACGCAAGGTCCACGGGTGCGTCTGCAGAGGGAGATAGGCTGGGCAGCTCCCACCTTCCTTTCACAGCTGGGTCCTCAGGCCGAGTCACTGGGACGGGCTGCCACCCGCCACCTGCTGCAGCCCTCACCCAGACAGCGTGGCTCCCACACCGCGGGCTCCCCAGAGTGTTCCCTCCCTCCCTTGGCCCTTTCCACGGCCCCAACCACACCCTCACCTTCCTGCCTGCTCCCTGAGCTGTGTCTCAAGGGTGCTAGGGAACAAGCACGCAGACCCACAGGTAAGGTGCTCCGAGCTGAGGAATAAAGATCAAACAAAAAGGGAAAGAGGAATGAGATGGGCTTCAAGGCTTTGGGTTAGCCACACACCACAGAAAATTCTGAAGCAGAAGGAAAGAGAAGAAAAGGAAAAATCCAGTTACCTAAAGCAATTTCCAAAGAAATACTTCCAATACTAGAGCATGGTGTTTTATCACTTCTGAAATGAACAGAAACACTTTTGAGAACTTTGTTTATTCAGTTTTGTCTTTAACGGGGCAATGACCAAGATGTGTTCAAGAGAGACCAGAGAGTGAGAGCAGGGAAAAGCACTTGCCTTGCATGCAGCTGACCTGGGTTTGATCCCCAGGACCTCACAGCATTCCCTGAGTCTCACTGGGAGCACACAGCCAAGAGTAATCCTTGAGCACTGTTGGCCCAGCAACCCTTCACTAAAAAATACATAAATAAAATACTTGGTTCTTTTTAATAAATGCTGAATGAAAACAGACACATTAGAGCTTTGTGGGACAACCTGTTCAACAATGGAACAAACTTTTATGTTTTTAAATGTGAAACTCGATTCTTTAGAAAACCCGAAACATACATTCACGATCACGAAATCCCGTTGACCATCGATTTCTCTAGCGGGCTCAGTAACCTCCCCATTCATCCTATCCCTGAGATTTTAGAAGCCTCTCTCCACTGGGCCTTCCCAAAGATGCTGCACTGGAGACTCTTTCAAGATCAGGGGAATGAGTCTCAGCTTGTTATAAGCTTTAGCATATGAATACACCATGAGAAGCTTGCAAGGCTGTCCCATGTGGGCAGGAAACTCTCAGTAGCTTGCTAGTTTCTCCCATAGGGAGAAGTAGGTTATAAGATATCCTGGCCTCGGCTTCTCGTGGCTTGCTTTTAAGTCTCTCAATGTTGGCCATTGATGGGATTACACACACCTGGGTTCTTCTGCCGGTGCCTTCATGCATGAGGCTTGTCCGAACATGTGGAGAGGGTCCTTGAGCATGGCTGTGGCTAGGTTCCGGTGGTCTTCAGCCGCTGGGACCTCTGCTCGGGGCGGGGAGGGAAGTTGGAGCCCATCCACTCTGAGGGGCCCCGGGGAAGATAGCCAGGTGTGCAGCCAAGAGACTCTCAGGTAAGACAAACATACATTACCAAATCAAAATTTGTGAACCTGAGAGCAGTTTGACAATGGTCAAGCACTGCCTTTTCATTATAAAATTGTACTGTCTGGGTTCCAAGGAGAAATCCACAAAATTCTGGAAACTTCTATCACAGAAAACTGAAGGGAACATACCCTTCATGAAGCAATGATATCAAATCCAGAGAGATTGGTTTCCCGGGAAATCGTGTTTATACGTTTCTCACTGTATTTCTCGGCCTCCGGAGCAAGAGTCTTGGGTTAAACTGCGCTGGCACCAGGATTCCTGCAGCCAGCCCTGATGTACACACAGACAAGCCGTCAGGGCACAGATGAGGCTCCACAGTCAGGCAAACAAGCTGGCATGTCTGACCTCTTCACACCTGCACCCAGGACTTGCTCTTCAAGCCCATGTTCTCCCTTGGACACATATGTTGCCTGCTTGTCTGTTTCTTTCCTTGCTTTGTCCACTCTGGAAAAGCCTGTGTCCACTCTCGTGTGCTTTTCTCTCTCCCTTAACACCTAATAGGTTTAAATACAGACTTTGCTGCACAAAAAACGGTAAAATAAAGTAGCGATCTGCGCCCCAGCAGGTGGAAGCCCCAGAGGCCGAGGCCAGGACACTGCCTCTGCGTGTGAAAGTGCAGGCCTGGCGTGTGGTGCAGCATGACTCAGGGGAGCACTGGGTGTGAGAGCCAGT
Source organism: Sorex araneus (assembly GCF_027595985.1). NCBI lineage: Eukaryota > Metazoa > Chordata > Mammalia > Eulipotyphla > Soricidae > Sorex > Sorex araneus. Next base: position 264,386,685 of record NC_073303.1, read on the forward strand.
GCTCGCCTTCCAGGCCCTCTGGGCACCAGTTCTGAGCACACGGGGAAGGACACGCCCATTGGTGCCTGCTCTGTCGCCCTTCAAAGGAAGGTGTGTGGTCTGGCAATGGGTGTGGGGTGGGGTGGGAATTACGTGACCTTAAGCCACCATCGCCAGTGCACAACTCAAACACAGCAATTAATAAAGATTATGGGGAAATAAGTAGAAACACTTTCAACTACAACAAAGGTTGCTGATGCAGCCTGGGAGACACGCACTGCACAGCCCACCCACTTTGTGTACCCCTCCTGACCCATGGAATCAGGGCTCTGCTCTCTGTGCAGAGGCAGGTGCCCTGGACAGCTGGAGAGAGGCAGGAAAGTGTCTCTGAGGAAGGCCTTGGCACGTGAAGATTTCCGGAGGGATGGAGTGGTGGCGCGGGGACATGTCGGCTGGGGAGATGTCTCAGAAGGCTGAAGCACAGGATTTGCAGGTGGGGGCAGCACTGGGTTTGGTCCAGGGCACTGTGTGGTCCCCCAGCACTGAGCTGGATGTAGAGGAGCCCCTGAGCACGGCCAGGTGTGGCACTCCTAAAAACAGACCAATAAGAAGTGAAAGGTGTCAGAGAGCTGACTGCAGCCTCCTCAGACCTCACATCACTGCTGAGCCACACTAGGTCAGTGAGCAAAGTCTCTGGGCCCGGAGTCCCAGCTCAGCTCATGGGCTGCATTTCCAGGGCCTTGACTTTGCAGCTCTCGCCTATCTCTGTTTCTGGTATGTCAGCGTCTCAAGTGTCAGTGTCTCACGTGTCAGCTTCTCACATGTCAGCCTTCCATGTGTCAGCACTCCATATATCAGTCTGCTACGTGTCAGCTTCCCACATGTCAATTTCCCACATATCAGCTTCTCTCATGTCAGCTTCCCAACTGTCAGTTTCTCACATGCCAGCCTGCCACACACAGTCTCCCACAAGTCCGTTTCCACAGTCAGATTCTCATGTGCCGCTTTCCACATGCCAGTCTGAAACATGGCAACTTCCTATATGTCAGCTTCCCACATGTCTGTTTTCACATATCAGCTTCCCACGTGTCAACTTCTCACGATTCAGCTTCCCATGTGTCAGTTTCTCACATGTCAGTTTCTCACAAATCAGCCTTTCACATATCAGTCTTCCCACCTGTCAGCTTCCTATGTGTTACCTTCTCCCAAGTCAGCTTCTCATGTCAGCTGTCTCACAAGTCAGCTCCTGTATTAGCCTTCCAAAGTACTGGCCTTGATCCAGAGATAGCTTAGACCCTCTGAATATGCGTCATGAAACTAAATAAACAAATGTTTACGTGTATACTTGAGAATCAATCACACATCAATTTACTTTTTTGGGTCTTACAACCCAGCCATGTTGTACCACCCTGAGAAACAGCTCCTGCTTGAAGGGTTTGCTGGCTCGGGCACAATCTTCATGTACACAAAGAGATATTCAGAGATTTCCAACACACCCCCCGCCCCCGGAAGAGGAGAAGAAAGCAAATACCCAAGTCATTTTGATGCTGGCAGGGCTCCTGGGCTGACTTACCTGAAGTGGGGAGGAGAGAGGTGGGGCCTTGAGAAGGGAACCTGCAACTCTCTCCCTACCCACCTCTGCCACCTGGAAAGTTGGGTAAATGTAGGACTGTGAAGAGTCCAACGGCATAGACCTTGCATCCTGCCAGCCCCACTAGGCGCCAGTAAGCCGCCCCCGTCACTCACTTGTTCTGCAGGACACAGAGGTTGATCCTTACCACCCGATTTCTCGGGGGTTGTGGACTCAGGCAGAAGCGAGGCATTGCCCTTTGCTAGAAAGGAAAGTCAATACTAGCCCTTGTTCGGGCCTTTTGGACCCTTTACCTTTCTCTCAGAAAGAGTTTCAGGAGATGAGCAGTGAAGCAAAAACAGGTTTTGTTTAATAATTTTGAGGAAGGGGAGGGAAAGAAAGAGAATAAGGCAACCAAGAGAACTAGAGTTTCTCCAAAGGTGGAGAGGGCCCCGGTGTGCATCCAGTGTTTAAAGTGTAGACGCTAGAAAGCACATGTCTCGGGAGGAGGGACATGGGTGACATGCGTCAGGCAGCAGCACCTGTGCTGGGGAGCGTCTACAAGCACTTCCGATGTTCCAAGTTGGCTTTTAGAGTGCTTCTCCCGCGCTGGCCCATATGGGACTTTCAACCTGGGTGAGTGAGTCTTTTGCCAGGGTGGTTGCCAAGAAGTAGAGTTAGGAGCAGTGGTGATATTCTTGTACCTTCCTTTCCTGACCTTTGTACCTGCCAGAACTTCTTTCGGGCTGCTGGGAGCTGGGGCATGCAGCCTTCTCTGGGTCTATAGTGGTGCCTTAGTTCCTGTGCTCACTGGTGGGTTTTTCAGCAGTCGTAGGACTGTTAGTTTATCACCTTCCAAGAACTCACTGCCAGGGGTGGGTCCTTTCCCCTCTCTGTCGGCTTCCATTTCTTCTTTAAAGTCCCTTCTCTGTATTGATTAGGAAACAAAGAAGGCATCCTTAGGAATTCTAACTTTCTTCTGAAAATGGTAAGGACAACTTCCTGGTGAGAAACAAGGGAATGGGAGCCAGGAACATCTATTCTTTCATGTCAGCTATGACTTCAAGGGCAGAATTCTCTCTTGTAAAAGAATTCTATAGACCAGATAGGCAGCTGAAGAAATGTATGTGTCCAGTTCTAAAATTCCATACTAACTTGATTGTGGACAATTCTATGTCCCTGAAGAATTTCATCTGAATTTGGATAGGAATGGCATTGACTCTGTAGAGTAGTTTAGATAAGATGGTTACTTTTAAAACTATTTCTTCTTCTGGTCCAAGAGCATGGAATATTTTCCATTTTCTAAGATCTTCTATTTCTTTCTTAAGTGTTTTTAAGTTTTCATGGTATAGATTTCCCACCTCTGTTTTTAAGTTGATTCCCAGGTACTTGATGTGCTTGGGCATTATTTGAACAGGGTAGATTTGTTGATCTTTCTTCTTTGATTTGGATATAAGAGTGCAACCTATATTTGTGCATTGATTTTGTAGCCGGCCACTTCGTTTAGCATGATATTGAAATAAAGACAGACTCTCTGACAAACAGGTGAGAATAGAATATTCAAGAGCAAATCCCAATGTCAGCTAGTCTTTGGCAAAGATATTGAGAGCATTAAATGAAGTAAACATAACCTCTTCAACAAGTGGTGCTTGAAGAACTAGATTATCATGTACAAAAAATTAAAACCAAATCCATATCTCACACCTTACATAGAAGTCAATTCAAAGTGTACCAAAGACCTTGAGATCAGATCAGAGTCTATAAAATACACTGAGTAAATATAGGCATAACACTCTAAGCTCCAGACCCAAAGGTTGTCTTCAATGATAAAGTGCCACTGGCAAAGGTGACAGAATAAAAAATGGTAGTAGAGGTTGAGGTTGGGGAGTGTTATGCCTCCCATCGTCTTTTTCCCAAGAATTGCTTTAGCTATTTGTGGGCGTTCATTGTTTCATATGAATTTCAGAAGTGTTTGATCCATTTCTTTGACGAATTTCAGGGTATCCTTATAGGGATCACATTGAATCTGTATTGTGCTTTGGAGAGTATTGCCATTTTGACAATGTTCATTCTTCCTATCCATGAGCAGGGAATATGTTTCCATTTCCACGTGTCCTCTTTTATTTCGTGGAGTAGCATTTTGTAGTTTTCTTTGTAGAGATCCTTGACCTTCTTAGTTAGGCTGATTCCGAGGTTCTTGACTTTCTGGGGCACGATTATAAATGGGATTTTTTAATGTAACTGTCCTCTGTCTCGCTATTTGCATGTAGAAAGGCCATGGATTTGGGGGTATTTATTTTATATCCTGTGACTTTACTGTACATGTCTATTGTTTCTAGGAGTTTCTTAGTAGAGGTTTTAGGATTCTCTAGGTGTAGAATTATGTCATCTACGAATAGTGAGAGCTTGATTTCTTCCTTTCCTATCCGGATGCCCTTAATGTCTTTTTCTTGCCTAATTGCTATTTCAAGTACTTCCAGTACTATTTGAACAGAAGTGGTGAGAGTGGGCATCCTTGTCTTGTCCCTGATCTTAGAGGGAATGCCCTAAGTTTTTCTGCATTGAGGATAATGCATGCCATGGGTTTATGGTAGGCAGCCTTGACTATATTGAGGACAATTTCTTCTAAACCCATTTTGGTGAGAGTTTTCATCATAAATAGGTGTCGGATATTGTCAATGTTTTCTCTGCGTCTATTGAAATGATCATATGGTTTTTATTTTTACTTTCACTGATATGATGGATTTTATTGATTGATTCCCGAATGTTAAACCACCCTTGCATCCCCGGGATGAATCCCACGTGGTCGTGATGTATGATCTTTTTGATCAGTTGTTGGGTTCTATTTGCTAATATTTTGTTGAGGATTTTTGCTTCCATGTACATCAGGGATATTGGCCTATAATTTTCCTTGCTAGTGGTGTCTTTATGTGATTTCGGTATTTGGGAGATATGTGCTTCATAGAAACTGTTTGGGAGAGTTCCTGTTCCTTGAATTTCCTGGAAAAGTTTGAGGAGAACTGGTAACAGGTCCTCTTTAAATGTTTGCAAGAATTCTCTAGCGAATCCATCTGGGCCAGGGATTTTGTTTTTGAGAAGACGTTTGATACAGTCTCAATTTCCTTGATATAAATGGGTCTATTCAGGTATTCCAAGTCTTCTTGATTCAGTCTTGGAAGATTGTAGGAATCAAGGAATTTATCCATTTTATTTAGGTTCTCTTGTTTCGTGGCATACAGACTTTCAAAGTGCGTAGACATCAAAAGATCTGGTGATCTTTTGAATTTTATTGGTATCTGTTGTGATGTCCCCTGTTTCATTTCTGATTCGGTTTATTTGGGCTCTCTCTCTCTTTCTTTGTGAGTACTGCTGGTAGTTTATCAATCTTGTTTATTTTCTCAAAGAACCAGATCTTTCTTTCATTGATCTTCCTGATTGTTTTTTGGCCTTCCATGTCGTTAATTTCTGCTCTAGGTTTTATTATTTCTTTCCTCTGGTCTGGTTTGGGTTCCTTTGCTGGTCCTTTTCTAAGATCTAGAGCTATGAAGTCAAGCTATCTTTTTTTTTTTTTTTGCTTTTTTGGGTCACACCCAGCGATACTCAGGGCTTACTCCTGGCTTTGCACTCAGGAATTACTCCTGGCGGTGCTTGGGGAACCATATGGGATGCCGGAGATCGAACCCGGGTCGGCCGCGTGCAAGGCAAACGCCCTACCCGCTGTGCTATCGCTCCGGCCCCATGAAGTCAAGCTATCTATGTAGGCCCTTTCTTCCTTCCTGAGGATTGCTTGCAGAGCTATAAATTTTCTTCTTAACACAGCTTTAGCTGCGTCCCATAGGTTCTGCTAGCTTGTGTCTTCATTCTCATTTGTCTCGAGGTATCTTTTGATTTCTTCCTTGATGTCCTTCCTGACCCACTAATTGTTCAATGAGTTGTTTAATTTCCAGGTGTTCGATTTGGTGTTTCGCGTCAGTGTGTGATTAGCTTCTATCATCATCACATCATGGTCTGAAAAGATAGTTGATACAATTTCTATGTTCCCAATTCTATTGAGATATGTTTTGTGACCAAGCACATGGTTTATTTTGGAAAGTGTTCCATGTGCACTGGAAAAGAATGTGTATTGTTTCTTTTGGGGGTGTAAAGCCCTGTATAGGTCTATTAGCCCTCTCTCTTCCATTTCTTCCTTCAGAGCCATTGTTTCCTCGCTGAGTTGTGTTCTTGTTGATCTATCCAGAGGTGATAAGGTGTTGTTGAAGTCTATGACTACTATTGTGGTGCTAGCGACTGACTACTATTGTGGTGCTAGCGATGTCCTCCTTAAAGTCTTTTAGGAGTTGTTTTAAGTATTTAGTTGGTCACTCATTAGGTGCATATACGTTTATGAGAGTGATTTCTTCTTGTTGTACATAATGCTTGATGAATAGAAAATGACCTTCGCTGTCCCTTCTAATCTTTTTCAACCTGAAATCTATGTTGTCAGTTACTAGTCTGGCCACCCCAGCTTTTTGAGGGAGTTGTTTGCTTGCAGGATTGTTTTCCATCCTTTGACTTTGAGCCTTTGTTTGCTATGACTGTTCAGGTGTGTTTCTTGTAGGCATCAGAAAGTTGGGTTTACTTTCTGAGTCCATTTTGCCACTCTGTGTCTCTTGATTGGTGCATTTAGACCATTGACATTGAGGGAGATTATTGTCATGGGATTTTGTGCCATCTTTCTGTAGGGTTTGTTGTTCTTGTAGGGTTTTTCCTAGTCTTACAGTAGCCCCTTTAGTCCTTCTTTTAAGTTTGGTTTTGAGTCTATGAGGTTCCTGAGCTGTTGTTTATCCATGAAATAGTATATGGTTCCTTCAATAGTTTGAGTAGAGTTTAGCTGGATAAAGTATTCTTGGTGAGGCATTCATATCATTGAGTGTTTTTACTATATCCCACCATTGTCTTCGGGCTTGGAGGGTTTCCTCTGATAGGTCTGCTGTAAATCTAAAGGGTGCTCCATTGTATGCGATTTCCTTCTTTGACCTTTTTGATTGCAGCATTGTGTCTCTCTCCCAGCATCCATCATTCTGGCTATGATATGCCTTGGGTTTTTTATTGGGGTCCCTTTTCGCTGGCACCATTCAGGCTCCTTGGATCTGGATGTCTGCCTTCTCCAGCTCTGAGAATTTCTTAGCAATGAAGTCTTTAACTGTGGTTTTTTTCATTGGGATTAGTTCCCTGTACTTCTGGTATTTCAGTGATTCTTATGTTGTTCCTCTTGCTTCTGGTATTGCAGTGCTTCTTATGTTATTCCATCTCCTAGGACTCTGATTCACCCTAGAGCCATTTTGAAGTGTTTTGCCATTATTTGTTATTGCCTGTAAGCTTTCTGCAATTCATCTTCAACCTCTCTGATTCTGTCTTTGGCTGTAACCATCCTACTGTTAAGGGCTCCTATTGAGTTTTCTTTATCTGAGAGAGGTCGTATTTGTGTGTAACCCCTGTTGAGGCTTCTGAAATCTTTTCTTCATTCTCTCCTGGTGGTGGGGATTTTCACTGTTTTTTCATTTTTATGGAACTACAGAGGTGGAACCTTCCAGTTCTCTATCCCTATTCCCTCTAGCTGCAAGATGGTATTCTGGATGAGCTAAGTCGATGATGGTAGCCTTTTTCCCCTTCTAGAATAGTTCCTTACTCTCAGGCACTCTTCCTACTTTATGTAGGAGACTTGAGTGAGGATTGGAGGCTATGATCTCTTTATGAAGGGCTTGGTGCAGCTTCTTGTGTTCACTGACAATTTTTGTGAAATTAGTATAGGCTAATAGACTACTGGCATATAGTGATTGAGACAGCCAGGGTGTTCTTCAAAGAAATCGTTGATACAGATTGTAACCAAATTATGCAGCACAGGGAAGGGGTAAAAAATAACTGGGTCCACATTAGCAGCCACCTGTCCCACAGGGGGCCATGCCCTATTGAGACCCCGCCCCCCTGACATAGAGGACACGCTCCCTCCAACCTATTGGTAAACTGGTGTGGAAACATCGTGGTGCAGAAAACCCGGGTTCAGGAACCCCGGCCTGGCTGGGCTGAGGGCGTTCACAGATACCTGCTTTGGAAGTGCAGTTAGGGTAGCGAGTGGAGAAACCTGGTGATGGGAAGCGAGGTCCTGCGGGTAAGGGGGAGGTTTCGTGACCCCGGCCGGGCAGAGCTGGAGGGAGAGCTCAGAAATGCAATGATTTAAGGAGTGTGGGGATGCCCAGATTATCCTTGGCCTCAGAGAATAGGCAAGAGAAGGAAGAAATGGAGTGAAGGAGAAGGGGAGCAGAGAGAGATAAACAATAGGGACAGAGGCCAAGAAGATCCAGGTAAACTGGTAATCTAAGAAATAATAGAGCTAAATTTAAAAACCATAGAATCAACAACCCTAAAATTGCAGGACCCAGGTGGGGGGAAGGGAGGAGGTATATCGTGATTCTTGGTGGTGGAATATGTGCATTGGTGAAGGGATGGGTGTTTGAGCATTGTATAACTGAGACTTTAACCTGAAAGCTTTGTAACTTTCCACATGGTGAATCAATAAAAGAATTTAAAAAAATAAAATAAAATTGCAGGACCCAGACTTTAATAACCAAATTTAAAGGTGCCCGTCTGGATGACAGGCAGGGAGGGGGATAGGGGATAGGAGAGGTGATCTGGGGACAGTGATAGAAGGAAACTGCCACTTGTGTTCGGATTGGTGATGAAACTTTATGTCAAAAACCAAACTATTAATAACTTTATAATTCATGTGCTTTAAAAAATAAAATTTTGGAAAAGAAAATTTTGTCAGTCTCATATGAATAAAACAAGTACCAAAGCTATAAATAAATATTTAAAATCAATATCTTTGAATTTCATTGATGAAAATGTTTTTCTTTTACTACTAAAATGCTTTCCTAAGTAAATGTATTCTATAGCCTACTTATGTATATTTTATTTATTTTTATTTAAAATGTTATATATATTTCATTTAAAATTCTATTAATAATTTTTATCACGCATATTATTCCAGCAAAGAGTCTCTTGCCCACATGCCTAGCTGTCTTCTCATGGGCCCCTTGGAGGGAATGGGCTCCAGCTTCCTTCCACAACCCGAGCAGAGCTCCTGGGAGCAGAAGACCACCGGAACCTAGCTAGAGCCATGCTCCTGGCCCCTCTCCACACGTTCGGATAGGCCTCATACATGATGGTACCAACAGAGGAACCCAGTTGTGAGTAATCCTATCAACGGCCAACATCCAGAGAGAGACTCAAAAGCAAGCTCTCAGAAGAGAGTGATGCAGAGAGTCTCTTGCCCACATGCCTGGCTGTCTTCCCTGGGGACCCTTGGAGGGGATGGACACCAGCTTCCCTCCCCGCTCCGAGCGGAGCTCCCGGTGGCCATGGAGGACAAGAACCTGGCTACAGCCATGCTCGAGGCTCCTCTCCACACGTTAGGACAGGCCTCATGCATGAGGGTACCGGCAGAGGAACCCAGGTGTGTGTCGTCCCATCAACGGCCAACATCCAGAGAGAAACTTAAAAGTAAGCTCTCAGAAGTGTGCGGCTGCAAAGCAGCCTCGCGATATTGTAGCCATATCTTTTTGCCTACTTCTCCCTCTGGGAGAAATTGGCAAGCTTCTGAGAGTTTCCTGCTTACATGGGACAGCCTTGCAAGCTTCCCATGGTGTATTCATATGCTAACTCCAGTAACAAGCTGGATCTCATTCCTCTGACCCTTAAAGAGCCTCTAGTGGGACATCCTTGGGAGTGTCAAGTAGATATAGACTTCTAAGATCTCAGGGAAAGAACGAAATGAGAGGTTACTGAGCCCGCCCGAGAAATCGTTGATTAACGGGATTTTGTGATCGTGATTATTCCAACAACACTCCTATCACAGGTGTGCCCACATCTCTGTAAAACTGAAGAAAACGTCAGCAGAACTCTCCAGGAAATTGACCACAGAAGTATCTTCAATGAAATGATCACACTAGCAAAGACAAAAATAAGCAAGTAGGATTACATCAAATTTGAAAGCTCCTGCAGAGAGAAAGAACCCCAAAATATAATAGAAAGACATCCTGCTGCATGGAAGAAAATGTTTGCACAAGATCCATCAGGTAAAGGGTTTGTAGCCAAGGTCTATAAAGCCCTCAGAAAACTCAACAACAAAAACATCCAATTAAACCACCCACGAATGGGGGGAGAAATTCAGCAAACACTTGCCCAATAGAGACCTACAAGTGACTGACAGTGGAAAAAGTGCTCATGGAACACATGCATTCAAAGACTTGCAAGGCAGTATTTTATGAATTTAGTAGAAACTATGTCTAAGCAAAGAGTTAAGAATGTCACATGAGACTAGTTCTCAGGCATATTTTTGAATTCAGGTCCTGCCCCAGTAATGAACTGGCAAGGATTTCTTCATCACTCGTCACAAGAGACGCTGCTCCTGTCACCTGGTGAGAGGCCTGCATGGTTCCTGGGGTGTTTCTTTGGGGGCTACTGGGGTGGAGACACAGCGACTTGGTTCCATTGCTAGGCTGCATCTCCTCCCGCACCCCCCAACCCCGTCTCCTTCATTCCTGGAAATGTCAGAGTCGCCAGGTAGTAAAGGCATCTGGTGAAACTGTTCTCTTGGCATATTTCAATAGCCAACAGGTCAGTATTGATGATGTGTTTTGGGTTCTTACACTTTGGTATTAAACATGCAATCCCTAAATATCGTTAATCAATTTCATACTTTTTTACGCATTTTCTATTAGGGGATTTTTTCCTTTCTCAAAGGGGCATTGGGGGCCAGAGAGCTAGTACAGGGATGAAGGCACTTGTCTCACAGACAGCTGACCTAGTTTTACCCTATGCACCTCGTATAGTTCCTGAGAACCATCAGGAGTGTCCCCTGAGCGTAGTGGCTGTGGTCAAAATATAAACAAAGAATATTAAAGGAACAGTGAATTTTAGTTTTCCATGCTGTAATGATTGAGTGGATTTTAAATTAAGTGAGCGAAGGAAAGAATAAACAAAGACAAACACTGTAATTAAATATAATATTCTTTTCCCAAGTAGTGACCTAGTTATCAGTATGACCATGACCTTTAGTTAAGGTTCAGTACATCATTTGAAGATATGACAAAAAGGAAAACAAGGTAAATAAATCCCTATGTGAGCACACACACATTTTCAGATACACACCCACACACTTCACAATACACACTTATACACACTCAGGGCACATGCACACAGATGCATGCACTCACATCTATACATACACTCACAATATACACACACTCCCAAGTCACACAGATGCACACACCACCCAGTCACATACACACACATACATTTGCGTACTTGTGCACAATACATATGCACTCATATACTCATGTATACACACAAATCACACATAGTGACAGTGCATGAAGTCACATGCTTATACCCACACGCACACAGTACACACAGCTACATCCACACACCCATGTACATATACTCATACCTAACATACATTCACATGATCATACTAACCACCACCACGACACACACAGGCAAAGTTCTTTCCCCTAGCATCCAGATAGGCCCCAATCACTGCCAGGAATAATCCCTGAATGCAAAGCCAGCAGTAACTCCTGAGCATCACTGTGTGTGACTCAAAAATAGGACGGGTTAGGGGTCAATTCTGCTGATAAAATCTTGCTGATCATGTGCAAATCCCTTTACTTGGCCCTTCTTTCCGGGAAAGTGACATTGTCTGAACTAGTCATCAAGTCTCACACTGAGGTATCCAGATTATTTCCAGGGATCTACTGGTCCCTCATGGAAATGTTCCCCTGTTCTGTTCTCAGAACTATGACAGTCATGGATAACTTGGATGATGGTCTAACTAATAACCGACTGACATGGCCATGAAGCCAAAGCTCAAGAACGGGCTTTGAGTTTCTAAGAAGAGCTTCTCTACCACCTCTGTCCTTGTCACCCGAAGTGTTTTCTTGAGAGTACTTAAGTGTTCAGTTCTGAGATTCTTCCTAAATTCCTTTCAGCAATGGCTAGTAAGAACCACTTGCTTTCTATTATGCTAAGTGAAATGAGTCAGAAAGAAAGAGACAGACACAGGAAGATTGTACTCATCTGTGGACTATAGAATAATAGACTATAAGACTAACACCCAAGAATAGTAGAAATAAGTACCAGGAGGTTGTCTCCATGGCTTGGAGGCTGGTCTCTCATTGTGGGCAACTCAGAGAAGGGAACACCAAGTAAAATGTGATTGGAGGTCATGTGGGGGAAAGATGATGCGGGCCCAATATAGACTAGAGACTGAACACAATGGGCACTCAACACCTTTATTGCAAACCACAACACCTAATCAGAAAGAGAGAACAAAAGGGAATACCCTGCCATAGTGGCAGTGTGGGGTGGGGGGAGACAGGACTGGGGAGTGGGGGGAGGGATGTTGGGTTTACTGGTGGTGGAGAATGGGCACTGGTGAAGGGATGGGTTATCAAACTTTGTAAGGGAGAAACATGAGCACAAAAATGTATAAATCTGTAACTGTACCCTCACGTTGACTCACTAATTAAAAATAAACTATTAAATTAAAAAAAAAAGAACCACTTGCTTTCAACAGTACTACCAGCAGGGGGTGGCACGCTGCAAAGAAATGCAAGTCACACAGCTGTGAGGTAGTCACCCAAGAACAAATCCAACAGTGCTGGGTGGATGTGGGGGACAAGGAACTCCCATCCACTGCTTCTGGGAAGGCCGACTACCTCAACTCTTTTGGAAAACAATTTGGACTCTTCTCAAAAAGCTATGAATTGAATTTCCATATGATCCAGGAATTCCGCTTCTGGACACCAACTCTCAGGACCCCAAAACTTCTCTGAAAAGGCATTTAGCCGCCTCTGCTCATTGTAGTACTACTTACAACAGCCTAAATCTCGAAATGACCCAAATGCCCGAGAACAGATGCCTGGATAAAGAAGCAGGCATGCAATGGAGCAGTACTCAGCCGTAAGAAAGAATAACATCAAGCCGTTTGCTGCCATATGAGTGAGACAGGAGGGGCACCACGCCGAGTGGTGTCGGCCAGAAGGGCAGCGAGAGATCCAGAAGGGTCTTGCTCATGTGTGGGTGGAAAGACGTATAATAAGGGAGCAACAAAGAACCAAAAGTAACAGAACCAAGAACCAGTCCACCGAATGGAGCTCGCTGTGGCAGTGAGAATTGGAGGGATCCCAGGGCGGAGTATAGAGAGGGATCCAGGGACAACTGAGGGAGGAGCATGGTGTTGGAATGCTGCATGCACGGAGCCCTTCCATTGACAGCGTTATAAGACTGTAGACCAAGTGACTAAGTGAGACAAAAACACAACCAAGATCTAAGCAAAAGCTGCAACTGGCCTGGATCTTCCCTTTCCTTTCTCTCCAATGATGGAAAATTGACCAGCTTGAACAGCTTTGCAGAGAAGATGGATGTGACCCAAAGGCTGGGCGCATGTGGCCAAGCCGGTTTGCTTTGCTGTGACGTGTACACAAACAAGAGGAAGCAGATATCTCCCCCTGCTTCCCGAGAGCCCGGGACCAGAAGAACAACAGGCTCATTTTCCTGAAGACATTCATCCCGAGCCAGCCTGACTTGGTCGCTCTTGGTCAAAAAAATATCGGCTGAAGTCTCTAAGTATAATATACAAATGTTTGTTAAGGAATGTACCCATTACTCTGTGATACTCATCATTCATTCATCTATTTTCTTACTTATTCGTTTCTCTTTGAATAGCAAAGGAAAACGGGCTTTAAGAAGGTTTATTGGGAGGCTAAGGTGGTGTTTGAAGGGCCGATATGCTACATGACCGAACTCCCTCCCCAGGGAAGTCGAAAATCGAATTTTATTCTAATTTCAGGGGGTAGCACATAATCTAAGCTGGAATTTACTTTACTAAACATTCAATCTTTATAAATAAAAACTTCCATAACTATGCCAAATAAATGCATCTTATATTTGTATGTAGCATGGGAAGCTGCTAGAGTTGTTTTATAAAAGCAGAATAAACTCTTTTTAGAAGGCTCATTGCTTGAGCCTAGCTATAATTTGTTACTAAGAAAAAGATGAGTCAAATTAATCATTCTCCATATTGTTTCCATTTTAATAACATGTCTGAAATGTGGATTATTTCCCAATTGGAATTTTAATTAGTTGCAGATGTTCTGTTCTACAGTCTATTTATTTATTTGTCAGGCCCTACATGTCAGACACTTCACGTATGTGCCCATTCTGTTTTGTTGGGCTTGTTAGAGTTAGAGACGCAGCATTTTGCAGCTGGCTGAGGGAGAGACTACACTGAGGATGGCTGTGAAGGAGAAAGAGGGTGTCCAGTTACAGGGGTAAGAGGCTTCCAGCTGCAGGGGAAAGACACTAGCCAGCGAAGGAGAAAAGAGAATATCCAGTCATGGAGGAAAAGAGGCTTCCGGCTGCAGGGAGAGAGGGTGTCCAGGTCAGGGAAGAGGGTGTCCGGGGTGCCCAGTGCTTAGGTGCTCCTGGGGCTGACTCTAAGGGCCTAAGATGGAACCTGGTTTCTTTCCAGAGCAGGACCCTTCACTCCACAGAGCCTCGACCCACAGCCACTGCTATCAGTCAGCACACCAACACCAGCATCGGAGCCCCCAGTGGCACCAGGAGGGGTGCCCACAGCAGCCTTTAGAACCTTGGCCTGGGCCCAGCTTGCCCTCAAAGCGGGAGCTTCTCTCAGATCAACACGTTGCCCAAAGCCGTCTTTGTATGCTCAGGGACTGACTAATTCTACTACATGCTTATGCCCACTGCTACATGCAGTGTCAGTCTTCTCCCTCCTGTTTTGGTCTGCTCAAGGCTGGAAGAAAAAACACATTTTTACAAAATGGGGAATAAATCCAACTTTTTGCATCTTGAATAATTATTCATACAATAATTATTAATCATGAGAAATCATTTTGAGCTTATTTTTTAAACTATAATTCAGTGACTCTGCAACTCAGGAATCCCTCCTGGCCTACCATATGGGTGCTAGGGATCAAACCTAGGTTAGCCACGTGCATATAGTGAGTGAATACCAGAAGTTGATTATAAAGTCTCATCTCATATGCCCACCATTGTCCATTATGTTCTCCATCTTGGTAATGCTCCCTCTTTTTTCCTTCTTCCTTCTTCAAAATATTCTCCCCTCAGCTCTATAGCCTTGAATTTGTTGCTCACGCAAATAAAACAAACTTGGCTTTTCCTTCAGGGTAATTTTATTATCTTTCTCCAATAGAGCCATTTTTTTTTTTTTTTTTGCTTTTTGGGTCACACCTGGCGATGCACAGGGGTTATTTCTGGCTCTGCACTCAGGAATTACCCCTGGCCGTGCTCAGGGGACCATATGGGATGCTGGGATTTGAACCCAGGTCGGCCGAGTGCAAGGCAAACGCCCTACCCACTGTGCTATCTCTCCAGCCCCTAGAGCCATTTTTTAATTTGTAGCAATATCTGTGAATCTAGGTAATACTGCTCATCGGTTTTCTTTTCTTTTCTTTTTTGAGTTAAATCTTATTTTATTTTATGTTTAAAAATTTTTATTAGTGAATCACCATGAGGTACAGTTACAAACTTATGAACTTTCATGTTTGTATTTCAGTCATAGAGTGATCGTTTACCTCCACCAGTGCCCATTCTCCTCCACCAATGTTCCCAGTATCCCTCCCACCACCCCCACTGCATCCCCCACCGCACCCTGCCTCTGCAGCAGGCCACCCCTTTGTTCTCTCTCTTTTTGTGTTTTGTAGTTTGCAATAGAGGTATTGAGTGGCCATCATGTTCAGTCTATAGTCTACTTTTGGCACACAGCTTTCAACCCGAGTGGGTCCTCCCAACATCCTCTACTTGGTGTTCTCTTCTCTATCTTGCTGCTAAGCTGCCTTTTCTCCCAGCATGTTAGGCCAGTTTCAAAGCTGTGGGGCTCTGAAAGACCTCCTGGTTCTTACCTCTACTACTCTTGGGTGTTAGTCTCCCATTCTGTTACTTTATATTCCACAGTTGAGTGCAATCTTTCTATGTCTGTCTCTCTCTTTCTGACTCATTTCACTTAACATGATACTTTTCATGTTGATTGTTATATTTTTAATGCAATTCTTGTCTCTTTTAGTAATTTAGTCATTGCAAAGTAATGAAGTGATTGCAAGTCAAATTGATTTTAATTTATTTTTTATTATTTTTTAGTGAGTCACAGTGAGGGTACAGTACAGATTGACACCTTTTCGTGCTTGTTTTTCCCTCGTGCAATGTTCGAGAGCCCATCCCTCCACCAGTGTCTATTCTCCACCACCAATGAACCCAGTGTCCCTCCCACCCCCGATCCCATCCCCCCCGCCCCACCCCACCTCTGTGGTGGGGCATTCCAATTTGTTCTCTCTTTCTCCTTTTGGGTGTTGTGGTTTGCAATAGGGGCACTGAGTGCCCGTCGTGTTCAGTCTCTAGTCTACTTTCAACACACATCTCCCTCCCCGCGCTGGATCTCCAATCACATTTTACTTGGTGTTCCCTTCTCTATCTGGGATGACTTTCCCCCAGCGTGTGAGGCCAGCTTCCAAGCTATGGAGCCAACCTCCTGGTATTATATACTACTATTCTTGGGTATTAGTCTCCTACTCTGTTGTTTTATATTCCACAGATGAGTGCAAATCTTTCTATGCCTGTCCCTCTCTTTCTGGCTCATTTCACTTAGCATGATACTTTCCATGTTGATCCACTTATATGCAAAGTTCATGACTTCATCTTTTCTAACAGCTGCATAGTATTCCATTGCATAGATGTACCAAAGTTTCTTTAACTAGTCATCTGTTCTCGATTACTCGGGTTTCTTTTTTTTGTGCAGCTTTATGTGTTCACTGATAGTGTTTTTGAAATTAAGATGAGATAGGCTAATTGACAATTAGCATATAGTGACTAAGATGAGAAGGGTATTCTTCAGAGAAATAGGTTATACCAATTGTAACCAAAACCCTATGTATGGAATGGGAGAAATAACTGCGGCCGCATAAGTGGCCGCCATTCCAGAAAGAGACCATGCCCCCTTTTGAGGCCACGTCCCCTGACATGGAAACACGCCCCTAACAACCTATAAGAGGAGACCAGCGCTGTTCACACAAGCACAGACAGCTGAGGTGATGGCACTTCCTGTAACCGGGAAGTCCCAGGCAGCGGACGATGAGGAGGCAGGGCTGGGGAGTGTGCAGAGCTCCACGGGTACCTGTGTGAGGCCTTCTGGAACTGTGAGTTACCATGGATGATCTTGGTCTACATGATGAATTCAGACAGCCTCTCACCCTGATCGTTCCATTCTAGGCCATGTGTCCCAATGTGGAGTTCTTCGGGTGACCTTCTCAGACCTATCTTGGCATTAAAATCACCAACAATGATCTTATATAAAGTGTGGTCTTCTTTATAGAGCTTCTCCAGTTCCATGTAGAACTTCTCAATTTCTTCTTCATTGTAGTTGGAAGTTGGTGCGTAGATGACAAAGATAGAAACTGCAGGCAGTGAGCCACATCTATTCAAGTGTAATCATCCAATTCGGGTTGTTAGGCATTCGAATGAATCGATGCTCATCTCCAAGTTCGTGTTGACAAGGACACCAACGCCACCAACGCCTTTATTGTCGCATGTTCCAAGGAAGAATTCTTCTCCAGTGTCGAAAATGGCGTGATGTGATTGATGTCTCCTCGTTTCGGTCAGACCAATGATGTCATACTTGATCTTCTGCGCTTGCAACCATCAGGTCCTCGATGGATGCTTCTGATGCCAGTGTCTGTGAGTTGAAAGTATAGAGAATCATTTTAGTCTTTTTTTGTTTTGGCAGTCTAGTTCGTCCCCGAGATTTTTTCAGCCTCTCTTTGCTCATCTTTCTTAACGCTGCCGCTGCCATATTGGGGACTCTTTCAGTGACAGGTGAGTGAGGCCAATTGTTGTTACTGTTTTTGGCACATCGAATATGCGACAGGTAGCTTGCTAGGCTCTGCCATGTGGGCTCAATACTCTCGGTACCTTGCCGGGCTCTCTGAGATGGACGGAGGCTTTTAGGGCAGCCTCCAATCGACCTTAGAGGTGTTACCATGGTTCACACCAAATTTGAAACCTAGCAAATATGGTGTGGGAATAATAGATATTAAGTGTTTTATGGCTTCACGGCCGTGTGGTCCAGAGAGCAACCTGGAGTGTGGCGGTGGCTGGATAGTGGATGTAGTGGGGGTCTGCCACTGAGGTATTTATCTTGGGTAGGGTGGGGCGTCTGGGTTGGACCCCTCCCTCAGATGCCAGAGATTGGAGGAGGCAGAGGATCTTGTTTCCAGGTCTCGTTGAATATAGAGCTAAGGTCGCAAAGTTCTGCTTACCTGGCTTTACAGGGCTTCACTCCTGCGTGAGGTTCGGCCTAAGTATCTGGAGAGCAACCTTGAGGGTGGCGGTGGCTGGGTAGTGGATGTCAAGACCAAGATGACTGCCCTCTGACGTCCCGATGAATCTATCACATCCTCCAGAAAGGCAATGGAGAAAATTATTCACGACTTCTACTCAGATCTCTTTGACAGCCATGTCCACCTGCCCACATACCAAATTCCGCAGGATGGATATGTCATTCCCAACATTTTCCCTTCTGAAATCCGACATGCCATTTTGCTGGTAAAGATGCATACAGCACCTGGTCCGGACAAGGTCAGACCCGAACACCTGAAGAATCTGCGGCCAGTACTCATCAATACACTGGCCTGACTCTTCACACGCTACCTGTCTGAATGCAAGGTTCCGTCCCAGTGGAAAACCAGCAGGACAATTCTGTTGTACAAGAAGTGAGACATTCACGACATCAGCAACTATCGCCCAATCTGCCTGCTGTCTGTCGTCTACAAATTGTTCACTCATATCATCCAGAACAGAATAGGCAGAACACTAGATGAAGGACAACAATGCGAGCAAGCCGAGTTCCGAAGGGGATTCAGCACAATAGTTTATATCCACACAGTGACCAAACTCATTGAAGTTTCTCGAGAGTTCAAGATGCTGCTCTGTCTAACGTTTATCAACTTAAAGAAGGCCTTCGATTCTGTTGAGACTTAGTTATTTCTTCGTAAAATCCCTGACTGAACGTTTTCAGGCTCTTCCTATTCCTGGAGCAAGCAGACATCATTGGGCTGCACTAGCACGCGAAAGGGACAAATGGAGACGTTACTGGCGCCCACTCGAGCAAATCAAAGATCAACAGGACTACAAGTGATACAAGTGATAAGGTCTTTGAAATGCTACAACTTATCAGACTAGTATCCGTGGCCCTTTGTAGGATCTAGCAAGGTCATGCTGGGACCACCTCTGGGTGAGGGACCCCCTCTTCCTCTCATAGAGCTCTGTTGAGCTTCTCTTCACATCAACTGCCGTGCGTGATTGAACCCTGGCTAAAAGCCTGTGTACTGGCCTCCAAGACCTTCTTGTCACTTCCACATGTGTGTATTTTTATTTTACAAAGTTTATCTTGCTGTTACACAGTTGCTATGCACCCAAGTTCTGCCAGAGCTAGTTCCCTGCATTCTTCTCTCCGAATTCCTACTGCTCAACAATCTCTTCTCCCAGGGCCACGACCCCAGGCCCTCCTGTCACCCTCTCTAATCTGAATCCCTTGTGAGGCTAGAGACAGGGAAATACCAAAGTGGCTGGGTGGGGGTGCTGGGTGTCATTTTCACTTTGCAAGTATCAGAAGTGAATGTGATTTGGAAATCACAGAACTTCGCATGTTCATGACTGTGCATGGGAGAGGGAGGTGCCGCTCCCCATGTCCGTTTTCTTAGATCCTCCTATTATGGTTAAGTTCTGCACTGTGTCCCAAGGTGAAGACTAACCAATCCTTAGACATCCTGCCTTAAAAAATGTTCTCAAGTTGTTAGCTGCCACCCCAGACCACACAGGTATGAGAATGAGGGTAAACTGAGGCATTCGGTGGGAGCGTGTCTCAGCACTTCCCTGCAGGGGAGAACAGACAAGTGGGAATCAGCTGCAGGAATAGATCAGGTGAACCGAGGCTCTCGGTTTCCAAGCTGCGTGTAAGAATGTTCCACAGGATTTCTTTATTGAGCTTTACACCCCACAGTACAAGGAGGGTTTTGGAGAGAAGGCAGAACGAATGATTAGCGATGCTGTCGGCCAGTTTCTGGCAGGAATGTAAGGTGAAGGGATGATTATCCAGTCCAGAAGTGAGCAGGCCCTTCTCCTCAGGCTGCTGTGCAGTGGGGAGTGCATCTGAGTTCAAAGTATGTACTTGCGACAAGAGCTAAAATCTAAAACCTGTGTTTTTTTGGGACATATGGAGCAGCTTGATTTGGGTCATTAGAGAATCACAGAAAACACCACCTAGAAAGTCAAGTCCTTGTTGGCCTGGCTCTCAAGCTCATAATATACCTCTGGACATCATCTTAGCACACCAACATCTCTGGTCCAGAGACTCCCAGTTGAATCCCAAAATGAATTAGGCCATACAGAAATGTCTAGAACCCAACCATTTACAATCTAGGTTCAGAAGTGCGCGGCCGAGGTACCCATCATTTTAAAAATGAGCAATGGACAATAAATGGTGGAGAAATGGATGTTCGATCAAATGGCTGAATCTTGAACATGAAAGCTTTGTAACTGTATCTCACTGATTAGCTTGTATTACTTGTAGTGCCGTTGGATCTTCGATTTGCACGAGCGGGTGCCAGTAACGTCTCCATTTGTCCCTGTCGCGTGCTAGTGCAGCCCAATAATATCTGCTTGCTCCAGGAACAGAAAGAGCCTCAAATAATTCATTCAGGGATTTGACGAAGAAATCTGACCACCTAGTTGGTGGGCGGCCACGAGGTCTTATGACGTCCCGTGGAATCTAATCAGTAACATCTCTAGTCCAGCGGTCGTCTCTGAATCGCATTACATGACCGGCCCATCTGATTTTTGATGTCATGGCAAACAAGAGAGCATCCCTAATTATTGACCGTCGACGGAGGTCAGAACACCAGATTCCTTCTCTCACTTGAGTGAAACATGATACTCCCAGCATAGCTTTCGATTCCTTTTTGGGACACCCTAACAGCATTCTCATTCTGTTTGCATAGGGCCCAGGTCTCTGAGGCATATATTAGTGCAGGAAGAACAGTGGAATCGAAAAGATGTGCCCAGAGTCAGAGGTTCTTTGCTCTCTTAACCACCTCTTCAACGTTCTTGAATGCATTCCACGCTGCTCTCTTCCTCCTGAGCAGTTCTGGCAGCAAGTTGTTCTTCATGTTGATTTCTCGACCAAGGTATACATTGCTGCTGCATTTGGAGATGTTCGTTCCATTGAGAGCAAATGGAGCTTCATGGACAAGTTCATTTTTCATGAACATCGTCTTGTTGAGATTCATTCAGCTGCAATCCGACCTTTCCACACTCATGGTCGAAGTTGGCCAGCATTTGTGGCGCTTGGCTAATGTTTGATGTTATGAGAACGATGTCATCAGCGAAGAGGAGGTGGTGTAATGCTGACCATCTATATTCACTCTCATTCCTTCCCATTCCAGTCATCACATGATGTTCCCCAGGGCAGCACTGAAGAGTTTAGGTGAAATGGTATTACCCTGCCGCACCCCTCTATTTACATCAATGATCACTTCCTTGTAGAATGGTGAGATCCTGGTGGTGAATCCATAATACAGCTCGCGGAGGATTTTGATATAGTGAGTTTGAACGCCCTGTTTGGCCAGGGCTTCGATAACCACCTCAGTCTCAACAGAATAAAAGGACTTCTTTAAGTCGATGAACGTTAGACAGAGTGGCATCTTGAACTCTCGAGAAACGTCAATGAGTTTGGTCACTGTGTGGATATGGTCTATCGTGATGAGTCACCTTTGGAACCCGGCTTGCTTGCATGGTTATCCTTCGTCTAGTGTTCTGCCTATTCTATTCAGGATGACATGAGTGAACAACTTGTAGAGGACAGAAAACAGGCAGATTGGGCGGTAGTTTCCAATGTTGCGGGTGTCTCCCTTCTTGTACAAAAGAACGGTTCTACTGGTTTTCCACTGAGACAGAACCTTGCATTCAGACAGGTAGTGTGTGAAGAGTCGGGTAGCATGTGAAGACCTTATATCCCAAGGGAAATATAGGTCCTAAAACAGTAGCATTAACACAGTCATGAAGAAGGCTAATTCTGATTCACGGAATTAACACTGACCCAGAATATGAAATGTGCCCTCCCCCACTCCTCACACAGGGCTGACCTCTGGGCCATGGGAACTGTGCACAGGGACTGTGTAAACAGCTTTGGAGAAATGGCTGTCTGTTGATTTGGAATACCCCGCTGATTTGTTATAGATCTGAAAGTTCCTCTGCTTTACTGCCAAGTGTGGCCCAAGGCCATCGTGGTGAGGAGGAGGCTGACCAGAGGTGACCTGGGCTCAGCTGAGGACAGGGGTAAGCCACGGGGCACAGAGAAGACAGCCACGACCTGGGATAACATGATCACAGGCAGGGACCTGCCACACTGTCCGTGCACGTACAGAGAGTGTGGGCTGGCTGGTGGCTCTTACCCAGAAGCCACCTGGAGCTCAGCACTGACTGCGTTTTCCCTGTGAAGTCCCGAGGACAGCACTCTGGAGCCCTGAGCTGCCGAAGCTTCATCACCCTCCACCCCAGGACCTGCAAGTGTCTACCAGGAGCTCTAGGACAGAGGACAATGGAGGGACAGGCCTTATCTCTAATTGCGAAACTCCTGACTCAATAACTTGCCACCCAAACCTTCCTGAAAACCCCTTTGGAAATGTTCCCTTGATAATTTCCTGTTGCTATCCTGCCAATTACTCAAGTTGCAAGCTAAAGTCTACTTTTTCAATGTCAGGTGGAGATAATACCCTCTACTGTATTGCCATATCATGAGCAAACCAGATATTTAAATACAATTGTCAGATGTTGCATCAGAAGTTCTGAGCGTCTGACAATTGTGAGCTTTGTACGAATGGAAACTTCCACAGCTGAAGAATGTGTCTGATGGATTAAAATAAAATTGAGTGAATGTATTGCTTACTCCAGCAAATCACTAGTCTTCATGTGCTGAGCACTGAACATGTCATACGTGTGTTTACACTGAAAGCCTCCTGCCATGGGCCCACCTCTGATGGCCTGAGCTCCAAGGGGGCTTCCTGGGTTCCTGTGACTGCCTCTCTTCATTCCTATCCTATCCGCTCTTCATTCCTATTCCTATCCTGTCCAGGATAGAAATGAAGAGAGGCAGTCACAGGAACACATATGATATCATCCTACCTGCCCCCTCCCGCTCCCCCGCTACAGATGATATCATCCTTTCTGTCCCCCCACCCACAGATTCTCTCAGAGGTTGGCTTTAATTTCTCTGGGAAACAATATTTGGAAACTTTGTGCCCCTAATTCTCTGGGTACAATTCTTGCTGCTATAGAAGAGGAGGCAGACTTGGTCTGTTTAGGTTGAATCAATCCTCTTTGCGTGATCTCTTTGCATCACCTTCATAACTTGTCTTGTCTTGACCTTCATGTCTTGACTAAGGTTACGAAGGTCACACAAAAAATTATTGAGATATTGACTCACCTAATATTTAGGAATTGACACTTTACAAAATATACTGAAAGCAGAGTGTGATAAAAACTTCAGATACAACTATTAAAACTAGAGTAGACAAATCTAGCTAACATATCAGTTGTGGTCAAATTCACAGCTAGGATCTTCCTAGGTATCGGACAATGAAGAGACTGGAAAGCCCTGAAGACCATGTTCGGCATTTCAAGGGGGAAGCTGTCACAGGATAGAAATAAAGTATTGATATTTAAATGAGGGCTCCTATATAGCCCAGTATCTCAAAAATGACATATTTACAGTGACTTCCTGGAGTACTGTGCTACGAATATTACAAGGTAAGAGCTGGGTTCAGCAGAAACTAAAGAACCAGTGATGACCAATTCCTACCACAGACTCAGTGCATTGTAGGCAGCCCCCTGTCTTATTTTCATCTGCAACGCAGTCCCCCTATTTGTTGCAAATAAGAAATAAAATTAATCTAAATTAAATTAAAAGCTATTGATTAAATTTTTTCTTAATCCTTTCCATGCTTACTAGTAATAATTAGGACTGCTATAATCTTGAGTGTTTGTGCATTATGTGATGGTTTTGATCTAACAGAAAGATCAAATCGGATTATGTTACAGTGTATGTCAGCTTAGACTCATGTAAAATTAGTGATTCTATCTGACAGAAAGTTTTAGAGGTATCACTTGCATCACTTGTTATCCCGTTGATCTTTGATTTGCTCGAGCGGGCACCAGTAATGTCTCCATTTGTCCCTGTCTCGTGCTACTATAGCTCAATGGTATCTGCTTGCTCGAGGAACACGAAGAGCCTCAAAGCCTTTACTCAGGGTTTTGACAATGATGCCTGACCATCTCAAAAGTGGGTAGCTACGCGTTCTTTTGTTGTCTTGTAGAATCCAGTCCGTAACAGCACTAGTCCAGCAGTCATCTCTAAATCGCATTACATGTCCGGACCATCTGAGTTTTGATGCTTTGGGAAATGAGACAGCGTCCCTGAGTTCCTTTTTCTTGATCGTCGATGGAGGTCAGAACTCCAGATTCCTTCTCTCACTTGAGTGAAACATGATACTCCTAGCATGGCTCTTTTGATTCCTCTTTGGGATACCAGAATAGCGTTCTCATCCTGTTTTCATAGGGCATAGGTCTCTGAGGTGTATGTTATAGCAGGAAGAACGGTAGAATCAAAAAAATGTGCCTGGAGGTGGAGGTTCTTCATCCTCTTAACCACTTCTTCGGATGCTCTTGAAGGCGTTCCATGCTGCTCTCTTCCTCCTGCGCAGTTCTGATGCCAAGTCGTTCCTCATGTTGAGTTCTCGACCCGAGTACACATAGCTGCTGCATTCGGAGATGTTCGTTCCATTGAGAGAAAATGGAACCTCAGGGACTAGTTCATTTTTCATGAACATTGTTTTGGTGAGATTTAGCTGCAGTCCGACCTTTTCACACTCGCACTCGAAGTTGGCCAGCATTTGTGCCTCTTGGCTAATGTTTGGTGTTATGAAAACGATGTCATCAGCGAAGCAGAGGTGGTGTAGTTGCCGAGCGTCTATCTCAATCCCATTCCTTCCCATTCCATTCATCGCATGACATTCTTGAGTGTGGCACTGAAGAGTTTCGGTGAAATGGTATCACCTTGCCAAAGCCCTCTCTTTACGTCAATGATCACTTCCTTGTAGAATGGTGAGATCCTGGTGGTGAATCCGTAATACAGCTCGCAGAGGATCTTGATGTCCTGAGTTTGAACGCCCTGTTTGGCTAGGGCTTCCATGACTGCTTCAATCTCAACAGAATCAAAGGCCTTCTTTAAATAATCAATGTCAGACATAGCTGCATCTTAAACTCTTGTGAAATTTTGATTAGTTTGGTCACTGTGTGGATATGGTCGATCGTGCTGAATCCTTTTTGGAACCCAGCTTGCTCGCATGGTTGTCCTTCGTCTAGTGTTCTGCCTATTCTATTCAGGATGACTCGAGTGAACAACTTGCAGAAGAAGGATAACTGGCAGATATGGCGATAGTTGACAATGTCGTGGATATCTCCCTTCTTGTGAATTCCCTTCCCTTCCCACTGGGGAAGGGAATTGAGGAGTAAGTCAACGAGCTCATGAGGAAATGAACTAAAGAGCAAGCAAATGTAGAACCCTCAGGAGTGACCTCATGAACCCCTGTGAGAAGGAGTGAGGAATGAACACTTGAGGGAACAACCACAGAGCGACTCGTCCCTCATCAGGCAGCCCACCTATCTCCCCATGCTGCATTAGCTTTTAGCTGCTGGTTTCTGTGGTGCTGGGTCTCACACAGAGAGACGGTGGGCTGAGCTCTGCTTGTTGAAGACCTTCCTCACATTTGAGCAGACCACGGTGGTCAGTGCTCAGAAGTGGACCCATAGCTGGCCTCCTATTCTTGCCTGAAATCACCCACGCTTCCTCCCGGGCCGTGCTTCTGCTTCGCTTCCTCGGCTGCAGTGCTCTCCGCTCTTCTCTGCTCACTGTTTCCCTGGCCTGGAGGCTGGAGACCCCCGGACCTTTCTACCTGCTCTGGCAGCTTCCTTGATGAGGCCTAGGACGGGCAGAGAGAGAGGGTCGCCGCCAGGGGGCGGGGCTGCAGCCCAAGAGATGCCCTGGGGCCTTCCAGTCAGCCCACCTCAGGGAGACACTGCACCTGGACTCTGCAGCGTGGCCTGCATTTCGGCTGCTGCAGCTGTTCCATCCAAAAGCCTTCGGGTTGCGGCGGGGAGTGGTGGGCTTCACTCACCAAGCCCCAGGATTGGGTGGTCTGAGTTTTCGCCACTCCCTTGCGGTCTTGACACTCAACACAGAGGACGTGGAAATGGGTCCAGTGACTGTGGGCTCAGAGGGCGGGTGGGGCCAAGGGGGACCCAGGGTGTCTGGAAAGCAGGACCCCAACTACACAGAGGCCGGGCAGGGAGGCCCTCCCTTGGGACACAGCTCTGAGGTTTGGGGGGGGGAGGGTCTGGCCCAAACCTCACGGGAACCAAACAGGGTTTCATTCTCTTCCCACTGGATTCATCATAAATGACCCAAGAAATGCTGCACCAACAATCCAACAGTGGGAACACGTGTGCGTTGAGTTAGTCACAGACCAAAATCAGATTTATCCTCACGGGGACCAACCACCACACGACTCCAGTCATTTCCCTCCCCTGTGAGTCTGCCCCATCCTGCCCCTGTGAGTACTACCCTTTTTCTCCCCTGAGAGTACTGCCCTGTCCCTCCCCTGTGAGTACTGTCCCTTCCCTCCCCTGTGAGTACTGTCCCTTCCCTCCCCTGTGAGTACTGCCCTGTCCCTCCCCTGTGAGTCTGACCGTCCTGCCCCTGTGATTACTGCCCCTTCTCTCCCCCTCCCCTGTGAGTACTGCCCCTTCCCTCCCCTGTGAGTACTGTCCCTTCCCTCCCCTGTGAGTAGTGCCCTGTTCCTGCCCTGTGAGTACTGCCCCATCCCTCCCCTGTGAGTACTGTCCCTTCCCTCCCCTGTGAGTACTGCCCTGTTCCTGCCCCTGTGATTACTGCCCCTTCTCTCCCCCTCCCCTGTGAGTACTGCCCCTTCCCTCCCCTGTGAGTACTGTCCCTTCCCTCCCCTGTGAGTACTGCCCTGTTCCTGCCCTGTGAGTACTGCCCCATCTCTCCCCTGCGTGTACTGCCCCTTTCCTCCTCCCTGAGTACTGCCCTTCCCTCCCCTGTGAGTACTGCCCCTTCCCTCCCCTGTAAGTACTGCCCTGTCCCTCACCTCTGAGTACTACCCCTTCCCTCCCCTGTGAGTATAGCCCCATCCCTCCCCTGTAAGTACTGCCCTGTCCCTCACCTCTGAGTACTGCCCCTTCCCTCCTCTGAGTACTGCCCTGTTCCTCCCCTGTGAGTACTGCCCCATCCCTCCCCTGTAAGTACTGCCCTGTCCCTCCCCTGTGAGTACTACCCCATCCCTTCCCTACGAGTATGGCCCCTTCTCTCCACTGTGGGTACTGGCCTATCCCTCCCCTGATAGTACTGCCCAGTCCCTCCCCTGTGAGTACTGTCCTGTCCTTCCCTTGTGAGTACTGCCCCTTCCCTCCTCTGAGTACTGCCCTGTCCCTCCCCTGTGAGTACTACCCCTTTAGTATTTAATGTGTGATTAAATAATAGCTAAGTAGTAATTCCCAGTGTGTGGAAAAGTAACTGTTATTTTATCCTTTCCTAGTAGTCTTCTCAACAACATGGACTTAGGAAATTTTACAGAGATTTTAGAATTTCTTCTGTTGGGATTCTCAGAAGAACCAGAACTGCAGTCCCTCATATTTGGGATTTTCATCTCCATGTACCTTATCACTGTGCTTGGAAACCTGCTCATCATCCTGGCTGTCAGCTCAGACTCTCAACTCCACATGCCCATGTACTTCTTCCTATCCAACCTGTCCTTTGTGGACATCTGTTTTACATCCAACACTGTTCCCAAGATGCTGGTGAACATACAGGCACATAGCAAAACCATTACCTACGAAGGATGCATTGCCCAGATGTATTTTTCCATTCTCCTTGCAGGACTAGGCAGATTTCTTCTGACTGTGACGGCCTATGATCGCTTTGTAGCAATTCGTCACCCCCTGCACCATATGGTTATTATGAACCCTTGACTTTGTAAGTTGCTGGTTCTGGTGTCATGGTTCATGGGTGTCCTGAACTCTTTGTTAGAAAGCTTAATGGTCTTGCAGCTGGCCTTCTGTGCAGATTTGAGAATCCCTCATTTTTTTGTGAACTCAATCAGATGGTTCACCTTTCCTGTTCTCACATTTTTCTTAACAGCTTGGTGATGTATTCATCATCTGTATTGTTGGCTGGTGGTCCCTTTGCTGGGATCCTTTTCTCTTATTCTAAGATTATTTCTTCCATACGCAGAATCTCGTCAGCTCAGGGGAAATATAAAGCATTCTCCACCTGTGCATCTCACCTCGCAATTGTCTTTTTATTTTATTGTACAGCCCTTGGAGTCTACCTTACCACAGCTTTTACCCATAATCCAAAACCAAGTACAAGAGCCTCAGTGATGTACACAGTGGTCACACCCATGCTGAACCCCTTTTTCTACAGCCTCAGAAACAAAGACATAAAGGGAGCTCTGGAAAGGATCTTTGGAAGAGACTTTATACGTGGCCCAAATGTCCTAAGAATTTCCAGGAATATCAGGCTCAAAGCCTGAGTCAAATGTGGCAACTTGATTCTACTGTAGAGTAAAAACTTGTCTCTTCATTTCCTAGTTTTTCAACTCTTTTTAAAATCTGTTTTAAAGTTTTACTCTGGTTTATTTGTGATGTCTCTGATATTCAGTGTGTTTTCCTTTTTGCATATTTCTACACTACCAAGGTTATTGCACTTAAATCTTTAACAATAGTTTTCTCAAGCTAAATATATCAGTCTAAATATTTTTCATTTATTTGACTAAAAGAGTGGTCATGAATTATCTTACCCCTACAAAAAACTATGTATATAAATATACATTAAAGGATAATCTGAGTCCAACATTTTTCACTTTTGCAAGTATTAATCAAAATATACTGAGCCCTTAAAATTCTTCCTGGTTGTACAGACTTTGAACATTCTAGCTATTGGAGCTGGTCATGGTCATTTGTTTAATACTGTTGTCCCAAAAAGGGCACACAAACAATTGACTAAGAAAGAGGATCTTCATATGCAAAAAAAACAATCTCAATTGGAAAGTTTACCTGCTAACCAGTTTCTGAAGATGGCTAGAGGGCAAGCTTCAAAGAGAGAAAATGAGGTCAGAATTAGATGCAGCAACAGTTTACACATACTTAGTAAGCTTGGGAGAAAGTCATGCATATTTATTATTCCTTGGGTATGCATGACTGAGAAATGGAAAATAGACATACCTTGCATGTACAGAAATGAAGGAAAAATATAGGATGACATTACTTTGTCCTCTCCCCCCTTGCCACGAGGAGCTTGTCCCGGTTTTTCCCAGAGTTTAGGCTTACCCCAGTCTCACCCATCAAGGTGTTCCCGAATCTCTCCCATCCCTTTGTTTACTGTAATCACTTCTCTATGTTCTCTTCTCCAAAAAGAGTTACTCAGCTTCTCCCCCTAACCTGACTCTGCTAACTTATAAGGTCAGACCTTCCTAGGATACTGAACTTATAAGTTAATATTGCCTTTCTCCTCCCCTTATGCCTTTTGAATAATTTACTTTAAAGCAATGTCCTTATTGTATAGACACAAGAAGACAATATTATGCTTTTGTAACTTGGGATTTAATTGGCCTCGAATATTATTGCCTCCCAGGCATCTGCTTTCTCCACTTAAGCCTCAGTTGCCCTCAGTTCCTAGCACCCCAAAATCAGGGTCCCAAAGAGGGACGGGACGGATCCAGGGCAAGCCGTGAGTTATGTGCTACACTGGCATCGAGATGGGCCTGGCCAAAATGACTAATTCTTAACTACAAGTTAAGAGCTTGATCATAGACAAATGCTGTCATTGTAAGTAGCTGCCAAATGGGTCAGGCACTTGCCTTGTAAGTGGCTAACCCACGTTCAATTCCTAGCACACCATATGATGACTTGAGCACCATGAGAAGTGACCCCTGAGCCAGAGCCAGGAATAAGCCCTGAGCACCACCAGGTGTGGTCAAAATACAAAACAAAGAAAGGAAGAAAACGAAATGTTAAAGAACTGAGCAGGCCAAGTCAGCTTGAGTACCGAAAACTTGAATCAGCACAGTCAGAGAGTAACAGATGTATATGCTTATATGCATCTAGATACATAAATAGGCATACCAAGATGAGATATTGATAGATATAGAGATGATATCGTATAAATGATAGATAATATATAAATAGATTAGATGAGCTGATAGATGTATCAGATAATAGTTGGTATCTAATAGATAGATGTTTGATAGCTGTATCATCTACATACAATCACGTGCATATACAAATAGAAGGGACAAAGCATTCCATGCAACAGTATAGGAACATGCATTTTCTCATATGCACATAAAGCATCCTCCTTCCAGAACACATCATACTGATACAGCAAGAATTGAATGGTGGAGTGCCAGGTGAATTTAGTTGATCACTTTATATCTCGCCCATGGGATAGGTAGCAAATAAAAATAGATAATTGGATAGCTGGCAGTGGAAGGTGTCAACAGATAAAAAGAAGCCCCCAGGATCACCCCTCCATATGCCCAGGGAGACTGCATGATTGGGTGGAGCTCATGCACAACCAGACAGATGGCATATGCAGGCAGGGACAGATACTGAGCACAGGTGTCTTACCCACGTGCACTGTGGCTGTGACTGGAGGGGAGGAAAGACAGGTTGACAGGAACTGCTGGGGTACAGTTTTAGAGAGACCCAGCAAAGGTGGAGAGCACAGGGATCTTGCCCACAGCACTTGGCAGCAGGTTAGAGACTTAGAAACGCCAGGACAAGATGTCAAGAAGCCATTGCAGTACACATTACAGTCTGGGGAAAAAACAGGGAGAAGATTTCAGACAAGGAAACACACTGAACAGGGGCCATGCAAGGACAAGGAACCGTCATTGTACACTGCCCCACCAGAGGCTATCTACCTAGGTAAAAGTTCATTACTAGGATAATTCGGACTAGCTGATTGATGGTCTTCTTTAATATTTCTTTCCTGGCCTTTGTTCCTGCTGGAGCTTTTCTCAGAGGGGGTCCAGCCTTCTCTTGGTCCATCCTGGTGCCAGTTAAGGGCAGGGACTATCAGGTCTTAGTTCCTGTGTCCCGAAAGGTGGGTCCTGGCAGTCTTCCGGTTAGCGACAGAGTAGCTTCTTCAGTTCCTAACTCTGAAGTTTTCATTATGTCCTAAAACTGATTACTATGATGGGGGAAGGGAGGGCCCTTTAGTTAGCAGGGGACAATCAACATAGTCTCCTACCTGCTTTATTAACCTTCCAAGTTTTGTATGTAGCTCTTTCTTTTTTTTTTCTTTTTTCCCCCCTAATATGTAGCTCTTTCATACAATTCTCAAGAACCCACTAGATCAGTATAAATCCACTTCTTTTGTAACAATAAGGCATGGAAACATGCTTACCCTCACAAAAATGTATATGACAGTTGTTAAAGCACTGAATTTCATGTCTAGTATACCTAAACAATTAAGTCTGACAAAAGTATATCTAAAAGTAAAAGGCACATGTCAAACACAGACCCTTCACCTGTATAACCCTAGAATAGACACTAAATTTTTATTGTTCTAATATAGAAGTCTAGAGTCATTAAAATAATGTGTCTCCCCAGATAACTATACACAGGAATTTTTGAAATGTCAAATAAATTTAGAAACCCGAGACTTTGAAAGCAATAATACCTATGAACATGTTTCTTCTGATGCTGATGAGCCTTGGGGTGACTTATGTGAAGTGGAGAGGAGAGAAATTGCTGTTTTCTCCACTTCTTGCCACCGAAAGAACCGCTGAGAAGTCTAGGGCTTATTAAGCCTGAGATGACCCCCCTGTACTGCAGGACCTGCCAGTGCCACTAAGTAGCCATCAGGCCACACACCTCACATCCACTTCTTCCACACAGCACGGGAGTTAATCCCCACCACCCCGTCACCCAATTTCATAGGGAGACATGGACTTATGCTGGAACAAGACTTGCTTCTATTGGGAAAGTAAAGCCAGTCCTAGGCCTTACCTAGGCCTTTGGGGTCCTTGTCTTTCTCTCAGAAAAGAATTTCAGGAGGAGAGTGGCAGTGACGTAAGAGGTTTTATTTGGAGGTTTTCGAGGAAGGGGAAGGACTGAGAGAAAGAGAAAGAGTGTAACATGCATGAGAGAGAACTCGGGCTTCTCCAAAGATGGAAAGAGCACCCAGCACACGTGCCAGCATTAGGTACGAAGGAAGGTACACATTTCAAGAGCGAAGATGTGGGCAACGCAAATGCTTGGGCATCACATGAGTTTGGCCATGACACATGAACACAAGCAGCACATGGGCTCAGCTCTGGCAGGCATATGCATGTACTTTCTTTGTTCAAGTTGGCTTTCATAGGGTTTCTCCCAAGCTGCCCATGGGAGGTTTACTCCTTAGGCAAGAGTCTGTTGCTAAGGAGGTTGCCAAGGGGTTAGAGTTGGGAGTAGTTGATGGTCTTCTTTGAAACTCCTTTCTTGTCTCTGTTATGGTTGGAGCTTCTCTTGGAGGAGGGTCCAACCT
This sequence comes from Sorex araneus, assembly GCF_027595985.1. NCBI lineage: Eukaryota > Metazoa > Chordata > Mammalia > Eulipotyphla > Soricidae > Sorex > Sorex araneus. Next base: position 264,419,030 of record NC_073303.1, read on the forward strand.
TCTCTGGTTTGTGTTGGCACCAAGTAAGGGTTTAATCAGGCCTTAGTGGGTGCTGACACCCGTATGACTAGATGGCTATTACTTCCCAGAAATTCCATAGCTATGGGGGCCCTGCCCTATCTGCCTGCCTACCTGCCTCACTTCTATCCTATCTCTACACATTTGATTATAAATGAAAATAAATGATTAAACAATCATAACAAACATATCAATAATAATCTTACTACACGAAACAAATTGGTTTTGCTGTTCAGAATTCAGGAAGATCCTGGATTTGTACATTGTGGTATTTTCTCTCTCTCTCTCTCTCTCTCTCTCTCTCTCTCTCTCTCTCTCTCTCTTTCTCTGTCTTTTTTTTCTCTCTTTATATCTTTGCCCATATGGCAAATCCTGGCATGTTACTCATGGCATATTCAATATGCCAAAAAGAGTAACAACAAGTCTCACAATGGAGCCTACTCAAGCCAATCAATGAGCAACGGGATGACAGTGACACAGTGATACAGTGATACTGGGTGGGGCATGACAGGCAGGTTTGTCTCATATATAATCTTCACAGTGATCCTCAAGTGTTTTCACATTGGGCATGATATGAATTCATAATAATGTAAGCCCTCTTATCGTGAAAAATGTAATTTTACAGCAGCTGAAGACATAGTAGAGGGGTAAAGACAAATACCTTACACACATCCGACACTGGTTCCATCCTTGGCATTACATGGGTCCTCAAGAACTGTGTTCAAGGGACAAAGAGAACATCAAAAGAAAATAAAACAAAGCCTCTCCATGTATAAAATCCACAAAGAAATGTGATAAGACTGAAATAAATGACGGGGAGCTTCTGCCACTCTTCTCTGAGAACACTGAGGGTTGCTGCAGTGTAGCTGGGCTGGCTGTGCACCATGGGGAGCCTGAGGGAGCTGGGCTCCATTTCAGCCTCTCTGGCTCCTTGGGCCTTCAGGGTCACCGAGTCTTCAGTGGCACGAAGGGGACATCAGAGGCTTAACCACTTGCCTTGGTGGAAACCAGCCTGGGGATAAGCGGCAGTGGCCCGCCCAAATTAAGGGCAGATGGAAGGACAACTGGACCAGAAGGTTCTGAGAGGTTAAAAAGGACTAAAATTGCGCTGAGTCTGCAGGTTACAAGAGCAGGGCTGGTCCGAGTCAAGAGGCATAGAGAGATTTCAGAGCTGGATGGGGCTGCGATGCAGTGTCTATGGCGAGCCAGTTATGCCCATCACAGTCCACTCAGGTGGTCTTGCAGTGATGCACTGGTTTCCAGAGGGGCCAGGAGAACAATTTATTGTTGTAAAATGGGCATCTCCCAAAATTACCCTTTGGTGTGGTCTGTGGCAAAGACACATTTATATCATGGCACAAGATAATGACTGTCTGGTCCAGGGTATTTCCATCACTGGGACAAAACTTACCCACTGCTCTCCCCGCCATCTGCTTTCTGTGCCTCCCGAGTCTGGATGGCAAGACATGACGTCAGCCCTATGGAGACACACCCAGGTTAGGGGTAGTCTCCTGCCTGCATTTGCAAGTGTGTGTTCCTGCCCTGTCAGACTGTCCATTTGAAGCTCCAGTCACTTGCTTGTATCTTGTGAGACACCCACAAGCCAGAGTTTCTAGCAAAAGCCACCGGTTCAGTGTTGGAATACTGCAGACCACCCGGTGCCCTTGCTTTGAGGCTTGTGTAAAAACACAAAAAAAGAAAAAGGAAGGGGCGAGGGGAAGCTCCTCACCGCACTGCGCTGTGCATTGGGCACAGGGCAGTGGCGCTGACTCTCCAGCCACCCGCATTTGGTAGTCTCCAGCCACTTCCCCCACCCCTAGGAGGTTGATGGCGATACGAGGCAGGCAAAGGAAGGAACGGAGCCAAGATGGTTGGTCTCAGTTGCATTTTATTCCATTCCCATCTCCATTCTCCTCTGATTCTCCTCCTGCTTCTTCCTCCCCCATCCTACTTCATTCTCCTCCTCCTCTGGATCGGCCCTGGAACTCGCCTCCAGCCCCCTCATACAGCCACCTTTAATCCCCCCCCCTGGGGCTTATGCATAGGTGTGGTTACAATCAATAGGGGGTAAAGTTCTATCCCTTATGGGATGCTTTCACTAGGACAGAATCTCTCTCAGCAGGACATCCGCCCACGAGAGGAATCCCATGGGTGTGTTTCTCCTCTCTTTGTCCAACTAACATATAAGTATTCATATTATAAATCATTTTGTATGGACATAGGAAGAGATGCATTAAGCTTATAGAATTGCTCTCTGGGGGTCACCTTGATCTCAGACTATAGCGCTCAGGCCAGATTAGTCTTTCCTAGCCCTAGCAGGGTCCTAGTCTCCTCGTTGCTTCTGGATCATGACATGACATGTCCATGACCAATCTCTTAACATATAGTTAAATATTAGGTGCTTTGGCCAGGCCCATCTCGATGCCAGGGTAGTACATAACTCACCGCTTGCCCTGGGTCCATCCCATCCCTCGTCTGGACCCTGCTTTTGGAGGTGCTAGGAAGTAAGGGCACTGAGGCTTAAGTCCAGAAAGCAGATGCCCGGGAGTGAATAATATTTGAAGCCAATTAAATCCCATGTTACCAAAGCATATTAATATATGTCTTTCTCTGTCCACACAGAAAGGATATTGTTTTAAAGTAAACTATTCAAAAGACATAAGAGAGGAGAAAGACAATATTAACTTACGATACAAGTTCACTGTCCTAGCAAGGTCTGACCTTACAAATTAACAGAGTTTGATTAGAGAAAGAGCATAGAAGTGATTAAGGATAAACAAAGGAATGGGAGTGACTCGGGAGCACTTTGATGGATGTGACTGATATACCTAAGCTCCTAGTGGCAAGGGGAGCAGGACAAGCCAATGATATTCAACAGAGGCTTAAAGTCACAGAGTCCCTCCTCTACACGTAGAAAGGTGTTAAGTCCATTGGTGAAAATTTCAACACTATCCTTTATGCCTAAAAGTTTAGATATTTTTCCTTGTGTCCTAATAAACTCAAATCTATTAATCAGAAAGAGAAAGATGTTAAGTCAACCTCCTGGAAATGTTGTATTTACATTTTTAAAGGGGGGTAGTATGAATTTATGGGCACCAATCTCACAAGCAGTTCATTCACCTCTCACTGGGATTGTCTCATAACTACTTGGAACTTTTCTGGATGTACTTTCCACAGTAAGACCAGAAATTGGGGCACTTATTGGGAGCTCGAGATTGGGCATGTTCAGGGTGGTATGGCTATAGAGCTCATTACTGCACCATATTTGATGAGATTCAAATATGATGTGGATCATGGGAACACCTGTAAGAACGTTAGAGGTCGCCCTAAAAGCCTCCATCTCTCTCGGAGAGCTCGGCAAGCCACCGAGAGTATCCTGCCCTCATGGCAGAGCCTGGCAAGCTACCCATGGTGTATTCGATATGCCACAAACAGTAACAACAATGGGCCTCATTCCCCTGACACTGAAAGAGCACCCAATAAGTCAGCATTAAGAAGGATGAGCAAGGAGAGGCTGATAAAATCTCAGGGACAAACTAGACTGCCAAAACGAAGGACTAAAATGATTGTACTTTCAACAAATGTATGCTAGCATCGGAAGCATCCATTGAGGACCTGATGGTGCAAGCACAGAAGATCAAGTACGACATCATTGGTGTGACGAAGACGAAAAGGCATTGATCACATCACGCCATTTTCGACACCGGAGAATAATTTTTCCTCAGAACATGTGACAACAGAGGCGTCGGTGGTGTTGGTATCCTTATCAATATGAACTTGGCCATGAACATTGATTTATTTGAATGCCTAAAAACACGAATCGGATAACTACGCTTGAATAGATGTGGCTCGCTGCCAGCAGTTTCTATCTTCGTCAACGACGCACTAACATCGAACTACGATGAAGAAGAAATTGAGAAATTCTATATGGACCTGGAAAAGTTCTGTAAAGATGGCCACACCTTCTATCATTGTCGGTGATTTTAATGCCAAAATAGGACCGAGAAAGTCACCCAAAGAACTCCATATTGAGAACCATGGCCTAGAATGGAACGAACAGGGTGAGAGACTGAGTTCATCATGGCGACCAAGACCATCCACGGTAAATCACAGTTCCAGAAGGGCGAATCTAAACGTTGGACATGGGAGTATCCCAGTGGACAGTTCCACGATGAAATTGACCACAGCATATTCAATTGAAGGTTATGCCTGACCGATGTTGCTGTTGTCCCAAAATTCCAAACGGTATTGGACCACCATCCCCTTCATGCAAAATTCTAATCACAGAGTGGGGAGAAAGGACTGCAAAGTTTAAGTTTAAGAAGGAAATTCCCAGAATGACCAGTAACTTGGAGCTCTTTGACACTATTGCAGTGATGTGGGAATATGCTGTCGCTGAAAGCATCGATGAAGAATACCATTGACTGGTTCAGCACCTCCATGACTGAGCAAGGAATGCTGACAGTGTGAAAGCCACAAACAGACTCCTGTCTTCGGAAACTCTTGAGTTCATTCATAACGTGGTTTGGCACAAGCCTCAGGCAATCACATGCTAACGTCCGAGCTTGAAAAGCTGTGCAGAGAAATGATAAAGGAAGGCCTCAAAGAGAGAAGAGCAGCAGTATTGCCCAATGTGGCAAAAGCCAGGAAAGTATTTCCAACACCTGCCTGTTCTTCACCAACTACAAGACCAAGATGACTGGCCTCCGACGTCCTGATGGAACAATCACATCTTCCAGGAGGGCAATGGAGAGGATTATTCACAAATTCTACTCGATCTCTTCTACAGCCATGTCCCATATACCCAATATACCAAATTCCAGGATTGATATGTCGTTCCCAACATTCTCCTTTCCGAAATCCGGCACATATTCCCGTGTTAAAGACGCGTACAGCACTCGGTCCGGACAAGGTCAAACCCGAACACCTGAAGAATCTGCCACCAGTACTCATCAATACACTGGCTCAGCTCTTCACACGCTTCCTGTCCATATGCAAGGTTCCATCCCAATGGAAAACCAGTAGGACCGTTCTGTTGTAGAAGAAGGTAGACATCCACAACATCGGCAATTATCGCCCAATCTGCCTTTTGTCCATCATTTACAAGTTGTTCACTCAAGTCATCCAGAATAGAATAAGCAGAACACTAGACAAAGGACATCCATGTGAGCAAGCAGGGTTCCAAAAAGGATTCAGCACTATCGATCATATCCACATGGTGACAAAGCTCATTGAAATTTTGCGAGAGTTCAAGATGCTGCTCTATCTAATGTTCATCAATTTAAATAGGCCTTTGATTCTGTTGAGACTGAAGCAGTCATTGAAACCCTAGCAAAACAGGGCTTTTAAACTCAGTACATCAAGATCCTCCACGAGTTGTGTTACTGATTCACCACCAAGATCTCACCTATAAACAAGGAAGAGATCGTTGATGTAAAGAGAGAGGTTCGGCAGGGTGATACCATTTCACCGAAACTCTTCAGTGTCACCTTGGAGAAAGTCATGTGACAACTGGAATGTGAAGGAATGGGAGTGAAGATAGAGGATCAGCAACTACACCACCTCCACTTCGCTGATGACATCATTCTAATAACACCAAACATTAGCCAAGAGGCAAAAAGGCTGCCGACTTCAACCGTGTGGAAATATCAGACTGCAGCTGAATCTCACCAAGACAATGTTCATGAAAAACAAACTAGTCCCTAATGTTCCATTTTTTCTCAATAGAACGAACATCTCTGAATGCAGCAGCTATGTGTACGTGGGTCGAGAATTCAACATGAGGAATGACTTGGCACTAGAACTGCGCAGGAGGAAGAGAGCAGCTTGGAACACCTTCAAGAGTGTCAAAGAAGACTTATGTGGCCTCTCCACAGCTGCAAGAGCATGATTCCAGAGGCCAGCTAAACTCTTTTGGTACCAGCAGCTCCTTGCAGAATGTCTCCAGACTGAGAACTAAGCTGCTACCCCATGCCTGCCCAGGAGGGGAAAGTTTTTTTCTCTTGTCTTTTCCTTGGGGGTGGGGGGGTGGCGGGGGCTGGGAAGAGCATGGCGACTGCCATATTATGAGGACCACAGATGAGAGTTACATGCTTGTAATGATCCAATAACTTGAAGAAATTTCCCTGAACTTAGTTGCTAAAATATAGAAATCCAAAGCCGCGCAGCCGCTATCTCTTCACAACAGGTCTGACTCTAGTGGGGAACGCCTAACAATAATACTGAGGTTGTTGTTGAAATATTGAAAGTAAAGTAAAGAGAAAGTAAAGTGAAATTTATCAGTTAGGGGGTGGGGGGCAGGATGGGAGATATACTGGGTTTGTTTATTTTGGTGGTGAAATACGGGCACTGGTGAAGGGATGGTTGTTTCAGCATTGTATAACTGAGACTTAAGCTTGAAAGCATTGTAATTTTCCACATGTTGATTGAATAAAACAAAAAAAATAATTAATTAAATTAAAATAAAATAAAGTAGCCGCTAAAAAAAAAGAGTGTCAAGAAATGGTTAAGAGGAGGAAGGACCTCCGCCTCCAGGCATATCTTTTCGACTCCACCATTCTTCCTGCACTAACATATGCCTCAGAGACCTGGGCCATATGAAAACAGGACGAGAGCACTATGTGGGTCCATGATGACTACGTGTGCTGGAAGTTTTGTCAAACCACAGAGCTTGGCTCCTCACCAGGCTCACTGATTCAGTAGATTGGGCGGGTCCAACCTGTGCACTTCCACTGGGTTCTCATGCAGTGTGAAGGTGCAAAACAGGGACCACCTGTGAGAACCACCGAATGAATAGTTTTCCAGGAAGCAAAGGTAACCACAACACTGTCAGTAAAGACTATCAATCACTGGGCCAAATTATTTGAATTCATGATTTCCCTGGGCCTGGGTTTAAGGTGTTTTGGTCATTCGGGGATGTTTATTTGGAGTGAAGCTGTGTTATTTTCTCCCTCCCTTCTGGGAAAATCCAGCAGCTCCATGGAGAGAGGAAATCATACCCCAAACAGCAAGTTTGTGCTCCAGTGATTCGCAGAGGAAGGAGCCCCACGGCATCTGCTCTTTGGGCTGTTTCTGTCCATGTACCTGGTCACGCTCTTGGGGAACCTGCTCATCATCCTGGCCATCCTCTCAGATTCTCGCCTCCACATTGCCATGTACTTCTTCCTCTCCCACCTGTCCGTTGCAGATTGCTGCTTCACCTCCACCACCATCCCAAAGATGCTGGTGGCCCTCCACACACAGAGCAAAGTCATCACCTATGCAGGGTGCCTCGGCCAGATCTTTTTTTTCATTGTGTTTGGATGCCTGGATAATTTGTTCCTGACCGTGATGGCCTATGACCGCTTCGTGGCCATCTGCCACCCCCTGCACTACACAGCCATCATGAACCCCCTGCTCTGTGGGCTGCTGGCTCTGGGGTCCTGGGGCATCAGTGTTCTTGGCTCCCTGCTGGAGACCCTAACCCTTCTGAGGCTGTCCTTCTGTACAAACAGGGAGGTCCCCCACTTTTTCTGTGACCTCCCTACGGTCCTGAAACTTGCCTGTTCAGATACCCTTCTCAATAACATAGTCGTGTACTTTGTGACTGTCATCCTGGCAGTTGTTCCTCTCTCTGGGATCCTCTTCTCCTACTCCCAGATTTTCTCCTCCATCCTGAAAATCTCATCAGCTGGAGGCAAGTACAAAGCCTTCTCCACCTGCGGGTCTCACCTCTCAGTTGTCTCCTTGTTCTATGGCACAGGTCTGGGGGCCTACCTCAGCTCAGCAGCTACTTCATCCTCCAGGGCGAGTCAGGTGGCCTCGGTGATGTACACTGTGGTCACCCCCATGCTGAACCACATCATCTACAGCCTGAGGAACAGGGACATGAAAGGGGCCCTGCAGAGACTCCTCAGCAGAGCGGTGCCACTCAGGGGTGAGAACATTCCGGGCTGCAGGTGAGCAGCTGAGCACAGGCACCTCGCCTCCTTCACCCAGGATTTCCCCTGGTTTTACTTGTACTGAAGCATCTCTTCCCGCAGATCTGTTTCTGCCCTGTTTCTTCCCCTTCAGATCATACCTTGGAATGCCTTCTGCACTTTGGAACTGGTCGTTTTAGCTTCATAAGAGCAGAAACTGTTGCTTCTCTCTGTATTTGACTTGATAACAAAATGGACCAAGGGACTAGGGGACAGATCGGTGTCTAAAGCACCGACCTTCCGAGTGTGAGGCCACCGTTCCTCTCCCAGTGCTGCCACAGGCACCAAGGTGGTCCCTGCTGCTCGGCTGTCTGTGTTCCTCTGAACCACAGGCATTCTCCAGACACATCCAGCTAGGTGTGTGCAAGCACCACTAACGAGTGTGACCCCAGAGAGCACCACAATCAGAAGGTGTGCACGCACAGTGGCTGGAAGTGAGACTGCCAGTGAGCACATGTGTGAGTATCTGCAGAGCACCAGACAAGAATGTGTGCACGCACCACAGCAAAAGTGGGAGCAGCGCTGTGAGCACAGCATGGAGTCCAGACAGTGCCTCCCCTCCAGATGATTTCTCTGAGTCGCTGCCTGGTCCCCTGACTTTTCAGAGCATATGTGCAAAGAACCTGAAAAAGTTAGTGGCTGTGTTGCCAGAGAGTGTCACTGTATGATAAATTTCCCGTTGAGCACCAGTCTCACCATTTACAAGAACATTTATTGGCTTGTGACGTGTTGCCGGAGGGAACCAAAGTCAAAGTCTGCTCTTGGGGAACCACGTGTTGTGGTTGTTATTGTGCTAGAGAAACACATTTTTCCTGGATCTCTCCAGTTCCTTGCGATAATAAAAATCTAATGCATCTGCCAAACGTGGGCCCTGCAGTCCTTCCACCCCAGGGAAACCCTCAGCCCTTGCCCACCTGGCTGCATCCCACCAGGTTCCAACACACACATGAAGAAATGGAGACCCACTTGTGATCGTTTCTGCGCCTATGTCTCTATCACACCAAACACGAAGAGTGCATGTGTGTGTTCTTGATCAGGCCGACAGTGGGTCTCCTCCCAGCCCCCTTCCTGGCCTCTTCCCTCCTCTTTGAGCGGCAGAGCTGGGCCTCACAGGGCATTCTCGCTGCCTTCTCGTCCCCTGGACGCCTCCTTCTCTTGGGCCCTAGAGACTGGTAGAGCTCCCTCAGGCTGGTGGAGGACAGCAGGTCCAGCTCCCACTGGGACAGGTGCTAGGTGACAGCTGCTCTGATGGAGTTCCCCAGAACATTGGTCATTGTGTGCAGGAGGTCACTGGATGTGGGAGAAGATGCTGAGAATCCCCCAGACTTTGAGAGGGAAGGAGTCCAGCTGAGGTCCAGGGGAATTGAGCCACACTGCATTTGACTCCTGAGCACTTGCCCTCAGATATCTCCAACCTCTGCCCCCTTCCCTGGCAAACCTAGACTGCACCGTCTCCCTTACATTTGATGGTAGCAATGTGATGGCTTGTACGGTGTAAGTATCTGGTACAGGAAATGAGGAGTTGGGAGCTAGAGAAGGAGGAGGAGGGGCACCTGCATGGGCAAATCTGGAGATATGATGAGAGTCCACACTGCATCCTGTCACCCCCTGTTTTTAAAGCTGGCACTTAGAAAGAAGTGCTTCTGCAAGTCGGCCATGTCCCACTGCTCTTTTGGGACTTCTAGATGAGAGATGCAAAAGCAGGCCTTTTCAGCGGGGCAAAGGGCCTGTCACTAAACATCTGCGGGGTGGTGATTTGGGAGCTTGCGGTGGGAGAAGGAGGCAGTGTAAGTTGCGGCCTGTAGAGCACTCACAGAAAGCAGTCCATGAACATGATGAGCTATGTCTTCTGTGGGCAGATGGCATGAGCACGATGACCGTGATGACCAGCCAGGCCTGGGGAATCTGGCAGCCCAGTTACTTAGATCTCACGCACCTCTAACCATTGACATGTGGTGAGGAACAGCTCCTGATCTCTCTAGAAAACTTGAGTTTAGTTTTCAATGACAGAGAGAAGTGTGTTCCTTCACCATTCTATCATGGGTACATTCATTCTTGGCCTTGCTGTTTCCAGAGAAAAATGATAGTATCGAGATACCAGTGTGGACACTAGCACTTCTTGCACAAGAGCAGAGACTTGGAGACTCAGCATTTACTACACCCCTACTGTGTATCTTTATACCCCACACATGAGAGTGTCGTCCTGCATCTGCCTCTCTCCCTCTGACTAACTTCACTTGTATGATACTCTCCAGATCCAATCACAGAGCAGCAAGTTGCAGAATTTCATCTGTTCTTAGAGACCAGCAGTGCTCCATTAAATAAACATACTATGGTTTCTTAATAAAATAATACTATTAATTTGAGCTACACCACAAATCTTCACATTGATGTCTCAAAGCTATCATTTTTCTCTGGAAACAGCAATGCCAAGGAATTACTGTACTCGTGATTTTATAGTGAAGGAACACACTTCTCTCTGTCATTGAAAACGAAACTCAAGTTTTCTAGAGAGATCAGGAGCTCTCCCCCATTGCATACCAATGATTAGGTGGTGCGTGAGATCTAATTAAGGTAGCACATACAATCTTTGATCTAGAAAATATATATGTACATATAATGAAAATTTGGAGTAAGCTTCAAGGAGGTTAGAATTCTAGAAGGCAGGTAAGTTTGTAGAGAAAGAATATTAAAACTGAGGTCCACCCGACTTCTAACTTAGTCTCTTAGAGTAGAGAATCTTTTCCTTTGTGCTAAGACCAGGGTCCCATGAGGAAATGGCATGCTGAGAGGTGAGGATGACAATAGGAACGGTTCCTAATGAGCAGATATAGGTCTAGACAAACAGCAGAGCATGGACACTAAGGCTGTAACAAATAGCATACCTCGGCCCTTAGGACACAGAGCTCAGAAGGCTGCAGAATGGACACATCACAGGGCACTGGGCAGAGGCCCTCTACTGGGGCTGGGAAACAGCCACATGGAGGAAAACAAAGCACAGCACCCCAGAAAAGGAACTGGAGAGCCAATACAGATGGAGATACATGTGCAGTCTCTAGAGACAGGGAGGCAGAAGAGTCAACAGGGAGAAGCATGCCCTATTATTGAGGCTGCAGAAACAGGCCAAGCATAGTATTCCGTGTATACAGTATACATGGACCCTAGAGACAGGATACACAGAGTATTCAGTGTAGACAGTGTACACGGCCCCTACAGACAGGACAGTGTACTCTGGGTACACAGCATACATGGCCCCTACAGAGAGAACACACATTGTGTTCAGTATACACAGTATACATGGCCCCTAGAGACAGGATACACAGACTGTTCAATGCATACAGTATATTCGGTCCCTAGAGACAGGATACACAGAGTATTCAGTGTACACAGTGTACACGGCCCCTACAGACAGTGTATTCAGAGTTCATAGTGTACATGGTCCTGAGGACAAGATACCCAGTGTATTCAGTATACACTGCGTATACAGCCCTTAGAGATAGGACACATAATGTAGTTATCATATACAGACTACACAGTCATAGGTGCTGGAGAGGTAGTATCTTTAGTGTAGTCCCAATCCTTGTCCATGGTCAATGTCAAGGACTCCACAGTCAGGTCCCCGGAAATGTTCCAGTGACCCATCCACTTGCCCAGGCAGAACTCAAGGCTCATTAGCACACTTGGCGCCCCCTAGTGGCACCAACAAGCGCTGCAATTGCCTTAGGAACTAACTGGAGGGTTGCCTTGACCCTGACACTTTCTCACACACCCAATCAGGTTGCCACCATCCTCCCTCAGTATTGGTTCTAGACACTTGAGGTCAAATAAGTTCTCAAAATAATCTCTGGGCCTAAAAGGACAATAAAAATCAAAGCGTGACTTTAAAGCAGAGAGAGTGGAGCTGGGTTTTCTCGTTTGCATTCTCTGTGCAGTGCAGAGCGGCAGGATGCCTATTTGAGAAGAGTCTCCTGTGGGGAGGGTAAGATGCTCCCTCTATGTCTGGGCCTTTGATCTGAAGACTACAGAATGAGTCTTCAAAAATGCCCTTCCCTGGAGAGGACTGTCCCCTCCAAGAGTTTTTCTGACAGGAAAGGCTGATGGTGCCTGGCTGAAAGAAGGAGAAATATTCTATGACTCAAAAGACCTGATTCCCTTCTCTTCCTGGTAGGATAAACCTGAAAATTTAAAAGTGATGTTGATAAGTGACCACTTCCTGATAAGTCCTGAGAGTGAGAATTTGGGAGAAATAATTGAGGCTGGAGAGCAGAGTTGGCCTGAGGGTCTGATTCAGCTGCAGACACACTTCCATTCCTGTCACTAACAAGGCCAGAGAGCTCCGCATTCAGGGAATTTGCATTTTTGTGTGTCTCATAGACAGAAATAGGATCACTCAAATATTTTCATTGATTATAACTTTACAAGGTATATCATGAGGTGGGTCTCCAGAACTTCTGAGTAAGAGGTGCTGGAGAAAAATTCACCTGAGTTTGAGATCTTCTTCCCTTCCTCCAATCTCCAGTTACCCTCCTTCCCCCAAGTCTCTGTCTATGGTAGGTACATCGTACTTCCTTTCAGCACTTCGTTCTCCTCCATAGTGGCCACTTCCCTCCACCCGTGTCATAGAGTAGTCTTCCCTGGTTGTTGCCTTTGGGCGTTTGTTATTCCCCTACTAATGTTTCTCTCTATACCAAATTCGAGAGAGATCTGTGTCTGTCCCTCTCCCTCTGACTAACTTCACTCAATAGTAGAAAATTGTATGATTTTACTTTTTTTATGGATGAATATTGTTCTATTATGTTTTTATATCATAGTTTCTTTATCAAGTCATCTGTTCTTGTGCACTTGAACTGTTTCCAGATTTTTACTATAGTGCTGCAATTAACATAGGAGTTCAGGTATCTTTACTTCATTGTATTTTTTGGGTCTTGGGGCATATTCCAATTCTGGGTTGTATAGAAGCTCCATTCCTAGATTTTAGATAAACTTGTATACTGTTTTCCAAAAAGGCTAGATCAGTCACCATTCCCACCATCAACATTTCCTATCCTTTCTTAATCAAGTGTGGGGATCCAAAAGCACAGCTAGTGCCACATGCTGAGAAGTTTGTCCTGTCCTTTAGAGATTCTTTTTACTCTTCTTGCAAAACCAGTTCCAAGGCTATGAATTCCCCAAACTGTTGCTTGTCCATAAGCTCTGTTATTTTCCTTCAATTCTGAGTAATAATCTAGGTGGACAGAGTGTTCTTAGTGAGGAGTTCATGTCATTGAGTTTTTGTACTATATGTCTCCATACTCTTCTGACTTGCAGAGTTTCATTTGATAGAACTGCTGTACATCTTATGGAATTTCCTTTTATATAAGTTAATTGTTTAACTTGCTATTTTCAGTATTCTGTCTTTACCTTTGGATTTTTGTCATTTTGAGTATAATGTGACATCATCATAAGGGGAAAAGAAGAATCTCTTGCCTACACACCTGGCTGTCTTCCCCAGGGCCACCTCAGAGGGGATGGGCTCCAGATTCCCTCCCCACCCCGAGCAAAGCTCCCGGCGGCCAAAGACCTCCGGAGCCTAGCCACAGCCGTACTCAAGGCCCCTCTCCACATGTTTGGATGAGCCTCTACGCTTGAAGGGATCAGCAGAGTAACCCAGGTGTGTGGGACCCAGGGCTGAGACCTCCAAGGCTGCTCGGATTGGGACTAGGCTTACTCTTACCAGGTTTCCCATTTCCCAGTAGCTAGGTGGTCACACCCAGGGACTGCCCCTGGAGCCATGTAATCCTGTCAATGGCCAGCATCCAGAGACTTAAAAGCAAGCTCCTGGAAGCGGGCGGTCGCAAAGTGGCCATGCAATATCTTATAGCCTACTTCTCCCTCTGGGAGAACCTGGCAAACTACTGGGAGTTTCCTGCCCAATGGGAGAGCTTGACAAGGCCCCCATGGTGTATTAATATGCCAAAACCAGTAACAAGCTGGGTCTCATTCCTCTGACCCTGAAAGAGCCTCCAGTACGGCATCGTTGGAAGGATGAGTAGAGAGAGCCTTCTAAAATCTCAGGCCTTGGACAAATGGAGATGTTACTGAGACGGCTCGAGAAATTCGACAATCAATGGGATGATGATGATGATGATGATGATGATGATGATGATGATGAGATGTGTGTGTATATATACATATATATATATATATATATATATATATGGGTCAGGCAAGCTGCAGAGAGTATCCCACCTGCTGGGAAGAGACTGGCAAGCTCCCTGTGTGTAAAAAACTAAAGCTCGCTGAAGGGTGTGTGCACTCGCAGGCTCTCCTGAAGGCTCTGTCTCACCGGCCACGTTCAGTGCTCTGGAACCGCAGTGTATGGACTGGATCAGGAGGACCGTTAGACGAGGGCAGGCGACGAAAGGAAGAACGAGGACCAAGCTGGTTGCTGATTAGTTACCGTTTTTTCAATCTTCCATCTTTCTCATGTCCCACATTCCTAGCTCTGTCCTTTCTCTGGATCTACTGCCGCCTGGATCCTCCTTTACTAGTCTCTCCCCCAATTGTCTCTCCCACCTAACCCTCTAGGCTAAACACAGCCAGGTAGCAAAATCATCATAAGAAAGCCCTTCCTGAGGGCTGGGCATTCCAAAGCCCTTCTGACTCTTAAGGTGTTTTTCTTCTTTCCTTAGTCTAAGAACTTATTCACATCTGAATACTAGTAATTTTTGTATGGACATACCAAGAGATACATTGAGGCTTACAAGGCTGCTTTCCTGGCAACATCTTGCCAGACTCAACTACAGCACTCAGGCCAGATTAATTATTCCTAACCCTAGCAGGGTACGAATCTAGCTATCACTGTTTGGATCATGACAACATTTGTCCATGACCAAGCTCTTAACTTATAGTTAAGCATTAGGCACTTTGGACAGGCCCATCTCGATGCCAGGGTAGCACACAACTCACCGCTTGCCCTGGGTCCATCCCGTCCCTCGTCGGGACCCTGCTTTTGGGGGTGCTAGGAAGTAAGGGCAGCTGAGATGCCCAGGAGGAAAATATCATGTAGAGTCAAATGAGTTCCAGGTTACAAAAGCATAGCATTTGCTGAGTCTTCCTGTGTCCATACAAAAAGGACATTGCTCTGAATAAACCATGCAGAGGACTCAAACTAAATAAACTATGCAAAGGACTCAAAGGACTCAAACTCAAACTACTCAAAGGACTCAACTTAAATAAACTATGCAAAGGACTCAAAAGAGAAAAACAATATTGACAAGTCAACAGAACACTAAGAAAGAAGCTACAAATAAACACAGAGGAATGGGAGCACTGTGATGGGAGTAACCCAGTAAACCTAAACTACCTGAGTCTATGTTATCCTACACCCATGGCATATTTGATATGCCAAATACAGTAACAATAACAGGTCTCATTCCCTGACCCTGAAAAGAGCATTTAATCGTTGGGAAAAACTAGTAAGGAGAGGCTGCTAATATCGCAGGGCTGGGAAGAAGAGAGATATTACTGGTGCCCACTAGAGTAAATCGATGAACAATGGGATGACAGTGATACAGTGACAGTGTTCTTTGAGTTTTCATAATTGCGTCCATTTTCACAGGGACAATTCAGGTCTCTTGGAATCTCAGTGCCTTTAATCCTCATATATGGGAATTTCTTTTTCATGATCTTTTTAGCTATTGTTTCTTCCTGTTCTTCAGAAACTCCAGTGATTCTTATATTGTTGAACTCATAGCTCTCTGGCATGCTATTCATTTATTTTCAAATGATTTTCTGCCTCTGCTGTTTCCTAGTTATTTCCTTCTCATCTTGGATCTTTTGCTCAGATTTGGCATTCTGCTTTCCAGAGCTTCAATCGACTTTTTTCATATCACTTACTATGTTCTTCATTTTGATTATGGCAGGTTTTCCATTTTATTCTTATGCTTTTCTTTTGTTTCATTTTGTTATTTTGGCTGCACCTTGTGGTTCTCCTGGCTCTGTGCTCAGAGATTACTCCTGGTGGGCTCAGGGGACTGTATGGGTGAAGGATCCAATCTGAGTTGGCAGTGTAAGGCAACACCCTACCCACTGTGCTATTGCTTGAGCCCCTTGACTGGTACCTTCTTGCGCTTTACTGATTGCCTGTTCTATAATTCCTTTGAACTCATTGAGCATCCTCATAATGGTGTCACTTAAAACCTTTTCTGAGGATTTACTGGTGTTGTTTATGTCTTCAGTGATATTATTTTCACTTATTGAGCTTGGTGGGCTTCTCTGTGTTTTCCCCATTGGTTTCCAAGTGTTCTTTTTGTGCTGGGGATGTCTTTTTAGTTAGACGCCGATCCAAATCCCCCAGAAGATGCCAAGGGATTAGGCTGGTGTTGCTTCTTTTCTCTGCTGATATTCACCAAATGACAGGATGGAAAACTGTGAGCAGCACATAACTTGGTGAGTAGATCCATTGTGTGGCCATGCGCTTCAGGAACTGTGGTGTGGGCCATTTAAATAGTGCGGGTGTTGTTGAGATTAGCTGGAGCTAAGGTCTCTGCTTCGTATTCTGAATTAGGTCCAGTCATATCAGCTGGAAGAAAACCTCACCTGGAATGGCAGATCAGCAGTCACCAGTTCAGGCACTGTGGTATAGAACCATTTTATATGGTGCAGTCTTCCTTTTAAAATTAATTTTGAGGGCCACATCCACAGTATTTAGGGGCTACTTATGGCTCTGTTCTCAGGGGTGACATCTGGGGATGTTCATGGACCACATATGGTGCCAGGAATTCAAACTTGGGTCATTGGGTATGAGTTAAGCACCTTAACACCTGTTTTTTCCCCCCTCAAATCCTTATTTTAAAGAATTTTTTAGCAATATTATGTCTTAGATAACATGTTTCAATAGTGCTAAACTTTATAGTTTTATGTACAAAGCAAAATGCCCAAGATAGTCCACCAATTTCCTATATGATATTGCCAGTTCACTTCATTTCTCTCCTCAGACCCACCTTGTAGGATAACATAGCCTCAGGTAGTTTAGGTTTATTGGGTTACTCCCATTACAGTGCTCCCATTCCTCTTTGTTTATTTGCAACTTCTTTCTTAGTGTGCTGTTGACTTGTCAATATTGTTTTTCTCTTCTCCTTGAGTCCTTTGCATGGTTTATTCAGAGCAATGTCCTTTTTGTATGGACACAGGAAGACTTAGCAAATGCTATGCTTTTGTAACCTGGAACTCATTTGACTCTACATGATATTTTCCTCCTGGGCATCTGTTCTCTCTACCTAAGCCCCAGCTGCCCTTACTTCCTAGCACCCCCAAAAGCAGGGTCCCAACAAGGGATGAGACAGACCCAGGGCAAGCAGTGAGTTGAGTGCTACCCTGGCATCAAGATGGGCCTGTCCAAAGTGCCTAATGCTTAACTATAAGTTAAGAGCTTGATCATGGGCAAATGATGTCATGATCCAAACAGTGATAACTAGATTTGGACCCTGCTAGGGTTAGGAGTGATTAATCTGGCCTGAGTGCTGTAGTCTGAGCCTGTGGCGAGATGTTGCCAGGAGAGCTGCCTTGCAAGCCTCAATGTATCTCTTGCTATATCCATACAAAAATAACTAGTATTAAGATGTTAATAAGTGTTTGGATTAAGGAAAAGAAAAACACCTTAAGAGTCAGGAAGGGCTTTGGAATGCCCTCAGGAAGGGCTTTCTTATGTTGATTTTGCTACCTGGCTGGGGGTAGCCTAGAGGGAAGGTGGGAGAGACAAGTAGGTGGAGAGACTAGTAAGAGAGTGGCAGCAGTTGATCCAGAGAGGCCAGAGCTGGGAGTGCGGGAGATGAGAAAGATGGAAGATTGAAAAAACAGTAACTAATCAGCAACCAGCATGGTCCTCGTTCTTCCTCCGCCTTTCCTTGGCCAACGGCCGTCCCGATCCAGCCCTTACACAGCGGTTCCAGAGCACCGAACGCGGGTGGTGAGACAGAGCCACCAGGAGAGCCCGTGAGTGCACACGCCCTTAAGCGAGCTTTAGTTTTTTACAACACCCCATACACCTACTTTCCTCACTATTCAGCAATTTCAGTTTTGTAATCAAAGCTCAAAGACTTTCATTGTTCTATTCCCTTGTTTTGTTTCTCTGCGAAACAGAGAGAATGGGGATGTCTTGTATTTTTCCTTCTCTCTGACTTATTTCACCAAACATGCCCTTCAGTTTCATCCACGTTTTGTCTTTTCTAATAGCTTCATTGCATTCAGTTGTGTATATAAACACCATAACTTCTTTATCCTCTAGTTTGCCATTGGTCATTTGGATTGTTTCCATTGTACTAATCAATGCAATTAACACAGGTTTGAATTTATCTTCTCAAATTAGTGTTTTTGTGTTTGGGTACTAAATATCAAGAAGTGGAATTTCTTTATGGTTTTACCTTTCTAAGGGCTTTCCATGCTGTTTGCCATAGAGTTTGGACCAGAGGTCATTCTCACTCACAGTGAATCAGGGTTCTTCCTCACCACATGCCTGGTTGTTTTGTCATTTTGATCTATATCTTTCTCACTGATGTGAAATACCTCATTGTCACTTTGATTTTCTTTTTCTGATAATGTCTTCAGTGTACCGAGTGATGTGCACTTTTCCATACACCTGCTGGTCCTCCACATGTCTTCTTGGGGAAGTGTCTCTTCATCTTTCTGCCCAGCGTTTGATAGGGTTACTAGAATTCTGTGCTGTTGAGCTTTGTGAGTGTCTTGTCTACTTGTCTCGAATACTCGCCTTTACCTGATGAATGGTATGGGAATATTTCCTCCTGCCAGAGTGTGTCTTTTATTTCAGCCTGAGTTTCTTTCACCGCATAAATACTTTAATTTGAGGTGAGTAGAGAGCTAGTCAGTGAGTGAGGTGTTTGCGTTGCACACAGCAAACCTGGATTTATCATTGGCATCCCATATCATCCCTCAAGCAATGCCAGGAGTAATTTCTGTGTGCAGTGGCAGGAATAACCTCTAACCATCATTGGATGTGGCCCCCCAAAAAATCTTTGAATCTGACATAGTGCCAGTTGTTTATTTTTGTTTCTGTTATCTTTGCCAATGGAGTTAAATCATTAAAGACACCTTTGAGATGTATTTCTGGAGGACTCTGCTTAATTTTTTCCTCAATTTGTTTTATATAATCTGGACTAATTTTCAAGTCTTTAATCTCAGAATTAGCTTTGATGGATGGTGTGAGATAGGAACTCAGTTTCAGTTTTTTTGTGTGTGCTATTAAGTTTGCCAACACTGTTTGTTGAAGAGATTTTCTTTGTAGCCTCAGGTATCTTAGGTATATTTGGGTTGCTTCCATCACAGTATTCCCATTTCTCTGTGTTTATTTGTAACTTCTTTCTTTGTGTTCTGTGACTTGTAAATATTCTTTTTCTCTTCTCCTTGAGCCCTTTGCATTGTTTATTCAGAGCCATGTCCTTTTGTATGGGCACAGGAAGATAGTAGTAAATGCTATGCTTTTGTAACCTGGGAGTCATTTGACTCTACATGTTATTTTACTCCTGGGCACCTGTTCTCTGAACCTAAGCCTCAGCTGCACCAGCACCAGCAAATGCAGAGTCCCAAGGAGGGACAGGATGGACCCAGGGCAAGCGGTGAGTTATGTGCTACCCTAGCATTGAGATGGGCCTGGCCAAAGTGCCTAATGCTTAACTATAAGTTAAGAGCTTGGTCATTCAGGAGGTCTACCCCACAGCTTAGAAACTGGCCTCACAGGTTGGGCGAAAAGGCAGCTGAGATAGAGAAGGGTACACCAAGTAGAGGATGTTGGGAGGACTCATTTGGGTTGAAGGATGCATGCCAAAAGTAGACTATAGACCAAACATGATGGCCACTCAATACCTCTATTGCAAATAACAACACCCAAAAGGAGAGAGAACAAAAGGGAATGCCCTGCTGCAGTTGCAGGGTGGAGTGGTGGGGGACGGGATGAGGGTGGTGGGAGGGATATTGGCAACATTGGTGGAGGAGAATGGGCACTGGTGCAGGGATAGGTGAACAATCACTGTCTGACTGAAATGTAAACACGAAAGTTCATAAGTTTGTAATTGTACCTCATGGTGATTGACTAATAAAAAATTTGTAAAAAGAGCTTGGTCATGGACAAATGCTGCCATGATCCAAAAACTAATAACTAGATTCTGATCCAGCTAAATTTAGGAATGATTAATCTGGCCTGAGCGCTGTATTCTGAGTCTGTGGCAAGATGTTCCCAGGAGAGCTACCCTGCAAGCCTCAATGTATCTCTTACATAGTTATTTAATACTAAAAATAACTAGTATTAAGATACTGATGGAGTTTTTGGACTGAGGAAAGGAGAAAAACACCTTAAGAGGCATTTTGCCTGTGGGCTGTCAGGAAGGGCTTTGTAATACCTCTAGGTGTGTTTCCTTTGAACCTGGTGGGCCCTGAGGAAGGGCTTTCTTACGTTGATTTTGCTGGATATAACTTGGGTCCAGAGAGACAAGTAGTGGAGGAGAGACTAGTGAAGAAGATGCAGAATCCAGAGAGCTGGGATCCAGGAATGAGGGGCTAGGAAGGAACAGAAGCTGTCAGAGTCAGAATCCAAAGGTTTGAGTCTGAGTCAGAATCCAGAGAGGACAGAGCGAGCTCAGGCTACAAAATGGAGCACAGAGATGAGCAGGAGAGACAGGAGGAGACGGGAATGAGGAGCAGTGTGAGACTAGAATGGGGAACTCAGAGAGAATGGGCCAGGTGCATGGAGAGAATGAAATAAATGGCAACTGATCAATCAACCGGCTTGGCCTTCGTTTCCTCTTCCATCTGCCCCATGTCGTGGGCTGCTTCGGCTGGGTGAGCGGCCTGGGTCTGATCCAGAACCAGGCTGGGCAAGAGGAAGAGCTGTCCGGGGCCTCCCCCGGCTGCCCCTGGCAGATTTTATTTACATCTCCCTAGCTGATTTTTCTAAGTTCCAAGCAGGAGGGTGCCTTCTTTATTAAACTTGATGGGAGAGGGTGGAGCACATGCTTTGCATGTAAAAGATGGGGGTTCATGACCAGGAACACTTCTAGGATTGCGTGCCGAGTACTGAGTGTGGTCCAATCAAAGAAAAAACTAGGAAGATTCTAAAATTATTTAGAATTTTAACCTAGATTAGTCAAATCAGCTCAAAGAGGAAACACAGAGAGGGACATTTTCACTCACCACTTTGAACTCGCCTAGAATACTGTGACCTCCACCAGCTCCTGCTTTTGTAGGCATGCAGGTCACAGGAAGCTAGAACAAAGGGATTGCTGCTGCATGTTGAGAAAGGCTCAGATGATGTGATGCAGGAGAAAAGTCTTTCCCACTGTGGATGCAGAGGCCGGAGAACTGCCTGCAGACCAGTAACATTCCCTTTCACCTTAACTTAGTGCAAGCTAGAGGGAAGCCAGGAGGCTAACATTCAGACATGAAGTGTTTGGAAGGAGTCAGAGGGAAAGCAGTGGCAGGCCTGGTGTGGCAACAGACACCTACATCTAACACCAATGGCATTAGCAAGCTTGGGAAATCTAGGTCAGAGGAACGCATCAAACTAAGAGTGTTGACAGTTTAAGTATACCCAAGGAAAGTGAGATAAAATCATGAGGAAGGAAGAAGGTTTTGCCACACAGGCATGTGGGTGCCACATCCCACGTGGCTATCAGCACATAGATAGATAGACAGACACATGAGCAGGGTCTGCTCATGTTTCAGATGCATTATGCAATCCTTGAATCAGTTGCTACTTTTACTATTAATCTTGGAACCATATTTTAGTTCAAAGTTGCCCAATGATCACATTATTAGTGAGTCTTTCATCTACATTTGTCCTATTACTCTGTGTTTAGTACATATATAGGATGATCCATTATTATTTCTATGCAGTGGCTGTGCAAAGAGCATCATGGCATGCAAAGCTCTGTGCTTTGGGCTGATTTGTATTATCTTTGCTTACTATATTTATGCACCAATGCCAGAGAACATTGAAGAACCTTGGAAAGTGGGACTCATAGATGCTGCTATAAAGACAACTTCATTTGTGGTAAAAAATTACAAATATTTGGCTGTTATAAGCTTATAGTTTGTAAGTTACAAGTACTATAAACTATTTTCAATTCGTATTTTGAAAGAGACTTTGGTTTTCCTTTTAGAAAACAACAGTTAAATTATGTTTGTCCTTTAAATTTAGTACATTAACAAATACATTTAATGATGTACAAAGCTGAGGGAGATAAATATACATGCTTGCAAATGCCTATCTTCAAAGATAAGTCTATATTTGGAGAATTGTTTTACTTAAAGGAAAATTGTATGACTGTTAAATAACTTGATGATCCTAAAATGTCTTCTGTGCTGATTTTTGTTTTGGCTTTTTGTTCATTTGTTTTGGAGCCACAACCAGAGGTTCTCGGGGCTTACTCCTGACTTTGCCAGGGGTCACGCCTGGCAGTGCTCAGGGGATGATATGTAATGCCAGGAATCAAACCAGTGTTGGGTGCATGCAAGGCAAGCACCTTGACTGCTGTACTATCTCTATGGTATCCTATATCCCATATTTCTGAAAAGAATAGAGCCTCACATGTTCCCTAAAAACTTAAAATGCATGTTAACTGTGTTCTTAATATTTCCATATATATGAGTGTCTTTATGTTATTGTTGTGGTTTGGGGGCCACACTCAGAGGAGCCCTGTGTTCTATCTGTAGGCATCGCTCCTGGTGGTGCTCAGGGAACCAGATACGGTGCCAGGGGTCAAACTGGGGTTGTGGTATGTAGGTAGGGCAGTGCATTTAAACTATCTCTCTGGCTCCTATTAAGAGGCTTCTTTCTAAAAATTTACTTTTTACTATATAAACATCTTCTTTTTCAGGAGTTTTCAAATTTTTCATCTCAGAAATTCTTTCCTTAGTGGGGTACATCTGGTAGTCCCCAGAGGCTAGTCTTGGCTCAGTGTTCAGGTATGACATTTGCGGTGCTCAGGGAATCATATGCGGTGCCAGGGATTTGAATTAGGGTCGTGGTTGCATGCAAAACAAGCGCCTTATCTCCTCTACTATCTTTCCAGATTTTCAGAAATTCTTTCTTTCTTTCTTTCTTTCTTTCTTTCTTTCTTTCTTTCTTTCTTTCTTTCTTTCTTTCTTTCTTTCTTTCTTTCTTTCTTTCTTTCTTTCTTTCTTTCTTTCTTCCTTCCTTCCTTCCTTCCTTCCTTCCTTCCTTCCTTCCTTCCTTCCTTCCTTCTTCTTTCTTTCTTTCTTTCTTTCTTTCTTTCTTTCTTTCTTTCTTTCTTTCTTTCTTTCTTTCTTTCTTTCTTTCTTTCTTTCTTTCTTTCTTTCTTTCTTTCTTTCTTTCTTTCTCTCTCTTCTTTCGTTTTCTCTGTGCCATCTGGTTGGGTTTCCTCCTAACTCTGCTCTCAGGGGCTATCTGGTGTGCTGGCGACCAAACCCAGGCCACATGCAATTGTGAAATTACTCCAGCCCCTCAGATATTCTTTATATTCTATTGAGTATCTCAATGAAATGTTTATTTTATTTATTTATTTTTGGTTTTGGAGGCATACCTGGCAGTGCTCAGGGATCATTCTTGGTGACTTGGGGGACAACCTCTGCTTCCAGGAATTGAACCCAGGTTGGCCATGTACAAGACAAGTACCCTACCTACTGCTATTGCTCTAGCTGGTGGGAATGCCGACTGGTTCAGCCCTTTTGGAAAACAGTGTGGACGTCTCCAACAATTAGAAATTGAGCTCTCATTTGACCCTGCCATACCACATCTGGGAATATATCCTGGAGGTGCAAAAAAAGTACAGTAGAAATGACGACTGCACTTGTATGTTTATTGCAGCACTATTTACAATAGCCAGAATCTGGAAAAAACACACCCGAGTGCCAGATAACAGGTGACTGGTTATAGAAACTTTGGTACATGTACCAGGAGCTTGGCTCCAAGGCTTAGAAGGTGGCCTCACACACTGGAGGAAGGGGCACCTCAGATAGAGAAGGGACCATCAAGTAAAGGGTGCTAGGAGGGCCCATTCAGGATGGGGTATGCAGGCTGAAAGTAGACTACAGACCAAACATGATGGCCACTTAATACCTCTACTGCAAACTACAACACCCAAAAGGAGAGAAAGAGCATAAGGGAATGCCCTGCCACAGAGGTGGGGAGGGATAGGGGGTGGACAGGGTGGGGGTGCCGGGAGGGATGCTGGGACCATTGGGGGTGGAAAATGGGCACTGGCGGAGGGATGGCACTCGACCATTGTATGACTGAAACGCAAGCACAAAAGTTTATAAGTCTGTAAATGTACCTCACGGTGATTCACTAAAAAAAATTCATCGTCATCATCATCATCATCCCGTTGATCATTGATTTTTCTCAAGCGGTCTCAATAATGTCTCCATTCGTCCTAACCCTGAGATTTTAGATGCTTTGCCACAGCATCCTAGGTTCTCTCAGAAAATTTTACCAACCATCAAGGGCATGAAGCCATATCTGGATTGTGTTTCAGGCAGTTCCTAGGAACAGTTCTTAGTTGGCTCAGTGAAGATGGGATTCAAGACAGAAAGTGCTCGCACGTGGGCAGAAGGGTGGGAAGAGCTCATTTCAGGAGAGTGAGGCCTGGGAGAGCAGTGGTCCAGAGGGTTCCAGCCCAGCTTGAGGTTGTGAGCTCAGGCCCTGGCACCGTGTCATTCCCCCCACACGACCATAGCAGGGTGCGGGCATGGAGCTGCACCCCCCACAACCAGCGAAACCCTGAACCACTTTCAACTTTAACACCAAACACTGACACTGTAGTTTAGGTGCCAGCACTTCTACCAAGGTCCGTGAGAGGCTGGTCAGTGATTAAAGGCTCCCCAGTCCCTCAGAACAGACTCCACCTGCTCAGGAGCCACTTTTGACCTCATACCCCCAGAGTGATCCCTGGGTCATCTGGAGTGGCACCATGCAGCGCCAGGGATTCGCAGTAGGTCGGCCAGAGTAGCTTCCCACAAAGCTGACCTCTCCCTCTCCGACTTTCCTCGAGCTGACCCTTTGTTTGTTGGTAGCTTCCTGTTTCCCTGGAAGCTTCTTTTTAAGAAAATTTTTTTTGAATTTTATTGAATCACTGTGAGATAGTTACAAGTTTTCATGGATGGGTTACAATCACACAATGATCAAACACCCATCCCTCCACCAGTGCACATTTTCCACCACCAATATTCCGGGTATAACCCCCCCCTTTCGCACCCTCCCCCTGCCTCCATGACAAACTATATTCCCCATACTCTCTCTCTACTTTTGGGCATTATGGCTTGCAACAGACACTGAGAGGTCATCATGTTTCGTCCATTATCTATTTTCGGCATGCATCTTCCATCCCACCTGGTTCCTCCAGCCATCATTTTCTTAGTGATCCCTTCTCTATTCCATCTGCCTTCTCCCCTCTGCTCATGAAGCAGGCTTCCAGCTCATGGGGCAATCCTCCTGGCCCTTGTTTCTACTGTCCTTGGGTGTCAGCCTCATGTGATATTATTCTATACTCCACAAATGAGTGCAGTCCTTCTATGTCTGTCCCTCTCTTTCTGACTCATTTCACTTAGCATGATATTCTCCATGTCTATCCACTTATAAGCAAATTTCATGACTTCATCTCTCCTAACAGCTGCATAGTATTCTATTGTGTAGATGTACCAAAATTTCCTTAACCAGTCATCTGTTTTAGGGCACTCGGGTTGTTTCCAGATTTTAAACCATCTATCTTATGAGGAGTTAGTATCCAAAATATACAAGGATCTCATGTAACTTGATAACAAATGAATAAAGTAGATTTCTTTAATGGCCAAAGGGTTTGATAAAATTTTTTCCCCAAAAGATATGTAATTGGTTCACAGGTAATTGAAAGGTTCCCAAAAGTTGTCAGGAAATGTAAATTCAAACTATAAGGATTTGTGATTCCTCTCATATCTGTTAAGACAACTGTTAACAAAGAGACTGAAAATGACAAGTGTTGACTCAGATGTGGAGAAAGGAAATCATTGTGTTTTACTGATAGGAATGCAAGTTGGTACCCAAATATGGAAAAGAGGATAGAGGTTCTCAGAAAAATAAAATGAATAGGTACCCAGCAGTCACTCCTCAGAGTATATACCCAAAGAAAATGAAGGCACTATCTCAAAGAAATTTTAAAATGGGACAGAGAACTCAGAAACGTGACTGGGGAAATATGATATATTATTTATTGCAACACTATTCACCATAACATACATCTGGATACTACCTGTTACAGATGAATCCATAAAGAAGAGGTGTATATGTAATAGCACAGAGGATATGGCAAATGCTACCTTGCATGTGGCTGACCTGGATTCAATCCCTAGAACCCACGTGGTTTCTTGAGTCTGTCAGGAATGATTCTTGAGTGCAGAGCCAGGAGTAACCCCTGTACACCACCAGGTTTGGCCCAAAAAACTAAAAGAAAAGAAAAAAATGGAAAGTACTTATTACCTATATTCATGTATCCATGGTATGTAATAAAACATCATTCATATAAAAATAAAATGAAATTTTGCAATTTCTGACATGATGAACATGGTGGTAAGTGAAATTATTATCATTATATATTTAAAATATTTTGATAAAATAATTATAATTATAACATAAAATAATTATAATTATTACTTAATTATACTAAGTGAAATATCCAGACATAGAAAGTATAAAAATTCATGATCTCCGTTATTTGTAGATCTATGTCTGTTATGAAAGTAGGAAGTGAAAGGCAATGCTAGTGTTAGGGATTAAAAACAACAAGATGCTGGACACAGGGGACAAGGCTGAACTTACCAGATTGCACTTCTGCAGAAGAACAAATCTAAAACAGCCAAACTGCGGGGAGAGTTCTTCACTTGCAGTTATTGTCACACAAAAAGGGAGACTTTAAGGAGGATATGTCAGTTGATAGAAATCCTTGACTATGTATACCAAATTACCATGTAACATGCCTTAGATATACATGATTATATTAAAGATAAATTTTATCCCCTAGGAATTGGTGTCATTCCTGCAGTCATTCTCTAATTGATTTCCAGCTTCTAGTCACAGAAGAGAAAGTACTTTTTTATTATTATTATTTTTTTCTTATATTGAATCACCATGTGGAAAGTTACAAAGCTTTCAGGTTTAAGTCTTTCAGTTATACAATGCTCGAACACCCATTAAATTCATTTCAGTTATACAATGCTCGAACACCCATCCCTTCACCAGTGCACATATTCCACCACCAAGAATCACAGTATAACACCCACCTCCCCCCTACCTCCCCAGTCCCCCACCCTGCCTGTGTAACTGGTAAATTTCACTTTAGAGAAAGTAGTTTCTATAATTTCAGGCTGCTTTGTGATTTAGCTTAGTGAGAAGAATGGGAGTTCTGCTGTTGTGTGCAAATGTTGTACACATATCAACGAGATGAAACATTTCTTTACATTTAATTTTTTATATACCCTTAAAGATTTTTATTTTTAAATTTTCAACTGCCAAGTAACAAGTATTGATGTCACAATTATATGAATTATCATTTTCCTTTTCAGTTTCATCTCTATTCATGTCATTAATTTTGTAATTAATAAGTTTGCATTCATTTTACATTACTATCTTGGTGGATAGATTGTTATAATTATGTAATATATTTTTATTCATGAATTTTTTTCCTGGTCAGGCATGTACTTTGTCTGATATTATACAAGCCTCTAGAGTTTTCTTTTTAATTATTATTTGCATCCCACCTCACCTGAGAATGGCCTATGTCAAAAACCAACAGAAATACAAGTGTGGGTGGGATGTAGAGAAAAAAGACCCCTCTTATTCTTTTGTAGGAAATGTACAGCTGTTATGGAAAAATAGCACAGAGGATTCTTAGAATACTGCCCTATGATCTAGCAACTATGGTCCTGCATCTTTACTCAAAAACATCAAAACTCTATTCTGAAAAACTACATGCTTACTTATGTTCATTGCAGGATTATTTATAATAGTAAAGATAGGAAAAAATCTCTAGAATAAATAACAAATAAGTGGATAAAGAAGACATCATATATGACAAAGCAGAATATTACTCAATTATAAACGATGAAATCTTGACTTTTGCAGCAACAGTGAAGGAACTGGAGGGGGTGTTAATAAGGGAAGTAAGTTAGAAGGATAAGGACAAGCACCAGATCATTTTTCTTGCTGTTTCTTTATGCTTGTCATTTCCTATCTGTCTCAATCCCATCTCTCTTCCTCCAGTTCTGTCAATATGTAGCACACAGCGATATTCCATCTTTCCTTGTAGATGAAAAGTATTCCTTTGTGTGTGTGCTGAGAATCTGGGGTATGCCCAGATCATGGCTATTGAAAACAATGTTGTAATGGACATAGGTTGCATATGTATTTTGAAAAAGACACCCAACTAATTGGGAGGAGTATTTGTTCATCACACATTAGACAAAAGTTTAATATCCAGGGTAGATAAAGAGCCTGGTGTTACAGCCCTGACGAGTGGCCAGTCTTGTGGTTGCCCCACATCTGCTCAGCCCAGTGGTGCATGTGTCAGTGGTGCCACACCCAGTGACACCTGGGATCCATGCAGGACCAGCGATTGAGTCCATTCTTGCCCATGCTACATATGTGCCCAACTACTTGGGTTGTCTCCATGACCCTATTCTTCCTTTCTGAAAATAGATTTATACACGTTTGATATTGGTCAAAAAATTTTACTATTTGATTTTGCTATGGCAGTGTATGTTAACGGAAAATATGGGTCTGATAAGACAAGATCAAGTATTTTCCACATTTGTGAAAGTGGACTACACATCACCAGTGTCAGATTCAAACATCACAGTGACAGACACCACCTTCAGTGGCAATCCAGTGCGCTTGTACCTGCCCAAGAGGAAATCGGATAGTAGGCGACCAGCTGTCATCTACATTCATGGCGGTGCCTTTGTCCTGGGAAGTTTCAGTAAGTATTTTTGTATAAGCAAGAGTATGTGTGTATCGTGTCACACATATTTAGAGTCAAATACTTGTGTATATACACATGTATATGAACAGGGAAAAACATTTGTTGACATGAATTTTTTGCTAGTGTGTGTTTATATCTCAGCAGAGAAATAGAGTGTGAGTCATGAATCATACATATTTCTTGATGTACTACTTGTCAAATAAAATCACAAAAATATCAGATGAGATTGGTGGTGGGTGTAATGTGGCAACATGTCTTGAAGCAGTGTGAATGTACCCCAAACTAGTGTCTTCACAATAAAAATGGGGGTAAAAAAACCTTTATTATCAAATGAAATAATGGTTACAGGGTAACTGAGAAATTCACACAGTAAAGTTAAATTAATTCAAGTAGCTAAGTTTGAATAGGATCGGGATGACTGCTCAGAGAAAGCGAGAAAAATTACAGACCTTGTATGATCAAGGCTCTAACTTGAATCTCCAGAGCTAGAAGGTCCCCTAACACCCCCAGTGAAGCATTGGTGACACTACACTCACCCCCATCCCTCCGGCCTGAGCAGAGTAGCACTCATGGCTTGGTCCCAGCACCAGAGGTTCAGGCCACCAGACTCCTGTGCAGCCGGCCTGGGGTTGTGTAAAGGCCTCAAACAATTAAACCATCCAGCAACAGCTCTTAAGAGAAGGTCCTCATCCTGAAGTCTGTGCACCTGCAGCCAGTTCCCCTGCTTTGGCAAGCACACAGAAACTTTCTCTAGTCCTCCCCTGCATACCTCAGACTTCCCCAATGGTCTTGGGAGGGCATAATTGGTGCAGCAGGGAGGGAGCATGCCTTGCACGCCCAGGACCTGAGTTCAACCCCTGACACCACATGCCCCCACTCTCTGCACTGCAGACGGTAGGCACACAGCGCTCTGCTACTGCCACATTGATGATGGTCCCCAAGCATTGATTGATTCTCAGTCATTAAGCCTTTACTTCTTTCTACTCACGTTGTGGGAAAATACTGGTTCATTTTTGGATCACACATGGTAGTGTTCATTGCTCAGAGGAGGCCACACCTGGCACTGCGAAGGGACAAAGAGGTACCGGGGGACCAGACCTGGGTCTTCCCCATTTGGAACATGTGCCCTACCCATCTGAACAATCTCCCAACCCAAAAAGACATTTTCATCTTTTGGCAAAGTCTACCTTGCTTGGGATTCTATTTCCTCCTCTGTCATTATTTGGCTTAATGGATATTCTCTTTCATTCTTCTTTCTACAATCTTGTCCTCTCAGATGACCCCTATACTTGTTACTTCCTCTTCTACCTTGACATCCCTGAGCCCCCAAACCCTCTCTCTACTGCTTCCTCTTTCGCTCTCTCTGTTCAGATGACTTCCAACAGGCTTTAGACTCTGTTTTCCCACTTTGAATAATTCTATTAACTAGAATTTGAAAATGACCATCCCTTCTGATCATTCTCTATTTCCTAGAAATCTAGGACTTTCTTTGGACTGACTTGTTTCTCCTCAGAAATTCCTTTTCTTATATTTGTGCATTTATCCTTAAAGCAAAACAAATAAAAGCAATAAAGGTGCTGTCCCGGGGTCCACCCTTCCTTTCTTTCCATCCCTGAAGAAACTATTTGATGTTCAGACTCCTATGTTGCTGCTTCTCTACTTGTCTACCACTTGTCAAGGTCACCCCCTACTTTTGAAGGTCACCCCCACCTCTGATTCCCAACTTGTGACATGCAACCAGGATTGTGTGTATTATTGAATTTTTTTTAACATTCACCACTTGTTGACAAAGAAATTCTTGATGTTATACCAAATATTGATGCTTGTGTGCTAATTCTCTCCTTGCTTCTACTTCTTCTTCATGGTCCAAATTCAGTATATTACACTATATCTGTTCCATGAGTATGAGTATTCCATGCATTCTAAGACTATTTTTTTTGTTGGTGGTGTGAGGGAATGATCAGAGAACTCACTCTGGTTGTGCTCAGGGAACCGTGTGTGGTGCCAGCAATCAATGAGGGTCTGCCAGGTGCAAAGCAAATGCAATAAGTGTAAACCAATGTGGAACAATAAACAATAAAAACAAATAATAATGATAAATATAAGCATATGAATCTCTCAACCCCAACTACCATATTATCTCTCCAGCCCTCAAACTCTGATGTTTTAATCCCTTTGGTAGTGACTTTCCCCATCTGATAGTATCATCAGATCTTCTGTCTTTGAACCCCCACACACTTAAAGGGCAGTGGGAATATGGGGAGTCCACCATTTAGTAATGCCCTATGTTTCAAAAGTGTAGGTTGTTCCCTACTACTTTCAATATTTGTGTGTCTGTGTTTTAAATTTCAGAGCTGAGCGGTTACGACTTCCTGAACAGATGGACGGCGAACACACTTGATGCTGTTGTTGTGGCAGTGGAGTAAGAACCTGGTTTTCCCTTGTAGCTATGATGCTTTTCCTATGGCAGAGGGTTGGTTCCCACAGCAAGCCATCCAGGTCTCATAACATACCTTATATTTCAAAGCAGTAGTTTAGAAAGTAATTAATTCTAAACTTGATTAGAAAAATATTCAAACACAGGCAAAATTGTTCACTGGACTTCTGGAGAGTAGCTTGTAAAATCATACAAGTTCAGTAATGTATGTTTTGCTGTTTACTTCCCTTCTTTTTTCTCCTTTTGTTCTGAAGCTACAGACTATCACCCGAATACCAGTTCCCTGTTCCCCTTGAAGATGTCATTTCAGCAGTCAAGTTTTTTCTACAGGATGAAATTCTTGAAGCCTATGGGGTGGATCCCACCAGGATCTGTATTTCGGGGGACAGTAGTGGGGGCATGTTTTCAGCGATAATAACTCATTTGGTATGCTTTCCGTACTGGATATGTTCACAGGATTCACTGCAGATCTAGAACGAAAGTGTTGTGTTTTGGTTACAACATTTTATGGTCTCACATTTTAATCATTTCCTTTTGCATAATGTTATCTTTTGTTGGCAGATATGGCTTTAGTGATATTGTAAGGACACTATTTTCCTAAAGCACTCTTTTACATAACTTGGTTTGAAGAAACTAGAACAATTTCCAAAACCTTGTCAAGGTCATTTAATAATAAATTAAATATTATTTAGTGTGATTGAGCATTTGAGTTTTTCTGAGTCAACTGAGAATTCTGTTTCTTTAAGTTTAGGTCTTTTAAATTTTTTTTTAATTTAATTAAAGAACTGTGATTTACTATTAATAGCTCCATTTTTTACTTATAATATTTTCAAGTATAAAGTCTTCCAAGTAGAGGGGTTATTGTAATCCATGTTTGAACCTAATGACATATTATGAGTTAACACTGAGTCCATGTGCTTTCCTCCGCTAAAAATTTTAGAGAAGTTCTGTTCTCTGATAATTATTAATCAGACCTATTATTTAAGTCACTATAATAAACAAAGAAAAATGGCCTGCATTAAGACCCTTCAGTTTCTATACATTACTTTGCTAATTCTAATTACACTATTTGCTCCAGAAGAGTAACTGGATATCAGTAATACTTCTGTCAACATGGCCCAGTTTTGCTTTCTGAGCCACACTTGTGAATGTTGATGGACTATTCCCATATCAGTGCTCAAGGCTTGGTCCTGGAGATGCCTAGGTGACTAGAATCAAACCCAGGGTCTGACATGCAAAGCATGTGCTCCGGCCCTTGAGCCACTCCCTCTTGCTCCTAATTCCATATGAATTCAGCTATCATGTGAATTTGATATTGTATTACCATAATTATCTTTTCTTCTTGGGTAAAAATTTTAGAAAACTTGTTCTGTTCTCTGGTAATTACTAATAATAGCTTTGGTGGTCTATGTAAATAAACACACAAGCATGTGCATGTGTATGTGTGTCATTGTTTCACTGATGACAATGGGATGATTTTAATGCCATCTAAATAATGTATAAAAATGTGAAAATCATCATGAAGAACACTATCAATTTTATAATAGTTTACATTGTAACTGCTCATATGGTTGAGGCCGTTGATTCCTGTTACTCATTCACCTTTTATTGTTTGTTTTCAGGTACAGAATGATGCTGAATTTAAAAACAAATTTAAGGCACAAGCTTTACTTTACCCAATCTTACAGATTGTTGACCTTTTGTTGCCATCCTACCAAGAACATCAACACGGTCCGATTCTTCCTAGAAAAATGGCTCTTCAAATGGGAAGCCTGTATATCTCTAAGGACAAAGCTCTTGCCCAGGCAATGATATTAAATAACCATATGCCTTTGGGATCAAGACATCTGCTCACATTGGTGAACTGGAGCACTCTCCTTCCTGAGAATTATAAAAAGAATCATGTATATACTGAACCAGTTCTTAGCTCTAACTCTTCATATCCACAGCTTTTGAATTCTTCACTATCACCCTTGTTAGCCAGTGACTCTCAGCTACAGAATGTACCATTGACGTATGTCCTTACCTGTGAACATGACATCCTACGAGATGATGGACTTATGTACATCACACGTCTTCAAAACCTTGGACTTAATGTCTCTCATGATCACATAGAGGATGGAGTTCATGCAGCACTATCATTCACAAGATTTCCATTTTATTTACGTGTGGGCATGAGGATGAAAGAGAAATACATTAGGTGGTTAAAAGAAAACCTATAAGAAGTACATGAAACTACCCTGTCATGTCATTAGTATTATAATTGCAGAGGTTATATCTTGGCACTTCTGGGAAAAAGCAATAAAACAATGTGTGGCAGTAGTAGGAAGAAGGAATGTTAGAGGCAAGAAAACTACAATCAATAATATTTATTTACTTAATGCAAAATCTGCTATAAAATATAACACTACAATTCCTTTACTTATAGAAGGGAAAACACATTGACTGTACATCCTCAAAACCTTAAAATTGTCTGTAACTCAAAAGTTTAGAAATCTCAATACTGACATTAAAGGAGACCATTTTGTTGATTTCTATGTACTGCTTATTAATCCAAGTTCTCCAGCCAGCCGTACAAGGCTGTCAAGATTTTCTATTGCTTTTCATTTCTGCATGAAATTTAAATGAATGATGTGAGCTCCTTGGGATACTGCTCTTTGAATGTGGTTATTTGGTGGTCTTTCCTGAGGCTAAGTTAACTTGGTGCTGAAAGTATCTATGTATCTCTTGTGAATTTGGTCATGAAGCTAACACCAAATGATGTTTTGTTTTGTAGCTTGAATGTTTTTGTAACCTCACTACATAATCTGTTCACGCTCCTTTCAGTGCATATCAACATCTTATTCTTTCTGACACTGAAAGATTGAGTTGCTGCTTAAGCTCAGATAGTATTAACTATGGGGCAGGAATGACAGTACAGTGGACAAGGCATTTGCCTTATATGTGGCTGACCTGGGTTCAATTCCCAGCATCCCTGACATACCCCAGAAGTAATTCCTGAGTGCAGAACTGGGAGTAACCCCTGAGCTTCACTGGGTGTGATCCCCCCACCACAAAAGAAAGTATTGACGATTGTTTTTTCTTTCAGTTGACCTATCATAGATATGATGCTATAAAATGCAACAACAATCTAGTTATATAAGTGTGAGAAAATGACAGAGCAATATTATCTTAGTGCAGAACTCATAGAAAATTTGTATGCCTGAATTAACTACGAATTATTTATCTTGGCTGTATGGCAACATAATAGATTTGTTTTATAAACATTATCTACAGAAAAAGGTTTTAGAGTAATCCATAATTCATGCATATATTGCTTATTCTCAAAACATCATTTACTTATTTATTTAAATTTTTATTAGCGAATCACCCTGGGTACAGTTACAAACTTACGAACTTTCGTATTTGCATTTCAGTCATACAATGTTCTTTTACCCATACCTCCACCAGTGCCCATTCTCCTCCACCAATGTTGCCAATATCCCTCCCACCACCCTCACGCCGTCCCCCACCTCCCCACCCTGCTTCTGTGACAGGGCATTTCATTTTGTTTTCACTCCTTTTGGGTGTTGTAGTTTGCAATTGAGGTATTGAGTGGCCATATTCGGTCTATAGACTGCTTTAGTCTACTTTCGGCACACATCTTTGAACCCGAATGGGCCCTCCCAACATCCTTGGAGTTCCCTTCTCTATCTGAGCTGCTTTTTCCCTCAGCATGTGAGGCCAGTTTCCAAGACGTTGAGCAGAGCTCCTGGCCCTTATCTCTACTACTCTTGGGTGTTAATCTCCCATTCTGTTACTTTATAATCCACAGACGAGTGCATCTTTCAATGTCTGTCTCCCTCTGTCTGACTCTTTTCATTTAACACTTTCCATGTTGATCCACTTATATGCAAATTCATGACTTCATCTCTCCTAACAGCTGCATAGTATTCCATTGTGTAGATGTACCAAAGTTTCTTTAACCAGTCATCTGTTTGGGGCACTCTTTTGTTCCCCAGATTTTGGGTATTGTAAACAGTGGTGCAATGCACATACAAATGCAGATGTCATTTCTACTATACCTTTTTTTGCATCTCTGGGGTATATTCCCAGCAGTGGTATTGCTAGATCAAATGAGAGCTCAATTTCTAATTTTTTGAGAAGCATCCATATTGTTTTCCAAAATGGCTGGACCAGTTGGCATTCCCACCAGCAGTGAAGGAGAGTCCTTTTCTCCCCACAGCCACACCAACATCGGTTACTTTTGTTCTTTTGGATGTGTGCGGGTCTCTGTGGTGTGAAATGATATCTCATTGTTGTTTTGATCTGCATCTCCCTGATGATTAGTGATGTAGAGCATTTTTTCATGTGTCTTTTTTTAAATTTTTTTAAATTTTATTGAATCACCGTGAATAGTTACTAGTTTTCATATTTAGGTTACAATCACACAATAATCAAATGCCCATCCCTCCACCTGTGCACATTCCCCACCACCATATCCTGGGTATACCCCCCTTTCCCACCCTCCCCCTGCCTCCATGGCAGACAATATTCCCCATACTCTCTCTCTACTCTGGGGCATTATAGTTTGTGACACAGACACTGAGAGGTCACCGTCCCAACTGGTTCCTCCAGCCACCATTTTCTTAGCGATCCCTTCTCTATTCCATCTGCCTTCTCCTCTCTGCTCATTTGTTAGGGCAGGACTGCCCTGGGCGGGGCCAAAGACAATGAAAACCGTATATTCTCCACTTAGGCCTCTGCTATCTGCTTGCTCCAAGAGGAATGTGCGGGCTCCTGAGCTACGACCATATAAGGGTATAATTGAAACAGATAGCCTCCCAGGCCCAGGCTCAGCCCTTGGACCCCTGCAGGCGCTTATTCAATTGTCACCCATAAATCTATAGGCTGGACAAGCAGATGGGCCTAATGGGATTGCAGGGAGAGGTATGTCAAATTATGAACTTATTGGCTAGGGGATGTGCGGGCTTTCGCGCTTTCGCCATAACGGCCGACATGGGCTTATATAAGTAACCCCTGCACCCTGGGTCAGGGCCTTGCCTCGCACATGGGACCTGCGTGTCACTGTGTGCGTGTGCACGACACTGGCTAGCCAGCTTAATAAACTACCCTCTTGCTGATTGCATTCCTGCCTGGTCCTTGTCTGCGGTCGGAGATCCAGATTTGTGTCCTAACACATGAAGCAGACTTCCAGCTATGAAGCAATCCCCCTAGCCCTTGTATCTACTGTCCTTGGGTGTCAGCCTCATGTGATGTTATTTTATACTCCACAAATGAGTGCAGTCCTTCTATGTCTGTCCCTCTCTTTCTGACTCATTTCACTTAGCATGATACTCTCCATGTTTATCCAGTTATAAGCAAATTTTGTAACTTCATCTCTCCTAACAGCTGCATAATATTCCATTGTGTAGATGTACCAGAGTGTCTTTAAGCAGTTATCTGTTTTAAACACTAGGGTTGTTTCCATATTTTGGCTATTGTGAACAGTGCTGCAATGAATATATAGGTAAAGATGTCATTTTTACTGTGTTTTTTGCTTCGTCGGGATATATTCCCAGAAGTGGTATTGCAGGGTCATGTGCCTTTTAGCCATTCAGATTTCTTCTTTGAGAAGTTCCGTTCATTTCCCCCCAGCCTGCCATTTTCTGATGGGGTTAGATGTTTTCTTCTTGTAGAGTTCAACCAGTGCTTTGTATATCCTTGATCACTTGTATCACTTGTAGTCCCGTTGATCTTCAATTTGCTCGAGCGGGCGCCAGTAATGTCTCAATTTGTCCCTGTCGAGAGCTAGTGCAGCCCAATGATATCTGCTTTCTCCAGGAACAGGAAGAGCCTCAAATCGTTCATTCAGGGATTTGACGAAGAAATTCGACCATCTAGTTGGTGGGCGGCCACGAGGTCTTCTGATGTCCCATGGAATCCAGTTGGTAACAGCTCTAGTCCAGAGGTCATCTCTGAATCGCATTACATGACTGGCCCATCTGATTTTTGATGCCTTGGCAAATGAGACAGAGTCTCTGATTTTTGACCATCAATGGAGGTTAGAACTCTGGATTCCTTCCCTCACTTGAGTGCGACATGATATTCCCAGCATAGCTCTTTCAATTCCTCTTTGGGATACCCTAACAGCATTCTCATCCTGTTTGCATAGGGCCCAGGTCTCTGAGGCATATGTTAGTGCAGGAAGAACGGTGGAACCGAAAAGATGTGCCCGGAGTCGTAGGTTCTTTGTTCTCTTTACCACCTCTTTGATGCTCTTGAATGCATTCCACGCTGCTCTCTTCCTCCTGCGTAGTTCTGGCACCAAGCCGTTCCTCATGTTGATATCTCAACCCAGGTACACATAGCTGCTGCATTCAGAGATGTTTGTTCCATTGAGAGCAAATGGAGCTTCAGGGACCAGTTCGTTTTTCATGAACATCGTCTTGTTGAGATTCAGCTGCAATCTGACCTTTCCACACTCGTGGTCGAAGTCAGTCAGCATTTGTGCCGCTTGGCTTATGTTTGGCGTTATGAGAACAATGTCACCAGCAAAGTGAAGGTGGTGTAATTGCCTACTGTCTATCTTCACTCCCATTACTTCCCATTCCAGTCGTCGTATGATGTTCTCAAGGGTGGCACTGAAGAGTTTAGGTGAAATGGTATCACCCTGCCGCACCCCTCTCTTTACATCAATGATCACTTAATTTGCTAATCTCAACATTTGTTAACTGTTAACTGTTTCCATGCAAATGTTTGCTTACAGTTCCTAGAGCAGTTTGTTGGTCCGTTTTCTGCCCCGAGGTAGGTCTGGAAAACATCTTTCAAAGCAGCCAAGCAGTTACAAAGGCAAATTCAGAGGTTAAGCAGGAGTTTTTAACCCTTAGCCTGCCTTCCTCTTCAATCCCCACTTCTTGTAGTGAATTATCTCTAATCTTAGAGATTGTGAAGGGGGTCATCTCCCTTTGTCTGGATATGCCACTAGTCGATGTTATTCTGATTCCAAGAGGGGAGACAGCTTTTTTATTCCATCCTCCATAAGAGCAGTTGGTGTGTTCAGGATCACATTGTGAAGACCTCTCCACAGAGGTTCTCGGGTGGCAGCTTTTAATCACCTGATTCAAACCAGATGTCTCAATGCATACGGATGAGGAGTTCACTCTGGCAGTGTGCTCCAAGCCCCCATGGATCTGGGCCTTGATACCTGTAAAGGCTAGTAATAACTGGAAGAGAGAGACCATTCATTCTGGCCTACACTTTCTTTTTCTGTAGTGGGCTATTAATCCCATGATAAAACAAGAATTGAGAGCTGTTATGTAGTAAGAATGAATACTTAGAACCGGTTTAGATCTCCACTCTCAGTTCTTCAATCAATTTACAGGTTGGGGGAAGCAATTGATACTTTAAGCTGAAGTTCCCCTACTTTGGTAAAGCTCTGGCCCCTGCTTTTCTGGCCAGGCTGGTGATATCATGCACAACATTGAGTATCTTTGTAGACTAGACAGCTTATTTTACAGTCAGCAAAACACATTTTACCTGAATTACCCAAAAGGGATACCTGTTCAAGATTAGAATACATTTACTAGATCACTCTGTAGAATTTCAATCTGATTCTTTAAAAAGCAAGTTACAGAAACATGGTTTTCTCTCCACCTTCATTTTAAAATTTGCCTGATGGCTTAACAAATCTGACTTGTTCTTTCTCATAAACACAGCAAGATTGGAGAACTTTCCATTTGGGGTACCCCACTATTTACTGAGAAGTCCTGGGGTTGGCTAAAGACAGGAGGCATACCAATAATGACATTAATCTTATGTGGCACGTCAGAGTTACCCAGGCCTGGCCAAAAGTGTCCCATGATGAACTGGATGGCCTCAAGCCTTCAGGTTGAACTGGAGGTGGCCTTGGGCCTCATTTTCCTTAGAGGCATCCTGG
This sequence comes from Sorex araneus, assembly GCF_027595985.1. Taxonomy (NCBI): domain Eukaryota; kingdom Metazoa; phylum Chordata; class Mammalia; order Eulipotyphla; family Soricidae; genus Sorex; species Sorex araneus. The sequence continues at coordinate 264,458,339 of NC_073303.1, forward strand.
CAGAAAGGAGGCCATCCCCTCCCTACTTCAGGGCTGGGAGAGATCCTGGTTTCCAGAGTCTTTCTTGATGCTGAGAGTAGGCCAGGCTGTGTCAGTCACACAGATTTCTGGATTCCTCATTCTCCATAGCAGTGATGATTTCCATTCTTCCCTTGTTGCTTTAAAAACAGCTAAGTTCCTCATTAAAATTGGCTGAGGCTTATAAGATAAAGCCTTGCATCCTCTGAACTGTTATTTCACTTTAGTTTTAGGCGCTACTTCCGAAGCTCTTCCTAGATAGTACAGATTATGAATTTCAGAAGAGTTACAACTGTTAATAACCATTACTGTTCTTCCAATAAGAAATCTAGATTGAGAATTTCAATTTCTTTGTAGGCGCCACATTCTGATTAGAAATCTTTGTTTAAACCTGATCTAACAAGTTCCAAAGATACTTAGATCTTTTAAATTGCTGGGATACATATCACTCTGACCTCCCTTGATTTTGTTTGCCCAGGTCTAAGAATTACTGACTTCAAACTAGCTCTAACACTCGAGTGTTCCACAGACAGACAGACAGACAGACAATAAACATCACACATACATGTGCACAAATATATACTTGGTTGATCAATCTGACCCTTCAAGAATGGCAAGGAAAAAACTGCTAGACAGAGAAAGGAAGGAACAGTCCACAGGGCAAAGTGAGCCCTGTCGACCGATTGGGAACATTGCTCCCTGTTTCTCTGCCTGACCAGCCAGTTTCCTGCTCATTAAAAACAGGTCAAGAAAGCACTTTTGTTGATATACGCTGGCAAAACAAATTATGACAAAGTTGTTGAAACCTGAGGTTGTCAGATGTTACCATTTTAAGGTCAAGACTACTTTTGAGGCAGGGAGCTAGTCTCTTCTTATCAATCATGGGGATAGACTGCCTTCCTTTATAGGGGGAGAGATTATGAGCCTCAGACCAATGGGCTAGGGTTAGGGACAGGGGAGTTGATGTGTTTTGTCCCATCTCGAAGTACAGGAAGATTCCTGCGATCAACAAACCTAGAAGAAAGTAGGACACAAGCGCTTGTCCCTTAGGGGACTTCAGAAGGAGAGAGAAATAGTAATAAGATCAATAAGGTGGGAAGGATCCTCCGAGAATGAAGGATAAAGATTGGAGGAGGGAAAAGGCCAATATTGAAGAGTTGGCATTCACCCGCCTGCCCCATCAGGGATGCCTGGACCAAAAGGGCCTAAGGGGAGAACAACAGCCTCTGCCTCATTTCGATCTTCAGGGGATCAGTCGGCCCGCCCACGGGTCTCGTAAGCTGGTCCTGATGGGGAAACAGAAGAATCGGGAGGCGGTGCAGAGGCAGAGAAAGGGGAGTTTTAGTTGAGGACACAGAGGTTGCTGTGGAGGCTGTGGAGCAGTCAATGTCTGAATTGAGGTAGAAGCAGAAGCAGGTATGGAAGTCAGTATGCCAGAGGGGGGTAAGAAAGGTTTCTGGATGCCCCTCTGAGCAAGGTTTATAAATGATTCCTGTCACCTGCAAAATTAGGGGGAGGGGGAGGTGAAAAGACTCCTCAGGGAGCCAGAAGAAGGCCATTCGGCAGAACAAAGAGTTAACTATGAGAGAGAGAGAGATTCTGAGCCCTTGAGCAGACTTCAGACCAGTGAGAGAGAGTCAGAGACAGTGGGGTGGAGGTCGACTGTCCCATCCTCAGGAGATCTCTGTGGAGAAGGAGTCCGAAGGTGATCCAACCTAGAACAAAACCAAATGCCAGAAGGAGAGAGAAATAGTAAAGCGGCCGATGTTCAGATTTCCTGGGGTAGACCAGACGTAGATCCTCCGGATCTACCAGATAGGAGGCAGCCAGGCATCCCTGGGCCTCCTTATCTACCCTTTGGGGCATCCCTCAGGGCTGCAGCCAGTGTCACTGGACACGTTTGTCAGACACAAAGCTACTTCAGATCCCAGGAACGGTATACCACAGATACAGAATAATTGTGCACATAATAGTAACAGTACCGAAGAAAAAAATAGGCGCCAGTACTTACCCAAAAGAGAAGCTCGGGACTGTCCAGTCTGGTATCTCTCAGGCAGAGTCAGATCTCCGTGGGACCTCCAAATGTTAGGGTGAGCAGACCTCTGCCCGGGAAGGCACGGAAAAACTTCTTGTAGAATGATGAGATCCTGGTGGTGAATCCACAATACAACTCATGGAGGATTTTGACATACTGAGTTTGAACACCCTGTTTGGCCAGGGCTTCGATGACCGGCTCAGTCTCAACAGAGTTGAAGGCCTTCTTTAAGTCGATGAATGTTAGACAGAGCAGCATCTTGAACTCTCTCGAAACTTCAATGAGTTTGGACAATGTGTGGATATGGTCTATCGTAATGAATCCCCTTCAGAACCCGGCTTGCTCACATGGTTGTCCTTCATCTAGTGTTCTACCTATTCTATTCAGGATGACATGAGTGAACAACTTGTAGACGACAGACAGCAGGCAGATTGGGCAATAGTTGCCGATGTCATGGATGTCTCCCTTCTTGTATAACAGAACAGTCCTACTGGTTTTCCACTGGGATGGAACCTTGCATTCAGACAGGTAGTGTGTGAAGAGTCAGGGCAGTGTATTGATGAGTACTGGCGGCAGATTCTTCAGGTGTTCGGGTCTGACCCTGTCCAGACCTGGTGCAGTACAGGTCTTTACCAGCTAAATGGCATGTCGGATTTCAGAAGGGAGAATGTTGGAAATGACATATCCACCCTGCGGAATTTGATACATGGGCAGGTGGACATGGCTGTTAAAGAGATCTGAGTAGAAGTCGTGAATAATTTTCTCCATTACCTTTCTGGAGGATGTGATAGATCCATCGGGACGTCAGAGGGCAGTCATCTTGGTCTTGTAGTTGGCGAAGGACAGGCTAGCACTGGGAATACTTTTCCCAGCTTCTGCTGCACTGGCCGACACTGCTGCTCTTCTCTTTTTGAGGTCTTCCTTTATCGCATCTCTGCAGAGCTTTGCGAGCTCGGACGTTAGCTTGTGGTTGCCTGAAGCTCGTGCTAAACCACGTTGATGAATGAGCTCGAGAGTTTCTGAAGACAGGCGTCTGTTTGTGGCTTTCTCACTCTCGGCACAGTCATGGAGGTGCTGAACCAGTCGATAGTATTCCTTGTCGATGGTGTTAGGGTGAGCAGACCTCTGCCCAGGGAGGCACGAAGAAACGAGACCGAGACAACTCTTTCTGCAAACACACGGGATTTATCCAAGCCTATATGTCGGTGACCCTACAGCGTGCCTGAAAGCCGGCACAGCTGAGGGCCCCAAACTCAAAATTCGAACAGTTTTTGGACCGTTTTGGAAAAAGAAAAAAATGGGGATCACACCTATTGGATCAAAGGGAATCACACATATTGGATTAAAGGAAATCACACATATTGGATCAAAGGGAATCACATCTATTGGATCAAAGGGGATCACACATAGGTCACTTAATTTGCTAATCTCAACATTTGTTAACTGTTAACTGTTTCCGTGCAAATGTTTGCTTACAGTTCCTAGAGCAATTTGTTGGCAGGAATGATTATTCTGACCTGAGAGCTGTAGTCTGAGTCTGCAAGATGTTTCCAGGAGAGCTGCCCTGCAAGCCTCAATGTATTTCTTACTGTGTCCATACAAAATAACTAGTATTAAGATGTTAATGAGTTCTTGGACTAAGGAAAGGAGAAAAACCTTAAGAGGTATTTTGCCTGGTGACAGTCAGGAAGGGCTTTTGGAATGCCCCTAGGTTGTGTTGCCTTTGAACCTGATGGCCCTTAGTAGGGGCTTTCTTATGTTGATTTTACTACCTGACTGTGTGTAACCTAGAGGGCATGGTGGGGAGAGACAAGGAAGGGGAGAGACTAGTGAAGGAGAATTGAGCAGCAGAATCCAGAGAGAGGAGAGATCAAGAGCTGGGAGAGAAGCAGAGAGAGACAGGAGTGAATGGAATAAACGGCAACTGATCAATCAACTGGCTTGGCCCTCCTTTCCTTCTCTGTCTGCCCCATGGCCCGGCCCGCTCCAGATGAGTGAGCGGCCCGTGACCGAACCCAGGGAGCTGATGGGTAGAGCTGCCGGGGCTATTCCCCGTTCGCCCCCTGGCAGATGTTTTTTATAATCAAAGATTAGATGATCATATATTTAGGGGTGTGTGTCAGGATATTCAACCCTGTTTCACTGCAGCTCTGCCTTTGTTTCAGTACCATGCTGTTTTAATTATTACTGCTTTGTAGTAGAGATTGATGTTAGGGAGTGTGATTCCTCCTATTTTCTTTTCCCCCAAAATTCACCATCATCACCACCATCCCGTTGATTGTCGAATTTCTTGAGTGGTCTCAGTAATGTCTGCATTCGTCCTAGCCCTGAGATTTTAAAAGCCTCACTTCACTCGTCCTTCCTAATGATGCAGCATTGGAGGCTCTTTTAGGGTCAGGGAAATGAGACCCATCATTGTTACTGGTTTTGAATATACCATGGGGAGTTTGTGAGACTCTCCCATGTGGGCAGGAAACTCTCTGTAGCTTGCCAAGTTCTCCCAGAGGGAGAACTTTATCTTCTCCCTGACCTTATCTCATCCTTATCTCATCCCTGACCTTAGAGGGAAGGCTCTTATTTTTTCCCCATTGAGGATAATGCTTCCATATGTTGGATATCAATCCTGAGTGTATTAGGCTTCGAGACTTAGTCTGGGATTTATGGTAAAAGCCTTACTTGCTCTCAGAGCCCAGACAACTTAGTGTCAAAAGCTTTGCTTGCTCTCAGAGAACAGACAACTAAGTGTTAAAAGCCTTGCTTGCTCTCAGCCCAGAGAACAAGTGTTGAAATCTTTGTCTCTTACTGTGTTTATCCAAACAACTGTAAGTATTGGTAACTTATATAATTAGAGGGAAACATAAAAAGCAATGTAGTTGTCTCTGGGAGACAGTGTCTTCTTGCATTGGTCTCCCCAAGAGAATTTCCTCTTCGAAATTTTTATCTATGTAAATGACCAATCACACCTGTCCTTACCTCAAGCCCCCTTCAGATGTTCTATAAGTATGCTAGCAACCTTGCATTAAATGGGCCATTTTCACCATCAGACTGTGGTCCCCAGCCCCCCTGTCTCCTTGTCTCTCTGTGTCTCTGTTGGGGAGCCCTGGGGAGGTGGGGAGCCGGGGGGGCTGGGAGGTGGCTCAGCGCCACCAAATGCACACATGTGTCCAGCAGCAGCAGCCCCCGAGGGTTATTTTGTGAATTTACAGCCATAGGCTTGTGGTAGATGGCTTTGACAATATTGAGGAAAGTTCCTTCAATACCCATTTTCGTGAGAATTTTCATCATAAATGGGTTCTGGATCTCGTCAAATGATTTCTCTGTATCTATTGATATGATCATATGATTTTTATCTTTTCTTTTGTGGATATGATGGATTATGTTGATTGATTTTCAAATGTTAAACCATCCTGTATCCCCAGGATTAATCCCACTTGGTCATGGTGTATGATCTTTCTGATGAGTTGTTGGATTCTATTTGCTAATATTTTGTTGAGGATCTTCGCATCTGTGTTCATCAGGGATATCGGCCTGTAGTTTTCTTTTTTTGTAGTGTCTCTGTTTGCCTTTGGTATTAGTGAGATATGTGCCTCATAGAAACTGTTTGGAAGAGTTTCTGTTTCTTCAATTTCCTAAAAAGCTTGAGAAGAACTGGCAATAGAACTGCATTATATGTTTGGAAATATTCACTAGTGAATCCATCTGAACCTGGGCTTTTGTTTTGGGGAAGAATTTTGATTACAGTTTAAATTTCCTTGCTATTTATAGGTCTATTCACATATTCCAGATCTTCTTGGTTTAGCCTTGGGAGATTATATGAATCCAGGAATTTATTCATTTCTTCTACGTTCTCATGTTTCATGGCATACAGACTTTCAATGTAGTCTCTGATGATCTTTTGAATTCCTTTGGTTTCTGTTGTGATGTCCCCTTTTCATTTCTGATTCAGTTTATTAGGGATCTCTCTCTCTCTTTCTTTGTAAATCTTGCTAGTGGTTTAATAATCTTGTTTATTTTCTCCAACCTCTTGATTTCATTGATCTATTGGATTGTTTTTTAGGTTTCCATATCGTTGATTTCTGCTCTAAGTTTTATTATTTCTTTCCTTTTTCCTGGTTTGGGCTCCTTTTGTCGGTCATTTTCTAAGATCTTGAGCTGTGAAGTCAAGGTTTTTATGTGGAACCTTTCTCCCTTCCTGAGAAATGTTTGCAGAGCTATAAATGGCTTTAGCTGCGTCCCACAGGTTCTGGTAGCTCATGTCTCCATTCTTATTTTTCCAGGTATCTTTTGATTTCTTCCTTGATTTCCTTCCTGACACACTCATTCAACATTGAGTTATTTAATTTCCAGGTCTTTGATTTGATTCTCTGCATCTCTATGTGATTAACTTCTATTTTCAGTGCATCATGGTCTGAATAGATAGTAGATACAATGTCTATCTTTCTGTCTCTGTTCAGGTATGTTTTATGGCCAAGCATGTGATCTATTCTGGAAAATGTTTCCTGTGCACTGGAAAAGAATATGTATTTTTTCTTTTGGGGAGGGATGTAAAGCCCTGTATAGATCAATTAGTCATCTCTCTTCTATTTCTTCCTTCAAAGCCAGTGTTTCCTTGCTAAGTTTTAATCTTGTTGATCTATCCAGAGGTGATAAGGCGGTGTTAAAGTGTCCAACTACTATTGTGTTGCCAGCAATGTCCTCCTTAAAATCTGTTAGCAGTTGTTCTAAGTATTTAGCTGGTCCCTCATTGGGTGCGTATACTATTAGGAGTGTGATTTCTTTCTGCTGTACATATACCTTGATTAATAAAAAATGGCCTTCGCTATCACTTCTAATTTTTTTCAACCTGAAATCTATATTGTCAGATACTAGTAAGGGCACCCCGTCTTTTTTGAGGGAATTGTTTGCTTGTAGGATTGTTTTCCATCCTTTGACTTTGAGTCTGAGTTTGCTCTGACTGTTCAGATGTGTTTCTTGTAGGCAGCAGTATGTTTTATTCAGTTTCTGAATCCATCTTCCCACTCTGTCTCTTAATTGGTGCACTTAGACCACTGACACTGAGAGATTATTGTCATGGGGTTTTGTGCCATCTTTCTGTTGGTGTTTGTTGTGCTCATAGGGGTTTTTCTTGCTTTACGATAGTCCATTTATGCAAAAAAAAAAAACAACAGTAACAACAAGTTTCACAATGGAGACGTTACTGGTGCCCGCTCAAGCAAATCAATGAGCAACGGGATGACAGTGACAGTGACAGTGACAATAGTCCCTTTAGTCCTTCTTTTAGGTTTGGTTTTGAATCTATGAAGTTCCTGAGCTGTTGTTTATCCATAAAATAGTGTATCGTTCCTTTGAGTTTGAGTGAGAATTTACCGGATAAAGTAATCTTGGTGAGGTTTTCATTTTATTGAGTTTTTTCACTATATACCACCATTGTCTTCGGGCTTGGAGGGTTTCCTTTGATAGGTCTGCTGTAAATCTAAGTAGTGCTCCTTTGTGTACGATTTTCTTCTTTGACCTTGCTGCTTGCAGTATTGTGTCTCTATCCATGGCATCCATCATTCTGACTATGATATGTCTTGGAGTTTTTTTTTAATTAGGGTCTCTTTTAGCTGGCACCCTTCAGGCTCCTTGGATCTGGATGCCCACATTCTCCAGCTCTGGAAACTTTTCAGCAGTGATATCTTTAACTGTGGCTCTTTCTCTTTTTTAAAATTTTTTTAAATTTTATTGAATCACTGTGAGATAATTACAAGCTTTCATGCTTGGGTTACAATCTCACAATGATCGAACACCCATCCCTCCACCAGTGCACATTCCCCACCACCAATATCCCGGGAATACCACCCCTTTCCCACCCTCCCCCTACCTCTATGGCAGACAATATTCCCAATATTCTCTCTACTACTGGGCATTATAGTTTGCAACACAGACACTGAGAGGTCATCATGCTTGGTCCATTATCTAATTTCGGCATGCATCTCCCATCTCAGCTGGTTCCTCCAGCCATCATTTTCTTAGTGATCCCTTCTCTATTCCATCTGCCTTCTCCCCTCTGCTCATGAAGCAGGCTTCCAGCTATGGGGCTATCCCCCTGGCTCTTGTATCTACCATCCTTGGGTGTCAGCCTCATGTGATGCTACCCTATACTCCACAAATGAGTGCAGTCCCTCTATGTCTGTCCCTCTCTTTTTGACTCATTTAATTTAGCATGATACTCTCCATATTTATCTATTTATACACAAATTTCATGACTTCATCTCTCCTAACAGCTGCATAGTATTCCACTGTGTAGATGTATCAAAGTTTCTTTAACCTAACTGTGGCTTTTTCATTTTTGGGGGTTGCCTCCCTGTCCTTCTGGTACTCCAGTGATTCTAATATTGCTCCTTTTGGAATCTTCCCCTAGGTCTCTGTTAGCCTTAGATCTATTTTGAGGTCTTTTTCCATGTTTGTTGTTACCTGTAGGCTTCCTGCAGTTCATCTTCAAGGTCGCTGATTCTGTCTTCAGCTGTACCCATTCTACCGATGAGGGCACCCACTGAGTTTTTTTATTTCATCTACTGAATCTTTTACTCATGACCCTTCTGTTTGTAGCTTTCTAATTTCTGCTCTCATTTCTTCCTGCATTTTCTCGGCTGCTCGTTCTACTGTTTCTTTCATGTCTTTTAATTTACTGGATGCCTGTTCCACCGTTTCTTTGTGTTCTTTAAACATCTTCAACATTTCTTCTCTGAATTCTTTATCAGAGAGATCAAAATGGTGGGTAACGCCTGTTGAGGCTTCTGAACTCTATTCTTCATTCTCTCCTCGTGGTGGGGATTTGCATTTTCTTCATGTTGTGGTGGTTGTATGAAGGTGGAAACTTCCAGTTCACTATCACTATTCTCTCTTGCTGCAAGAAAGGATTCTGGATGAGCTCAGTTGATGGTGGTTAGCTTTTTCCCCTTCTAGGATACATCATTCCTCTCAGGTGTTCCTCTGTGAATTATGTGAGGCCTCTAGTGAAGCTTTCAGAGGATGTGATATTTTATATAGGGCTTGTACAGCTTGTTGCGTTCACTGGCATTTTGGTGAAATTGGAATAGACTAGTGGATTACTAGCCTATTGTGTTTGAGATAGCTAGGATGTTACTCACCGAGTTAGGTGATGAAGATTGAGATGTGACTCCAGAGTGCTGGGAGTGGGGAAAATAACTGCAGCTGCCTGACAAGGCCATGCTCACTACCATGGAGGCCACGCTCCATGCCACGCTGTTGGTGAGGTGCTGGTTGGGGGGGGGGGTGTCACCCACCTGGGACAGGGAGAAAGCTGGAGGCAGTGCTGCAGGATTGCATGGCAGTCAGGATGGCGGACCGGGCTGCTGGGAGGGTCCGGATCTGAGGGGTTGGCTGGGTCGTGGGTGACGGAATGGGTCTGGTCACCCAACTGGGCGGTGAACTATATTCTTATCTTAATAAACCATCTTGGGTCATGCAGAAGTAATCTTGGGAACAGGGAAGAAAATCTATGATAACAGCTTTCACACCAACAGATTCTTATTCGGTACAAGACACCAAAGCCTTCCTGTCCTAGTGAACACTTGTTACTCTGTTCTATTTTAAAGCAGACAGGTATATAGGAAAGGGCCATGGCAATGAATTCCTGGGAAATAATAAAAATAATAGCCCCGAAGCTGCCAAACGCTCATCTGTAAGTATAGGAACTAAGGCCTGAGAAGTCCTTCCTGATGCCAACAACAGACCAAGAGAAGGGAGGGCTGGACTCCCCTCCAAGAGAAGGTCCGGCAGGAGCACTGGCCAGGAAAGGAATTTCAAAGAGGACCATCAACCACTTCCAACTCTCCCCTCATGGCAGCTAACACTAGCCACGGACTATTTCCCTGGAGAGAAGCACACTGGGGGCAGGTTGGAGAAACCCTGTAAAGGCCACTTTGAACAGAGGAAGGAAGCACATATGCTGCCCTTGCCCATTGCTGCTTCTGCCCACGTGACTGAGCACATGTGGCACCTGAGCATATGAAATCCATGTTTTTTCTTGGGAGCATCTCTCTCTGTCTCTGTCTCTGTCTCTCTCTCTTTCTCTCTCTCTCTCTCTCTCTCTCTCTCTCCCTCTCTCTTCCTGAAAGCCTCCAAATAAAATCAGTTTTACTTCATTTTATTTGCTTTATTTACTTCATTAATTTATTCATTAATCTGCTCCTGAAATTCTTTTCTGCGAGATAGGACAAGGTACCTGGAAACCCTGGGTAAGCCTAGGACTGGCTCTCCTTTCCTGCAAGGAGCAATTCCTTGACACAGCCCGAGTCCAAGACTCCTCGAGAGATCAGGTGGTGGGGATCAGCTCCCATGCAGACTACAGTCGGACATCATTGTGGCTTGAGGGCCACCCGGTGGCACTGGCAGGGCTCTGGTCTGTGCTATACAGGGACCTATCACAGACCTTATCAGTCCTAGTCTTCTCGGCGAGTCCCGGGGTGGCAGAGGTGGACCAAGAGAAAAGGACTGTCTCTCTCTTCCCAGCCCCACATAAGCCACCCAGGGGGTCCCACTGACTTCATTTTGACAGTGGTCCTCATAATGGCTTGAAGTGCAATCTTACTGTGGAGCCAAGTTATGTCCGTCTTATGGTGATGGCAGCCGTTGTGTCATACGCTTGTCGATTTGTACATCGTCCTGGAGGACTGTCTATTCTAGTCTTTAGGCTGTGTTCATCAGTTTGAATTTTGGTTGCTCTTACTGAGGTGTACATTTGTTATATAACTTAAATATTAACCACTTATCAGATATATGATTGGCAAATATTTTCTTTCATTACAGTGATCATCTTCTCTGTTGTCTCCTGTGACACACAGACAGTTTTGAGTTTTAGTTTGGTGTATGTCTATTTGCAAACTTTGCTTTTGTTTCCTGTACCATTGACAATAAGTGCATGAAAGTGTGTTCAATAAATAATTGCTAAATCCAATATCATAAAATTTTCCTTCTATATTTTCTTTTGGTTTTATATTTTTTGATAGTGAGGAAATGGGGATTTTATCTACAGCAGCAAGTGCAAGAGGCTTCTGGTCAGCAAAGCCCTCCACCGCCAGCTGGCCAGCAGTGGCCAGGAAGCCTGAGGCTCTCCAGCTCTCACATTCGCCACACTCCTTCCACGTCACTTCTGAACAACAAAAACAAAACTGAGGGTTTGGGGCACAAAGAACAAGGTTTGTTTCAGTTATTCCTGCCACTTGGTACAGACTCTGCAGCTCATCCTGGCCAGAGAGCCCAGAACCACCTCACACAGGAGGTGAGAACAAGGCGTTGCCTGTCCATCACCCCTACCAGGCCAAGGTGTCAGCAAAAGTGACAGCGATGGTTTCAAAAGTACACCCGAAGTACACTGTATTGGCAATGCAAAATAAAACGCTGCAATTGGAGAATTTTCCCGGAAAATGTGGACCGATCAACGGCCCAGAATCACTTGTGTTGACCTTGAGTCTATTAAAAGTTCCATGTTGATTGGTAATAGAACTTGAATGAGACCCTCATGCCCAGTCCTTTCTGTTTGTTTGGTTTTTGTTTGGGGGCCACACCTATCAGTGCTCACAGCTGGCTCTGTGCTCAGGTATTAATGCTGGTATGCTCAGAGGTCCATATGGGATGCCAGGGATCAAACCTGGGTTGGTCCTGTACAAGGCAAATGCCCTCCATGCTGCACTGTCACTCCAGCTCCATGCCTAGGCTTTTGACCCAAAGCCTGGCACCTCATAAAAAAAACAGAGCTTATTAACATGTTTAGCAATACATTACATTAGTCTGAATTTTGACTATTAGCTAAAGTTTTGAGCTTCTTCTTAGAGAATATTGCAGCTCTCCACCTTAGAACCTTGTTTTCATTAGACAAGGTGAGTTCCAATGATCAGGGCTCAAGGTTGATACTTGCATCACAGGTGAAGAAATTTTGTGCGATTTTTATCTGCACATGAATGAAACAGTGAAATTTGTCTCACTTGTAAACTTGTCAAACAAGCTCCCGCACACTACCATTTACAACTAAAAGTTAGCTTTCAACTGTAAGATGCGCTTATAACCGAAAGGTTCTCGGTCTATATTCGTTCTTCTGTCTATTGCTCCAGATTGATAGGTAAAACTAACCTTGGCACTTTGAAGAGTTTGGATAAAGTAACATTATGGGATCTAAATCTTCCTGTTTCGGATTGCTTTGTGTGCTCTTTACCTATTATTTCTAAACACCCATACCAAGCAACATTGAAGAAAGCTGGAAAGTAATGGCCTTGGATGCAAGTATTAAAATGTATACATTTATGGTAATATTAACATTTTATTCCTGGATATAGAGATTTTTTCACTGAAAATCAGTCTATTTAAACATTCTACTAACTCGCTTTTTAAATAATTGCTTGGTTTTTTTATTAGGATAAATTAAGAACTGGTTGCATCTGTGCAAAAAATGAAATATAACTTTTGATGGCAAGAAGTTACGTCTCCATATATTGTGATGTGTGCAATACAAACTACACTGTTGGGGAGAAAGGTTCTAAGGATTATTTGATAACAGCTTAAGGGACAGTGCAGTTCTGTGATTTTGACATAGATAAATGCATTACTGGGACTTGTTCTTGTTTGGTATTGTTGGAGGGGTCTGACTGTGTCTCTGTGAGAGGCCTTCGCTGGCCAGGATTCTGACTCCAGGACTCAACGTGCAAGGAAATGTGTCGGCCAAGAGAGTGAAACTGCTCTTGTATCTTTGATGACTCATGCAATTTTATTTTATTTTTTTTAAATTTTTATTAAATCACCATGTGGAAAGTTACAAAGTTCTCAGGTTTATATGTCAGTTATACAATATTCAAACACCCATCCCTTCACCAGTGCCCACATTCCACCACCAGAAACCCCAGTATACCCCCCGCCCCCACCCCCTACCCCCTACTGTATAACTAATGAATTTCACTTCATTTTTTCTTTACCTTGATTACATTCCATAATTCAACACAAAACTCACTATAGTTGTTAGAGTTTCCAACCAAGAGAGACAGACCTACTACATTTGATAATTAGTTTTTCATTGCTGGAAATGAAGAAATATGTAGCCCCACTGCTACAAGTACATAACTCTCTCTCTCTCTCTTTTTTTTCCTTTTTCCTTTTCCTTTTTTTTTTTCTTTTTCCTCCTCATCCCCCTTCCTGCGCCTCATAGTATGGTGTACGCCACGCCGCGTCGGCCAGCATGGGGCTTTTGCTTAGTTCACAGTCCAGAGGTGGCTGCTACATTAAAAACCTTCAATATTTCAACAAAAACTTACTGTTATTATTTGGAGTTCCCCCCCCCAAGTCAGACCTGTTCAAATGGAACCGTTTCACATTGCTGACAATTATAAATGTTAAGTCGTGTGGACACGGTGGATTTCTGTATAAAGTCCAGGGAAAATTCTGCCAGAAATTACATAGCCCAGCTCACAGTCCCAGTGCATTGCTGTAAGAAGTCTTCTGAATTCAAAGTCTTTAGGCGCAGAGGGTCCGATTCGCGCTCAGCGGCTCCGGATTTATCTGGGACTCATGCAATTTTAAAGCTCAGAGTGATGGGTATCGAGACGATAATCAAAAATCAAAACAAAATAAGCTTCCAAGCCCACACAAAGTATTCTCTAAACACTGCTGGGAATGGCCCAAAATCCAAACAAAAAAAGGTATCAGAATGGCTCTAGCAGAACATACAACTTTAAAATTTGACTTTTACTATCACAGTTACAATTATCTTCAACATTGTCCAGCGTTATGAAATCATGTATTTTATGTAGTTGATAAAATATTTTATGATATTTTATGTAATTGTTTGGAGTGCACTTTTTCTTTTATTTTCTCAAATATGTCTAATTTATTTTATTTTTTAATTGAATCACCATGAGACAGAGAAGTATAAAGCAGTTCATGATTGGGAGTCAGTCATACAATGTTCCAACACCCATCCCTTCACCAGTCTACATTTCCCAGAACCAGTGTCCCCCGTTTCCCTCCCACCACCTCCTCTGCCTCCCCCTCGGTCCCCGATAGCCTGCCTCCATGACAGGCACCTCTCTTCTCTCTCACTCTCTCTCAATCTCTGCCACGCCCTTACTAGGCATTATGATTTTCAATACAGATAATGAAAGCTTATCTTTATAATAGTATATCCCTTACCTACTTTCCACACTCAGTTCTTGTTCAGAGTGATCATTTCCAACTATTATAAGTCCCTTCTCGGCAACAGAAAATACGTAATAAATAAGAAGCAAGGCAATTTGTCAAAAATAAAAATTTTAACAGCCAATTCACCAAGAGAAACATTAACTTACTTTACCCATTTATCAGAAACATTAAGGAATATTCCATTTGATGATATCCAATTGGCATGAATATACTCAAGCACTCTGACTATTGAAGAATATTTAACTAATAATAACAATAACTTTGTTGATTACTTTCATTTTATTGTTTACTTACAGGTTCCAGGCACTTTTCTCTGTGTATTAAAAGCCTCAGTTCAATTAAAAACAAACCATTGGGCTGGAGCAATAGCGCAGATGGTAGGGTGTTTGCCTTGCACGCGGCTGACCCAAGTTCAATTCCCAGCATCCCATATGGTCCCCCAAGCATCGCCAGGAGTAATTCCTGATTGCAGAGCCAGGAGTAACTCCTGAGCATCCCTGGGTATAACCCAAAAAGAAATAAAATGAGAGATTTTATTATTATTATTTTGATATAGGGACACCTGTGGTTAGGGCTCACTTCAGGCTTTGTGCTCAGTGATCACTCCTGTGTGTTCAGGGAACCATATTTGGTGCTACAATCAAATTTGGGTCTAGCACACTGAAGGCAGGTGTCTTACTCACTGTACACTCTGCATTTTCGTTATTTTCAATTTTGTGGATAAGAAAGTAAGTAAAGAGAGATATTAGCTTCAGGTCCATCAGTGATGATATAAGAAGGTAGTGTAGAAAAAGGTAGGTACAGATTTGACTTTGGCACTTATTGGATGAGACTTGTTTCTGAATACTTCCTTATCATTAATGTGTGAAAGTTAGAAGTGGTCTATCGCATGGTAATCTCTTCATGTGCTTGTGTTAATTGCAGTGATCAAGACTGTTTAACATAATTTCAGCAGTGTAATGTTTGAGGCTTTGCTTTGGCATAAACTGTCTCTGGACATCTTCTAGACAAGCTGGTCAGAAATATTAGAGAATTTTCTTGTATGACATAAAATGGCATTTTGGTGATGGGGTAGAGGCGAGTGAAGGACACAAGTATGCTTGGAGTTGCAAACAAGGAAGTTTGAATTACTAATAGTGCCGTTTTGAAAAGACAGAATTTGAACCTAATAAAAAGTAATAAAGATAGAGATATGATAATATGACTAAAAAGAAAGGAATTAAAGAGTATCATCAAACCAAATGACGGTTTGGAAAAAAGGTTCATAAAAAGAACCTGAGCATTTTTCAGATAATAGTTCACAATTAAGGGGCCGGAGCGATAGCACAGCGGGTAGGGCGTTTGCCTTGCACGCGGCCGACCCGGGTTCGATCCCCGGCATCCCATATGGTCCCCCAAGCACCGCCAGGAGTAGTTCCTGAGTGCAAAGCCAGGAGTAACCCCTGAGCATCGCTGGGTGTGACCCAAAAAGCAAAAAAAAAAAAAAAAAAAAAATAGTTCACAATTAAGGTCTAATTATTATAGACATTTAAAAAACTGACAGCTAATGGCAGCATTCGAATGGCATAACTGTTAATTTCAAGCACAGAGTAGCTGAGATCATCAAAGGCAACGATTCTGTGAAATAAGATCTATACAGAGTTTTTTGGAAACAATTGTTACAAACATTCTGGTTTTGGGGTTTTTTTTTTTTTTTGCTTTTTGGGTCACACCTGGCGATGCACAGGGGTTACTCCTGGCTCTGCACTCAGGAATTACTCCTGGCAGTGCTCAGGGGACCATATGGGATGCTGGGAATTGAACCTGGGTCGGCAGCGTGCAAGGCAAACGCCCTACCCCCTGTGCTATCGCTCCAGCCCCAAACATTCTGTTTATTGTGTCTATCTATGATATTTTCTTTATATGAATTTGGAATATTTAAAGATGAAATTGTTTTTGTTTTGCATTACAGGCTACGTGCTTAGAAAATATTGGCATTATGAGATTTGAAGATTTTTTTTCCATGCTAGTGAGGCTGGACTGTATTCAGCCCATTCTCAGATGAGAACATCACAGTTCCTGATTTGATATTCATTGGCATTCCAGTACGTCTGTATTTGCCGAAGAGAAAATCAGAAATCCCAAGAAGGGCTGTAATTTATTTTCATGGTGGTGTTTATTGTTTTGGAAGTTTCAGTAAGTTTATCACATAAGGAAAATGCCATTTTTTTATATAAGAATGATTTTATGTGAATATGCACAGATATATTTACATGTAGGTTTACATACTCACATGAGGTAGGTTATAGATATTATATACTGTGAATTCAGGTGTACAATGGGTTTGGTGGCTAAGTGTAGCCTCTCCAGGTTCGGAATAAAGAGACGGGGTGGGAGGGGCCATTGATGGTCAAAAATGACCCATTTAATTCAGAACTGAATAGCAAACTTATAGAGCATGGGGGTGGGGATTGAGGTATAGGACAGCACACAGGTGTAATTGACCATTTACAGTGGTAAAGCATTTCAACAGAGGCAATTCTCTTGGGGGAATTAATTACTCAAGGAAACACTTTGTCTCCCAGGGCTTATACTGAGAAATTCGTCCCAGGCAACAAGCATCTATACTGCTTCTCTTTTTCCCTTTCTGCTAGCATATATTAAACAATTAAGCTTACTTCTTATTAATATTTGCCATTATTTGGGTAAAAAAGTAAGAAATATAGATTCCGAGACTTAATTCTCTGGGATCTGGGGGGGGGGCAGGTGCAAGAGCTGACTGAGCTTTTACCATAAATCCCAGACTCAGTTCTCAGACAATGGTTTAGCTTTTCCTACTCCAAGAGGTCATGTCATTAGGTCATTATGGCTTGTATCAAGATATGATTTATGCTTTCCTCACTGTCCCATTTTGATGCGGGGGTAGCTTTTCTGCTTTCCCCGGATCCATCCAGAGGTCTCTTGGTGGGACCCAGCTTTTTGGGGTGTTAGGAACTACAGTGACTGAAGTCTGAGTCGAGTAACTATGACAATTGCCCAGGAGTAAATATATTACAGAATGAATTAACTCCCAAATATTAGGAGCATACCATTAAAGATCTTTCTGTGTTTAAGCAAAGAACATTGCTCAAAAGTAAAATATGAAAGGTTATAGAGGAAGAGAAATCAAGCAATTCACTGCAGATACAAATGCAGATACAAAGTCCAAAGTCACCAGAAGATTTGACTTTCTCAGTAATCAAGCCTGATAAAGAGGGATTTAGTAGCTAACAGAAGAGGTAAAGCACAAAGGAAAGGTTAAAGATAAACTTGGGAAATTAGCAGTGCTCCTAAGAACACTTAAGCTTCTCTGCAAGGAGGAAAAGAGTCAACTCACTGATGAAGCCTGAAACACTTTTGGTTAATATCCAACTATAAATTAATAGACATGCAAGTACTTCTCACATATGGACTATGTCCTTCAGTTTTGTTTTGGTGTTTTCTTCTCAGCTTTTATGTTAAATGAGCCTGTGTCATGTAAATGCAGGATAATTGAGGACAAAATAATTCCTTCAAAAACTAGAAATTGAGCTTTCATATGACCCGGCAATACCGCTTCTGGGAATATATCCCCACGATACAAAAAAGCACAGTGGAAATGACATCTGTACCTATATATTCATTGCAGAACTGTTCACAATAGCCAAAATATGGAAACAACCCGAGTGCCCTAAAACAGATGACTGGTTAAAGAAACTTTGGTACATCTACACAATGGAATACTATGCAGCTGTTAGGAGAGATGAAGTCATGAAATTTGCTTATAACTGGATAAACATGGAGAGTATAATGCTAAGTGAAATGAGTCAGAAATAGAGCGACAGACATAGAAGGACTGCACTCATTTGTGGAGCATAGAATAACATCACATGAGGCTGACACCCAAGGACTGTAGATACAAGGCCTAAGACTTCCAGCCCCATAGCCCCAAGGACTGTAGATACAAGGGCTAAGACTTCCAGACCCATAGCTGGAAGTCTGCTGCATGAGCAGAAGGGAAAAGGCAGTTGGCGTAGAGAAGGGATCACTAAGAAAATGATGGCTTCACTAAGAAAATGATGGCTGGAGGAGCCAGTTAGGATGGGAGATACATGCCGAAAGTGTGTAATGGGCCAAACATGATGACCTCTCAATGTCTGTGTTGCAAGCCATATGCCCAAAAGTAGAGAGGGAGTATGGGGAATATTGTCTGCCATGGAGGCAGGGGGAGGGTGGGAAAGGGGGGTATACAGGGGGTATTAGTGGTGGGAAATGTGCACTGGTGGAGGGATGGGTGTTTGATCATTGTGTGATTGTAACCCAAACATGAAAGCATGTAACTATCTCACAGTGATTCAATAAAATTAAAAAATATATATAAAGAACTTTATTTATCATAAGCACATGTTCAGGAGCAGAAATGAAACATTGAACTGGTGGAGCTGTTTCAGATGTAACTCAGAAGCACATGCAGATGCTCTAAGAACAGATTTTCAGACACTGGAGACAATAATGATGAGAGACCTAGAGCCTGAAATCGTCCCAAACCTTGATTTTTGAGGGAAACACAAAATAGAACAATAGAATAAGTCTTGATTAGTTCATTCATCTCCTACATATCTCTAGTGATAATTCTAAGAGATACTTATAGTATATTTAAAACTAAAATAAAATGGGACTGTAAAGATAGTACAACAGGTATAGGAGGCAGAGAGAGGATCTTATTTCCAGGCCTCGTTGAACCTAGAGCTCAAGGTCGCAAAGTTCTGCTTATCTGGCTTTGTGGGGCTTCACTCGTGCGTGAGGTTCAGCCAAAGTGTCCGGAGAACAACTTGTAGCGTGGCGGTGTCTGGGTAGTGGATGTAGTGGGGGTCGGCCAGTGAGGTATTTATCTTGGGTAGGCCTCATTCACCTGTCACCGAAAGAGCCCCCAATATGGCAGCGTTAAGAAAGATGAGCAAAGAGAGGCTGAAAATATCTCAGGAATGAACTAGACTGCCAAAACAAAGAAAGACTAAAATGATTGTCTGTACTTTCAAGGCACGGACACTGGCATCAGAAGCATCCACTGAGGACCTGATGGTGCAAGCGCAGAAGATCAAGTACGACATCATTGGTCTGACCGAAATGAGGAGATATCAATCACATCATGCCATTTTCAACACTGGAGAATTGTTCCTCAGAACATGGGACAACAGAGGTATTGGTGGCGTTGGTGTCCTTGTCAACACAAACTTGGCCATGAGCATTGATTTATTCGAATGCCTAACAACCCAAATTGGATGATTATGCTTGAATAGATGTGGCTCACTGCCTGCAGTTTCTATCTTCATCGTCTACACACCAATTTTTAACTACGATGAAGAAGAAATTGAGAGGTTCTACATGGAACTGGAGAAGCTCTATAGAGAAGACCACACCTTCTACAAGATCATTGCTGATGATTTTAATGCCAAGATAGGTCCGAGAAGGTTCCCCGAAGAACTCCACATTGGGACACATGGCCTAGAATGGAATGATCAGGGTGAGAGACTGTCTGAATTCATTATGTCGACCAAGACCATCCATGGTAACTCACAGTTCCAGAAGGCTGAATCTAAACGCTGGACATAGGAGTCTGCCGATGGACAGTTCCACAATGAAATTGACCACATCATATTCAATCGAAGGATATGCCTGACCGATGTCGCTGTTGTCCCAAAATGACATCATTCTCATAACACCAAACATTAGCCAAGCAGCACAAATGCTGACCAACTTTGACCACGAGTGTGGAAAGGTTGGATTGCAGCTGAATCTCAACAAGACGATGCTCATGAAAAACGAACTGGTCTGAAGCTCCATTTGCTCTCAATGGAACGAACATTTCCGAATGCAGAAGCTATGTGTACCTGAGTCACTATGAGGAATGACTTGGTGCCAGAACTGCACAGGAGGAAGAGAGCAGTGTGAAATGCATTCAAGAGTGTCAAAGAGGTGGTTAAGAGAACAAAGAACCTCCAACTCCAGGCACATCGTTTCGATTCCACCGTTCTTCCTGCACTAACATATACCTCAGAGACCTGGGCCCTACGCAAACAGGATGAGAATGCTATTAGGGTATCCCAAAGAGGAATCGAAAGAGCTATGTTGGGAATATCATGTCGCACTCAAGTGAGAGAAGGAATCTGGAATTTTGACCTCCATTGACGGTCAAAAATCAGGGATGCTTTCTCGTTTGCTAAGGCATCAAAAATCAGATGGGTCGCTGGTCATGTAATGCGATTCAGAGATGACCTCTGGACTAGAGCTGTTACCAACTGGATTCCACGGGACATCAGAAGACCTCATGACGGCCAACAACTAGATGGTCAGATTTCTTCGTCAAATCCCTGAATGAATGATTTGAGGCTCTTCCTGTTCCTGGAGCAAGCAGATATCATTGGGCTGCACTAGCACGTGACAGGGACAAATGGAGACGTTACTGGTACCCGCTCGAGCAAATCGAATATCAAGTTATGGATATTTATAGTACCACCAATAAATCCTACTTTATGAAATTTGAGTTTGTAATTTTATGGTATTCTCCCTTCTAAATTCCAAAGTTCTGGAATTAATTAATCTAAAACTTATCACTGAAAATATGTTTGAATTGTTATATTATTTATTTTTTACAAAGTTATCCATGATTTATTACATTTGAATTGTGGTACATTATTTATTCTCAGGAGAGAATGTGGTTTTGGGGGGATGGATCCTAGGTCTGGCACATGTCCTAACCATTGAGCTACCTTCCAATCCCACATAGTGACATGTTTGTCGCTCTTGTAAATACCGTCACATCCTTATTATCATTGATATTTGCTCAAAACTGTCTACATCTGCTACATTTAAAATAATAACACCTTTGTTACTTAAGCTCTACTTTAGGATTTCTAAGTACAACTTGTGACAAAATCATAAAGACCATCTTATTATTTAATGTGAAGTACACATACCATACAATTCAGTATCTAAGTAAAGAAAAGTTTGTTTCTAAGAGCAGATTAGTGGAGATATCTCCTATTTTTATTGATACTTATATAAGGGAGACCAATATGTATTGTTTTTATTAAAAGAATTCTGTGGTAGCTTATCTTACAAATAAAATTGAACAGAAATAAGTGAGTTCCCAGCATGTATAAATGTTATTTATTTTCAAACTTTTACATAATATAAACTTTTGCACTTAGTCTATGCTGAGCCATGAGTGAATGTGCATTCCCTGCCTATAAGGACATTTGTTTAATTATATTACCAGATTTGTTGGCTTCAAATATTTATTCTGCTTTTTACAAATGCTCTATAGAAATGACTGGATGGTTCTGGAGAGATAGGACAGTGGGCAGGTGTTCTCATGCAGGCAGCCAACTTAGGTTCAATCCTTGGGACCATACATGGCCCCCTGTGCTCTCTCAGGAGTGTTCCCTGAGACAGTGAGGTGTAAGCCCTGAGCACAGTTGCTTGTGGCTACAAACCAGAGGAAATTTCTTTTTCATTTGCTTTTTGGGTCACACATAGCGATGCTCAGGGGTTGCTCCTGGCTTTGCACTCAGGAATTACACCTGGTGGTGCTCGGGGGACCATATGGGATGCTGGGAATTGAACCCGGGTGGGCCACGTGCAAGGCAAACGCCCTACCCACTGTGCTATCACTCCAGCCCCCAGAAGAAATTTTTAAAAGATAATAATTTAAAAGAAATGATTGGATTGCCGGTCATCTGAGAATATGAAACAGCTGGGGCATCTCCAACCCAAAGCATAAGCAAATTAAACTGGAACTTTCCATCTCAAGTGTCCTCAGCTCTTTGTCTTGCTCTTTACCTGTGGCATCTCCTGCCAGTACTACACAGTCTTTATACAAAGTTGGTACAAACTTTAACTTCTTGTTTTTATAGGACATTAGAAAACTCAGGTTGGTTCCTATAGCCCAAAAATGAAGCTGTCCAATTACATCTATTTGAAAACTTAAATCTACATGATAGAAAGGCCACAGGTGGTTCTTTACAAATTATTTAAATAAAGAGTTATTTTTGGTTTCCTAAATGCAGATGTGTGCTCTGGCCTATTGAGCTATTGCTCCAACTCCTTTTCACTTTTATTTTTATTTAAGTTACAGACTAGCTCCTCAACACCTGTTTCCTGCTCAGTTTGAAGACTGCCGCCGTCAAGTTTTTCCTTCAAGATGAAGTTCTTAGAAAGTATGGAGTGGACTTTTGGTTACAGTTTAATTTCCTTCATATTAATGGGTCTATTTGGGTATTCCAGGTTTTCTTGATTCAGTCTTGGGAGGTGATAGGAATCCTGGAATTTATACATTTCTTCTAGGTTCTCTTGTTTTGTGGCATATAGACCCTCAAAGTAGTCTCTGATGATCTTTGTAATTTCAGTACTTTCTGTTGTGATGTCCTCCTTTTCATTTCTGATTAAGCTTATTAGGGTTCTCTCTCTCTCTCTCTCTCTCTCTCTCTCTCTCTCTCTTTCTTTGTGAGTCTTGCTGGTGGTTATTCAATCTTGTTTATTTTCTCAAAGAACCAGCTCTTGGTTCCATTGACCTCTTGGATTGTTTTTTAGGTTTCCATGTTGTTAATTTCTGCTCTAAGTTTTATTATTTCTTTCCTTCGGCCGGGTTGGGGTTCCCTTTGTTGATATTTTTCTAAAGTCTTGAGCTGTGAAGTCAAGTTATCTATGTAGTCCCTTCCTTCCTGAAGAATGCTTGCAAAGTTACATTTTCCTCTTAACATAGTTTTAGTTGAATCCAATAGGTTTTGGTAGTTTGTGTCTTCATTCTAATTTGTTTCCAAGTATCTTTTAATTTCTTCCTTGAGTTCCTTCCTGACCCACTCATTGTTCAACATTGAGTTGTTATATTCCAGTTGTTCGATTTGGTTTTCCGCATCTGTATGTGATTAGCTTCTACCTTCAGTGCATTGGTCTGAAAAAATAGTTGATACAATTTCTATCTTCTTGATCTTATTTAGGTATGTTTTGTGACCCAGCACACGGTCTATTTTAGAAAATGTTCCGTGTGCACTGGAAAAGGATGTGTATTCTTTCTTTTGGGGGTATAAGACCCTTATAGGCCTGTTAGCACTCTCTCTTCTATTTCTTCCTTCAGAGGCAGTGTTTCCTTGCTGAGTTTTGTTCTTGTTGATCTATCCAGAGGTGACAAGGCAGTGTTGAAGTCTCCGACTACTATTATATTGCTGGCAATGTCCTTCTTAAAATCTGTTAGCAGATTTTTAAGTATTTAGATGGTCTCTCATTAGGTGCATATACATTTAAGAGTGTGATTTCTTCCTATTGTACATAACCCTTGATAAATATAAAATGCCCTTCTCTGTCCTTTCTGATCTTTTTCAACCTGAAATCTATGTTGTCGGATACTAATATGGCCACCCTAGCTTTTCCGAGGCAGTTGTTTGCTTGCAAGAATGTTTTCCATCTTTTAACTTTGAGTCTGTGTTTGTTCTGATTGCTCAGATGTGTTTCTTGTAGGCAGCAGAATGTTAGTTTTAGTTTCTGGGTTCATTTTGCCATTCTGTGTCTCTTGATAGGTGCACTTAGACCATTGACATTGAGAGAGATTATTGTCACGGGGTTTTGTGCCATCTTTCTATAAGGGTTTGTTGCGCTTATGGGTGTTTTCTTTCTTGTCTTACAGGAGCACTTTTAGTCCTTCTTTCAAGTTTGGTTTTGAGTCTATGCAGTTCCTTATCTGTTGTTTATCTATAAAATGGTGTATCGTTCCATCGAGTTTGAGTGAGAGTTTGGCTGGATAAAGTATTCTCAGTTAGATGTTCATTTCATTGAGTTTTTTCACTATATCCCACCACTGTTTTCGGGCCTGGAGGGTTTCCTCTGATAGGTCTGCTGTAAATATAAGATGTTGCAACAATGTTGCAGTTTTACTTGACAGTCCGAGGCATTTCACTGGCAGAAGAAATATACTTTTTGGGGGAGGATCACATGACTGCCTCCGGAGGTTTTTATTATAGCCTGCCAGAGAGCAGCCTGTTCAACCTCCTTTTATTTAGTAGGTTAATGTACAAGCCAATGATATTCAGCTACATAGGCTGAATATGCAAATTAATCAACGGAACAGTAACAGTCATTTAAAGTAACAGTAACAATAACAGAAACCGTCCTTTACATCCAGGCCTAGCTTGGCCTGAGATTATGGGATGTTGTATACCAACAATAAGGGGTACTCGTTTGCATGTGATTTCTTTCTTAGACCTTGCTGCTTGCAGTATTGCTTCGTTATCTGCGGCATCCATCATTCTGACTATGATATGCCTTGGAGTGGTTTTTTTTAGGATTTCTTTTAGCTGGCACCTTTCTGGCTTCTTGGATCTGGATGCTTGCATTCTCTAACTCTGGGAACTTTTCAGCAATGACTTCTTTAACTGTGGTTTTTACATTGGGGTTGGTTCCCTGTCCTTCTACTCCGATAATTCTAATGTTGTTCCTCTTGGAATCATCTCCTAGGTCCCTGACTCGCCTTAGAGCTATTTTGAGGTCTTTCCCCATTGTTTGTTGTTGCCTGTACGATTTCGTTGCTCATCCTCAAGTTCACTGATTCTGTCTTCAGCCATAGACATTCTACTGTTGAGGGCCCCTACTGAGTTTTTAAGTTCACCTACCGAATCCTTCATTTGTGACATTTCTTTTTGTAGTTTTCTTTTTTCTGCTCTCATTTCTTCCTGCATTTTCTCAGCAATCCACCCATTTCTTTCACTTCTTCCTTTAATTTTTTGTATGACTGTTCCATTGGTTCTTTGAGTTCCTTAAACATCCTTAGCATTTCATCTCAAAATTCTTTGTTGGAGAGATCATATTTGTAAGTACCCCCTGTTGAGGATTCAGAATTCTTTTCTTCCTCCTCTACTCACAGTGGAGATTTGCGTTGTTTCTTCATGTTGTTGTGGATCTATAGAGGTAAATCCTTTAAGTTATCTGGCACTGTTCCCTCTTAATGCCGGAAAGAGTTCTGAATAAGCTCGATAGACAGTGGCCAGCCTTCTCCTTGTCTAGAGAACGTCTTTCCTCTTGCACATTATTCTCTGCCATATGATAGGCATCTAGTGCAACATTGGAGATATTGTTTCCTATTGGGCTTTATGCAACTCTTGTATACACTTGCTTTTTGGTGGAATTGGAGTAGGCCAGAAGATTATTGTCATATTGTGTTTGAGGTACCCAGGACGCTATCCACAGAATTAGATTATAAAGGTTGGGATGGGAGTCGAGAGTGTTGCTAGTGGAAAATATAACTGCGGCTACGTGAGCGGCCTCCGGCCCCACAGAAGGCCACGCCCACTTTTGATGAGGCCAAGCCCCCTTCGGTGGAGGCCACACTCCCAACCAGTCTCATTGTCAATGTCTGGCCCACAGACACAGATGCCTGCTGCCAGGGTGGTCCTGGCAATAGGTATTGGGGAGCACAGGGCTGAGCTAAAAGGGAGTGCACCGCAATTCACAGACCCGTTGAAAGGACCAGCGATCGAATTTGCCAAATATTTTTAATGCATTTAATGATATAGCCACGTGTTTTTTTCTCTTAAATAATCTGCAATGTGGTAACTCATGTTAATAGGCTTTCTGATGATAAATTATGATTGTGTTTCTGGCATGGCTCTCACTTGCTCATGATAAATTTTAACTTTTTATCATCACTGTCATCATCATTGTCATTCCGTTGTTTGTCGATTTATTTGAGCGGGCACCGGTAATGTCTCTATTACACTCAGCCTTGAGATTTTAGCAGCCTCTCCTTACTCATCTTTCCCATGATTGGAGGCTATTTCAGTGTTAGGGGAATGAGACCTATCGTTACTGTTTTTGGCATATCTAATATGCCATGGGTAGCTTGCCAGGCTCTGCCCTGTGGGTGGGATACTCTCGGTAGATTGCCTGGCTCTCTGAGAGGTATGTTTATATCTTTAACTGTATTTGGGATATGAATACGCAGTGGAGAACTTGCAAGGCTCTCCCAAGTACGCAATAGACTCTTGGTAGCTTGTCAGGTTCTCCAATAGGAAGAATACCGTGGCTGTGCGCTTCCAGGAGCTTGGTCTTATAGTCTCTGCATGTTTGTTGTTGGTGAGATTACATGGTGCCAGGGGCAGTTTGTGGGTGTGGCTGCTAAGCTACTGGAAATAAGGGGTCGGGGTGGAGAAGGCCCAGTATCATATCAATACAAGAAAAAAATTAAAGTCATGTGATAATATCAATAGATGCAGAGAAAACGTTGACAAGATCCAGCTCTCATAGATACTTATGAGATTTCTCAAAAACACAGATCAAACATTCCTGAAATTCATATGGAGCAATAAACGCCTCTGAATAGCCAAAGCAATCCTTGAGGAAAAGAAGATGGGCAGCATCACTTTCCCAACTTCAAACTGTACTACAAAGCCACTGTAATTAAACAGTGTTACAGAAATAAAGACAGACTCTGAGATCAATGGAATAGAACTGAAAATTCAGAGACAGACCCACATGAATATGGTCAGTAAATCTTTGATAAGGGAGCAAAATGTATTAAAGTGGAGCAAGGGAAGCCTCTTAAAATAATGGTGCTATCACAACTCTTCAGTTACATGTGAAAAATAAAGAACTCAGACATCTTTCTAAAGCTATGCACAAAAGTCAAATCAAAATAAATTAAAGACCTTGATATTAGACCTAAGTTGTAGGCATATGGAGAAAAACACAGGCAGAATTTGCGTGACATTGAAGCTGGAAGGCATCTTTTTCTTGATGGTGGAGGGTGGGGTCTACCCCAAACAGTGTTCAGGACTTCTTACTCTTGCCTCTGCATCTAGGGGGTCACTCCTGGTCAGGCTCGGGGTACCATATGGGATGCTGAAGATAAACCCAGATTGTCACATGAAAGGAAAGTGTCCTATCTGCTATAATATTTTAAATTTATAAACTTACTTCTTATAAATGTATTAATAAACATAAAAATATTATAACATTATAAAATTATCTTAAGAAAACTAAAATAAGAACATTTTCCAAGGCAAAGCAGAATTGTGATTTGAAGCAAAGACGCTAACACTGAAACCCATGTCCTAATCTTCCCTTTTCTGGAACTATAGCCAATGTTTTGACTGTAAGCCCTAACATAGTTTACACTTTAGAACACCATTAGCAGTTTGCTTTATCTGACTCATGCTGAGTAAATATATTTTCTTTGCAGGATTCAACAAATTTTGCACAAAGATTTTTCACAAATTTCAAAAAATTTGTGAAAATTTTTGTAGGCTCAATAATTTTACTTTTTATGGCTAGACTGTAGTTTTAGGATTTGAGCAATAGCATAGCAGCTAAGGCATTATCTGTGCACAGGCAATGTAGTTTTGATCCCAAGCATAGGATATGGTACCCCAAGTACCTCCAAAAAACATTGTACCATTTGTATCACTTGTCTTCCCATTGATCTTCAATTTTCTCAAGAGGACAATATATATATATATATATTTTATATATATTTCAGATTTTCATTTGCCAAATTAAAGTTTTGGGAAATTTATTTCTTCTTTGTTTCCCTTTGTCAGGTTTTGATATAGGTAATACTTATATCATTAATATCATTAAATTATTTGATAATCCTGCCAATACTTGTATTAAAAAATGTATTTCCTCGGCCGCCTGGACTCCCCGAGACCTTCCAGCCGCCCCAGCCCGTGTCCTCTGCGCCCCGGCTCCTCCCCGGGCCGCCTAACTGCGGCCCGCCCTCGCAGGTACCGTCCCAGACCCTCGGCCAAGCCCTCCCGCGCCCCGCTTCCGGCTGCCTGGACTCCCCGAGACCTTCCAGCCGCCCCAGCCCGTGTCCTCTGTGCCCCGGCTCCTCCCCGGGCCCCCTAACTGCGGCCCGCCCTCGCAGGTACCGTCCCAGACCCTCGGCCACGCCCTCCCGCGCCCCGCTTCCCGCCGCCTGGACTCCCCGAGACCTTCCAGCCACCCCAGCCCATGTGTCCTCTGAGCCCCGGCTCCTCCCCGGGCCCCCTAACTGCGGCCCGCCCTCGCAGGAAGACACTGGGGGCGTGTCCCGTATGTTAGTGGGCGTGGTCTATAAGTGGGCGTGGCCTCCTTTCAGAGCGGCGGCCGCTAACGTGGCCAAGTTGTTCTTTGTTACCTCAGCTCAATCAGTACTTGTATTTTTTTGAAAATTCACTTTTGCAATCTCAAACACGCAAAATAGCCATTAGCTTAGTCTGACACTATAAAAGCTGTCAGTTAATAAGGGAAGTTTAGCACGATCAGAAAACCTTCTTTCCACAAGAAGAAAAAGGAATAAATAACTACAAAGCTCCAACTCTATACTTCCGTAACAATATGAAGAAGCAGCGAAAATCCCCTCCGAGAAGAGAGGGGGAAGAAAAGATACCAGAAACCTCAACAGGGGCTTCTCACATCTACGACCTCTCAGATAAACAATTCAGAGAGGAAATCTGGAGGAGACTCGACCTACTCCAAGCAAATATGGAACAGACATCCAATAAATTAAGGGAGGAGATGAATGAAGCGCTGGAACGGTCTACCAAGAAAATACAGGAAGAAATGAGAGCAGAAATTTCAAACCTTCGAACGGAAGTCTCACAAATAAAGCAATCGGTAGATGAAATAAAAATCTCACTAGATGCCCTCAACAGTAGAATGACTACAGCAGAAGACAGAATCAGTGATCTGGAAGATGAGCTGCAGAAAGCTTATAGACAACAACAAATCATGGCCAAAGACCTCAAAATGGCTATAGAGCGAATCAGAGCCCTGGGAGATGACTTCAAGAGGAACAACATAAGAATCATTGGAGTACCAGAACCGCAGGGAAGCAACCCCAATGAAAAAAACACAGTCAAAGATATCATTGCTAAGAAATTCCCAGAGCTGGACAAGGCAGGCATCCAGATACAAGGAGTCCGAAGAGTACCAGCAAAAAGAGACCCGAATAAAAAGACCCCAAGGCATATCACAGTCACAATGACGGATACCATGGATAGAGACACAATTCTGCAAGCAGAAGGAAATCACATACAAAGGAGCACCCCTCAGATTTACGGCCGATCTGTCAGAAGAAACCCTGCGAGCCCGAAGACAATGGTGGGACATAGTGAAAAAACTCAACGAAATGAATGCCTCACCAAGAATACTTTATCCGGCTAAACTCTCACTCAAACTCGAAGGAACCATACACTACTTCTCGGATAAACAACAGCTCAGGTCCTTCATAGACTCAAAACCAATCTTGAAAGAAGGTCTAAAGGGGCTACTGTAAGACAAGGAGGAGCCCCATAAGAACAACAAATCCCACAGAAAGATGACACAAAACCACATCACAATAATCTCTCTCAATGTCAATGGCCTAAATGCACCTATCAAGAGACACAGAGTGGCTAAATGGATCCGGAAATTAAACCCAACATTCTGTTGCCTGCAAGAAACACACCTGAACAAACAGAGTAAACATAGACTCAAAGTCAAAGGATGGAAAACAATCCTCCAAGCAAACAACCCCCTTAAAAAAGCTGGAGTGGCCATCCTGGTATCCGACAACATAGATTTCAGGATGAAAAAGATCAAAAGGGACAGCGAAGGTCATTTTCTGTTTATCAAGGGATATGTACAACAGGAAGAAATCACACTCTTAAACGTATATGCTCCTAACGAACGACCGGCTAAATATTTAAAACAACTCCTAACAGACTTCAAAGAGGACATCACTAACAGCACAATTGTAGTCGGAGACTTCAATACGGCCTTATCGCCTCTAGATAGATCCACAAGAACAAAACTCAACAAGGAAACACTGATTCTGAAAGAAGAAATTGAAGAGAGAGGCCTAATAGACCTATACAGGGCCTTACACCCCAAAAAGAAAGAATACACATTCTTTTCCAGTGCACATGGAACATTTTCTAAAATAGACCATGTACTGGGCCCCAGAACATACCTCAATAGAATCAGAAAAATAGAAATTGTATCAACCATCTTTTCAGACCACGATGCGCTGAAGATAGAAGCTAACCACTCACAAACACGGAAAATCAAATCAAACACCTGGAAATTAAACAATTCAATGTTGAACAATGAGTGGGTCAGGAAGGAAATCAAGGAAGAAATCAAAAGATACTTAGAAACAAATGAGAATGAAGACACGAGCTACCAACACCTATGGGACGCAGCTAAAGCCGTGTTAAGGGGAAAATTTATAGCTCTCCAAGCATTCCTCAGGAAGGAAGAAAGGACCCACATAGATAGCTTGACTTCACGACTCAAGACCTTAGAAAAGGACCAGAAAAAGGACCCCAAACCAGACCGAAGGAAAGAAATAATAAAAATTAGAGCAGAAATTAATGACATCGAAACCAAAAAAACAATCCAAAAGATCAATGAAACAAAGAGTTGGTTCTTTGAGAAAATAAATAAGATTGATAAACCTCTAGCAAGACTCACAAAGAAAGAAAGAGAGAAAACTCTAATAAATCGAATCAGAAATGAAAAGGGGGACATCATAACAGAAACCAGTGAGATTCAAAAGATCATTAGAGACTACTTTGAAGGTCTTTACGCCACAAAAAAGGAGAACCTAAAAGAAATGGATGGATTCCTTGATTCCTACAATCTCCCAACACTGAAGAAAGAAGACCTGGAATACCTGAATAGACCCATCAATGTTAAGGAAATTGAAACGGTAATCAAAAACCTCCCCCAAAACAAAAGCCCAGGCCCAGATGATTTCACTGGCGAATTGTTCCAAACATTTAAAGAAGACCTATTGCCTGTTTTCCTCAAACTTTTCCAGGAAATTGAAAAAACAGGAACTCTCCCAAACAGTTTCTATGAAGCACATATCTCCCTAATACCAAAAGCAAAGACACCACTAAGAAAGAAAATTACAGACCAATTTCCCTGATGAACACCGATGCGAAGATCCTCAACAAAATACTAGCAAATAGGATCCAACAACTCATCAAAAAGATCATACATCACGACCAAGTGGGATTCATCCCAGGGATGCAAGGATGGTTTAACATTCGGAAATCAATCAACATAATCCAGCATATCAACAAAAGTAAAGACAAAAACCATATGATCATATCAATAGATGCAGAGAAAGCATTTGACAAGATCCAACATCCTTTCATGATGAAAACCCTCGCCAAAATGGGGTTTGGAGGAACTTTCCTTAAGATAGTCGAAGCCATCTATCACAAGCCAACGGCAAGCATTATCCTCAACGGGGAAAAACTAAGGGCCTTTCCTCTGAGATCGGGCACAAGACAAGGATGCCCACTCTCACCACTCCTCTTCAATATAGTACTGGAAGTACTTGCGATAGCTATTAGACAAGAAAAAGAGATTAAGGGCATCCAGATAGGAAAGGAAGAAATCAAACTCTCACTATTTGCAGACGGCATGATACTATATCTAGAGAAGCCTAAAACCTCTACTAAGAAACTCTTAGAAACAATAGACTTATACAGTAAAGCTGCAGGCTACAAAATCAATACCCAAAAATCCATGGCCTTCATATATGCAAACAATGAGGCAGAGGAAACGGACATGAAAAAAGCAATCCCATTCACAATCGTGCCCCAGAAAATCAAGTACCTCGGAATCAGCTTAACCAAGGAAGTAAAAGACCTTTACAAAGAAAACTACAAAACGCTACTCCATGAAATCAAAGAGGACATGAGGAAATGGAAACATATACCCTGCTCCTGGATAGGGAGAATCAATGTTGTCAAAATGGCAATACTCCCTAAAGCATTATACAGATTCAATGCGATCCCTATAAGTATACCCATGACATTCTTCAAAGAAATGGATCAAGCAATCCTAAATTTCATATTGAATAACAAACGTCCAAGGATAGCTAAAACAATTCTTGGGAAAAAGATGATGGGAGGCATCACCCTCCCCAACCTCAATCTTTACTACAAAGCAGTAACAATTAAAACAGCATGGTACTGGAACAAAGGCAGAGCCGTAGACCAATGGAACAGGGTGGAATATCCCTACACACAACCCCAAATGTATGATCATCTAATCTTTGATAAGGGAGCAAGAGATGTGAAGTGGAGCAAAGAAAGCCTCTTTAACAAATGGTGCTGGCACAACTGGACAACCACATGCAAAAAAATGGGTTTAGACCTTGACCTGACACCATGCACAAAAGTCAGATCAAAATGGATTAAAGACCTCAACATTAGACCACAAACCATAAGGTAGATTGAAGACAAGGTCGGCAAAACCCTCCACGATATTGAAGATAAACGTATCTTCAAAGGTGACACGAAACTAAGCAATCTAGTAAAAACAGAGATCAACAAATGGGACTACATTAAACTAAAAAGCTTCTGCACCGCAAGAGATACAGTGACGAGAATACAAAGACTATCCACAGAATGGGAAAGGATATTTACACAATACCCATCAGATAAGGGGTTGATATCAATGGTATATAAAGCACTGGTTGAACTCTACAAGAAGAAAACATCCAACCCCATCAAAAAATAGGGCGAAGAAATGAACAGAAACTTTACCAAGGAAGAGATACGAATGGCCAAAAGGCACATGAAAAAGTGCTCTGCATCACTAATCATCAGAGAGATGCAGATCAAAACAACTTTTAGATACCACCTCACACCACAGAGACTAGCACACATCCAAAAGAACAAAAGCAACCGCTGTTGGAGAGGATGTGGGGAGAAAAGGACCCTTCTTCACTGCTGGTGGGAATGCCGACTGGTTCAGCCCTTCTGGAAAACAATTTGGACGATTCTCAAAAAATTAGATATTGAATTCCCATTTGACCCAGCAATACCACTGCTGGAAATATATCCCAGAGAGGCAAAAAAGTACAATCGAAACAACATCTGCACATGTATGTTCATCGCAGCACTGTTTACAATAGCCAGAATCTGGAAAAAACCCGAATGCCCCAAAAAGGATGACTGGTTGAGGAAACTTTGGTACATCTATACAATGGAATACTATGCAGCTGTTAGAAAAAAGTAGTCAAGAATTTTGTAGTTAAGTGGATGGGCATGAAAAGTTTCATGCTGAGTGAAATGAGTCAGAAAGAGAGAGACAGACATAGAAAGTCTGCACTCATCTATGGTATATAGAATATCAGAGTGGGAGACTAATACCCAAGAACTGTAGAAATAAGTACCAGGAGGTTGACCCCATGGCTTCGAGGCTGGCCTCACGTTCCGGGGAAAGGGCAACTCAGAGATTCGATCACCAACTACATTGTAGTCGAAGGCCATGTGGGGGAAGGGAGTTGCGGGCTGAATGAGGGCTAGAGACTGAGCACAGCGGCCACTCAACACCTTTATTGCAAACCACAACAGGTAATTAGAGAGAGAGAACAGAAGGGAATGCCCTGCCACAGTGGCAGGGTGGGTTGGGGGGGAGATGGGATCGGGGAGGGTGGGAGGGACGCTGGGTTTACGGGTGGTGGAGAATGGGCACTGGTGAAGGAATGGGTTCCCGAACTTTGTATGAGGGAAGTATAAGCACAAAAGTGTATAAATCTGTAACTGTACCCTCACGGTGATTCTCTAATTAAAAATAAATAAATTATTTAAAAAAATAAAAAAAATAAACAAGTGGGACTACATCAAATGAAAGAGTTTTTGACTGCAAAATAAGACTGGTACAAAAAAACAACAATAAAACTCACTCAATTGAATAGAAGAAAATATTTGTTCTCAACATAGTTTTAATAGTCAAGATATATAAACAGCTCACAAAGATCATCAACAGTAATAACAAAAATCATACAAAATATCCAAAACTCTATTCAAAAATAGGATTTAAATAAGTAGGCACTTTTCTGAAGGAGATAAATTGGCCATTTTAAAAAAGTAGTCATCATCCACAATTGTGCCTCAGAAAATCAAATACCTCGGAATCAGCTTAACTAAGGAGGTAAAGGACTTGTATAATAAAAACTACAAAACACTACTTCAGGAAATAAAAGAAGACATGAGGAAATGGAAAAATATCCCCTGCTCATGGATTGGAAGAATTAATATTGTCAAAATGGCAATTCTCCCCAAAGCATTGTACAAATTCAATGCGATCCCTATAGGGATACCCTTGTCATTCTTCAAAAAATGGAGCAAGCACTCCTGAAATTCATATGGAACAATAAGCCCCCACGAATAGCTAAAGCAATTCTTGGGAAAAAGAAAATGGGAGGAATCAACCTCCCCAACTTCCAACTCTACTACAAAGCGGTAGTCATTAAAACAGCTTGGTACTGGAACAAAGGCAGAGCGGCAGACCAATGGAACAGGGTTGAATACTCTGACAGATCCCCCCAAATATATGACCATCTAATCTTTGATAAGGGAGCAAAAAAGGCGAAGTGGAGCAAGGAAAGCATGTTTCACAAATTGTGCTGGCAAAACTGGACAGCTACATGCAAAAAAATGGGCTTAGACCTCCACCTATCACCATGTACAAAAGTCAGATCAAAATGGATTAAGGACCTCTACATCAGACCAGAATCCCTAAGGTACATTGAAGACAAGGTTGGCAAAACCCTCCACAACATTGAAGCCAAAGGTATCTTCAAAGCTGACACGCCACTGGCCAAGCAAGTGAAAACAGAGATAAATAAATGGGACTATCTCAAACTAAGAAGCTTCTGCACCTCAAGAGAAACAGTGACCAAAGTACAAAGACAATCTACAGAATGGGAAAGGATATTTATGCAGTACCCATACGATAAAGGGTTGATAACAAGAATATACAATGCACTGGTTGAACTCCACAAGAAGAAAACTGCCAACCCTATCAGAAAATGGGGTGATGAAATGAACAGAAGCTTTCCTAAAGAAGAAATCCGAATGGCTCAGAGGCACATAAGAAAATGTTCCACATCACTAATCATCAGGGAAATGCAGATCAAAACAACAATGAGATATCATCTCACACCACAGAGACTGGCCCACATCCCAAAAAACAAAAGCAACCGCTGTTGGCGTGGATGCGGGGAGAAAGGGACTCTTCTTCACTGCTGGTGGGAATGCCGACTGGTTCAGTCCTTTTGGAAAACAATATGGACGATTCTCAAAAAATTAGAAATTGAGCTTCCATTTGACCCAGAAATACCACTCCTGGGAATATATCCCAGAGAGGCAAAACGGCATAGTAGAGATGGCATATGTATTTCTATGTTCATTGCAGCACTGTTTACAATAGCCAGAATCTGGAAAAAACCAGAGTGCCCCAAAACAGATGACTGGTTAAAGAAACTCTGGTACATCTACACAATGGAATACTATGTAGCTGTCAGAAAACATGAAGTCATGAAATTTTCATATAAATGGATCAACATGGAAAGTATCATGTTGAGTGAAATGAGTCAGAAAGAAAGAGACAGACATAGAAAGATTGCACTCATCTGTGGAATATAATGTAACTGAGAAGTACAAGTTGGCAACGATGCAACTTCTGGCAGATATCTCTCTGGACTTAGTTACTAAAATACTAAAATACAGAAACCCAAAACTGAGAGGCCGCTAAGTGTGGTCACTCGACCTCATACCTCTTCATCCTCAGCAATGGAAAACAAATTATCTAATGCTTCCTTTTCAGCAGGTCTGACTTTAGGGGAGAGACTCTCCAAACAATAATAGTGAGTTTTGTTGAAATATTGTATGCAATCAAAGTGAAAGTAAAGTGAAATTTATTAGTTACACAGGCGGGGGGGCGCTAAGGGTAGGGGGGCTAGGGGCGTGGGGGGGTTAGGGGTGTGGGGGGTGGGGTGGAGCTATACTGGGATTCTTGGTGGTGGAATATGAGCACTGGTGAAGGGATGGGTATTTGAGCATTGTATAACTGAGATTTAAACCTGAAAACTTTGTAACTTTCCACATGGTGACTCAATAAAAAATTTAAAAAAAAAAGTAGGCATCATCTAAAGCTGGAGAAATAGTATACAGTGGCCAACCTTGGTTCAATCCCTGGCACTCAATACGGTTCCCTGAGCCTACCAGGAGTGATCCCTGAGCAGAGAGTAAGGACCACTTTCTTTTCTTCCTGCTTTTTCAATTTCACCATGATGGATGAAGCTACAAAGTGAACCTCTAAAAGACAAAAAGGATTAAAAGGTCATCATCATCACTCATCCCCAGAAAAATCCAAGTAAGATGATAATGAGATATCTCACATCAGTGAGAATGGTACTCACTGGGAAGAATCTGTGTTGGTAGGAATAATGTAAAGAAAATCTCTTCCTCCCCTGGTGGGAATGGTGTCTGACCAAGTCTTTGTGGAAAACAGTATGAAAATTTCTCAGAAATGCAGGAACAGAGCTGCCATAAGACCAGCAGCAATTGGACTTCTTGGTACCTAACCCCAGGACACAGAAGCATTCATTCAGAATCCTGATGTCTTAATTAAAAACGTTTAAATAAATACATAAGTGCATCCATAAAAAAATGTACTTCCTCTTAAGTATATAAAAAATATTCAGAACTGGAATACCTAGAGAAATATTATACAAATACACATGTAATACGTAAATACTATATAATTATATCTATACATACATGTAGCTTGTCTATTTACTTATATTGTATATGAGTGTATATATAAACATAGAAAAACACATATGTGTGTGAGTTTATAGAAATCTCTAACGCACACAAACACAAACACACAGAGCCCTATTGTGCAGCCAGAACAGAAAAGAGAACAAGATTTGCCCT
Source organism: Sorex araneus (assembly GCF_027595985.1). Taxonomy (NCBI): domain Eukaryota; kingdom Metazoa; phylum Chordata; class Mammalia; order Eulipotyphla; family Soricidae; genus Sorex; species Sorex araneus. The sequence goes on from NC_073303.1 coordinate 264,495,341, forward strand.
TTGACTCCACAGCTTGGGCCTCTATAGTCCAGGTCATTTTACTTATTACTTTCAAGTTTTGAGTTCTATGCTTATATTCCTATAGTAAAAATGAAATTTTATTGCCAGAATGAAGTTTGTAAGTTGTTCAAGTTGTTGATCTCTGAGGTTTCTTCCAACCCAGACCAAATCTCTGAGAGGTGTCACTTCTTCAGATGGTCTGGATGGGACTGAGTGGGAACTGTGAAAGGAAATGACAATAGGAGAACCCCCACGCATTGGAAAATACTATGCCAACTGCTATGCTGAGTCTTACAACAACATTGTCTAGAGACTTATCTAAACTTGGTTTTGAAAGGGTGTGACAAGCAAGTCACACCCACAGTGCCTGCTTGTATAGCTTTCCAACAAAACAACAACAAATGGAATATCACAAATCCAAGCTGATGGAATTTTCAGTAACATTGGCGAAGTAACTATTGTTCTATTGGACTGAATTAAAATTACATATCAGTCTAACCCTCAAATTACTTGATTATAAAAGAATAACATAATATCTAGTTAACTTTTTGACCTGTGTTCAGAAGTTATATAGATGAGAGTTCAGCACATTTATAGAAGTGAAAGAGGTAAGTTACTTTAACCTATCTTATGTTTGTCTGTGATCATACTTGTAAATTTATAATTTAGTAACATGGTCACTATAGTATTAATATTTTAGTTCTGTTGTTCACACTTATTGTGTTATCATCAAAGTGCCAATGACATTCTTCCTCTGTCTTTTCTTAAAGTTCATTATTATAGGGCCTGGGGCTGGAGCAATAGCACAGTGGGTAGGGCGTTTGCCTTGCACGCGACTGACCTGGGTTCGATTTCCAGAATCCCATATGGTCCCCCGAGCACTGCCAGGAATAATTCCTGAGTGCAAAGCCAGGAATAACCCCTGTGCAATTCCGGGTGTGACCCAAAAAGCAAACAAAAATTATTATAGCTCAGGTTATATGTTTTTAAGTGTTGATATTTATTTATAGTTATCTACCTCGCCATCACCAAAATTCCCAAGGCCCTCTGCCAACTCCCTGGTGTTACTACTACCCATCCACCTCATTGCCTCGCACTCACTCCTCACCCGAGGTCACCAAACTGACATTCTCAGTTCTGCACTCTGTGTTCAGAGCTTATTATCAATTCACATTGGTCATACCCTTATTGTTTCTCACACACAATCAAAACTGTTAGAACATTACTTCTGAAATGAGGTGTTGATGTTGTAAATTTGTAATAATGGTGCCAGTTCATGTGTATTAACATAGATTTATCTCAAGACTGCTTTTACATGAAAATCAATTTTTCTCTAGTTTTCTGAGGATCACTGCCTCATAGCTCATAGGAAATAGTCTGTTTTTTTCTTTTTTCTTTCAGGGCCAGATGATCTCCAAATAAAACATAAAATCAAGGCACAGGCTTTACTTTACCTTAATTTACAGATAATAGATTTTTTATTGCTGTCTCATCAAGAAAATGAGCATGGTATTTTTTTGCCAAAAGGACTAGTCCTAAAATTTGTTAGTTTATAGTTAAGCAAAGATGAAGCACTTTTTGAGGTGATAAAAAGAACCAGCATATGCCTCTGGAATCCAGACATCTGTTCCAGTTTGCAAGCTGGAGTACTTTCCTGCCTGAGAAGTATCGAAAGGGCTTTGTTTCTGGGAAAATTAAACCACTTCTGGGGAAATCGAGGGTCTCACTGCCGGCACTTACAGACATTAGAGCATCACCTTTTTTGGCAAACGATACGCAATTGAAGAATTTGCCAGCCACCTACATCCTTACCTGCCAATATGATCTCGTCAGGGATGATGGACTCATGTATGTCTCAAGACTCCAGAAAGTTGATGTTCATGTGAATAATGATCATCTTGAAGATGGGTCCCATGGAACTTTATCTGTCATGGCAGCTCCATTCTTCCTAAATCTAAGGCTCAGGATAAGGGACTTGTATATTAGTTGACTAGATAGCCAAGAATTTATAAATACATATTATCAATATATGGTCATCATCCAGTCGGTTGTAATGGCTGATAGTTTGTAACAGTATCTTTCTAACAAAAATGCAATTTTACTGCCTAGAGATATGAATCAATTACAATAGCTATTGTCTTTGTAGTAATTATTATTCAGACACCCAGATAATGTGTATATAAATATACATAATTCTGTCTATTGCCACTTTATGAAGAGTTAATTATAATTACATTGGACCTAAGAGAAACCAATACATATTAAACTCGACAACTAAGATTGTTTACTGGAAAGTTAGAGGAATTGGTTTCCAGGCAGGCACAGATTTACTGTGGCAGAGGTATGGTACGCCAGCAGGTCAACCTGTACCTGTGGGACAAGTACATCAGCAGATGGTAACTTCAGGCATCCTGATACCCCAAAATTGCTGCTGTGCCTTTCTATTGAGATACAGAGACAGAGAGAAACCGTGTGTGTGTGTGTGTGTGTGTGTGTGTGTGTGTATGTGTGAAAGTGCATGGTAGGGCACTTGTCTAGTACATCAAGAACCTGGATTCCATCCCAGACACCCCATTCGGTCCCCAAAGTCCAGCCAGAAATTACTCCTAAGACTGCTGGGCATCACACCCCACCCCCCAAGCAGACACAAGAAAATACATGCCCATGACTCTCCAGAGTTTGTTCCTCAGGATTGAAGACTTGGATCCTTGGCAACAAACCATTTTCTGCCTCTTTTTATTCTCCACATGGGCAGAGACTTTATTTGAAAACTAAGTGCTGGGCTGAAGACCCAGTTTTTAGAATCACACTATTTCTTTTTACAAAAGTGCTTGTTTTCTGCATGTGAATGATTTCCAGGGGCAAACTTCCCAAGAAGTTTCTCTTGTCTGTAAGAGCTCAGACCCTGCATGAGGAGACAGGTGCTATGCTTTAGTCCACAAATGCTACCTTTCACCCATTTCCAGTTTGCCACTTTCATCATGGAAACAAGTGCTGAGAATGGACCTGCAGCAGCTTTGTAAGATCAGCTGCTCACAGAGGTTTTCATTCTTACCACTTTACCGACAGGCTCGTACAGGAACAACTGCCTAGAAACTGGCACATACCCTCTCCTCTGCATTGAGGTAACTCAATAGTTTCCTCCTGAGACTGTGAGTTATCCCACCCCACTTCTGCTCCCTTTGAATGAAATTTGTGTTTTATATAGAATGATCCTGAACTGGTCTGCATGTTTTCAAAGTGCAGGAGACATTTTATAGACACACACAAGCCATTACTAAAGGATTCTGAAGCCTGTTATACTGCTAGTCTGACTCAAGTCTGTCCTAAATGCACTTTTCCCTTCTCAGTAAAGAACTCTTGTTAGTTAATGTTTCTGAAATGGTAATCATTGTTTACCATGATTTCTGCATCTGCCCTCGCTGCCTGCTTTTTCTTCTTCATTCTCAGTCTGTCTCTCTCTTCTTCGCTTGCTCCCTCCCTCCTTCTCTCTCTATCCCACCCTTTCTGCCTCTTTTATCTGAACGCAATGAGCAAATCAAGAGATTTAGAAAAAAGGTATGATAAACTTAATAGCTGGCCTCATTTTATATGAATAAGATAAATAATGGATGAGCACAGTAATATCTCTATTACACTCAGCCCTGAGATTTTAGCAGCCTCTCATTACTCATCTTTCCCAATGATTGGAGTCTCTTTCAGGGTCAGGAGAATGAGACCTCTCGTTACTGTTTTTGGCATATCAAAAATGCCATGGGTAGCTTGCCAGGTTCTTCCCAGTTGGTGAGATACTCTTGGTAGCTTCCCAGGCCCTATGATATATATATATATATATATATATATATCTGTTACTGTATTTGGGATATGAATATGCCATGGGGAGCTTGCCAGAATCTCCTGAGTGGCAATAGACTATGTGTAGCTTGTCAGGTTTTCCTAGAGGGAGAACTATGCTATTGTTCTCAGCATAGTCAGGAGCTTGGTTTTAGAGTCTCTGGATGTTGGCCATTGATGACATTACACAGCACCAGGGGCAGTTTCTGGGTGTGACTATCTAGCTACTGGAAAATGGGGATCTGGTTGGAAAAGGCCCAGTCCTGATCCCAACAGCATTGGAGATCTCGGCCCCGGGTCCAGATACCTGGGATACTGTGCCAGTTCCTTCATGCATGAGGTTCATCTGAACGTGCGGAGAGTGGCCTTGAGCATGGCTGTGGCTGGGTTCCAGAGGTCTTCAACTGTCGAGGCTCTGCTCAGGGCAGGGAGGGAAATGCAACCCGTCCCCTCCTAGAGGCCCTGGTGAATACAGACAGGCACGGGGGCAAGAGACCGCGTTTCTCTCTTCCAGGAGCATGGATTACATGCATAACAAAAATAAATAGCATGATACTGGTATATAATTCAAAATATAAAATAGATATATACAAGTCTCCAGAGCCAGAATAAATAAATTAATGGGAGATAGGAGATAAAGATTCCTCACGACATAATCCCAGATGATTTCCATGTTCTTAGATGTGTGTGTGAGCAGACGTTCATCCTCACCATCAGGTACTGCCATGGTGATCACCTCCAGACCACTAGCTCAGATGCTATCACTCTAACCCTGCCCCAAGGAAGAACTTAGAGGCTATTTCTGAGGTCCCTGGATGTATGGGGTAGCTTTTCCTCATCCAAATAGTTGAAAGGAATTTGGCTGGATAAAGATCATTTGTATGCATTTTTTGTTTTACACCCTCTGGTTTCTTATTCACACTGTACTCACTCTATGACTTAATGTTCCATGTGACGTTTATGTGAATGACTGGTCCCTGCTTCTCTTTCCCACATCGTCTGCGATAGTGAGGGAGGGGGTATGGACACTGGGCTACAGTCGCTCTATGCTTTGATACACAAGGATGTTAGTGAATTTCCATCCTCTGTAAAGAGGCTACTGCGTTTATTTTAATATTTCACTGGCTTATAACACAGTGCATAGGGCATTTCCCTTGCATGCGGCCGACCCCGTTTTGATTGCTTCGTCCCTCTTGGAGAGCCTGGCAAACTACCGAGAGTATCCCGTCTGCACAGCAGAGCCTGTCAAGCTAACAGTGGTGTATTCGATATGCCAAAAATAGTAACAACAAGTCTCACAATGGAGACGTTACTGGTGCCCACTCGAGCAAATTGGTGAACTACGGGATGACAGTGCTAAAGTGCTGTATTATTTTGAGTGTTGTTTAGCTTTCCTCATTATCTGATGCTCATGTCTTGTGAGACGGGTCAGCCACCTCTTACAGGGCGTGTGCTTTGCTCTCGGACTTTGGGACTCCTGAGCTCTCTCTTGTGCAACTGTGAGTGAGGATGGGAAGGCTCCGTCTGTCCTCATGGCCTTCCCGTGGTCCTGCAGAGTGGGGAGTCTCTCCCCACAGTTTCGTCGCACTGTGGAGCTCTGACGTTGCGATCTGTGCATCTGTGGTGGGGCTGGGGGGCGGAGAGAGGGCACACCAGCAGTGCTCAGGGCTTCTGGCTCTGGCTCAGGAATCAGACCTGGAGGTGCCTGGGGAACTGTCGGTGGTGGTGGGGACTGAGCTGGCATCAGCTGTGTGAAAGGCAAGCACCCGACCTGTACTACTTCATTGGCTTCCTGACTCTTTAACTATCCAAACTCAATAGTGTTTAGTTTACACTGTATAGCTTTGTAGTAAAATTAAGTCTTGTAGAGCAATGACCTAAATTCTACTCTTTTTCCATAAACACCTGAACTTTTCATGGCACTTTATTCTTCCATGCACTTTAGAATTAGCTTGTGAAGATTGATTTTTAAAATGTTAGCATTTTTGAGATTATCTATATTTATCTTAGAAAACAGGTCAGATATTCCTTCTAGTTTTCTTTTTTTTACTTTATTTTTTTAATTGAGTCACTGTGAGAACAGTTACAGGGCTTTCAGGATCAGGTCTCAGTCATACAATGATCAAACACCTATCCCTTCACCAGTGCACGTTTCACCACCAAGAACCCCATCATACACCCCTCCTACTTCCCCTCTGCCTGTGTGGCAGATGATTTTCACTTTCTTCTCTCCTTACTTTGATTACATTCCATTTTCGACAGAAAACTCACTATCATTATTTGGAATTTTTTCCCCAGCAGTCAGACCTGTCGGAATGGCATCATTGGATCATATGTTTTCTATTGTTGATAACAAAGAGCATATGATGTTGCACGGTTGCAAAAGCAGCCGCCCAGTTTTGGAATTCTGGTGTTAAGTCCAGAGTTATTTCTGCCAACAGCTGCTGCATTCTGAGATTGGTTTGTGTGTCTCTTGGATCATGGCTGTACAGGAGTAAGGAGCTGTTCATGGGCTGCCGCTCATTTGGGTCTCATTTGGGCAGGAGGCAGGGCCAGTTCTGCCCCACCCCTCCCGCATCGCTAGGTTCCCCGTGCGTCTCATCACTGCAAGCTCCTAAGTCCCTGTCCAATTGGCTCTGAACGGTGGCGGTCGCCATGCTGACGCAAAGGGGAAGAGGCTTAGGGACAAAAACCCTTCCCCTTCCGGGGCTGCATGGGGCTGTAGCTTAGTTCACAGTCCAGGAGTATATCTGCCAGCAGCCACTGCGTTCTGAGATTGGTTTCTGTGCCTCTGGGATAATGGCCCCTCAGGGGTAGCAGAGCCATTCCTGAGTGTTTGTTGGTAGGTTGGTTCGTTGGTTTGTTCGTTGGTTGGTTGGTGGGTTGGTTGGTTGGTTGGTTGGTTTTTATATCAGGAAAGGTCGCGTGGCCACTTTGGAGAGAATGTGTCAGTCCCACATACCAGAGCCATGTTAGTAGAAGCTCCGTGTTGCTGGGACTCTATCTGGATAAGACGGGGACACTGTACCTTCTCCGTTTGGCACCCCGGTGTTGTTGACCCCGTCTGAGGTCTGGAGCATTACCGGCTTGCGGTGCCCACCGGTCTGGATTCTTCACTGCTAGGTAGCAAGATGTGCCAAGGGTGGGATGAGGGCCTGACTTTTGGTGGAGGGGCGGGCTGGAAGCTGGTCTGGTGCCTCCCCGTTCTAATGCCCCCACACACTTTGGAGAGATATCCCACCTCCGCATACCGGAACCATGTTAGTAGAAGCTCAGTGTCACTAGGATCCGTCTGGAGAAGGCAGGTACCCTGCATTTTCTCCATCTGGCACCCCGGTGTTGTTGGCCTGGTCTGGGTTCGGAGCATTCTCTGGCTTGCAGTGCCCACCGGCCAGGATTCTTCATTGCTGGCTAAAATGTTAGCATTTTATTGAACTTTCCACTGACATGAATATACTTGGATAGAACTGACATAGGCATTATGCTTTCTGTCTATAAGACAATTATTTAAGATTTTCTAGAATATCTACCAATAACATTTTATAATTTCACACACATATGTATACACACATACACACACATACATATTTGTTTTGACAAATATACATACATACATACATGTTTGTGTTCTCCCCGTCACAACCCTTAACGTCTAGAGGTCGCTGGGCCTGTAGGGAATGCCCCCAGTCCCGTCTTCTCTGGGAACTGGGTTGTTGCCAGGAAACCTGACGTTCTCTAAGTATACATAGATTAATTGGCCTTTATTGCCAGAGGCTGATGGCTCGAGACAGGGGAAACAGATATCTCTGGGTGTCAGCAGTACTTCAACCTGGCTTCTGCTTTAGAGCATCAAGGACAGCGTTCCCGCAGCTTCTCCTCGTCAGTCCAGTTGCTTGCCTGGAGGCTCATTTCAGCTGTTGGAGTGTGAATCTCACCACCCTGTCAGGACCAGGTCTGAGGTACAACAACAATTTAAATGAGATGCCTAACAGGGGTGGGGGAGGACCATATTGAACCACTGGGATACAAACGAGCTGGCCACACGCAAGGCATGCACCTTAGCTCTTGGACTCTCTGTTTTAATCTCCACAGCCCTCTGCCAACTGCACCCTAAAAGAGATGTTTGAACTCTTCCGCTAAGTGTAACTCACTGTGAGTCAGCACCTCTGATGGAACCTGATTATCTCTGATTTCTAGGAGGCTAGAAGGCAAGGACAAAAGAAAACAGGGGGGTGGGTACCTTACTGAGGCCAGAGTGATAGTGCAAGTCAGACACTTGCCTTGTACAACCGACCCACCGGGTTTTGATCCTGGACACCTTATATGGTTCCCTGAGCACCCCAGGAGTGATCCCTGAGGGCAGATCCAGAGCAAGCCTTGAGCACCTCCAGGAGTGTCCCTATAGGACACTACAAAAAAAAAACCCAAGGCCCTTGCTTATTGTTTGATGGATATAGAATTTCATTTTGGGAAGGTGAAGAAGATTTGAATATGATGTTAATAATTATTACCAAACGTGAATTTACTTACTGTCATAGTACTACATGTACTCCGTAGAATTAAAAGTGATTCAAATGTTCAATTTCATGTAAATTTTATCACCAGAATTAAAAGGCTTCATGTTTAGCACTTTAAATAAAATTTCATCAGGTAAAAGATAGTGTATTGTTTAAATATTGGACTTTGGTAGTGGCTGTGGTTTGGTAACATTTTGAAGAAGTGTGAATTGTAACCCTGATACATATGTAGTCATTTAACCCAAATTAGCTCACCAACAAAAAATACAAATATGCAGAAGAAGTATGTCCCCGAGAACCTGGGTTTTAGGAGAACAGAGCTAGGAGTCAGTCTGGGTCTTTCCCTAATTTCTCCATCTTGCCTTTGGGCAAAGTCCTCCTTGTCCTTGGGCCTTACATTCCACTTTAGCAAGACTTGGCAAATAGCCTTCCTCTTCAAACTTATGTTCTCCCTTGAACACTATCTCACTTGCTTTTTTCCTCTCTGGAGAAGCTTGTGTTCTCTCCTGAACATGTATTTCTTTTCTCTACCCCCTCTCATATTTTAAGGTAGGGTTCATTCAGTGAAAGCCTTCTTGCTTCAGTAAAACAAAATAACTAAAATGTGGTGAATCACCAACCACAGCTCCAGGAAGAGCGCTAATTGTGTGGTCTGTGCGGAGTCAGAAGCACGTCCTGGTCCTGAAGGCCTCCTGCTAGGCCTGGACACGATGCTGGCGAGTTCAGTAGGCCAGAACTTGTTCCACGCCCTCCAATAGAAGTGGTTCTGTGACTCCCAGAGGAACACCTGCAGACTGAGTGCAAGGGCTTGACTCCAACCTCACCTCCACTTTCCGTTGTCCTGGGAGGTTGCCTTGTGGCCTTTGGAACTGAGTCTAAGCCGGGAAGTTGGCATCAAGGACTGCCTGATAAACTACAATGATTTGCTGAGCTTCCTTTGTCCTCTTTCTCTCTTTCGTGATAAAGAAGCTACTGAGTATTAAGTATTAGTTTTAGTGCACTGAAACATGGGCTCTGAAACAGGTGCTCAAGAGCTGCTAGCTGTCTACATGGCTGCCGAGCCATTTCCATGGGATTACCATGATTCATGGAGATGGTCATGTATCCAGACAGTCAAAGGGCATAAGAGACAGGTGAACACTGCACTGACCTGTGACAGCTCTCTGTCCTGTTACAGTATCAGCCAGGTACTCCTCCTTTGAGATTGGCGATCAGAAGCATATACTGCCTCCCTTGTACTTCCACACCATTTTCCTTGCTAATGAGTATTCTGCCTCATGAAATTGTGTGACAAATGTTTATTTGCTGGCTGCCTAGAAACCTGACACGGCCAGTGGACTTGGCAGTTGTGCCAGGAAGTAGGTGCTTTTGCTAAGCAGAGTTGCTCTTTTGTACTTGTTCTAAGTTTAATCATTTCTGAATGACAACCAATGAGGTGACAGGCTGGGCAGAGGGTTTGTAACCTGGAAGTTAGATAATGTGTAGGCTGTGCCAGAATGCCCGGGTGAGATTTCAACACAGTGCTTTTGCCAAAGTGTGTCTGCTGAGCTACAAAGTAGGACGGGAACCACCATGGGCAAAAGGACATTTTTGCTTCTGATCCTGGGGGTCATTGGAGCATGGTACGTGTACATGCCCCTCCCAGATAACATCGAAGAGCCCTGGGCAGTGCTGAGCATGGAAACATATTTCAAAACTGTATCAAACTTGGTAAGTAGAATTTTGTTGACTCGGAATATTAAGTAATTTAATCTTTTAGATAATTTTTTTGCTGTCTTGGACTTTAGTTCTTTAGGTTTTCTGACTGATTTGAAGCCCCACATTTTCCTGGCTTCACTTCCTTCAAGCAGGATCTGTTCTGCTACTCACCCCGGACACGATGCTCTACAGAGGGATTTCTGAGCAGGCTGCTTGGTAAAGTCGAGCGAGCCGGACAGAGTTTCCCAGCCCAGACAGCAGCTCTGGCTCTGCCCTAGCAGGCCGGTGCCGCCTGCCTTCTGCCGACTCCATAGCATTCACAGCAGCCATTTTCTCCTCTCACCTTCTCTGCACTGAGCTACCTGTGCTAGTAGGGACGCAGAGAGGACAAATACGCTGTGTGTGGGGGTGGGAAACACTGGCCGTGGGCAGGTCAGCCTCTGACCCACGGTCCTTTGGCAGCACACGCCACTGTCCTCTCACAGGGGCCTCCCCCAAGACCGCGTCCCCCAGAGGTCATGGGCAGTCGAGAGAGGTGAGCAGTGGGGAAATGGGTGGGCTGTGGGGAAGAGGGCCTGGCTGACTGACAAAGCTGTCCCCCGACACTGGGGATGTCAGGGAAAACAGTGTAGACAGTGGGAGCAAGAAAACAATGCAGAGTGAGGAAAACACCCTACACAAACAAGCCACACACCATGCATGGGGAGGATTGTCACGTGTCTGCTGGCCTGCTATGAGCACAGGGGTGAGGGGTCTCTGGTACACAGCCTCCACTGGCCATTTCTGCTGGGTAGGGCCGGGGTCTGTGGCAACACAAAGTCTTTTTGTGCCAGGATAGGGGTGTGTCTTGCCTCATCTTCTGCGGAAAGTTCCCTCCTCAACCCACTCAGACCAGCAGGTCAGATCCACCTACTGCTAGAAATCTCTGCCTCATCTTGCACAACAGCTACCATATGTGAGGTGAACCTAGCGGCCTTCACTCGGCGTGTCTGAGAGCCACAGGGTGATGCCTTAAAGTCGCCTGTTGATCCTGTTCTCCCACCTGAATCTAAGCTCACTCATGCAAGGAACTTGGTTTTTCTTCACACACACAAAGGAAAGCAAGAGTTTGCCAGGTGGCCGTACCCTGTAACCCTCTAGGGCAGTAGTGGCTGTGTTAGGCCCTGAGCTGTGGAGACTTTGCAGTCCTCCTGGTGTCTCCCTGACCTGTGCCTGGGCACTGCTGCGCTGGTGCTCATGACGAGCCCTGCTCTTGCCTCTCTTCTCAGATGCTGTTGGCTGAGCTGTTGGGAATCAGCCATTACATGACCAGTGCCATGTTCCTCATGAGCTTCCTGGAAACCCCACCGACTTCTGATGAAAACGTCACTGTGGTGGACACCACTTTCCACAATGTCCCTGTTCGTGTCTATGTACCAAAGAGGAAGACTGAGACACCCCGGAGAGGCTTATTTTATATCCATGGTGGTGGTTGGTGTTTGGGAAGTGCTGGTATGTCACCGCATTGAAATTTTTTAGCTTAACATGCAATCTACTCAGTTACTGATTCCAACAAATCATGAAGACATATCTGCTAAACAGTATTCCAGAAAAACAACATTTCAGATATCTGAAAGTGATTTATTTAACATATTTTTAATTTAGAAGAATTTTTAAAACTATATCCCTGCAAGACAAAATAGTCAATAATAAATGACAAAAGTAAAATCTGTAGCCAGTCTAAAGCAAGAAATCTTATTTTGAACTTAGACATTCATTACTAAACTCATCAGCTGCTGTTCCAGTGAAAGTTGAAAGGAAGTGAGTTGACAGTGGAGGGAAGTGAAGAAAGGAGATGGTGACTCCAGACTTTCAGCAAACTTAGTGGTGAAGGAGCAAGAAAATGGAAGTAGATGAGAAAGATGCATAGAGTTTAGCAAAGTTGCTTTACTGTCATCTCTAAAAATACCTATTTTAATGTTTATTTTGTGTATTGAATATGTTTCTGTGTGTACAATACTTAGGATGCACAATATGCGATTCACTTAGATACTGTAAAGTCTGTCTTTAATCATGTACCTTGTGCATTTAGCCTTTCCATGTTTTTGCTCTATCTGCGGGTGGTCGGCCAGCATGTCTTTGGTAGAGGTGTGGTTAGTAACTGTGGGTCACTGGATGGGCTCTGGGACCTGTCAAATGCAGGGGACCAACGTGAGTCCTGGGAGGGGCACCTGGGCCCTCACACAGAGCAGGTGGCGCCTGGGTCCTCGCACAGTGTGAGGGAGATTGTCTCGCATGATCCTGTCTCTCCCCTGCAGTGAGGTCATGTTTCCAGCATAAAGTCTGGCCACACTGGGGTTCGGCCAGCTCCAGAGTGCCCTGCCGACACACTACTTCAGAGATCTTTCCCACAAGTCTGGGCACGTTTGCTTCAGCTGAGGAAGCAGATAATAGCACCCTCAAACACAGTGCATTTGTCTGATACTTTCTATTTCCACGTTAGAGAAAGGGACAGTACATGTGCCCTAAATAAAATGAAATAAGATTAAAATAAAAGGTGCTATTCGTGGTGGAGGGCAAAGAAAGCATCACCTCCATGTGTGTCTGACCTTGGGCCCTGGCTTAGAGCCAGGTCTGCCCTCTTCTCTCAGCCCACCTGCTGTGTCCTCTGACAATCTCACTCCCTCTACCTACCCCTTGACACATTCCTCGAAGTCCTGCGAAGGGTCTGACATGCCAGTGGGAACCGTAGCCAATCCCAGCAGCACACTGCGCCCCATCTCATCCGACACCAGCTCACAGCCCTTCGTACCTGCCGAGACAGGAACTGGCCGGCTGCTCTGACTCGCCCTCTAGCCTGCACATCGCTGCTCTTGTTTCTGGCCTGCCCTCCTCCCTTCTGTGTCCAGAGCCTGACCTCCTGAAGGCCAGCAAGCTAAGGCCGGTGTCTATTTCTTCAGCACCCAACGCCTGCTAAGTGAAGGGAGGTGAGGCTCATTTTGAGAATGAAACTGGTCAGAGATGTGCCACACAACACTTCGGGGAAAGACGGAAGACTGGCAACTAGCCTATGAAAGGGCACCAAGGAAAGATAGGTTCTGTAGGAGGCTGTGGGGCCAGGTACACTTGCCCACAGCGTTCCAGGGGGCCTTCTCCTGTGTTGAAAGAGACCATCCACTTGCTCACAGTCTCTGACTTCAATTTCTTTTCTTGCAGAGCTTTCTAGCTATGACCTTCTGTCAAGACGGACCGCCCACAGACTGAATGCTGTGATCATTTCCACCAAGTAAGAACGGTGCAGGTGCTGGGTGCAGGGGTTGGGTGCCTTCTCTTGGCACCAATGTCATTTCTCGGTTGGTGACATGCAATGCTAGTGACATCTAGGAAGCATAAAAGAGTAGAAAACTCGAGCTTGATGTGACGAAGATGGGTTAGAGGGGAGAGAGCTGCCATGGTGGGCAGCCACGAACTGTCTCACCAAAGGAGGTCCTGGCCCCTCAGCACCACGGAGGTCAAAAGGGGGGCATAGGTCATGAACTGGGTCCACAGGCTTCACCTAAGCTGACTTACGCTCTAAGTAACTTGAGAATATATGTAAAAGCTACCTCAAGAAAGTCTAGACTCATAACCAATGAAAGAAGCAAACCAAATGTGAATGAATAGAGTAACCCAAAACCTATGAAAAGAAACTTTTTCTTGGCCCTGTGCTCCCTTGGTCACTAGATTAATTTGGAACATCATGTTAAAAAGTTAATAATGAAGTAAACGTGCAGAGATAGTGACATTCTGGGAGAAGTTTCGTTAGGGGAAGTTATCTGCTGTTTTACCCTTAAGCCTAATTCGAGGTTGGCATTCAAGCCTTTTCCTGCATAAAATTGAGACTTGTAAAAACTTTTCTATTCTGTATTTTGAGTTCTAACAACCCCAAATATCAGGAATGATAAAGGAAATTTTACTTTTGATTTTAGGGTTATAAAGTCTGTGCATTCATGCACAGTTTTAAACATTAACTTGATTGTGGTTCCGTTGTGTAGTGTAACACAGGGAGAGAGACTTCTCACATGTGTTGCATACAGGGACACTGAGCAAAGACAGGAACTGAAATAAAACAAAACTGAACCAGTGGCTGACCTTCAGAAGGGCAGGGGAAGGGGTGAGTGAGGCGGTGACAAGGTCATTGTGTGCTGAGGGGGCGAGTGGGTGAGACTTGATGCAGTGAGACTGAGTCCTTGTCGTGCAGTGGGATTCAGTGTAGATGACAAGCAATAACCACTCAGAAATGAAGTTGACCTGTTTGTTATTCTGTCTGCAGCTACAGGCTAGCACCTAAATATCACTTTCCAGCTCAATTTGAAGATGTATATAACTCATTAAAGTGGTTCTTACGTCAAGATGTCCTTCAAAAATATGGTGTGGACCCTACAAGGGTCGGAATTTCTGGAGACAGTGCTGGAGGGAATTTAGCCGCTGCAGTGAGTCAGCAGGTAGGACTCTGAGCCATGGCTCACTTCTTAAGACTTTCTGCACTTACTTGTTTAGACACAATACCAGTGGAATATGCTGATATAAAACAGCAATTATTTGCATTAGAGAGATGTAGAGATTAATATTGAGAACATTTACAACCCGGTTCTTCTCTCCTATCCTTTAAAAAAATTTAAAATAATGAAAGCTCCTTCACATTAATTGACTTCAACATAATTAGTATGGTTGACTAAGGAGTACCATGTTTTCTCATATCAAGGAATATGTATGTGCATGTGTGTGTATGTGCATGTGAGTGTGTGTGTTTGTGAATGTGAGGTACAGTTGCCACCACTGGGAACTGAAGTGCAACCAGCATGCTCCAGTGCAGTGCAAACCTGTGGTGTAACTGCTCTCAGAGAGTGGAGTGGACAGGTTCAGGGATAATACTCTTTGAGGAAGAATGCTCACTTTCCGGTACCCATCACAGCTCTTTTCCTATATCAGTGAGCTAGACCTGCATCCCTAAGCTACCAGTGTAAAGTGGCACATAATTGCTTATCTTGATCAATCACAGGAAAAAGGTGTTGATACTAGTACCAGGGAGAGGGCTTCTAGGCTGGAGCATGTGCCTGGATGGATTCAGGTTTGCGTTCAGCACCCCTTGGTCCACAAGTCTTGAACCAGGGAGTGGCCCCCAAGCACTGCTGGCTGTGGCCCCCAAACAAACAAATGAAAGAACCAGTTTGAATGCTAATGATCTGACCTAAGAAATGAACCGGTCACTCCTGGCTCAAAAACCATGTTGCAACAGGACAAACTGACTCATCTATTTCCAAATGAAAATGCAATTTAATAGCTAATCATAAAAGCTGCATTTGAATCTATTTAAATCTATTTTGAAGACTACACGAACACAATTGTTGGTTTTGTTGATTGTATTTCTTTTTATTTGCATTTTAAAATGTGTAAATTTGGGCCCTTCATATGTTGGGAAGCTTCCTCCTTGCAGCCATGGAAAGGTCCATGCCCTGTGTCTGCTCTAAATAGCCTGCAGAGCAGCTATCTGCCATTTCCAAACAACTGGGAAACTCCAACAGTAACTCCAACAGTAAAAGTAACTCCGACAGTAACAGTAACAGTAACAGTGACTCCAACAGGGTGCAGGAGTCAGGGATTAGGGCCTGGAGTTCCAACGAGAACTCGCTGCCTCTGAGGCCCTCTGCTGATGCTCACAACCGCAGTGACATGTCCGTGGACTCTGACCTAAGAGCTGAAACTCTGGGTAAGACAGAATGTTCTGGAAAGCCTCGGAGCACTAATAAGACATGAGAAGTGTGTAGTACAAGATTTCTTTTCAAGAATTAAGAAACACCCAAGTAACTTCAGCTTCCAGTGCCCTTCCTGCCCCGGGGAACAGGCTCTGGACCAATGTGAGCTGCGGGAGCTCTGAGGAGTGTCAGGCAGGCTTAGGTGCAGTCTGGGGAGTACTGAGTTCTCTGAGATACGGTTCTGATTTCTGTCTGTCTGAGATCTGACCTCATGGCATGCCAGGCTTATTTTAAAATGTGTTTCTGACTGTCTTTATATAAAAACTATTGTTTGGTAATAATAGTGAGTTTTGTTGAAATATTGAATGCAATCAAAGTGAAAGTAAAGTGAAATTTATCAGTTACACCGGCCAGGGGTGGGGCAGGGGTGGGAGGCTAGGGGTGTGGGGGGGTTAGGGGTGTGGGAGGACGGGTTGGAGCTATACTGTGATTCTTGATGGTGGAATATGTGCACTGGTGAAGGGATGGGTGTTCGAGCATTGTATAACTGAGACTTAAACTCGAAAACTTAGTAACTTTCACATGGTTACTCAATACAAAAATTTAAAATAAAAAAGAAAGAAAGAAAGAAATTAAATGACAAAAAAAACTATTGTTTGAACAATGGCTTTAAATTGTTTTCAGCTCCTCCGGGACCAAGATGTCAAGGTGAAAGTCAAGGTCCAGGCCCTAATCTACCCTGCCCTCCAGGCTCTTGATTTTGACTTGCCATCCTACCATGAAAACGCACACTTCCCGGTTCTGCCCCGGTGGCTCATGGTCAGGCTCTGGAGCGAGTATTTCACTACAGACAGGTCCCTGGAGAAAGCCATGTCCTCCAACCAGCATGTTCCCCCGCAGTCCGGGCACCTGCTCAGGTTTGCTAACTGGAGCGCCCTGCTGCCCGAGAGGTTTCTGCAAGGACACGTCTATGAGAATCGAGCTCTCGGCAGTTCTAAGCTGGCAAACAAGTACCCAGGCTTTCTGGACGTGCGGGCAGCCCCCCTGTTGGCTGACGACACACAGCTGCATGGCTTGCCCCAGACCTACGTCCTCACCTGTCAGTATGATGTCCTGAGAGACGACGGGGTCATGTACGTCACCCGCCTGCGCGATGCTGGGGTGCAGGTGACCCACGACCACATTGAGAATTGCTTCCATGGAGTGCTTACCAGTGGGCTCAAGCTTGGATATAGGCTAGAAAACCAGTACATCAATTGGCTACGTGAAAATCTCTAGGAGGCATCTGAGCAGTGCTTGAGAGAAACTGCAAGTCTGACAGGACAGAAGTTGGTGGATATCAAAGACCTGGTGTCCGAAGTGATGTTCTGTCTGTGACCTTGCTGAGGACCCGATGGCAACACGGCGTGTGCCCTTGGCCATGGACCACTGCCACTTGGTCCCTAATCCTCACATTTCTTACTCATCCTTCTGCCATGTTTCCGCTGATGCTGACCATTCCTTAGGGCCCACTCACAGCCCTAGTTTCAGAATTGCCCATGGTGTTACTGCTGAAAGAGAGTGTTTGAAAGTGCTGTGGCCTTGGAGCTTTGGCTGGCCTGGGCCTGGAGCCCTGTGGCACATTTCAAAGTCCACGTCTTTCAACATTGTGCCCTCTGTCTCTCAGTAGAATCATGTGAGTGCCCAGGTCTCAGCACTGCAGGGAACAGCAGCCAGAGTAATCTCTGGGGTTGTGGGGAGGGTGTTGGGACTGTCTAACCTAGACAGACCCCACGGCTCACCTCTCGCATGGAAGTCAGACGTGGGGACAAGGTCCCACCTACAGAGCAAGCAGTGAACCAGTTGCAGGGAAACTGGTTCTGTGCTGTCCCGCCAGCAGTGGGCAACCACTAGAAAACAGCAAGGCTTCCGGAGACGCTGCCCATGCATCCAGATCTCAGCTCTGGCTCAGGCCCCAGCCGCCGTGCTGCTTTGCAAGCTGAGGCTTAGCGAGCCCAGGCTAGACGCCAGGCGAGCACAGCCGCCACTTCTGCACCTGAGATCCAGCCAGCAGAGCGTTCCTGCAAGACTTGCGAACACGTGTACTGTTTAATGTCTCGTGGTGTGGGCCTGCACAGGATCCGTGGTTTGACCTGAGCAAAACACCCCCTGTAGAAATGATTCTCTTTGAAGCGAAAAAATCATTGCCAGCAGACAGGAAACCCCCAAGCGTCCCTCCCCCTACTAGCATGAAGAGTTCCGTTCCTTGTCGGAAGGAAGCAGGCACCGGGGTCAGTTTCCAGGGGGTGCACGCATAGGAGATCACGCCCCTTTCCCATGCACCTCAGTGTGATGTGTGTTTCTGATTCTGGGGGTAGGGCGTGGTTTCTCTCTCTTTCACTGCCCACTCTTCATCCTTTGCTTCCCTTATGTTGGTGGGATTGTGTCATCCCCCAATATAAGTGATCATGTCTGCCTCAGGGTGGGGCCAAGACAGTCTGCACAAAAAGATAACCCAAATATGGACACAAGTCACAACCGAGAGTCTTAAGAAAGCTACATAAATGATGTGATGGAAGAAGCCCGTCTTAATGGGTTTTGGGAATTTCCACCTGAAGTTAGAGTAGAGCCTTGTAGGATAACACTTTCTGCCCTGCCACAGGGAGCTTAGGTTTGTTGGGTTACTCTTTTCACAGTGCTCCTATTCCTCTGTGTCTATTTGTAACCTCATTCTTTGTGCTCTGCTTCCCCAACCTGTGAATCACCTTGGTCTCCTAATCAGACTCTGTTGACGTATAAATATTGCTTTTCTCTTCTCCATAAGCCCTTTGCACAGTCATTTCAGAGCAAAGTCCTTTTTCTATGGACACAGGATGACAGGTAATTCTAAGCTTTTGTATCTTGGGAGTTAATTGACTGAATGATATTCACTCCTGGGCATCTGTTCTCTCGACTTAAACCTCAGTTGCCCTTACTTCCTAGCACCCAAAAGCAGGTTTCCGACAAGGGACTGGATGGACCCAGTGCAAGCTGTGAGCTACCCTGGTATCAAAATAGTCCAGGCCAAAGTGCCATAATACTTAACTATAAGTTAAGAGCAAGGTCGTGGACCTTGATTCTGTCGTGGTCCAAAAGGGAACAGCTGGATTATGACCCTGCTAGGATTTGGGAAGATTAATCTGGCCTGAGCACTGTAGTCTGAGATTTATAGTAAGATGTCCCCAGGAGAGCCACCCTACAGGATTAATATATCTCTTACTGTGTCCAAGCAAAATAACCACTATTAAGAAATAGAATAAAGACGTTAATTAAGATGTTAATTGAGTTATGGACTAAGGAAAGAAGAAAAACCCCTAAGTGGCATTTTGCCCTTGAGCCTGATCTGCAATCAGGAAGGGCTTTGATATGTGGATGGGAGTTGGTGAGAGACTAGAGTGGAGACTGAGGCTTCGAGATGGAGCACAGAGAGAGGAGCATGGGGCCCAGGAGGAGACAGGAATGAGGGGCAGTGTGAGACAGGAGTGGGGAGCTCAGTGAGACTGGGACAGCGTGTGGGGAGAATGGAAACATGGCACCTGATCTTCACCCAGCCTGGTGGCCCTGCTCCCGCCGTCATGGTGTTTGGTGGCGGCTGCACGCCAGGGTGGGGAAGCCGCCGAGACCACCGAATGCAGGCACCAGAGAGAGCCAGGGGCTTCCCTAGTCGTCTCGTGATTGCACAGAGCAAGGAGAGGTGTGTCCTTCCCCACAGATGCAAGGTCCACGGGTGCGTCTGCAGAGGGAGATAGGCTGGGCAGCTCCCACCTTCCTCTCACAGCTGGGTCCTCAGGCCGAGTCACCAGGACGGGCTGCCACCCGCCACCTGCTGCAGCCCTCACCCAGACAGCGTGGCTCCCACACCGCGGGCTCCCCAGAGTGTTCCCTCCCTCCCTTGGCCCTTTCCACGGCCCCAACTACGCCCTCACCTTCCTGCCTGCTCCCTGAGCTGTGTCTCAAGGGTGCTAGGGAACAAGCACGCAGACCCACAGGTAAGGTGCTCCGAGCTGAGGAATAAACATCAAACAAAAAGGGAAAGAGGAATGAGATGGGCTTCAAGGCTTTGGGTTAGCCACACACCACAGAAAATTCTGAAGCAGAAGGAAAGAGAAGAAAAGGAAAAATCCAGTTACCTAAAGAAATTTCCAAAGAAATACTTCCAATACTAGAGCATGGTGTTTTATCACCTCTAAAATGATCAGAAACACTTTTGAGAACTTTGTTTATTCAGTTTTGTCTTTAACGGGGCAATGACCAAGATGTGTTCAAGAGAGACCAGAGAGTGAGAGCAGGGAAAGGCACTTGCCTTGCATGCAGCTGACCTGGGTTTGATCCCCAGAACCTCACAGCATTCCCTGAGTCTCATTGGGAGCACACAGCCAAGAGTAAGCCCTGAGCACTGTTGGCCCAGCAGCCACTTCACTAAAAAATACATAAATAAAATACTTGGTTCTTTTTAATAAATGGTGAATGAAAAACAGTCACATTAGAGCTTTGTGGGAAACCTGTTCAACAATGGAACAAACTTTTAAGTTTTTAAATGTGAAAATTGATTCTTTAGAAAACCCGAAACATACATTCATGATCTCAAAATTCCATAGACCATCGATTTCTCGAGCAGGTTCAGTAACCTCTCCATTCATCCTATCCCTGAGATTTTAGAAGCCTCTTCCCAAAGATTCTGCATTGGAGGCTCTTTCAGGGTCAGGGGAATGAGACCCAGCTTGTTACTGGCTTTAGCATATGAATACACCATGGGAAGCTTGGGAGGCTGTCCCATGTGGGCAGGAAACTCTCAGTAGCTTGCTAGTTTCTCCCAGAGGGAGAAGGAGGTTTTAAGATATCCGAGACCTCACACTTCTGGTGGCTTGCTTTTAAGTCTCTCGATGTTGGCCATTGATGGGATTACACACACCTGGTTTCTTCTGCTGGTACCTTCATTCATGAGGCTTGTCCGAACATGTGGAGAGGGGCCTTGAGCATGGCTGTGGCTAGGTTCTGGTGGTTCAGCCGCCAGGAGCTCTGCTTGGGGCGGGGAGGGAAGTTGGAGCCCATCCTCTCCGAGGGGCCCCAGGGAAGACAGCCAGGGGTGCTGCCAAAAGTCTCTCAGGTAAGGTAAACATACATCACCAAATCAAAATTTGTGAATCTGAGAGCAGTTTGACAATGGCCAAGCACTGCGTTTTCATTATAAAAGTGTAGTGTCTGGGTTCCAAGAAGGAATCCACCAAATTCTGGAAACTTCTATCACAGGAAACTGAAGGGAACATACCCTTCATGAAGCAATGATATCAAATCCAGAGAGATTGGTTTCCCAGGAAATCGTGTTTGTACATTTCTCACTGTATTTCTCGGCACCGGAGCAAGTCTCGGGTTAAACTGGGCTGGCACCAGAATTCCTGCAGCCAGCCCTGATGTACACACAGACAAGCCGTCAGGGCACAGATGAGGCTCCACAGTCAGGCAAACAAGCTGGCATGTCTGACCTCTTCACACCTGCACCCCGGACTTGCTCTTCAAGCCCATGTTCTCCCTTGGACACATATGTTGCCTGCTTGTCTGTTTCTTTCCTTGCTTTGTCCACTCTGGAAAAGCCTGTGTCCACTCTCGTGTGCTTTTCTCTCTCCCTTCACACCTAATAGGTTTAAATACAGACTTTGCTTCACAAAAAAACGGTAAAATAAAGTAGCGATCTGCGCCCCAGCTGGCAAAAGCCCCAGAGGTCTGAGGCCAGGACACTGCCTCTGCGTGTGAAAGTGCAGGCCTGGCGTGTGGTGCAGCATGACTCAGGGGAGCACTGGGTGTGAGAGCCAGTGCTCGCCTTCCAGGCCCTCTGGGCACCAGTTGTGAGCACTCGGGGATGGACACAGAGGAGTGGTCCTGCACGCCCATTGGTGCCTGCTCTGTCGCCCTTCAAATGAAGGTGTGTGGGCTGGCAATGGGTGTGGGGTGGGGTGGGAATTACGTGAACTTAAACCACCATCGCCAGTGCACAATTCAAACACAGCAATCAATATAGATTATGGGGAAGTAAGTAGAAACACTTTCAACTACAACAAAGATTGCTGATGCAGCCCGGGAGATGTGCACTTGGCAGCCCACCCACTTGGTGCCCCCCTCCTGACCCATGTAATCAGCGCTCTGCACTCTGAGCAGAGGCAGGTGCCCTGGACGGCTGGAGAAGGGCCGGAAAGTGTCTCTGAGTGTGTAAAAACACAAAAAAGAAAGGGACCAGCGGGGCTCTATCTCTCCCTCTTCCCGCGTTCGGTAGTCTCACTCTGCTTCCCCACCCCAGGGGAGGTTGATGGTGATGATGAGGCAGGTGAAGGAAGGAAGAAGGCCAAACTGGTTGCTCGATCAGTTTATTTCGTTCTCTCTCTCTGCTTCTTTCCCGGTTCTCGATCTCTCTCTCTGGATCTTCTTCTATCCACTTTCTGCCCCGCTTGCTCTCACTTCTTATACCTGGTGCTCTGCTTATGAGTGTGCTACTGTGCTCTCTTCTGTCTCTCTGTGTCTGTCTCTCTGTGTCTGTCTCTCTCACTCTCTGTCTCTCTCTCTGTCTCTCTGTCTCCTTCTTGCTCTGTCTCCTTCTTCCTCTGTCTCTTTCTGTCTCCTTCTGTTTCTTCTTTTGTTTCCTCTCAGTGCCCCACAGTCTCAGTTTATGTAGCAAATTACATAGGGCGGTAGCACAAAGGTGGGTTTTAACATCAACAAATCAACAAAGAAGGGTAAGACCATTTCGTGAGGAGATTAACAAAATCTCATCTAAGGAAATTTTATTTAAGGAGATCCACTCAAGGGTATGATTCCAAACAAGGGTGTGTCAGGGTGTGAGCTAGTAATCTACTTAAATAGTTATAGTAAATCTACTTCTAATATTTCTACCAATGTCATTCTATATGAGCACAGTAAGAGATATAACCTTAAAGTTTGGTTTTTTCTGAGGACATTCACTATATAATCGAGACCACAGTCCTCAGGCCAGGTGAGTCTTCCTAACCCCAGCAGGGTCGTATCTCATGGTTACCTTTGGATCATGACAGCATTTGACCATGACCATGCTCTCAACTTATAGTTGAATATTGTGGCACGTTGGCCTGGCCCATTTCGATGCCAGGGTTGCTCAAAGCTTTCCCTGGGTCCACTCTGTCCCTCATCAGGACCCTGCTCTTGGGGTGCTAGGAATTAAGGACAACTGAGTTGAGGAAGCAGATGCCCAGGAGTAAATATTATTGGAGTCAATCAACTCCCAAGTTACAAACATAATATTAACTGTCTTCCTGTGTCCATACAGAAAGGACATTGCTCTAAGGTAAACTAAGTTCCCTGCAGCAAGGCTAAAAGGAAAAACCCCAAGTTCTCATACATTTGAGGAAGGCCTTGGCACGTGAAGATTTCCAGAGGGAGGAGTTGGTGGCGCTGGGACATGCCGGCTGGGGAGATGGCTCAGAAGGTTGAAGCACAGGATTTGCAGGTGGGGGCAGCACCAGGTTTAGTCTAGGGCACTGTGTGGTCCCCCAGCACTGAGCTGGATGTAGAGGAGCCCCTGAGCACGGCCAGGTGTGGCACTCCTAAAAACAGACCAATAAGAAGTGAAAGGTGTCAGAGAGCTGACTGCAGCCTCCTCAGACCTCACATCACTGCTGAGCCACACTAGGTCAGTGAGCAAAGTCTCTGGGTCCCAAGTCCCAGCTCAGCTCATGGGCTGCATTTCCAGGGCCTTGACTTTGCAGCTCTCCCCTATCTCTGTTTCTGGTATGTCAGCATCTCACGTGTCAGTGTCTCACTTGTCAGCTTCTCACATGTCAGCCTTCCATGTGTCAGCACTCCATATATCAGTCTCCTAAGAGTCAGCTTCCCACATGTCAATTTCCCACATATCAGCTTCTCTCATGTCAGCTTCCCAACTGTCAGTTTCTCACATGCCAGCCTACCACACACAGTCTCCCACAAGTCAGTTTCCAAGTCAGATTCTCATGTGCCGCTTTCCACATGCCAGCCTGAAACATGGCAACTTCCTATATGTCGGCTTCCCACATGTCTGTTTTCACATATCAGCTTCCCACGTGTCAACTTCTCACGATTCAGCTTCCCATGTGTCAGTTTCTCACATGTCAGTTTCTCACAAATCAGCCTTTCACATAACAGTCTTCCCACCTGTCAGCTTCCTATGTGTTACTGTCTCCCA
The DNA here is from genome assembly GCF_027595985.1 of Sorex araneus. Classification (NCBI taxonomy): domain Eukaryota; kingdom Metazoa; phylum Chordata; class Mammalia; order Eulipotyphla; family Soricidae; genus Sorex; species Sorex araneus. Next base: position 264,519,307 of record NC_073303.1, read on the forward strand.
AGTCAGCTTCTCATGTCAGCTGTCTCACAAGTCAGCTCCTGTATTAGCCTTCCAAAGTACTGGCCTTGATCCAGAGATAGCTTAGACCCTCTGAATATGCGACATGAAACTAAATGAACAAATGTTTACGTGTATACTTGAGATTCAATCACACATCAATTTACGTTTTTGGTTCTTACAATACAGCCATGTTGTACCACCCTGAGAAACAGCTCCTGCTTGAAGGGTTTGCTGGCTTGGGCACAATCTTCATGTACACAAAGAGATATTCAGAGATTTCCATCACACTAGAGCCCCGGAAGCAGAGAAGAAAGCAAATTCCCAAGTCATTTTGATGCTGGCAGGGCTCCTGGGGTGACTTACCTGGAGTGGGGAGGAGAGAGGTGGGGCCTTGAGAAGGGAACCTGCAACTCTCTCCCTATCCACCTCTGCCACCTCGAACAGTTGGGGAAATCTAGGACTGAGAAGAGTCCACACGGCATGGACCTCACATCCTGCCAGCCCCACTAGGCAGCCAGTAAGCCGCCCCAGTCACTCACTTGTTCTGCGGGGCACAGAGTTTGATCCTTACCACCCGATTTCTCAGGGGGTGTGGACTCAGGCAGAAGCGAGGCATTGCCCTTTGCTGGAAAAGAAAGTCAGTCCTAGCCCTTGTTCGGGCCTTTTGGACCCTTTACCTTTCTCTCAGAAAGAGTTTCAGGAGATGAGCAGTGAAGCAAAAACAGGTTTTGTTTAATAATTTTGAGGAAGGGGAGGGAAAGAAAGAGAATAAGGCAACCAAGAGAGAACTAGAGTTTCTCCAAAGGTGGAGAGGGCCCCGGTGTACATCCAGTGTTTAAAATGTAGACACGAGAAAGCACAGGTTTTGGGAGGAGGGACACGGGTGACATGCATCAAGCGGCAGCACCTGTGCTGGAGTGCGTCTACGAGCGCTTCTGATGTTCCAAATTGGCTTTTAGAGTGCTTCCTCTGCTCTGGCGCGTATGGGACTTTCGACCTGGGTGAGTCTTTTGCCAGGGTGGTTGCCAAAATGTAGAGTTAGGTGCAGTTGATGATATTCTTGTACCTTCCTTTCCTGACCTTTGTACCTGCTGGAACTTCTTTCGGGGGCGCGGGGAGCTGAGGCATACAGACTTCTCTGGGTCTGTAGCGGTGCCTTAGTTCCTGTGCTCACTGGTGGGTTTTTCAGCAGCCTAAGGACTGTTGGTTTATCACCTTCCAAGAACTCACTGCCAGGGGTGGGTCCTTTCCCTCTCTGCCTGCTTCCATTTCTTCTTCAAAGTCCCTTCTCTGCATTGATTAGGAAACAAAGAAGGCATCCTTAGGAATTCTAACTTTCTTCTGAAAATGATAAGGATAACTTCCTGGTGAGAAACAATGGAATGGAAGCCAGGAACATCTGTTTCTTCGTGTAAGCTATGACTTCAAGGCCAGAATTCTCTCTTGTAAAAGAATTCTATAGACCAGATAGGCAGCCGAAGAAATGTATGTGTCCAGTTCTATAATTCCATACTAACTTGATTATGGACTATTCTATGTCCCTGAAGAATTTCATCTAAATTTGGATAGAAATGGCATTGACTCTGTAGAGTATTTTAGGTAAGATGGTCATTTTGAAAACTTTCTTCTTCTGGTCTAAGAGCATGGAATATTTTCCATTTTCTAAGATCTTCTATTTCTTTCTTAAGTGTTTTAAGTTTTCATGGTACAGATTTCCCACCTCTGTTTTTAAGTTGATTCCCAGGTACTTGATATTCTTTGGCATTATTTGAACAGGATAAATTCTTTGATCTTTCTTTTTTGATTTGTATATAAGAGTGCAACCTATATTTGTGTATTGATTTTGTAGCCGGCCACTTTGCTTTAGCATGGTATTGGAATAAAGACAGACTCTCTAACCAACAGGTCAGAATAGAATATGCAAGCGCAAAGCCCAATGTCAGCTAATCTTTGGCAAAGATATTGAGAGCATGAAATGAAGTAAACATAATCTCTTCAACAAGTGGTGCTTGCAAAACTTGATGATCATGTGCAAAAATTAAAATCAAATCCATATCTCACACCTTACATAGAAGTCAATTCAAAGTGTACCAAAGACCTTGAGATCAGATCAGAGTCTATAAAATACACTGAGTAAATATAGGCATAACACTCTAAGCTCCAGACCTAAAGGTTTTCTTTGATACAGTGCCACTGGCAAAGGTGACAGAATCAAAAATAAACAAATGAAACTGCATCAAATTAAAAAGTTTCTGCATGGCAAGAGAAACACAGAATAAAGCTAAGAGACAGATAACTGAGTGGTTGAAAATATTTGAGATTAACACATCAGAGAAAGGGTTGATATCCAGGATATATAAAGTTAATCACAAAGGATCAGCAACAACAACAACAAAAACAAACTCCAGGACACAATAAAACTTGGGGAGAGAAAATTAACATGGACTTCTCTGAGGAAGACCTATAGGTGTCCAGTAGGCACATGAAAAAAGTGTTCATCACCACTCTTTGTTAGGGAAATCCAAATCAAGATGACAATAAAATACCATCTCACAGCAGTGAGAATGGCACATATCAGAAATAATGGGAACAATCTGTGTTGGCAGGGATGTGGTGAAAAAGGAACCCTCAGCACTGTTAGAGGGAATATTGTCTGGCTTAACCTCCACGGAAAACAGAAAGTTCTCAGTAAGCTTAAAATCGAATTCTCTATGATCCTGTGATTCCACTACTGTATCAATCCCCAGGACAGAAAATCATTCATTCAAAAGGATGTATGCGCACCGCTGATTCATTGCAGTGCTCAGTAAAATAATAGCTAAGCTTTGGAGTCAACCTACATGTCCAACAACAGATTAGTGGATCATGAAAATGTGGTACATATACATAATGGACTACAATGCAGTTGTAAGAAATGCTAAAATCATGCAATTTGCTGCAAAGTTCATGGAAGTAGAAAATACCATGTTGAATGAAGTAATCCAGAATAAGGACAAACACAGGATAATATCACTTATACGTGGTTTAGAGTAACTGGATGGGGAAATGCAGTGATTTTTTATTTAATTTTAGTTTTTATTATTATTTTTATTCATGATTCACCGTGTGGGTGATTTACATATTTTCGTGCTTGTGTTTCATTCATCCAGGGATTCTCAAGTAGCCATCCCTCCACCAGTGCCCATTCTCCTCCACCGATGACCCGAGCATCCTTCCCACTTCCCCTCCCGTCTCCCATCCCCCCCACACCTCTTTCAATTTGAGTGTTGTGGTTTGCAGTGGAGGAATTGGGTGGCCATGGTGTTCAATCTATAATCTGCTTTCAGCACACATCTCCCATCCCAAGTGGGTCCTCCAACCACCCAATCACACTTTAGTAGGTTTTCCCTTCTCTATCTGAGCTGCCTTTTCCCCAGCATGTAAGGCTGACTTCCAAGCCATGGAGTACCTCCTGGTATATATTTCTACCTTTCTTGGGTGTTAGTCTCCCATTTTGTTGTTTTATATACCTCAGGTGAGTACAATTCTACTATGTCTGTCTCTCTGTTTCTGACTCATTTCACTTAGCATGATACTTTCTATGTTGATCCACTTATATGCAAAGTTCATGACCTCGTCTTTTCTGACAGCTGCATAGTATTCCATTGTGTAGATGTACCAAAGTTTCTTTAACCAGTCATCTGTTTTCGGCACTTGGGTTTTTTCCAAATTCTGGCTATTGTAAACAGTGCTGCAATGAACACACAATTGTCATTTCAACTATACGTTTTTGCCTCTCCAGGATATATTCCCAGCAGTGGTATTGCTGGGTGAAATGGGAGCTCAATTTCTAATTTTTTGAGAAGGAACCACATTGTTTTCCAAAGGGCAGAACCATTCGGCATTCCCACCAGCAGTGTAGGAGGGTCCCTACCTCCCCACATCCACGCCAACAGTGGCTGCTTTTGTTCTTTTGGATGTGTGCCAGTCTCTGTGGTGTGAGGTGATATCTCATAGTTGTTTTGATCTGCATCTCGCTGATTACTAGGTGATGAAGAGCATTTTTTCATGTGCCTTTTGGCCATTCATATTTCTTACTTGAGAAAGTTTCTGTTAATTTCTTCTCCCCATTTTCTGATGGGGTTGGATTATTCTTCTTGTAGAGTTCAACCAGTACCTTATGTACCGTTGATATCAACCACTTATTGGATGGGTATTGGGTGAATATCCTTTCCCACTCTGTAGATTGCCTTTGAATTCTGGTCATTGTATCTTCAGTGGTGGGTGCAGAAGCTTCTGAGTTTAATATACTCCCATTTGTTTATCTCGGTTTCCACTTAGGTGATCAGTTGCGAGTCATCTTTGAAGATAAGTTTAGCTTCAACATCGCAGAGGGTTTTGATGAACTTGTCTTCAATGTACCTTATGGATTGTGGTCTGATGTTGGGGTCTTTAATCCATATTGATCTGACTTTTGTGCATGGTGTCAGGTCGATGTCTAAGCCCATTCTTTTGCATGTGATTGTCCAGTTATGCCAGCACCATTTGCTAAAGAGGCTTTCCTTACTCCTCTTCACATTTCTTGCTCCCTTATCCAAGATTAGATGCTCATACATTTGGGTGTGTGTAAGGATATTCAAACCTGTTCCATTGGTCTGCGCCTCTGCCTTTGTTCCAGTACCATTCTTTTTTAAGTTTTACCACTTTGTAGTAGAGGTTGAGGTTGGGGAGGGTGATGCCTCCCCTGGTCTTTTTCCCAAGAATTGCTTTAGCTATTGGTGGGCATTTATTGTTTCATATGAATTTCAGGAGTGCTTGATCCATTTCTTTGAAGTATTTCATGGGTATCCTTATAGGGATCACATTGAATCTGTATTGTGCTTTGGAGAGTATTGCCATTTTAACAATGTTCACTCTTCCTATCCATGAGCAGGGAATATGTTTCCATTTCCACGTGTCCTTTTTATTTCATGAAGTAGCATTTTGTAGTTTTCTTTGTAGAGATCCTTGACCTTCTTAGGCTGATTCCGAGGTACTTGATTTTCTGGGGCACGATTATAAATCGGATATTTTTATGTCACTTTCTTCTGTCTCGCTATTTGCATATAGAAAGGCCATGGATTTTTGTGTATTGATTTTAAAACCTTTGGCTTTACTGTACATGTATCTTGTAATAGTTTCTTAGTAGAAGTTTTAGGGTTCTCTAGGTATAGAATTATGTCATCTATGAATAGTGAGAGCTTGATTTCTTCCTTTCCTATCCAGATGCCCTTAATGTCATTTTCTTGCCTAATTGCTATTGCAAGTACTTCCAGTAGTATTTGAACAGAAGTAGTGAGAGTGGGCATCCTTGTCTTGTCCCTGATCTTAGAGGGAATGCCCTAAGTTTTTCTGCATTGAGGATAATGCTTGCCGTGGGTTTGTGGTAGATGGCCTTGACTATCTTGAGGACAGTTTCTTCTAAACCCATTTTGGTGAGAGTTTTCATCATAAATGGGTTTTGGATATTGTCAAATTCTTTCTCTGTGTCATTGAAATGATCATATGGTTTTTATCTTTACTTCACTGATATGATGGATTATATTGATTGATTCCCAAATGTTAAACCATCCTTGCATCCCCGGGATGAATCCCACGTGGTGGTGATGTATGATCTTTTTGCTCAGTTGTTGGATTCTATTTGCTAATATTTTGTTGAGGATCTTCGCATCCATGTACAAGGGGGACATTGGCCTATAATTATCCTTGCTAGTGGTGTCTTTATATGATTTTGATATTTGGGAGATATGTGCTCCATAGAATCTGTTTGGGAGAGTTCCTGTTTCTTGAATTTCCTGGAAAAGCTTGAGGAGAACTGGTAACAGGTCCTCTTTAAATGTTTGCAAGAATTCTCTAGTGAAACCATATGGACCTGGGCTTTTGTTTTTGGGAAGACGTTTGATACAGTCTCAATTTCATTGATATAAACAGGTCTATTCAGGTATTCCAAGTCTTCTTGATTCAGTCTTGGGAGATTGTAGGAATCAAGGAATTTATCCATTTTCTTTAGGTTCTCTTGTTTCGTGGCATAGATACTTTCAAAGTATGTAGACATCAAAAGATCTGATGATCTTTTGAATTTCATTGGTTTCTGTTGTGATGTCCCCCGTTTCATTTCTGATTCGGTTTATTTGGGATCTCTCTCTATTTCTTTGTGAGTCTTGCTAGTAGTTTATCAATCTTGTTTATTTTCTCAAAGAACCAGATCTTTCTTTCATTGATCTTCCGGATTGTTTTTGGCCTTCCATGTCATTAATTTCTGCTCTAGGTTTTATTATTTCTTTCCTCTGGTCTGGTTTGGATTCCTTTGCTGGTCCTTTTCTAAGATCTAGAGCTATGAAGTCAAGCTATCTATGTAGGCTCTTTCTTCCTTCCTGAGGATTGCTTGCAGAGCTATAAGTTTTCCCCTTAACACAGCTTTAGCTGCGTCCCATAGGTTCTGCTAGCTTGTGTCTTCATTCTCATTTGTCTCGAGGTATCTTTTGATTTCTTCCTTGCTGTCCTTCCTGACCCACTAATTGTTCAATGAGTTGTTTAATTTCCAGGTGTTCGATTTGGTGCTTTGCGTCAGTGTGTGATTAGCTTCTATCATCAACACACCATGGTCTGAAAAGATAATTGATACAATTTCTATGTTCCCAATTCTATTGAGGCATGTTTTGTGACCCAGCACATGGTTTATTTTGGAAAATGTTCTATGTGCACTGGAAAAGAATGTGTATTGTTTCCTTTGGGGGTGTAAAGCCGTGTATAGGTCTATTAGCCCTCTCTCTTCCTTTCTTCCTTCAGAGCCATTGTTTCCTCGCTGAGTTGTGTTCTTGTTGATCTATCCAGAGGTGATAAGGCGGTGTTGAATTCTCTGACTACTATTGTGGTGCTAGCGATGTCCTCCTTAAAGTCTGTTAGGAGTTGTTTTAAGTATTTAGTTGGTCACTCATTAAGTGCATATATGTTTATGAGTGTGATTTCTTCCTGTTGTACATAATGCTTGATGAATAGAAAATGACCTTCGCTGTCCATTCTAATCTTTTCCAACCTGAAATCTATGTTGTCGGATACTAGTATGGCCACTTCAGCTTTTTTGAGGGAGTTGTTTGCTTGCAGGATTGTTTTCCATCCTTTGACTTTGAGCCTTTGTTTGCTCTGACTGTTCAGGTGTGTTTCTTATAGGCAGTAGAAAGTGGGGTTTAGTTTCTGAGTCCATTTTGCCACTCTGTGTCTCTTGATTGGTGCATTTAGCCCATTGATATTGAGGGAGATTATTGTCATGGGATTTTGTCCCATCTTTCTGTAGGGTTTGTTGTTCTTGTAGGGTTTTTCCGAATCTTACAGTAGCCCCTTTAGTCCTTCTTTTAAGTTTGGTTTTGAGTCTATTAGGTTCCTGAGCTGTTGTTTATCCGTGAAAAAGTATATGGTTCCTTCAATAGTTTAAGTGAGACTTTAGCTGGATAAAGTATTCTTGGTGAGGCATTCATTTCATTGAGTTTTTTTCACTATATCCCACCGTTGTCTTCAGGCTTGGAGAGTTTCCTCTGATAAGTCTGCTGTAAATATAAAGGGTGCTCCTTTATATGCGATTTCCTTCTTTCACCTTTCTGATTGCAGTATTGTGTCTCTATCCGCAGCATCCATCATATCTGGCTATGATATGCCTTGGTGTTTTTTATTGGGGGTCCCTTTTCGCTGGCACCATTCAGGCTCCTTTTATCTGGATGCCTGCCTTCTCCAGCTCTGGAAATTTCTTAGCAATGAAATCTTAAACTGTGGTTTTTTTCATTGGGATTAGTTCCCTGTGCTTCTGGTATTCCAGTGAGTCTTATGTTGTTCCTCTTGCTTCTGGTATTCCAGTGATTTTTATTTTGTTCCATTTCCTAGGACTCTAATTCACACTAGAGCCATTTTGAGGCATTTGTTGTTTCCTTTAAGCTTTCTGCAATTCATCTTCAGCCTCACTGATTCTGTCTTTGGCTGTAACCATCCTACTGTTGAGGGCTCCTATTGAGTTTTTATTTCATCCACTGATTCCTTTATTTGTGTCACTTCTGTTTGTAGATTTGAATTTTCTGCTCTCATTTCTTCCTGTTTTCTTGGTGGTCTGTTCCAATGCTGCATTCATATCCTCTCTTAATTTATTGGATGTCTGTTCCATGGTTGCTTCGATTTAGTTGACCATCTTCACGATTTCCTCTCTGAATTCTTTATCTGAGAGAGGTCGTATTTGTGTGTAACCCCTGTTGAGGCTTCTGAAATCTTTTCTTCATTCTCTCCTGGTGGTGGGGATTTTCGCTGTTTCCTCATGTTGTTATGGAATACAGAGGTGGAACCTTCCAGTTCTCTATCCCTATTCCATCTTGCTGCAAGATGGTATTCTGGATGAGCTAAGTCGATGATGGTAGCCTTTTTCCCCTTCTAGAATAGTTCCTTACTCTCAGGCACTCTTCCTACTTTATGTAGGGGATTTGAGTGAGGATTGGAGGCTATGATCTCTTTATGAAGGGCTTGGTGAAGCTTCTTGTGTTCACTGACAGTTTTTGTGAAGTTAGGATAGGCTAATAGACTACTGGCATATAGTGATTGAGACAGCCAGGGTGTTCTTCAAAGAAATGGGTTATACAGATTGTAACCTAAGTATGCAGCACAGGGAAGGGGTAAAAAATAACTGGGTCCGCATTAGCAGCCACTTGTCCCACAGGGGGCCATGCCCTATTGAGACTACGCCCCCTGACATAAAGGACAGGCTCCCTCCAACCAATTGGCAAAGTGGGTTGGAAACCTCGTGGTGCAGAGAACCCGGCTTCAGGAACCCCGGCCTTGAGGGGCTGAGGGCGTTCACAGATACCTGGTTTGGAAGTGCAGTTAGGGTAGCGAGTGGAGAAACCTGGTGGTGGGAAGCGAGGTCCTGCATGGGGTGGGGGGAGGTTTCGGGACCCCGGCCGGGAAGAGCTGGAGGGAGAGCTCAGAAATGCAATAATTTAAGGAGTGTGGGGATGCCCAGATTATCATTGGCACCAGAGAATAGGGAAGAGAAGGAAGGAATTGGAGTGAAGCAGAAGGGGAGCAGAGAGAGATAAACAATAGGGACAGAGGCCAAGAGGATCCAGGTAAACTGGTAATGTAAGAAATAATAGAGCTAAATTTACAAACCATAGAATAAACAACCCCAAAATTGCAGGACCCAGACATTAACAACCAAATTTAAAGGTGCCCATCCGGATGACAGGCAGGGAGGGGGATAGGGGATAGGAGAGGTGATTTGGGGACAGTGGTAGAAGGACACTGCCACTGGTGGTCGGATTGGTGATGTAACTTTATGTCAAAAAACAAACTATTAATAACTTTATAGTTCATGGTGCTTTAAAAAATAAAATTTTGAAAATAAAACATTGTCAGTCTCATATAAAAAAAGAAGTACCAAAGCTATAAATAAATATTTAAAATCAATATCTCTGAATTTATTGATGAAAATGTTTTTCTTTTACTACTAAAATGCTTTCCTGTATCTTTTGCGGTGCAGAAGCTTTTTAGTTTAATGTAGTCCCTATTTGTTGATCTCTGTTTCTACTAGATTGCTTAGTTCCGTGTCATCTTTGAAGATACCTTTATCTTCAATATCGTGAAGGGTTTTGCCGACTCTGTCTTCAATGTACCTTATGGTTTGTGGTCTGATGTTGAGGTCTTTAATCCATTTTGATCTGACTTTTGTGCATGGTGTCAGGTCAAGGTCTAAGCCCATTCTTTTACATATGGTTGTCCAGTTGTGCCAGCACCATTTGTTAAAGAGGTCTTCCTTGCTCCACTTCACATCTCTTGCTCCCTTATCAAAGATTAGATGATCGTACATTGGAGGTTGTGTGTGGGGATATTCCACCCTGTTCCATTGGTCTTCAGCTCTGCCTTTGTTCCAGTACCTGTAGGGAGCCAGAGCACGTGGAGCAAAGATGGCGCCGACTCCGGCTGCCCTAGGTAATAAATAACCTCCAGAGCGCGGGCCCCGGCATCGCCCCCCCATGGGGTGATTGGAAGGCAGCCAACTGGCGAGCAACACGTCAGAAGTGAGGGGTCTTCTCTATAAAAAGGGTATCGCTCTGAGGGTCGGGGCCTTCCTCCCCCATTTGTGTAAGTGTGGAGATCTCCAATAAACTGCTGCAAAAGGACCCTCAACCGGTGTCGTCTCTCTTTGCTGGCGAAGGGAAACCGCGACAACGCGATTTACAACTGGTGCCGAAACCCAGGACGCCGGGTAAGTTTCATTCGCACCTTGGGGAAGGCCCCTTCGTTCCGAAGGGAGGGTTCAGAACTGCAGGGAAGAGGTGGCTCGGAGAGGCAGACTACGGCCTGAAAAGGGTCCAGGATAGTCTGTCAGAAACCGAGGGGTGGCTCGGAGAGGCAGACTACGGCCTGATTTCGTTGCTAGAGGTATGCCTGAGACCTAGGGGGTGGCAGCATTCTTTGTCCTCTTTCTGAGTATTGTGCTATTGTTCTGCTTCTGCTGTTGGGACGCTGCCGCCGCACGTCAGCCTGACGTAGATAAGCAGCCGTGCTTGGCGGACTGAGGGCTCGGGAATACGGTCCCAACCATCATGGGAACCACGCAATCTGTGCAGGAGACGCTTAACGATCTCCTCCGTCAGAGGGACATTCGTATTGCCAGCCGGACAATGCACAGTTTTGTTAAGGAAGTAGACCGTGTTGCTCCATGGTATGCGGTCTCCGGGTCCCTTACCCTCCGTTGTTGGAACAAGCTAGGGAAGGACCTAGATGCAGAACATAAGAAGGGCACGTTAAGAAATGGCACTAAGACTATATGGAAGATGGTCAAAAACTGTCTAGAGGATGAGGCTTGTTCCCTGGTCGTCAGTGAGACTCGGCAAATTTTAGAAAGGGTCCAGGATAGTCTGTCAGAAACCGAGCGGTCGGAAAGATTAAGCGCGCATGAAAGGGTACCCGGGATTAAGAAAAAAAGATTGCCCGATGATGGAGGCAAGGGCGAGGGAAGGGGGAGGGGAAAGTCCTCACCCCGCGCACTCGCAACAAAGGAAAAAGGACCGCCCGGAGGGGGCGAGAATGAGGCGGGAGAGGAGAAGGCCACACCTCCCCCCACAGTTTACACAACTTGCTCTAGGCCGGGTGGGCCGAGGAAAATCTATCCCTGGGGGGATATGGCTGCAGCCAGCCTGAAACCCAAAGAGAGCTCTTCAGAAGACTCCCTTTCGAGTTCTGAAGAAGAGCAAATTCTAGACCAGGAAGCGGCACGCTACAAAGCGGCACACCGCTACGAAGCGGCACGCTATCGCCCCCCTGACCTCTGTAATCGAAACCGAAGCAGCAGAGCGCACTTACCGCGCCCCGTACCCTCGGCTCCCCCTCCCCCGCCATACGCACGGGGAACGGAAGGAGCCCATGCATCCCAAACATCATTACTTTCTGCTGACCTACATAGGCAGATGAGACTAGCCTTTCCTGTCTTTGAGGGAGATGGGAATGGAAGAGTTCATGCTCAGGTAGAATTCAGTCAGATTAAAGAGTTGGCAGAAGCGGTCAGAAAATATGGGGCCAATGCCAATTATACCATTTCCCTACTTGAAAGACTGGCCCGGGATAGGATGACCCCCCGAGACTGGCAAGACGTGGCCAAGGCCACGCTCCCCAGTAAGGGGAAATTTTTAGAATGGAAAGCCCTCTGGTATGATGCGGCCCAAGATTAAGCCCGTGCAAATCGCAACTCCCAGGAGGCTGCACATCATGCATGGACTGCTGACATGCTTACCGGACAGGGAGTGCATGCTGATGATCAAGTAAATTTCCCTTGGGGGGTATACACGCAAATCTCCTCCTTGGCCATCAAGGCCTGGAAGGGACTCTCAGCGAAAGGGGAGTCGGGCAACCAACTCACTAAGATTGTTCAGGGCCCCCAGGAACCCTTCTCAGACTTTGTAGCTCGGATGGCTGATGCAGCGGCCCGTATTTTCGGAGACTCTGATATGGCCGCCCCCCTCCTAGAACAATTGATTTTCGAGCAGGCCACTACGGAATGCAGGAGTGCTATCGCCCCACGGAAAGGCAAGGGGCTCCAGGATTGGCTAAAAATTTGTCGAGAGATTGGAGGTCCTCTCTCAAATGAGGGTTTGGCCGCTGCTATTCTTCGTGTGCAGCGCCCCCCTGCGTCCGGTCCGCGTAAGGACAGGACCTGTTTCAATTGTGGAAAACCGGGTCACTTTAAAAGGGACTGTCGAGCCCTTAGGCCCCCCCACGGATTATGCTCCCGCTGTGGAAAAGGGAATCACCCTGCAGAACAATGCCGCTCCGTTAGGAACTCCCGGGGCCAATTACTTCCTCCCTTGCACCCCACTGAGTCAAAAAACGGCTTCAGGGGCCCTCGGACCCAGGGCCCGAACAAATATGGGACCAGGTTCGTCAAGGAAGGGGCCACTCTCCAGCCCCCCCCCCCCGAGTCACTCAACTGGACTTCCGTGCCACCGCCACCGTCACCATAACCCCAGAGTCTGGGGTGCAGGCTGTTCCGGCTACTTTGTCAGCCAAGGCTCCTTCCGGCTGCCTTGGCATTCTAGTGGGACGAAACACCCTAACCAAACTTGGGTTTATTGTTTTCCCGGGGGTGCTGGATTTGGGTCAGGCCGATTTCACTATTCTCTGCTCTTGCCCCACGGGAACCTTTGTCATCAAAGCAGGCGATAGGATAGCCCAGGTTATCCTTTTCCCAACTGCTTTTCAGGACCCCAGGCAGACCCGTCCGATGAGAACATCGACGATGAGCCCAGAGCAGGCCTTCTTGGTGGTAGATCTGACTGAGAGGCCTAAGTTAACGCTCACCATCCATGGGAGGCGCTTTGAAGGCATCTTAGACACCGGCGCCGACCGCAGTATCATCTCCTCTCATTGGTGGCCAAAGGGCTGGCCACTGGTGAAGACGGACCATGCGCTCCAGGGCCTAGGTTATGCACAGAGCCCTGATGTGAGTACGCAGCTGCTCCCTTGGCGTAGTGAGGAAGGGAAGGAAGGGACTTTCACACCTTATGTGTTGCCGCTCCCCGTGAACCTATGGGGTAGAGACGTGCTAGTAGCGATGGGCATGGTCTTAACAACCGACTACTCCCTAAAGGCTCAGCAGATGATGCATAAGATGGGATATCATCCTGGCGAGGGTCTAGGTAGGAAATCGAACGGCATAACAACACCTTTACAAGTGGAGGGGCAGACCGATAGGAAGGGGCTGGGTTTTTAGTCAGGGCCACTGGGGAGGAGCTGCCTATTCCCTGGACCACGACATCCCCGGTCTGGGTGCCGCAGTGGCCCCTGCCTATGGATAAGCTCCAAGCCCTGAAGACTCTTGTAGCAGAACAATTAAAGAGGGGATGTGTTGAGCCTTCTACCTCCCCATGGAACACACCGGTTTTTGTCATCAAAAAACGATCTGGTAGCTGGAGGCTTTTACACGACCTCCGTGCTATTAATGCCCAAATGGAACTGCTAGGCCCTGTGCAGCGAGGCCTTCCCCTGCTCTCTGCAATACCCGCTAATTGGTACTAATATATCATTGATATTAAAGATTGTTTCTTTTCCATCCCCTTACACCCTGCGGATCGCCCTCGCTTCGCGTTTACCATCCCGGAAATCAATCATAAGGGCCCTGATTCTAGATATCAATGGAAAGTCTTACCTCAAGGCATGGCTAATAGTCCCACCATATGTCAATTATATGTACACCGTGCCTTACAGCCACTTAAGATACAGTTTCCTCAGCTCTATGTTATACATTATATGGATGATGTTTTAATGGCCTTTCATGATAAGAACATTCTACAGGAGGCATTCAGAGTCTTACAGGACTCCTTTGAAATATGGAACCTGCAATTGGCCCCCGAAAAAATTCAGTTCTCGGATACCGGGTCCTTCTTAGGAGCTAAAATATTTCCAAAATGTATTACCCCTCAGCGGGTCCATATACAACTGCGGAATCTCCGCACATTAAATGACTTTCAAAAGCTTTTGGGAGACATCAATTGGCTGCGCCCCTCCCTGGGGATCCCCTCAAGTGAATTGGCTCCTCTATTTAAAACTCTGGAAGGGGATCCCGCTCTAGATTCTCCGAGGGAACTCACGATGGAAGGGAGAGCAGTACTGCAAAAGATTGAACAGGCCATAGGCAAGGCGCAGCTAACAAGGATAGATTACAACCTGCCCTGGCAGTTGTGTGTTTTCCCTACAGAGGGCGTCCCCACCGCCGCGCTGTGGCAGGAGGGGCCCCTTCTTTGGATTCATCCCCATGCCTCCCCCTCTAGGAGTATCGTGTCATACCCCGCTGCAGTTGCTGAATTGGCTCTGAAGGGCCTTCAACGTTCTCTTGAACATTTTGGACTCCATCCAGCAAAATTGATTGTTCCTTACACCTCACAACAGCGCCAGATATTGATGGCTGAGCAGGATTCCTGGTCAATCTTAGCCACAGTTTTTATGGGAGAAATGGATAACCATTTCCCCCAGCACCCTCTAGCCCGTTTTGCTGCCTTACATTCATTGATCTTTCCCGTGGTTACTGTAAAACACCCCATACCTGGGGCGACCACCGTTTACACAGATGGCTCCAAATCAGGTATAGGGGCCTATTCAGTTAATGGACAGGTGGTCCGTAGGAATTACGGCCCACGCTCCCCACAAATAGTGGAATGTAAAATAGTGCTTGAAGTTCTTGCCCGCTTCCCTGAACCCCTGAATTTGGTATCTGATTCCATGTATGTAGTGAATGCCCTGAAGGTCCTAGAAACTGCTGGGCTCATCAAGGATCGGAGCCCTGTCTCCCAGATTTTTAGGAAAATACAAGGCTGCCTTTTATTGCGGTGTAATCCCATTTTTATCACACACATTCGTGCACATTCATCTCTCCCTGGCCCTATGGCAATGGGTAACGCCCTAGCAGATGCCGCCACCCGCCCTTTGGTCATGTTGATAGAATCAAAGGAGCAAGCCCGCGTTTTCCATGACAAATTCCATGTCACCGCAGGCACCCTAGTACACAGGTTCAAGATCACTCGAGAGCAAGCTCGGGAGATTGTGGCCAGCTGTAAAAATTGTGTTCGGTACCTCCCCGTCAGGAACACGGGTATTAACCCCCGGGGCCTTAGGCCTTTACACATGTGGCAGATGGATGTCACCCACGTCCCTAGCTTTGGCAAGACCCAATTTGTACATGTCTCAGTAGACACCTGTTCCGGTGTGATTGTGGCCACCCCGTTAGGGGGAGAGAAAGCCACCCATGCCATCCAACACTGCCTGGAGGCCTGGAGCGCCTGGGGTAAACCTCGGGTGCTGAAAACTGATAATGGCCCTGCGTATACTTCCCAGAAATTCCGCCTGTTTTGTGCACATATGCAAGTCGCTCACGTGACGGGCATCCCTTATAACCCTCAGGGCCAAGCCATGGTGGAGCGGGCACATAGAACACTCAAAACCTACTTGGATAAATTAAAAGGGGGATGGGATCATATAGGGTCTCCCAGAAGCACCCTTGCCTTGGCCTCGTTTGTACTTAATTTTTTGAATTTGGACGATGCTGGCGAGTCCGCTGCTGACAGGCACGTAACACCCCCAAGGGCCTCACCCGCCCTGGCCAAATGGAAGGATGTCCTGGATAACACTTGGAAGGGCCCAGACCCTGTCCTTATAAAATCCAGAGGCGCGGTTTGTATATTTCCACAAGAGGCAGCCCAGCCTTTTTGGATCCCTGAGCGCCTAACCCGCCCCTTGAGGCAACCATCCCCCAATGCCCCTCCCTCTGAGGAGTCAGGCGAAGCGTTGGGAAATGATGACTCCAGGGTCGATCCCTGAGAGGGACTCTCTTTTCCTTTTCAGAGGCCATGAAGCAAGTGGCCCGGTCCTTACCTCGATGGCTGCCCGTTCTTCACCTCCTGACCATCGCGAGTCCCGCATTGGCCGGCCTGGGCAGGCCTGGGAACCCGTCCGACCTTCTGACGACGCTGTATGGAACCCCGTGTGATTGCCGTGGAGGACATCAGAGAGCACGCCCAGAAAAATTCTCACAATCAGTGGACTGTGGGACTCGGACTGCATACTTAGCCATGCTCGGTAGCCTAACTGGCGGCGGGTTTACACAGTCCTGGCAATGTGTGGATAAGCCCAGGCTCACTAAACAGGGGGATCCCTGTCCTACAAACTGTGTAATGGTAGACCAGATGAATGCTATGTGTTATGACAGCTATTCTGAATGTACCCTAGGAGGAAAGAAGTATTTTACTGCAAGGCCCTATATGTCTTACGAGGGAACGTTCGGGGGTGACTGGTCAGTCGTCCCCTCCAGCAGAGGGAACCCTAAGTATGCTGCTGCCTCATGCACGGCCCCAGTGGGAAGAGATGCATGCTGGCCCATGCGAGCCCCCTTACACGTTTCCGATGGAGGGCCTACTGATGTGGTCCGGGAGGTGGAAGTGGGGCAGAAAATTCAACAGCTGATTCTTGCCCAGTATCCTCAGATTGAATATCATCCCCTGCTACTCCCGAAACCCCGGGGCATGGATTTGGATCCCAGTACTGAGAACATTTTGGCCGCCACACATTCGGCATTGAATGTTACTAACCCCACCCTGGCCGAAGATTGCTGGCTATGCCTACCATATGGTGACTCCTGGCCTTTGGCAGTGCCCTCTTCTTTAGCTAATGACTCCACCCCCTCTACTGTGCAGGTTGACAACTGCTTTGCCAGCCTTCCCTTCAAGGTACAGCCTCTTGGCTTTAATTTTAGTCATTGCTTTTATAGGGTTGCTAATAATGATTCCTATGACATTGATGTCGGGGTGCTGTCTACCTCTGGGTGTGAACAGTCTATTAATAGCGCTGGCCCGCTGTGTGCTGGGACCAGCCGAGTTTTTGTGTGCGGCAACAATCAGGCCTACACCCTTCTCCCGACGAACTGGACTGGCCTCTGTGGGCTAGCTATGCTACTCCCTGATATTGACTTACTTAAAGGTGATGAACCAGTCCCCATCCCATCTATAGATCACATTGTCCCTCGCCATAAGCGAGCAGTGCAGTTCATTCCATTACTACTGGGCCTGGGTGTCTCCGCGGCCGTGGGCACGGGTTCGGCGGGATTGGCCACAGCCCTTTCCTCCTACTCCAAGTTGTCCCAACAACTAGCAGATGATGTTACTAAAGTTTATCAATCCATTAAGGATCTCCAAGACCAAATAGATTCCTTGGCAGAAGTGGTACTCCAAAATAGGAGAGGTCTGGACCTCCTCACTGCGGACAGAGGGGGAATTTGCCTGACACTTCAGGAGAAATGCTGTTTTTATGCCAACAAGTCGGGTATAGTGAGGGACCGGGTTAGAAAACACCAAGAAGAATTAGAAAAAAGGAGACATGAGTTTTATGAGAGCCCGTTTTGGTCGGCGTGGGGGGGTGTGTTGCCCTATCTCCTCCCCCTTTTGGGGCCCCTTGTTGGAGCATTATTACTGATCTCCTTTGGTCCTTGGGCATTCCAACGCCTAACTCAGTTTATTAAAGATCAGGTGAATGCCGTGACCTCACGTAAGGTGGAAGTGTACTATCACCGCCTGGTGCAAGCCTACCCAGGGGAAGACTCTGAATGATATTTGTACAACATTCTGCTCTGCACCTCCGTATAATATCGTGCCTTGTTTTTGATTGCGTATAATACCGTGCATTGTTTTTGATTGAATCTTGGCAGAGTGTAAGTTGGCGTAGGTGATGACGCCTAGTCTTTTTAGATCGTTTAGTCCCAATGGTTGCTCAGCCTAGGTGGTCTGTTCCCCCGCCGGAGGCATCGCCGCTTTAAATCAAGCTGCTCCGTGCTTTTTTTTATGCTGAGTGTAGCCCCTGCACACTCGGGATCTGTGAATCCATTGCACGAGTTTGGGTGCACCGGCAATGGTCTCAGGGAAGGGTGTCAGACTAGATGGTACTGCACTGGGTCTCTCTCCTCCCTGACCCAGGGCGACGAGCCGCTTGCATAGGGCCGCCGTCGAAATTTTGCCCTGCCTGGAAAAGCGGACGGCGGGACAGGAGGAGCCTCATCGGATCCTGAAGAGGGACCCGTTGAGGCCACCTCAGTCCCTGATATTTTTACAGGCAGTGGTGTCCGTCGCCCCCTTTCTCGCAGAGACCGGCTCCTTAGTAAAGAGATAAGGGGGAGTTGTAGGGAGCCAGAGCACGTGGAGCAAAGATGGCGCCGACTCCGGCTGCCCTAGGTAATAAATAACCTCCAGAGCGCGGGCCCCGGCATCGCCCCCCATGGGGTGATTGGAAGGCAGCCAACTGGAGAGCAACACGTCAGAAGTGAGGGGTCTTCTCTATAAAAAGGGTATCGCTCTGAGGGTCGGGGCCTTCCTCCCCCATTTGTGTAAGTGTGGAGATCTCCAATAAACTGCTGCAGAAGGACCCTCAACCGGTGTCGTCTCTCTTTGCTGGCGAAGGGAAACCGCGACAACGCGATTTACAAGTACCATGCTGTTTTAATTGTTACTGCTTTGTAGTAGAGTTTAAGGTTGGGGAGGGTGATGCCTCCCATCATTTTTCCCAAGAATTGTTTTAGCTATCCGTGGGCGTTTATTGCTCCATATAAATTTCAGGATTGCTTGATCCGTTTCTTTGAAGAATGCCATGGGTATCCTTATAGGGATCGCGTTAAATCTGTATAATGCTTTGGGGAGTATTGCCATTTTGACAATGTTTATTCTCCCTACCCATGAGCAGGGGATATGTTTCCATTTCCTCATGTCCTCTTTTATTTCATAGAGTAGCGTTTTATACTTTTCTTTGTAGAGGTCCTTTACTTCTTTAGTTAAGCTGATTCACAGTGACCAAAATACAAAGACTATCTACAGAATGGGAAAGGATATTTACACAATACCAATCAGATAAGGGGTTGATATCAATGGTATATAAAGCACTGGTTGAACTCTACAAGAAGAAAACATCCAACCCCGTCAAAAAATAGGGCGAAGAAATGAACAGAAACTTTTCCAAGGAAGAGATATGAATGTCCAAAAGGCACATGAAAAAGTGCTCTGCATCACTAATCATCAGAGAGATGCAGATCAAAACAACCATGATATACCACCTCACACCACAGAGACTAGCACACATCCAAAAGTACAAAAGCAACCACTGTTGGAGAGGATGTGGGAAGAAAGGGACCCTTCTACACTGCTGGTGGGAATGCCGACTAGTTCAGCCCTTTTGGAAAACAATATGGACTATTCTCAAAAAAACTAGAAGTTAATCTTCCATTTGACCCAGCAATACCACTTCTGGGAATATATCCCAGAGGAGCAAAAAAGTATAGTCCAAATAACATCTGCACTTATATGTTCATTGCAGCACTGTTTACAATAGCCAGAATCTGGAAAAAACTCTAGTACCCTAGAACGAATGACTGGTTGAAGAAACTTTGGTACATCTATACAATGGAATACTATGCAGCTGTTAGAAAAAAATGAGGTCATGAAATTTGCATATAAGTGGATCAGCATGGAAAGTATCATGCTAAGTGAAATGAGTCAGAAAGAGAGAGACAGACATAGAAAGATTGCACTCATCTGTGGAATATAGAATAATAGAGTAGGAGTCTAACACCCAAGAATAGTATAAATAAGTACTAGGAGGTTGACTTCATGGCTTGGAGGCTGGTCTCTCATTCTGGGCAACTCAGAGAAGGGAACACCAAGTAAAATGTGGTCGAGGTCATGCGGGGGAGGGGTGATGCGTGCCGAATGTAGACTACAGACTAAACACAATGGCCGCTCAACAGCTTTATTGCAAACCACAACACCTAATCAGAGAGAGAGAACAAAAGGGAATACCCTGCCATAGTGGCAGTTTGGGGTGGGGGGGAAACAGGACTGGGGAGGGTGGGAGGGATGCAGGGTTTACTGGTGGTGGAGAATGGGCACTGGTGAAGGGATGGGTTCTCGAACTTTGTATGGGGGAAACATGAGCACAAAAATTTATAAATCTATATCTGTACCCTCACGGTGATTCACTAATTAAAAATAAATAAATAAATAAATAAATAATAATAAAATAAAATGCTTCCCTAAGTGAATGTATTCTATAGACTACTTATGTGTATTTTATTTATTTTTATTTAAAATGTTATATATATTTCATTTATAATTCTATTAATAATTTTTATCACGCATATTATTCCAGCAAAGTGTCTCTTGCCCACATGCCTAGCTGTCTTCTCATGGGACCCTTGGAGGGGATGGGCTCTAGCTTCCCTCCACAACCCGAGCAGAGCTCCCGGTGGCCGAAGACCATCAGAACCTAGCTACAGCCATGCTCGAGGCCCCTCTCCACACATTCGGACAGGCCTCATACATGAGGGTACTGGCAGAGGAACCCAGGTGTGAGTAATCCAATCACCGGCCAACATCCAGAGAGAGAATTAAAAGCAAGCTTTCAGAAGAGAGTGATGCAGAGAGTCTCTTGCCCGCATGCCTGACTGTCTTCCCTGGGGCCCCTTGAGGGGATGGACTCCAGCTTCCCTCCCCGCTCTGAGCGGAGATCCCGGTGGCCGTAGACCACTGGAACCTGGCTACAGCCATGCTCGAGGCTCCTCTCCACAGGTTAGGACGGGCCTCATGCATGACGGTTCTGGCAGAGGAACCAGGTGTGTGTCATCCCATCAGTGGCCAACATCCAAAGAGAGACTTAAAAGTAAGCTCTCAGAAGCGTGCGGCCGCAAAGCAGCCTCGCGATATTGTAGCCATATATTGTTGCCTACTTCTCCCTCTGGGAGAAATTGGCAAGCTCCTGAGAGTTTCCTGCTTACATGGGACAGCCTTGCAAGCTTCCCATGGTGTATTCATATGCAAAATCCAGTAACAACCTGGATCTCATTCCTCTGACCCTTAAAGAGCCCCTAGTGCGACATCCTTGGGAGGGTCAAGTAGATATAGACTTCTTTTTTTTTTTTTTGGTTTTTGGGTCACACCTGGCAATGCAAAGGGGTTACTCCTGGCTCTGCACTCAGGAATTACCCCTGGCGGTGCTCAGGGTACATATGGGATTCTGGGATTTGAACCCGGGTCGGCCGCATGCAAGGCAAATGCCCTACCCGCTATGCTATCATTCCAGCCCTAGATATAGACTTCTAAGATCTCAGGGAAAGAATGAAATGAGAGGTTACTGAGCCCGACCGAGAAATCGTTGATTAACGGGATTTTGTGATCGTGATTATTCCAACAACATTCCTATCACCGGTGTGCCCACATCTCTGTAAAACTGAAGAAAACGTCAACAGAACTCTCCAGGAAATTGACCACAGAAGTATCTTCAATGAGATGATCACACTGACAAAGACAAAAATAAGCAAGTAGGATTACATCAAATTTAAAAGCTCCTACACAGAGAAAGAACCCCAAAATATAATAAAAAGACATCCTGCTGCAAGGGAGAAAATATTGGCACAAGATCCATCAGGTAAAGTGCTTGTAGCCAAGGTCAATAAAGACCTCAGAAAACTCAACAACAAAAACATCCAACTAAACCACCCAGGAATGGGGGGAGAACTTCAGCAAACACTTGCCCAATAGAGACCTACAAGTGACTGACAGTGGAAAAAGTGCTCATGGACCACATGCATTCAAGACAGTATTTTATGAATTTAGTAGAAACTGTATGTCTAAGCAAAGAGTTGAGAACGCCACATGAGACTAGTTGTCAGGCATATTTCTGATTTCAGGTCCTACCCTTGTAATGGACTGGCAAGGATTTCTTCATCACTCGTCACAAGAGACGCTGCTCCTGTCACATGGTGAGAAACCTGCAGGGTTCCTGGGGTGTTTCTTTGGGGGCTACTGGGGTGGAGACACAGCGACTTGGTCCCATTGCTAGGCTGCATCTCCTCCCGCCCCCTCTACCCCATCTCCTCCATTCCTGGAAATGTCAGAGTCCCCAGGTAGTAAAGGCATCTGGTGAAACTGTTCTCTTGGCATATTGCGATAGCCAACAGGTCAGTATTGACGATGTGTTTTGGGTTCTTACACTTTGCTATTAAATGTGCAATCCCTAAATATCGTTAATCAATTTCATACTTTTTTACACATTTTCTATTAGGAGATTTTTTCCTTTCTTAAAGGGGCATTGGGGGTCAGAGAGCTAGTACAGGGATGAAGGCACTTGTCTCACAGACAGATGACCAAGTTTTACCCTATGTACCTCGTATGGTTCCTGAGAACCATCAGGAGTGTCCCCTGAGCACAGAGCCAGCAGTAAGCCCCCAGCTCACTTGTAGTGGCTGTGGCCCAAATATAAACAAAGAATATTAAAGGAACAGTGAATTTTAGTTTTCCATGCTGTAATGATTGAGTGAATTTTAAATTAAGTGAGTAAAGGAAAGAATAAACAAAGACAAACACTGTAATTAAGTATAATATTCTTTTCCCAAGTAGTGACCTAGTTATCAGTATGACCATGACCTTTAGTTAAGCTTCAGTACATTATTTGCAGATATAATAAAAAGGAAAACAAGGTGGATAAATCCCTATGTGAGCACACCCACACACTTTGCGATACACATACACACTCAGGGCACATGTGTACAGATGCGTGCACTCACATCTATACATACACTCACAATATACACACACACCCAAGTCACACAGATGCACAGACCACCCAGTCACATACACATATACATATGCATACTTGTGCACAATACATATGCACTCATATAATCATGTATACACACAAATCACACACAGTGACAGTGCATGAAATCACATGCTTACACCCACACGCACACAGTACACACATCTATATCCACACACCAGGTACATATACTCATATCTTAATAACATAAATTCATATGCTCATACTAACCCCCACCACCACACACACGGGCAAAGTTCTTTCCCCTAGCATCCAGATAGGCCCCAATCACTGCCAGGAGTAATCCCTGAATGCAAAGCCAGCAGTAACTCCTGAGCATCACTGGGCGTGACCCAAGAAAGGACAGGGGTTGGGGATCCATTCTGCTGATAGAATCTTGCTGATCATGTGCAAGTTTCTTTCCGGAAAAGTGACATTGTCTGAGCTAGTCATCAAGTCTCACACTGAGGTATCCAGATTATTTCCAGGGATCTACTGGTCCCTCATGGAAATGTTCCCCTGTTCTGTTCTCAGAACTATGACAGTGGTGGATAACTTGGATGATGGTCTAACTAATAACTAACTGACATGGCCATGAAGCCAAAGCTCAAGAACGGGTTTGAGTTTCTAAGAAGAGCTTCTCTACCACCTCTGTCCTTGTCACCCCAGTGTTTTCTTGAGAGTCCTAAAGTGTTCAGATCTGAGATTCTTCCTAAATTCCTTTCAGCATTGGCTAGATAAGAATCACTTGCTTTTACAATAGCGAGTTATGTGTTGGAACATAGAATGTAACCAAGATAAAGCGTAAACGAAGTGAAACTTATCACTTACAAGGGCAGGGACTGGGGGGGGGGGCGGGAGGGCGCGGGAGGTATACTGGGGTGGTTGGTGATGGAATAGGGGCACTGGTGAAGGGAAGGGTGTTTGAGTATTGTATAACTGACATAATCCTGCGAACTATGTAACCCTCCACATGGTGATTCAATAAAATTTAAAAAATATATAAAAAATAAAAATAAATTAGAATTTCAAAAAAAAAAAAGAACCACTTGTTTTTAACTGAACTACCAGCAGGGGGCGGCACGCTGCAAAGAAATGCAAGACACAGCTGTGAGGCAGTCACCCAAGAACAAAACCACCAGTGCTGGGTGGACGTGGGGTAAAAGAAACCCCCATCCACTGCTTCTGGGAAGGTCGACTACCTCAACTCTTTTGGAAAACAATTTGGACTCTTCTCAAAAAGCTACGAATTGAGTTTTCATATGACCCAGGAATTCCGCTTCTGAACCCCAACTCTCAGGACCCCAAACTGCTCTGAAAAGGCATTTAGCCGCCTCTGCTCATAGAAGTACTACTTACAATAGCCTAAATCTCGAAACGACCCAAATGCCCGAGAACAGGTGCCTGGATAAAGAAGCAGGCATGCAATGGAGTGGTACTCCGCCGTAAGAAAGAGTAACATAAAGCTGTTTGCTGCCATATGAGTGAGACAGGGGGGCGCCACGCCGCGTGGACTTGGCCAGAAGGGCAGCGGCAGATCCAGAAGGGTCTTGCTCATGTGTGGGTGGAAAGACATATAATAAGGGAGCAACAAAAAACCAAAACTAACAGAACCAAGAACCGGTCCACTGAATGGAGCTCGCTGTGGCAGTGAGAATTGGAAGGATGCCAGGGACAACTGAGGAAGGAGCGGTTCGGAGTTGTCCCAGTCCCACATCCCGGAGCCGTGTTAGTTGCTGCTCAGTGTCACCAGGGCTCCATCTGGAGAGAGTGTGGTGGCTGCACCTCCTCTGTCTGGATCCCTGGTGTTGCTGGCCCGGTTTGGGGTCCAGAGCATTCTCCGGCAGTGTTGCTCACCAGAATGCCCGGCTTTTTCTCTGTTGAATGTGGCAAGATGGCGCCGAGGGTGAGTCGAGGGCGTGACTCGGCAGCAGTATTATAAACTGCAGTGCTTAAGAAGAAAGATCAAGCAAACGGTACAAAGTCCCTGCCATAGAGGTGGGAGGGGGAGGAGGAGGGAAGGGAGTGGGAGGGAAATTGGACACTAGTGAAGAGATTGGTGTTGGAATATTGTACACCTGAAACCCAATTAAAAATAACCTTGTAACTTTGTGACTCACAGCGACTCAACCTTACAAACAAAGCAAAAATACACAGGAGCAGAAATCATTGCTATAAAATATGAAAAATACAAATTAATGGAAAGGACTGAATCCAATCTATTTCCTGAGAGTCTTGACGATATAGATGAGCGCCTTGGGCTCTCCTTGGGCTCTTCACAGTACCTATTTCTTGGTTCACTTTGAATTTTGGAATAACTGTAGGTTTACAGAAACATTATAAAGACTGTATATAGCCCTTAGAGTGGTGAAACCACGTTGGGATGAGATGAATTCAGATAACTGGTTGCACATTCTTATATATTCTAGTTGCCACAGAAACCACCAATGTTATTTGTTTGTGTCAAACTGACTGCCTTTCTAAAATAATAATTTCAAAAGGTTTTCGACAACCAAATCATTACTTTGAGCCAATTAGTCATCATCAATCAATGAAGAGCTGCCTTTCTTTTTTAGGTGTATCTTCTGCCTTTCTCTCCTTGGATTACTGTTGATTCAAACTTCCTGGGGCTAACTAACACTCAGGATAAACAGTGATATTAATTAGCATCTATAATCACAATTTTCCTCCTCTGCTTTAAAACTTGCAGGGGAATTCTGTTGTTCCTGCCACTGGATTCCCCCAGGTCTTTGAGGAGGTAGGTTTTGTCATCTACTCCCTTTGCTAATCGTTGATCTCTCATCCTCTATCCTGAGTCAGCCTTGAGCACACTTTCCTGGAAACAAACTCAATTCTAAGAGATTTTTCAATTATTAGCATAGAATGAGAAATTATGTTATCTCAAATGGAAACATACATTTGTCTGTGTCCATTCTTCCTGTTTTTAAGCATGGTGGTTTTTTTCTTTCTCTCTTTGCCTTGTGGGTCATCTTATCTACTTGCTTGCATTTACTAAAAAAATTTGCTCTGGGATTTTTTTCCCACAATTTTCCTTCTTTTAAATTCATTCACATTGCTTTTATCTTAACTTTCTGCTTTGCTAGTTCTGCTTTGTGGAAGCTCAACTAAGAACTTTAAATCTTGTTCTGTATATTTCTGAGGATAGACCAGACATGTATTCATGTACAGGTTTTGAAAGACATCCAGAAATCAAGATTTGCATTACCATACAGAGATGAAGTCTGTTCACATTTTGATACATTTTATTGATCATTTTTCCTGACTTTGTGCAAATATGTGCTTAATTATAAACGATATGAATGCTCAGTAAACTCTCTCGGTCCAGAAAAGCTGGTCAATTGTCCTCTCAGATACCTGAGCTGTTTTGCCTCTGTCCACATGACATAATTTTACATTCTTAATTATTCTTTTAAAAATAACTTCCTAGGGTTGGGAGGAATGGTTCAAAGGGCTGGGCACAGTTCTTGCCCTCCGAAGCCCCAGATTCCACGTGGTTCCACAAGCACCACCTGGAGTGCAACCCCTACTGGGGCAGGGGTGTCCACCAAATGGACACCCTCGTTCCCTCCATAAGCAGTGTGTCTACTGTATTTCTCAGAGACTAGTTCCACAGAGAAATATTCTCAAGCATCTGTTACCTATTTAGCTTTTCAAAAAATTAATTTCTCATAGCTTGTGCCTTTTCCTTGTTAATACACTGATAATTTTAAGATTTATATTTAAGGTTTTATAGGTTAAAGGTTAAATGAATGGCAGTTGCTCCCAGACAAGAGTATAAAATCAGTTCCCCAGAGCCATGCCACCGGACTCCGCACCAGGCTGTTTTCACTCGGGGTACCCCAGAGTGGGGCAGGTGAGAACCCTCCCCGTCCCAAGGGACCCAGCCCCAGCAGCCGACCTCCACTACCCAAAAGCCACCACACTCCAGGCCACTTTCCGGACCATGTGGCCATTTCTGCGCACACATTATAAGACATTTCCTACCCGTTTTCCAAAATTGCCAGACCATATTTGATGGAGTTTAGACAGTAGGCAACAAATTATAGAGTAATATACATATATACATATATATATACATATATGTATATGCCTACCTCTTGGAGAGCCCAGCAAGCTTCTGAGAGCATCCCACGTGCCGGGGGCAGAGCCTGGCAAGCTACCCATGGCGTATTCGATATGCTAAAAATTGTAATGATAGGACTCATTCCCATGACCCTCAAAGAGCCTCCAATCAGTGGGAAAGACGAGTAAGAAGAGGCTTCTAAAATCTCAGGTTTGGGAGGAAAAGAGACGTTACTTGCGTCCACTCGAGTAAATCGACGAACAACGGGATGACAGTGATACTGTGATACAGGTTAAAGATGGTTGACCTTTAACATTTAGGTCATTTTTGCATTCTATTTTTCTGCATGGTGTGTATTCACAAAATAATCGCCTCACTCTTGCCACATGCCTTGGTTGTCAGGCCATTTTCCCAGCCCTGAGAGCTAATGGTGATGGATGAAGGAAGGAGAAAACAGGGGCCAGAGTGGTTGGTGATCAATTGCCATTTATTTCAGTCTATCCTCCTCCGCCTCCTTACAGTCTCACTCACTGCCCATACTTCTCTTCCAGCCCACTCTCACAGCCTAGTGATAGAGAACAATCACCAAGGGTTGGGGGTAGCAATTGCACATAGGTGAGGCAGCACAATCAACATATGAAAGCCCTTCCTTCAGGGAAGCTCTGCAAAGACAAAGATCTCATCCTGCTAGATCTGCTCAAAGGCAGAAATTCATCTAAAGGGCACATTTCTCCTTTCCTTAGTCCATAAACATTAAATAGTCCCCTTAAATTTACTTCTTGATAATATGTCTAGTCCTTTTGTAAGCACACAGTAAGAGCTTAAAGGGTGGCTCTCCTGGAACATCTCACTACAGATCAGACTACAGTCCTCAGGCCAGATTAGTCCTTCCAAAACCTAGCAGGGTCTTTGTCCAGTCATTTCTCTTTGGGTCATGACAGAATTCATCCACGACCACGCTCTTAAATTATTATAAGTTTTATGGCACTTGTCTTGTACTGTTTTAATGCCAGGGTAGCTTACAGCTTGCCCTGGGTCCATCCACTCTCTTGTAAGGACCCTGATTTTGGGGTGCTAGGAACTAAGAGCATCTGAGGTTTAAGTCAAGTAAATATGACAGATGCCCCGGAGTAGATATTCAGAGTCTATTAATTCCCAAGTTATGAAAGCATAGCATTAACTCTCTTCCTGTGTCTATACAAAAAGGAGATTACTCCAAAGTAATATATGCAAAGGACATAAGGAAAAGAGAAAAGCAATATTTCACTTTCAAACACAATTCCAGAGATCTCTGAAGAATTTGACAAGTCACAGGTTAGTGGAAATGAGTGATTAACAGATAGGGGAAACAGAGCACAAAGGAGAAGTAAGATGAATACAGAGGAAATAGGAGTGCTTTGGGAGCATTGTGATTGGTACTACTCAGAAAACCTAAGCTCCTTGGGGCAAGGTGAAAGGCCTGAGGAGAAATGGCAAACCAATTTTAAACCTAAAATGTTTAGAACTAAAATCAAACAGCATGGCACACATTCTCAATAGGCATCTTTTGGTTTGTTTTGCAGCTGCATAATTATTGACCTTGTCTTTTCTAATTTATGTCAGATTATTAAGTCTTCTACAATAAAAGATTATATATACTCCTGTGTAAAGTAATATTATCTATGCATTTTTTTCTGATATCTGAATGGTCTCCTGTGTGAGGAACTGGCCCAGGGCAGACCACAGGAATCCATTTAGCTTTCTTAAGACTCTTTTTACAGGAGCCTGCATTCTAGAATTGATGTAGGCAGGTAGATAGGAAAAGGCCCTTGGCAATGAAAATTGAGATTTAACAGAGTCTCTGGGAAGGAGACTCTTAAGATGTGCAGATTCAAGAAAACAAAAGACCCGAAGAAACCATCAGCAGACCCTGAGGATAATGGACCCCTCCCCAGGAGGTTCCCCAAAGAAGGCCATCACCACTCCCAACCTCCCTGGTAACCTTAGCAACGAACTTTTACCTGAAAAGAAACCCCATGTGGGTGGGGGCAGGTTGGAGAAACCCTATAAAAGACACCTTGAACAAAGGAAGGGCGCGCATATGCTGCCTGAGCCCATGTGCTGCTTGTGCCATGTGGCCGAGCACATGTGTTGCCCGCATCTCCCCCCTTGAGATGTGTACTTTCATGCTTTCGTGTCCAGTGCTAGGATGTGTGTAGAGCTCTCTCCATCTTTGGAGGAGCCCGCGTTCTTTCTTGAGCGCGTTACTCCTACTGGTTTTCCTTTTCCACTTATCCCTTCCTCCTTCCCTAAGACCTTCTAAATAAAGTCTGTTACTTCACTGCTTGTCTACTCCTGAAATTCTTTTCCGCGAGCGAGACAAGAACCCAGTAACCCTGGGTCCCGGGTGTTTGAGGCGGTTGGAGAGAAAGTGACCGTCTTTCTCCTCCCCGCTTCACGAAAGTCACCCGTGGGGCCCACCGACATCAGAATAACTTGTCTATCTGTCCCTGAGCAAGGAATTTGGATACAGGCACCCTGGGTCGCAAGAAGGGTGGTGGTCAGACCAGATAACCGGACCCATATCACGAGACCCAGGACAGCCCCTAGAACTGGGACATTCCTGAATATTGACGCGAGTACTGATCTCTAAAGCCATAGGCTAAGGAGTGATGTCCTTTTAAATGGACGGGTTAAGAAAGTTTGTAATATTACAAATCTATTGGCTATGAAATGCGCGGGCTCTGCTGTAATGGCCGGGGAAGGCCTATATAAGATCTCCTTTGGGGAAGCTCGGGGTCTTTTGCCCAACCTGCTGGACCTGTATGTCCACGTAGGTGGCTGGACCCTGGCTAGCCAGTCTTACAATAAACCCTGCTTGTTATTTGCAGTCTCTGGAGTCTCTTTGTCGGTAAGGGAGATCTCAATCCGCGCCCTAACACCTGCCCCACGCTTAACATCTGAAATTTATTAGGGAATGTTTAGATAGAATTTGCATCATGTTTTTAACTGATAATTAGTCATGAAAAATCATTTGTACTTTCATAAAGACCCTAAAGTATCTAGAATTTTTCCCCACGTCCCCCTATTCACAGTATAGACAAGGCAAAGGGTCTGGACTGAGGTGCATATGGGGTGGATTTACTGTGCCTCCTTTTTCAGTACAGTCACTGTCATCCCGTTGCTCATTGATTTGCTCGAGTGGGCACCAGTAACGTCCCCATTGTGAGACTTGTTGTTACTGTTTTTGGCATATCGACTATGCCACGGGTACATTTCAGGCTCTGCCGTGCGGGCGAGATACTCTCAGAGGCTTGCCGGTCTCTCCAAGAGGGGCGGAGGAATCTAACCCAGGCTGGTTGGCCGCATGCAAGGCAGATGCCCTACCCGATGTGCTATTGCTCATCTCTATAGTATGTTACTAGAGAAGTTTCTCTGATCGTGTAGAGCACCCTTTTCAGTACAGTCAATGTAAAGAACACAGCCCATCATAAGCCCCAGGAAGGCATATCTAGAATTTTTAATGCAAGTTAAACTATATTCCCTGAATTAAGATAAAAATTATATTAGATTACAAAATTCTAGGACTACTGCCTTGAAAGAGAAGAAGAATAGTAAGAATTCTTACTCTTATCACAAATTTAGACAGTATTGTGGAACTTTATGCTAATGCAGGGGGACCTAAAGATAAACAGGTGCCTTAAGCTGTTTAATTTGCAGGTAGTATGTTAATATAAGAAGAAATATATTAAAATCAACAAGGAAATGTGCGTGCACACACCTCATGGAGACAGAACATTGAAAGACTTTCCTGAGAGAATGCCAGGTCATCCTCAGTGAGCAGCTGGTGGCAGTGGCCCTGCCAGTGCAGTGCTAGTGTGGGCCCATTGGCCTGAGACTGGACAGCAGGGGCAGACCTGTGTGTGGACTGTCCCATCGGACACAGGAGCAGCACCTGGGAGAGAACTTCAGTGGCTCCCAGTGGGAGGGAGACATGGGATGTAAAGTTTCTGTTCTTCACAGAAATGAGGCTGGACATCACCGCACATGCATGGAGTTGTCGTACATAGTATTTGCCAGGACAATCGCAGTGTCTGGAGGTATCTTGTAAGGGTTCCAATGCACTGAAAAAAAAAGACGGTTTGGAAAGCGAACAGCATTTGTTATTGTGATTTTGAAATTATCAGGAGTGAATGCATATGACCAAATTTTTCAACGTGGATAGATAGATGGTTGATAGATTGATGATAGGTACCCAATAGATGTAAGCATACAGATACTTAAGAAGTAGAAAATGCTTGAAGTAACCGTCTCAGTGACTAGAGAATCTGTGAAGTTGAGGGATCCACGTTCCCAAACATGCTGAACACAAAGACCAAAGTCGCCATGGGGTTCTGGAAAGGGGTGATTCTGAGAGGCCCATTACTCAGTCAGCATTGCTGGCCCTTGTGGGTCCATCACCCGCCAGATGCCTGGATAATTTGTTCCTGATCGTGATGGCCTATGACAGGCTCATGGCCATCTGCCACCCCCTGCACTACACAGCCATCATGAACCCCCTGCTCTGTGGGCTGCTGGCTCTGGGGTCCTGGGGCATCAGTGTTCTTGGCTCCCTGCTGGAGACCCTAACCCTTCTGAGGCTGTCCTTCTGTACAAACAGGGAGGTCCCCCACTTTTTTTGTGACCTCTTTGCGGTCCTGAAACTTCCTGTTCAGATACCCTCCTAAAAAGCACAGTGGTGTACTTTGTGACTGTCATCCTGGCAGTTGTTCCTCTCTCTGGGATCTCCCAGATTTTCTCCTCCATCCTGAAAATCTCATCAGCTGGAGGCAAGTACAAAGCCTTCTCCACCTGCGGGTCTCACCTCTCAGTTGTCTCCTTGTTCTATGGCACAGGTCTGGGGGTCTACCTCAGCTTGGCACCTACTTCATCCTCCAGGGCGAGTCAGGTGGCCTCAGTGATGTACACTGTGGTCACTCCCATGCTGAACCCCTTCATCTACAGCCTAAGGAACAGGGACATGAAAGGGGCCCTGCAGAGACTCCTCAGCAGAGTGGTGCCACTCAGAGGTGAGAACATCCCGGGCTGCTGGTGACAGCTGGGCACAGGCACCTCGCCTCCTTCACCCAGGATTTCCCCTGGTTTTACTTGTACTGAAGCATCTCTTCCCTCAGATCTTTTTCTGCCCTGTTTCTTCCCCTTCAGATCATACCTTGGAATGCCTTCTGCACTTTGGAACCAGTCGTTTTAGCTTCATAAGAGCAGAAACTGTTGTTTTTCTATGTAAGTATTTGACTTGATAACAAAATGGACCAAGGGACTAGAGGACAGCTCGGTGTCTAAAGCACCGACCTTCCGAGTGTGAGGCCACCGTTCCTCTTCCAGTGCTGCCACACGCACCAAGGTGGTCCCTGCTGCTCGGCTGTCTGTGTTCCTCTGAACCACAGGCAGTCTCCAGACACATCCAGCTAGGTGTGTGCAAGCACCACTAACGAGTGTGACCCCAGAGAGCACCACAATCAGAAGGTGTGCAGGCACAGTGGCTGGAAGTGAGACTGCCAGTGAGCACATGTGTGAGTATCTGCAGAGCACCAGACAAGAATGTGTGCACGCACCACAGCAAAAGTGGGAGCAGCGCTGTGAGCACAGCATGGAGTCCAGACAGTGCCTCCCCTCCGGGTGACTTCTCCGAGCCGCTGCCTGGTCCCCTGACTTTTCAGAGCATATGTGCAAAGAACCTGAAAAAGTTAGTGGCTGTGTTGCCAGAGAGTGTCACTTAATGATAAATTTCCCGTTGAGCACCAGTCTCGCCATTTACAAGAACATTTATTGGCTTGTGACGTGTTGCCGGAGGGAACCAAAGTCAAAGTCTGCTCTTGGGGAACCACGTGTTGTGGTTGTTATGGTACTAGAGAAACACATTTTTCCTGGACCTTCTCCAGTTCCTTGCGAAAATAAAACCCTAAAGCATCTGCCAAACGTGGGCCCTGCAGTCCTTCCACCCCAGGGAAAATGTCAGCCCTTGCCCACCTGGCTACCTCCCACCAGGTTTCCAACACACACATGAAGAAATGGAGACCCACTTGCGATCCTTTCTGTGCCTATGTTTCTATCACCACCAAACACGAAGAGGGCATATGTGTGTTCTTGATCAGGCTGACAGTGGGTCTCCTCGCAGCCCACTTCCTGGCCTCTTCCCTCCTCTTTGAGCGGCAGAGCTGGGCCTCACAGGGCATTCTCGCTGCCTTCCTGTCCCCTGGACGCCTCCTTCTCTTGGGCCATAGAGACTGGTAGAGCTCCCTCAGGCTGGTGGAGGACAGCAGGTCCAGCTCCCACTGGGACAGGTGCTAGGTGACGGCTGCTCTGATGGAGTTCCCCAGAACATTGGTCATTGTGTGCAGGAGGTCACTGGGTGTGGGAGAAGATGCTGAGAATCCCCCAGACTTTGAGAGGGAAGGAGTCCAGCTGAGGTCCAGGGGAATTGAGCCACACTGCATTTGACTCCTGAGCACTTGCCCTCAGATATCTCCAACCTCTGCCCCCTTCCCTGGCAAACCTAGACTGCACCCTCTTCCTTACATTTGATGGTAGCAATGTGATGGCTTGTACGGTGTAAGTATCTGGTACAGGAAATGAGGAGTTGGGAGCTAGAGAAGGAGGAGGAGGGGCACCTGCATGGGCAACTCTGGAGATATGATGAGAGTCCACACTGCATCCTGTCACCCCCTGTTTTTAAAGCTGGCACTTAGAAAGAAGTGCTTCTGCAAGTCGGCCATGTCCCACAGCTGTTATGGGACTTCTAGATGAGAGATGCAAAAGCAGGCCTTTTCCGTGGGGCAAAGGGCCTGTCACTAAATGTCTGCGGGGTGGTGATTTGGGAGTTTGTGGTGGGGGAAGGAGGCAGTGTAAGTTGCGGCCTGTAGAGCACTCACAGA
Organism: Sorex araneus; assembly: GCF_027595985.1. Taxonomy (NCBI): domain Eukaryota; kingdom Metazoa; phylum Chordata; class Mammalia; order Eulipotyphla; family Soricidae; genus Sorex; species Sorex araneus. Next base: position 264,552,973 of record NC_073303.1, read on the forward strand.
AACCAACCATGAACATGATGAGCTATGTCTTCTGTGGGCAGATGGCTGGCATGAGCACGATGACTGTGATGACCAGCCAGGCCTGGGGAATCTGGCAGCCCAGTTACTTAGATCTCACGCACCTCTAACCATTGACATGTGGTGAGGAACAGCTCCTGATCTCTCTAGAAAACTTGAGTTTAGTTTTCAATGACAGAGAGAAGTGTGTTCCTTCACCATGCTACCATGGGTACATTCATTCTTGGCCTTGCTGTTTCCAGAGAAAAATGATAGTATCGAGATACCAGTGTGGACACTAGCACTTCTTGCACAAGAGCAGAGACTTGGAGACTCAGCATTTACTACACCCCTACTGTGTATCTTTATACCCCACACATGAGAGAGTCGTCCTGCATCTGCCTCTCTCCCTCTGACTAACTTAACTTGTATGATACTCTCCAGATCCAATCACAGAGCAGCAAGTTGCAGAATTTCATCTATTCTTGGAGACCAGCAGTGCTCCATTATATAAACATACTATGGTTTCTTAATAAATTAACACTTAATTTGAGCTACACCACAAATCTTCACATTGATGTGTCAAAGCTATCATTTTTCTCTGGAAACAGCAATGCCAAGGAATTACTGTACTCGTGATTTTATAGTGAAGGAACACACTTCTCTCTGTCATTGAAAACGAAACTCAAGTTTTCTAGAGAGATCAGGAGCTCTCCCCCATTGCATACCAATGGTTAGGTGGTGCGTGAGATCTAATTAAGGTAGCACATACAATCTTTGATCTAGAAAATATATATGTACATATAATGAAAATTTGGAGTAAGCTTCAAGGAGGTTAGAATTCTAGAAGGCAGGTAAGTTTGTAGAGAAAGAATATTAAAACTGAGGTCCACCCGACTTCTAACTTAGTCTCTTTGAGTAGAGAATCTTTTCCTTTGTGCTAAGACGAGGGTCCCATGAGGAAATGGCATGCTGAGAGGTGAGGATGACAATAGGAACGGTTCCTAATGAGCAGATATAGGTCTAGACAAACAGCAGAGCATGGACACTAAGGCTGTAACAAATAGCATACCTCGGCCCTTAGGACACAGAGCTCAGAAGGCTACAAAATGGACACATCACAGGGCACTGGGCAGAGGCCCTCTACTGGGGCTGGGAAACAGCCACATGGAGGAAAACAAAGCACAGCACCCCAGAAAAGGAACTGGAGAGCCAATACAGATGGAGATACATGTGCAGTCTCTAGAGACAGGGAGGCAGAAGAGTCAACAGGGAGAAGCATGCCCTATTATTGAGGCTGCAGAAACAGGCCAAGCATAGTATTCCATGTATACAGTATACATGGACCCTAGAGACAGGATACACAGAGTATTCAGTGTAGACAGTGTACACGGCCCCTACAGACAGGACAGTGTACTCTGGGTACACAGCATACATGGCCCCTACAGAGAGAACACAGATAATGTTCAGTATACACAGTATACATGGCCCCTAGAGACAGGATACACAGACTGTTCAATGCATACAGTATATTCGGTCTCTAGAGACAGGATACACAGAGTATTCAGTGTACACAGTGTACACGGCCCCTACAGACAGTGTATTCAGAGTTCATAGTGTACATGGTCCTGAGGACAAGATACCCAGTGCATTCAGTATACACTGCGTATACAGCCCTTAGAGACAGGACACATAATGTAGTCATCATATACAGACTACACAGTCATAGGTGCTGGAGAGGTAGTATCTTTAGTGTGGTCCCAATCCTTGTCCATGGTCAATGTCAAGGACTCCACAGTCAGGTCCCCGGAAATGTCCCAGTGACCCATCCACTTGCCCAGGCAGAACTCAAGGCTCATTAGCACACTTGGTGCCCCCTGGTGGCACCAACAAGCGCTGCAATTGCCTTAGGAACTAACTGGAGGGTTGCCTTGACCCTGACACTTTCTCACACACCCAATCAGGTTGCCACCATCCTCCCTCAGTATTGGTTCTAGACACTTGAGGTCAAATAAGTTCTCAAAATAATCTCTGGGCCTACAAGGACAATAAAAATCAAAGCGTGACTTTAAAGCAGAGAGAGTGGAGCTGGGTTTTCTCGTTTGCATTCTCTGTGCAGTGCAGAGCTGCAGGATGCCTATTTGAGAAGAGTCTCCTGTGGGGAGGGTAAGATGCTCCCTCTATGTCTGGACCTTTGATCTGAAGACTACAGAATGAGTCTTTCACACAGGGTGTGGCAAAAATGCCCTTGCCTGGAGAGGACTGTCCCCTCCAAGACTTTTTCTGACAGGAAAGGCTAATGGTGCCTGGCTGAAAGAAGGAGAAATATTCTATGACTCAAAAGACCTGATTCCCTTCTCTTCCTGGTAGGATAAACCTGAAAATTTAAAAGTGATGTTGATAAGTGACCACTTCCTGATAAGTCCTGAGAGTGAGAATTTGGGAGAAATAATTGAGGCTGGAGAGCAGAGTTGGCCTGAGGGTCTGATTCAGCTGCAGATACACTTCCATTCCTGTCACTAACAAGGCCAGAGAGCTCCGCATTCAGGGAATTTGCATTTTTGTGTGCCTCATAGACAGAAATAGGATCACTCAAATATTTTCATTGATTATAACTTTACAAGGTATATCATGAGGTGGGTCTCCAGAACTTCTGAGTAAGAGGTGCTGGAGAAAAATTCACCTGAGTTTTGAGGTCTTCTTCCCTTCCTCCAATCTCCAGTTACCCTCCTTCCCCCAAGTCTCTGTCTATGGTAGGTACATCGTACTTCCTTTCAGCACTTCATTCTCCTCCATAGTGGCCACTTCCTTCCACCCGTGTCATAGAGTAGTCTTCCCTGGCTGTTGCCTTTGGGCATTTGTTATTCCCCTACTAATGTTTCTCTCTATACCAAATAGGAGAGAGATCTGTGTCTGTCTCTCTCCCTCTGACTAACTTCACTCAATATGAGATGTTTCAGATAGATCCATGTAGTAGAAAATTTTATGATTTTATTTTTTTATGGATGAATAGTGTTCCATTATGTTTTTATACATAATGGATAAAGATAGTTTCTTTATCAAGTCATCTGTTCTTGTGTACTTGAACTCTTTCCAGATTTTTACTATAGTGCTGCAATTCACATAGGAGTTCAGGCATCTTTTGCGCATTCCCCTGGAGATCTCTCCGGCCCGAGGAGAGACAACAGTGGAAAGCGCTCCTAATTGGGTGGATTCTGTGAGCAGTCCCGATCTGAAATAAGACTAGTTAGGTTAGTAAACAGGGGGGTTCAAGACGACACATGCCGATCAAGGGCAACTTTATTAACAGCCATGCTGGTTTTATACTTTTCTTAGCAGGGGGTTGGGACATAAGTTGTCAATCATCAGGGAAGTGTCTTCTCAGACCAAATAAGGAAAGGTTCGGGGTGTACTTTGGTGGGCTTACAACATTCTCCAAGAGTAGGTTGAGAAATAGTGGGGAGCGGAAGGCAAGGGTTTATCTGGCAGGAGCATCTGTCAGGAGGAATGCACAAGGCTTTTAGTGTAGAGGAAGGCACTCTACCTTACGGGCTTTTTGGGGTCTCTTAGTTAACTGCCCTGGGCTACTTTTACTTCTTGAGTTTAGCTATTTCCTTTGTCACAAGGGCACCTGTGCCTCAGGTCATGCAAAGCTGGTAATGGAATTTTCCGGTTTGGCCAGGGTAAAGGTTTCGGGGTCCTCTTTTGTTCAGGGTCCTGAACAGTCCCCAACATCTTTTCTTCATTGCATTTTTTGGGTCTTGGGGTATATTCCAATGAGTGACATTCTGGGTTGTATGGAAGCTCCGTTCCTAGATTTTAGATAAACTTCTATACTGCTTTCCAAAAAGGCTAGATCAGTCACCATTCCCACCATCAACATTTCCTAACCTTTCTTAATCAAGTGTGGGGAACCAAAAGCACCACTAGTGCCACATGCTGAGAAGTTTGTCCTGTCCTCTAGAGATTCTTTTAACTCTTCTTGCAAAACCGGTTCCAAGGCAATTCCCCAAACTGTTGCCTGTCCATCAAGCTCTATAAATTTCCTTCAAATCTGAGTAATAATCTAGATGGACAGAGTATTCTTAGTGAGGAGTTCATGTCATTGAGTTTTTGTACTATATGCCTCCATACTCTTCTGGCTTGCAGAGTTTCATTTGATAGAACTGCTGTACATCTTATGGAATTTCCTTTTGTATAAGTTAATTGTTTAACTTGCTGTTTTCAGTATTCTGTCTCTACCTTTGTATTTTTGTCATTTTGTGTATAATGTGTCTTGGAGTTTTCATAATTGAGTCCATTTTCACAGGGATACATACCTCAGGCGTCTTGGAATCTCAGTGCCTTTAATCTTCAAATCTGAGAGATTCTTATTTATAATTTTTTTTTGTTTTTTGGGTCACATCCGGCAATGCACAGAGATTACTCGTGGCTCATGTACCAATTACTCCTGACAGTACTTGGGGGTCCATATGGGATGCTGAGAATCGAACCCAGGTCAGCTGCGTGCAAGGCAAATGCCCTACCCGCTGTGCGATTGCTCCAGCCCCCTTATTTATGATTTTTTAAACTATTGTTTTTTCATAACATTTGCTTTCTGTTCTTCAGAAACTCCAGTGATTCTTTTTGTTTGTTTGTTTGTTTTTTGCTTTTTGGGTCACACCTGGTGATGCACAGGGGTTACTCCTGGCTCTGCACTCAGGAATTACCCCTGGCGGTGCTCAGGGGACCATATGGGATGCTGGGATTCGAACCCGGGTTGGCCGTGTGCAAGGCAAACGCCCTACCCGCTGTGCTATCGCTCCAGCCCCTCCAGTGATTCTTATGTTGTTGAACTCATAACTCTCTGGCATGCTGTTCGTTTATTTTCAAATGATTTTCTGCCTCTTCTGTTTCCTACTGGTTTCCTTCTCATCTTGGATCTTTTGCTCAGATTTTGTCATTCTGGTTTTCAGAGCTTCAGTGGACTTTTTTCATATCACCTACTATGTTCTTCGTTTTGTTTATGGTATTTCATTTTACTCTTATGCTCTTATTTTGTTTCATATTGTTATTTTGGCTACACCTTGTGGTTCTTCAGGCTTACTTCTGGCTCTGTGCTCAGAGATCACTCCTGGTGGGCTGAGGGGACTAAATGGGTGAAGGATCAAATCTGAGTTAGAAGAATATAAGGCAAAGACCCTACACACTGTGCTATTGCTTGGTCCCTTGACTCATACCTTCTTGTGCTTTACTGATTGACTGTTCTATAATTCTTTTGAACTCATTGAACATCCTCATAATGGTTTCACTTAAAACATTGTCTGAGGAATTGCTGCTGTTGTTTATCTCTTCGGTGACATTATTTTCACTTATTGAGCTCAGTGGGCTTCTCTGTGTTTTCCACATTGGTTTCCAAGTGTTCTTTTGTGCTGGGGATGTCTTGTTAGTTAGACACCGATCCCAACCCCCAGAAGATGCTGAGGGAACAGGCTGGTGTTGCTCTATTTCTATGCTGATATTCACCAAATGACAGGATGGAAAACTGTCAGCAGCACATAACTTGGTGAGTAGATCTATTGTGTGGCCACGTGCTTCAGGAACTGTGGTGTGAGCCATTTATATGGTCCGGGTGTTGTGGAGATTTACCTCCACTACCCAGCCACTGCCACGCTCCAGGATGCTTTCTGGACACTTGGGCCAAACCTCACACATGAGTGAAGCCCCACAGAACCAGGTAGAGCAGAACTTTGCGACCTTGGACTCCAGGCTCAACAAACCCGGCAACAAGATCCTCTGTCTGCCTGCTCCAATCTCCGCCAACCCAGGAATCGAACCCAGAGCCCTACCCTACTGGCGCCAGATAAATACCTCACCGGCTGACCCCCACTACGTCCACTACCCAGCCAGCTCCACACTCCAGGCTGCTTTCCAGACACACCATAAGAAACTTAATACCCATTTTCCATAATTACTGCACCATATTTGATGAGGTTCAAATATGATGTGAACCATGGGACACCTGCAAGGGCGAGTGGAGGCCGCACTGAAAGCCTCCATCCCTCTTGAGGAGAACTGCAGGCTACTGAGAGTACCCTGCCCTCACTTCAGAGCCTGGCAAGCTACCCCAAGTGTATTCGTTATGCCAAAAACAGTAATAACAATGGGCCTCATTTGCCTGACAACGAAAGAGCCCCCAATATTACAGCGTTAAGAAGGATGAGCAAGGACAGGCTTATAAAATCTCAGGGACGAACTGATGCCAAAAGGAATAAGGACTAAAATGCCTGTCTGTACTTTCAACACACAAACACTGGCATCAGAAGCATCCATCAAGGACCTGATGATGCAAGCACAGGAGATCAAGTACGACATCACTGGTCTGACCAAGATGAAAAGGCATCAATCACATCACACCATTTTTGACACTGGAGAAGAACTGTTACTTGGAACATGCGAAAACAGAGCTGTTGGTGGGGTCAGTGTCCTTGACAACATGAACTTGGCCATGAGCATTGATTCATTCGAATGCCTAACAACCCGAATCGAACGATTACACTTGAATAGATGTGGCTTACTGCCTGCAGTTTCTATCTTCGTCGTTTACTCACCAACGTCCAACTATAATGAAGAAGAAATTGAGAATTCCTACATGGACCTGGAGAAGTCCTATAAAGAAGACCACACCTTCTACAAGATCATTGTTGGTGATTTTAATGCCAAGATAAGACCAAGAAGGTCACCCGAAGAACTCCACATTGAGACCCATGGTCTAGAATGGAACGAACAGGGTGAGAGACTGTCTGAGTTCATCGTGTCGACCAAGACCATCCATGGTAACTCACAGTTCCAGAAGGCTGAATCTAAATGTTGGACATGGGAGTCTCCTGGTGGACAGTTCCACAATGAAATTGACCATATCATATTCAATCAAAAGTTTTGCTAACCGATGTCACTGTTGTCCCAAAATTCCAAATTGGATCAGACCACTGTCTCCTTCATACAAAATTATACTTCACAGAGCAGAGAGAAAGGTCTGAAAAGTTTAAGTTTAAGAAGAGAACTCCAGAATGACCACCAGCTGGGAACTCTTTGGCACTATTGCGACAATGTGGGTAGATGCTGTCATTGACAGCAGCTTTGACGAAAATATGATCACTGGTTCTGCACCTTCATGACTACGTGAAGATTGCCGAGAGTGGGAAAGCCATAAACAGATGCCTATCTATGGAAACTCTTGAGTTCATTCACCAACATGGTTTGGCACAAGCCTCAGGCAATCACAAGCTAACATTCGAGTTCGCAAAGGTGTGAAGAGAAGCGATAAAGGAAGACCTCAAAGAGAGAAGAGCAGAAGTGTTGGGTGATGCGGCAGAAGCCGGAAAACGTATTCACGACACCCACCTGTCCTTAGCCAACTACAAGGCCAAGACAACTGCCCTCCGATGTCCTGGTGGATCTATCACATCTTCTAGATAGACAATGGAGAGGACTATTCACAACTTCTACTTGAATCTCTTCAACAGCCATTTCCATCTGCCCATATAACAAATTCCACAGGATGGATATGTCATTCCCAACATCCTCCCTTCTGAAATCCGACATGCCATTTCATCAGTAAAGACGCGTACAGCACCCAGTCCAGAAAAGGTCAAACCTGAACACCTGAAGAATCTGCCGCCAGTACTCTTTAATACACTGGCTCAGCTCTTCACATGCTAGCTGTCTATATGCAAGGTTACGTCCCAATGGAAAACCAGTAGGACTGCTCTGTTGTACAAGAAGGGAGACATCCACGACATCAGCAATTATTCCCCAATTTGCCTGTTGTCTGTTGTATACAAGTTGTTCACTCAAGTCATCCTGAATTGAATAGTCAGAACACTAGATGAAGGACAACCATGTGAGCAAGCAGGGTTCCAAAAAGGATTCAGCACGATTGACGATATCCACACGGTGACCAAGCTCATTGAAGTTTCACGAGAGTTCAAGATGCCGGTCTGGATAACATTCATCGATTTAAAGAAGGCCTTTGATTCTGTTGAGACTGAAGTGGTCATCGAAGCCCTAGCAAACGGGGCATTCAAACTCAGTACATCAAGATCCTCTGCGAGTTGTATTATGGATTCACCACCAAGATCTCACCATTAAACAAGGAAGTGATCATTAATGTAAATAGAGGGGTTCGGCAGGGTGATACCATTTCACTGAAACTTTTCAGTGCCACCCTCAAGAATGTCATGCGATGACTGGAATGGGAAGGAATGGGAGTGAAGATAGAGGGTAGGCAACTACACCACCTCTGCTTCGCTGATGACATCGTTCTCATAACACGAAACATTAGCCAAGCAGCAAAAATGCTGGTGACTTCAATCGCATGGAAATGTTGAACTGCAGCTGAATCTCACCAAGACAATGTTCTTGAAAAATCATCTAGTCCCTGATGTTCCATTTGCTCTCAATGGAATGAACATCTCCAAACACAGCAGCTATGTATACCTTGGTCGAGAACTCAACATGAGGAACGACTTGGCGCCAAAACTGCTCTGGAGGAAGAGAGCAGCATGGAATGCCTTCAAGAGAATCAAAGAAGTGGATAAGAGGACAAAGAACCTCCTCCTCCTCCAGGAACATATTTTCGATTCCACCGTTCTTCCTGCATTAACATATGCCTTGGAAACCTGGGCCATACAAAAACAGGATGAGAAAGCTGTTCAGGTATCCCAAAGAGGAATTGAAAGAGTTATGCTACGAGTATCATGCTTCACTCAAGTGAGAAAAGGAATCCAGTGTTCTGACCTCCTTTGATGATCAAGAATCAGGGATGCTTTTTTTTGTCAAATTTTTATTTTATTCAATCACCGTGAAAAAAATAGAAAGCTTTCAGGTTTAAGTCTCAGTCATATAATGATTAAACCCCCATCCCTTCACCAATGCACATGTTCCACCACCAAGAACCCCAATATACCCCCCTCCCACCCACCTCCCACCTAAGTAGCTAATGATCTTCTACTTTATTCTCTCTATACTTTGAATACATTCAATATTTCAATAGAGAACTCACTATCAGTGTCTGGAATTTTCCCTCAACAATCAGGCCTGCTGAAAAGGCATAATTTAATAATTTCATTTTATTGCTGAGAATGAAGACTCTATGAGCCCTTTTGGATTTTCTGGTTTGTTTTTGGATTTCTGATATTTTATCTCAGTTCACAGTCTAGATGCATTTCTGTAGAAGCCACTCTGGGTGCCAAAATGGGTTAGAAGACCTCTCGTATCATAGTCTTTAGGAGCAGAGGGTCTCTTTCACATGCAGCAGCTCCAGATCATATCTGGGTGGAGGGCTTGCCGGTAATGCCCACCTCCCATGATCGCCTATGAGCAACGTTACTGCAAAACTCATACCTCGAGTCTTGGACCAGGGCCAGTGCCAGCTCGAGCTCTGCCAAGATTCAACCCGGGTGGCCATGCCTTTGCACAGCCGCTTAGCTGCTGAACGACCAGGATCCAGAGCCAGCTATATGACTTGGGGTCCCAGCGAGTGCTTTTGCAGCCATGTCTCCAGACTGTGAACTAAGCTTTTGCCCCATGCCGGCTAATGGGGGAAATATCCTTCTTCCTTGGTTTTTCTTCCCTCCGGGAGGACGAGGTGTGGTGTCCGCCACATTTTGGAACTTTTAAACAGTTATAAACTTGGTGGCGTGGGAAAAAGAAAATGTGTTTTGAAGTTGAAACCGTGGGACGCTTGGACAGTCTCGGGCCGGGGCCAGTGCCGGCTATATTACTTGGGGTCCCAGCACGTGCTTGCAGCCATGTCTCCAGACTGTGAACTAAGCTTATTCTCCGTGCTGCTCCAGGAAGGAAAATGATTAAATTTCCAACTTAAATCTCCCTGGACTTAATTACTAAAATACAGAAATCCTAAACCGCGTGGCCGCTACTGTGGCCGCGCGACTTTATATCTGTTCATTCTCATCAGTGGAAAACTAATTATCAAATGTTTCCTTGTCAATAGGGCCGTATTCTTGGGGGATAAACTCCAACAAGAATAGTGAGTTCTGTGTTGAAACTCCAACAACAATAGTGAGTTTTGTGTTGAAATATGGAATCTAATCAAGGTAAAGATAAAAGGAAGTGACATTTATCAGTTATGCGGGGGGGTGGGGGTTTGGGGGGTGAGGGGTGGGAGGTATACTGGGTTTTTTTTTGGTGGTGGAAGGACGGGTGTTTGAGCATTGTATAACTGAGACATAAGCTTGAGAACTTTGTAACTTTCCACATGGTGCTTCAATAAAATAAATTTTTTAAAAAAACCTCATACCTCTGGGTTGGGAGTCTTAGGAGGTGGCTCTCGCCACGTGGATGTTGCCACCACCACCATTTTCCTAGCAGAAAAACAGAATGGAGAGGGAAAATTCCTCCCCAGGCGGCCCGGGGTTGTAGTACAGCTCACAATCTAGATGCATTTCTGTAAGAAGCCGCTCTGGGTGCCAAAATGGGTTAGAAGACCTCTGGGATCATAGTCTTTAGGAACAGAGGCAAGAATCAGGGATGCTTTTGACGTGCAGAAGCTTCTTAGTTTAATGTAGTCCCATTTGTTTATGTTTGCTTCCACTTGCATGGTCAGTGCTGTTTCATTCCTTAAAGATGCTTTTAGCTTCAATGTCATGGAGAGTTCTGCCTACATTTTCTTCTATGAACTTTATAGATTCATGTCTGATATTGAGATCTTTAATCCACATTGATCTAACTTTTGTGCCTGGCATTAGAGAGAGGTCAGAGTTCATTTTATTGCAGGTAGCTATCCTGTTTTCCCAGAACCACTATTGAAGAGGCTTTCATCGTTCCACTTTGCATTTCTTGCTCCTTTGTCAAAGATTAAATGGGCATATATTTGGGGGTCTGTGACAGAATATTCAACTCTGTTCCATTGGTCTGTTGGTCTGTGTTTATCCCAATACCATGCTGTTTTAATTACTACTGCTCTGTAGTAGAGTTTGAAGTTGGGGAAGGTGACACCACCCATCTTCTTTTTTCAAAGGATTACTTTAGCTATTCGTGGGGGGTTATTGTTCCATATAAATTTCAGGAGTGTTTAGTCTATTTCTTTGAAAAATGCCATGGGTATCCTTATAGGGACCGCATTAAATCTGTATAGTGCTTTGGGCAGTATTGCAATTTTGATCATGTTAATTCTCCTTATCCATGAGCAGGGGGTGTATCTCCATTTCCTAGTATCCCCTTTTATTACTTGAAGTAGCGTTTTGTAATTTTCCTTGTATAGGTCCTTCACCTCTTTGGTTAAGCTGATTCCAAGGTACTTGGTTTTCTGAGGTACTATTGTGAACGAGATTGTTTTTATAATGTCTCTTTCTTCTCTTTCATTATTTGTATATAAGAAAGCCACGGACTTTTGGGTGTTGATTTTGTAGCCTTCCACTTTACTGTATTGACCTATTGTTTCTAGGAACTTTTCTGTAGTCTTTAACGTTTTCCAAGTATTATATCATCTGCAAATACTGATAACTTGACCTCTTACTTTCCTATCTGTATGACCAAAATACAGAAAGAGCCCACAGAATGGGAAAGAATATTTACCCAATACCCATCTGATAAGGGATTACTATCAAGGATATACAAGACACTAGTAGAATTGTATAAGAAAAAAACCTCCAACACCATCAAAAATGGGGAGAAGAAATGAACAGAATTTTTCTCAAAACAGAAATGCAGGTGGCCAAAAGGCACATGAAAAAATGCTCCACATCGCTAGTCATCAGGGGGATGCAAATCAAAACAACAATGAGATATCATCTCACACCACAGAGACTGGCACACATTCAAAAGTACAAAAGCAACCAGTGCTGGGGTGGATGTGGGGGAAAAGGGACGCTCTTTCACTGTTGGTGGGAATGCCAACTGGTCCAACTTTTCTGGAAAACCATATGAACAGTCCTCCAAAATCTAGAAATTAAACTTCCCTATGACACCGCAATACCACTTCTGGGAATATATCCCAAGGGTGCAAAAAAGCATATGTAGAAAAGACATGTGTACCTATATGTTCATTGCAACACTGTTCACAATAGCTAAAATCTGATATAGCCCAAGTGCCCGAGAACATACGACTGGTTAAAAAAACTTTTGTACATTTACACAGTGGAATACTATGCAACTGATAGAAGAGATGAAGTCATGAAATTAGCTTATAAGTGGAGAGACATGGAGAGTAAGTATCATGCTGAGTGAAACGAGTCAGAGAGGGACAAATATAGAAGGAATGCACTCATTTGTGGAGTATAAAATAACATAACATGAGACTGACACCCAAGGACAGTAGATATAAGGGCCAGAAAGATTGCTCCATAGTTGGAAGCTTGCCTCATGAGCAGGGGGAGGAGGCAACTGGAATAGAGAAGGGATCTCCAAGAAAATGATGGTTAGAGGAATCAGTCAGGATGGGAGATGCGTGCTGAAAATAGATAAAGAACCAAACATGATAACCTCTCAGTATCTGTATTGCAAACCATAATGCCCAAAAGTAGAGAGAGAGTATGGGGAATATTGTCTATCATGGATAACAGTGGGAGGGTGGGAAAGGGGGGCATAATAGGGATATTGGTGGTGGGGAATGTGCACTGTGGAGGGATGGGTGTTTGATCATTGTGTGATTGTAACTCAAACATGATAGCTTGTTACTATATCTTGTGTAAAACACAAAAATAAAAAGAAAGGGCGCACAGGCAGCGAGGCAGGTGAAGGAAGGAAGAAGGCCAAACTGGTTGCTCGATCAGTTTACTTCATGTCCATCTCCATTCTCCTCTGATTCTCCTCCCGCTTCTTTCTCCCCCATCCTACTTCATTCTCTCTCTCTGCCTCTCTCCCGGCTCTCGGTCTCTCTCTTGATCTGTGGATCTGGCCCCCGTGGACCTGGCCCCCGTAGATCTGGCTCCCATGGATCTGGCCCCGTGGATCTGGCCCCCAACCCACTCTTACAGCCTAGTTAAATCTCCACAGCATGAGGGGGTTGGGGCATACACATAGGTGTGGTCAGCAATAGGGTAAGGTTCTTTTCCCTCAGGGGATGCTTCTCCTAGGACTTAATTCTCTTTCAGCAGGAGGATCCACCCGAGGGCAGAGTCCCATGAATATGTTTCTCTTCTCCTCAGCCAGCAAACATATAAGAATTCATAATATTAATTATTTTGTATGGACACAATAAGAGATGCATTAAAGCTTATAGAATTGCTCTCCTGGGGCCATCTCAATCTCAGACTAGAGTGCTCAGGCCAGATCAGTCTTTCCTATCCCTGGCAGGGTCCCAGTCTCATAATTACTATTGGATCATGACAGCATTTGTCTATGATCAAGCTCTTAACTTATAGTTAAGAATTAGGCACTTTGGCCAGGCCCATCTCGATGCCAGGGTAGCACATAACTCACCGCTTGCCCTGGATCCTTCCCGTCCCACGTCGGGGACCCTACTTTGGGGTGCTAGGAACTTAAGGCAACTGAGGCTTAAGTGGAGAAAGCAGATGCCCAGGAGGGAATATCGAGGCCAATTAAGTCTTAAGTTATAAAAACATAATATTGTCTTCTTGTGTCTATACAAAAAAGACATAGCTTTAAAGTAAATTATTCAAAAGGCATAAAGAGGAGAGAAAGGCAATGCTATAATATTCAGTGTCCTAGGAAGTTCTGACCTTACCAATTAACAGAGTTTGAATAAGGGAAGAGCAGATAAACTGGTAGAATTGGTTACAGATAAACAAAGGAATGGGAGTGACTTGGAGCACTTTGATGGGTGTGACTGATAAACCTAAGCTCCTAGTGGCAAGGGGGAAAGGACAAACCAATGATATTCAACATCTCCCCCTTTTCTGTTTACAAAATTACAAAAATTTGAAATAGAAAGAGGAACAATTCCAAACACAATACAGTCTTATAAATTGTAGTAAAATTTCAGTCCGACCCTTGGCCAGAGCAGTGCTTGTAGTAGTAAAGCGTCCAATTGTCCTGCACTGTCCAAGGGTGAGGCAAGTCACCAATGATGAGAGTCAGTTAGTCCCATTCTGAAGAAATGAAGTGTCTGGATCAAAATTGAAGAGTTGTTTCTGCAGCAGCAGCAGTAGTGGTCACAGCAATGAGTCCTAAAGGAGCAGCTATAGGAGTCTGATGAATTTCATGAAGTACTGGATCAGGCAGGGAGCACTGGAACAGGAGCATCACAACTTCTGTCAGGAGTCCTTCAGCAGAGGGATGCAGCCATTCTCTGGTCAGGTTCACTGGCAGTCATATCTGTGCAACCTAGCTTATGTTTGGAAAAAATACTTTTTAAAGTTATTAGAGGCTTCGACCATTGGGGTTTGGTACATCTCCACGCCTATGGATAAAGAGACAGAGGAAAAGTTCCAATACAAATGGATATCCTAGAGAGAAATGAGAAGGTGTTCTTGTTAAAAGTCATTCCTTCCTCCTTTGGAAACTGAGGCACCTGTGAATTCCAAGGAAAGGGTAAAAGTAAAGAATTATTAATCCAAAATATGGGGTCCTGGCGTTTTCCATTCTACAACCTGTAAAAGAAGGATACAAGGAATGCTCTTAATGTGGCCTTGTGATATGATAGAGGAGCTAGAGGCCTTTGCTGCAGGCCCTCTGATGCAAGCTCCTCCTCTGGTTTCCTTGTGGCTTCCAGCTGAAATCAGCTTGGTGATGGCTTGTGGCTGGAATTTGGAGGGTTGTAAAACTGCAGATTTCTGAAAGTTAAAGCAGGCAGATGAATTCAGCTCCTGATGGAATGCAAAACGGGACCCAAAGTTTCTTGGTGGGGTTGTCTGTTGAAAAAAAAACATAGCCTTTTCCTCGAGTGAGGAGTCTCCCTGCTATCCAATTTGTCAATTTTAATCCACATAGGAGAATTAGTAGTTTCCTGAGTCTGTGCATTTTCCTGAAAATGCCTTTCAGCTGCTGTATATGGCTCTCCTTAAGGTAAATTTAAAAAGTTTAAAGTGAACAGTGTCAAGGACAAGGAGTCAAACGGAGCATACCTCCTTTTTTTTTTTAAACTGTGCTCAAGTCATAGATCCAGTCAGACCAGAATGAGATCAGATAAGAGTAATAAAGGAAAAAAATTCAGAGCACTTTTGTAAAACAACTTGTAGCTGCTGAAGCAATTTTTGAACTATAGTGTTTGATGCATTTAGAGACATAGTCATAATACCAGGGAAGAAACCAACAGCATAAACTGAGTTTGAGATGATATTAGCCAGCCCTGGCACATGGGCAATGAAAAAACCAATGTGGCAAGTTACAGCCTTCATTGGAAGCTCTTTTCTGGTATCCAAAATAACCTGCTTCATAACCATGCACACACACAAGCAGAAGTATCCTAGTGACAATGCCTTCTGTCCCTCACCAGACTCAGCATAGTGGCTGAGTGGGTGAGCACCCAGGAATGAGGCATCTCTGTGCCTCCTGGGTCAATAAGCAATTGCTGAGTGGGAGAATAACCACGTACTCACTGGCCCTGAAGCCGTTTTCCTAGAGGTGGCATCTCATGAACTAGAAGTAGAAGTTCACTTCTCCAAAAATAAAACTGTACCAGCCTGAATTTTTGAATAATCTTCTTTGGAAATAGCATATCACCACAGGTTCTGATAAAAAAACTTGAGATTCAGTTGTCCAGACTGAGTTCCTGACTGATGGTCTTTGGAATTAAGACTAGAAACTAGACAAGGCTTTCTCCACCTCTGACCTGACTGAGGCCTCTCAGGGTAGCTGAGCCCTTTTATACAAAGTTCTGCTTGGTTTGCCAGCGCAAATTCACCAATAGACACAACTCTTTGATTCCAAATTTCCTTACTTTTATCCTGGCTCAAAACCTGATGCCCATTAGGTACAGAACTCAGCTCCGCATATCCCATACGCGGGATAGCTTCCTGTTCCCTGAACTCAGCCGCTTGTTGCTGAGATTCTAGATGCACTCCATGAGTGGAGTCAGAGATTGGCGATGCCTTTACCTTCACTGTCAGGAAATCCTCCAGACAACCACGAAAACCTGATGTGCTGCTTGCAAGGTTCACTTGAGCAAGCTCCCTTTCTACCTGGGGGCTCAAATCTTGTCCCTTTACACCAGAATTTAATATGTCGGGACTCTGAGTGGGGCAAATGGTAGCTGTATCAGGACAGGGAATATCCAACACATTGCTCCTTGCTGTGGCTGGTTGTAGTGAATCTATTGACTGGAGCTCTGAAGCTCCACACTGGGGAGAAGGGCTGCAGCTGGGAACATCCCCTGGTTTTGCGGGGCCTGGAGCTGGCCCCACTGCAAGTTTCCCAAATTGGGGTCAGTAGCCACGCCAAGATTGGAGGGACAATCTCTGGCCCAATGGTTTCCCTTACGGCATCGTGGACAAGGTCCAGGTGGTGCTCTCACAGTGGCACGGTTTGGAGGTGCCCTGCAGTCCTTACGGAAATGGCCTGATCTCCCACAATTAAAACATTTACCCTTATCTTGCCTCTGTATGGCATAGGCCTCAACAGCATTAATACGTGCTTGATGTTTGATAGAACCAACATTCCTACATGCCTTCAAGTACCCCATAATATCCTCCTTCTCCTTAATGGGGAGCAAAATGGCCTGGCAATGCTCATTAGCATTTTCAAAGGCCAATTGTTTGGACAAAAGCTCCTGAGTTTCCTTACCCTTCACCTGCTTTTCTATGGCTTCCATCAACCTCCCTATGAAGTCTGCATAAGGTTCTGAGACTCCCTGAATAATCTTTGTATAGCTTCCCTTGAATTCAGCGTCTGCATCAATCCTCTCCCAGGCCCACAAGGCGACATCACGGCCGTGGGCAAACACAGCACAAGGCAAGGTGACTTGCTTTTTAGGGTCGTGCCATTTCCCTTCACCTATTAACATCTCATAAGTCAATTTAATCCCTGAAAATTTTCGTCCAGCGTGGCCTAGGCTCTGTAGTTTTGCCTTGGCCTCATCACTGAACCACATCCTCCACTGCATATACTGAGAAGGGCTTAAGCACGTCTTAGCAACCACGTGAAAATCTTGAGGTACCCAATGAGCCTTTTTGCTCCAGCCTGTAAGATACTCCTTACAGTACGGAGATGTAGGTCCGTACAAGGCACAGGCCTTTTTAAAATTACTGAGTGAGTCCATTCCTAACCCTTCATAAGATGGAGACTGATTTTCCTCTAGCTGGATGGGAAAAAAGAGATGGAGCTCATGGGGTCTGGGTGGAATTGACCATTTACGGTCGAGAGGTCTCAGCTGTAAGCTTCTGTCGGGAGCGTGTCCCGAGCGACCTGGAGGCCGCTTGGTTGAACGGCGGCAGCTCCTGTGAGAAGCCTCCTCTACCAAGCCGCTCTCAGACTCAGAATCTGAGGAAGTGGTAGCTGGCTCATCATACCCATCACTTTCCTCTGATTCACTAGAAGTGGAGTCATACAAGGGAGGTGGTGGTCTCTCTGGTCTAACGTCAGTAGAGAACGTTAATTCTTCAGTGGCAGAGTGATTTTTGCTCTGAGAACGTGTCTGCACTGGAAACGCCTTGAGATGCTTTCGGGGTTTGGGTACGGGAGCAGCCACGCATTGAGCAGCAGGCTTCTTTCTAGGCTTGGGTATGGGAGGAGCTGAGGGTAAGGCTCTCTCCGTAGTAGAAACTTTCTTTACTTCATCCTCAAATTTAAAATCCTCTCTGTTTAACTCCTGAGGAAAGCCTCCCATAGCATATCTAACTTCCTCCTCCTCGGAGTTATCTTCCAAAGCTTTGAGAATGGAATTAATGATTTCCCAAGTTACCCAGAATTGTTTGGGGATTTTAGCCCCTCCTTTAAATTCCCTGAAGACATTATCCTTAATCTTTTCCCAAACCTTAGGCTCCAAAGTACCCTTATCTGAAAACCCAGGATGAAACTTATAGACAATTTTTAAGCAGGACCGGAGTTGGTCCCGAGAAACACGATGCCCAGTTCTCTTTGCAAAATGCTTAATTAATTCAATAAAAAACTTGCCACGTTCAGTTTGGCGCGAAAGATTTTGAGCAGACTTCTCGCGGCACTGTTTTTGTCCCATCTTACTGGGGCAGTAAGTCTAGTATTTTAATTCACTGCACCACAAACTTTTGTTCTCCCACCAAACTTTTCTAGAGTGGAGTTCTACCGAACGCTATTCTTACCTTTAGTTGCACAGCGGTTGGAGATTCGTGCCCACCCAGGAACGCCAGTTGTGTAAAACACAAAAATAAAAAGAAAGGGCGCACAGGCGGCGAGGCAGGCGAAGGAAGGAAGAAGGCCAAACTGGTTGCTCGATCAGTTTACTTCATGTCCATCTCCATTCTCCTCTGATTCTCCTCCCGCTTCTTTCTCCCCCATGCTACTTCATTCTCTCTCTCTGCCTCTCTCCCGGCTCTCGGTCTCTCTCTTGATCTGTGGATCTGGCCCCCGTGGACCTGGCCCCCATGGATCTGGCTCCCATGAATCTGGCCCCGTGGATCTGGCCCCATGGATCTGGCCCCATGGATCTGGCCCCCAACCCACTCTTACAGCCTAGTTAAATCTCCACAGCATGAGGGGGTTGGGGCATACACATAGGTGTGGTCAGCAATAGGGTAAGGTTCTTTTCCCTCAGGGGATGCTTCTCCTAGGACTTAATTCTCTTTCAGCAGGAGGATCCACCCAAGGGCAGAGTCCCATGAATGTGTTTCTCTTCTCCTCAGCCAGCAAACATATAAGAATTCATAATATTAATTATTTTGTATGGACACAATAAGAGATGCATTAAAGCTTATAGAATTGCTCTCCTGGGGCCATCTCAATCTCAGACTAGAGTGCTCAGGCCAGATCAGTCTTTCCTATCCCTGGCAGGGTCCCAGTCTCATAATTACTATTGGATCATGACAGCATTTGTCTATGATCAAGCTCTTAACTTATAGTTAAGAATTAGGCACTTTGGCCAGGCCCATCTCGATGCCAGGGTAGCACATAACTCACCGCTTGCCCTGGATCCTTCCCATCCCACATCGGGGACCCTACTTTGGGGTGCTAGGAACTGAGGGCAACTGAGGCTTAAGTGGAGAAAGCAGATGCCCAGGAGGGAATATCGAGGCCAATTAAGTCTTAAGTTATAAAAACATAATATTGTCTTCTTGTGTCTATACAAAAAAGACATAGCTTTAAAGTAAATTATTCAAAAGGCATAAAGAGGAGAGAAAGGCAATGCTATAATATTCAGTGTCCTAGGAAGTTCTGACCTTACCAATTAACAGAGTTTGATTAAGGGAAGAGCAGATAAACTGGTAGAATTGGTTACAGATAAACAAAGGAATGGGAGTGACTTGGAGCACTTTGATGGGTGTGACTGATAAACCTAAGCTCCTAGTGGCAAGGGGGAAAGGACAAACCAATGATATCCAACAATATCTCACTGCAATTCGATAAAATTTTTGTTTAAAAAATGCTCCACATCGCTAGTCATCAGGGAGTTTCAAATCAAATCAACAATGAGATATCATTTCACACCACAGAGACAGGCAAACATTTAAAAGAACAAAAGAAATCAGTGCTGGCATGGATGTGGGGGAAAAAGGGATGCTCCTTCACTGTTGGTGGGAATTCCGACTGGTCCAGCCTTTCTGGAAAACAATACGGACCGTCCTTCAAAAACTAGAAATTGAGCTTCCGCATGACCCCACAATGCCACTTCTGGAAATATATCCCAAGGATGCAAAAAAGCTCAGTAGAAATGACATCTTTACCTATATATTCATTCCAGCACTGTTCAAAATATCCAAAATATGGAAACAACCCGAGTGCCCTAAAACAGATGACTGGTTAAAGAAACTTTGGTACATCTACACAATGGAATACTATGCAGCTGTTAGGAGAGATGAAGTAAAAAAATTTGCTTATAAATGGAAAGACATGGAGAGTATCATGCTAAGTGAAATGCGTCAGAAAGAGAGGGACAGACATAGAAGGCCTGCACTCATGTGGAGTATAGAAAAACATCACATGAGGCTGCCAACCAAGGACAGTAGATACAAGGGCCAGGGGGATAGCCCCATAGCTGTAAGACTGCTTCATGAGCAGAGGGGAGAAGGCAGATGGAATAAAGAAGGGATCACTAAGAAAATGACTGGAGGAACCAGTTTGTATGGGAGATGCATGCCGAAAGTAGATAATGGACCAAACATGATGACCACTCAGTGTCTGTGTTGCAAGCCATTATGCCCAAAATTAAAGAGAGAATATGGGGAATATTTTCTGCTACAGATGCAAAGGGAGGATGGGCAAGGGGGGGTATACCCGGGATATTGGTGGTGAGGAATGTGCACTGGTGGAGGGATGGGTGTTTGATCATTATGACATTGTAACCCAAACATGAAAGCTTGAAACTATCTCATGGTGATTCAATAAAAAAAAAGAACCAGGGATGCTGTCTCGTTTTCCAAGGCGTTGAAAATCAGATGGGCTGGACACATAATGCAATTTAGAGATGACCACTGGACTAGAGATGTTACTGACTGGATTCAACGGGACGTCAAAAGACCATGTCGCCGCCCACCTATGAGATGGTCAGACTTCTTCGTCAAAACCCTGAAAGAATGGTTTGAGGTTCTTCATGTTCCTGGAATGAGCAGATACCATTGGGCTACACTAGCACCTGACAGGGATGAATGAAGATGTTACTGGTGCCCGCTCAAGCAAATAAAAGATCAACAGGATGACAAGTGACAAGTTGTGGAGATTAGCTGGTGTTAGGGTCTCTGCTTCCTATTCTGAACTTGGTCCAGTTATATCAGCTGGAAGAAAACCTCACCTGCAATTGCAGGTCAGAAGTCAGAAGGTTAAGCACTGTGGTATAGGACCATTTATAAGGTGCAGTCTTCCTTTTAAAATTAATCTGGGGACCATATCTTTATAAAAATAAAAAGAAAGGGCGCGCAGGCGGCGAGGCAGGCGAAGGAAGGAAGAAGGCCAAACTGGTTGCTCGATCGGTTTATTTCATGTCCATCTCCATTCTCCTCTGATTCTCCTCCTGCTTCTTTCTCCCCAATCCTACTTCATTCTCTCTCTCTCTGCCTCTCTCCTGGCTCTCGGTCTCTCTCTCGATCTGTGGATCTGGCCCCCGTGGATCTGGCCCCCATGGATCTGGCCCCCGTGGATCTGGCCCCCGTGGATCTGGCCCCGAACCCACTCTTACAGCCTAGTTAAGTCTCCACAGCATGAAGGGGTTGAGGCCTACACATAGGTGTGGTCAGCAATAGGGTAAGGTTCTTTTCCCTCAGGGGATGCTTCTCCTAGGACTTAATTCTCTTTCAGCAGGAGGATCCACCCAAGGGCAGAGTCCCATGAATGTGTTTCTCTTCTCCTCAGCCAGCAAACATATAAGAATTCATAATATTAATTATTTTGTATGGACACAATAAGAGATGCATTAAAGCTTATAGAATTGCTCTCCTGGGGCCATCTCAATCTCAGACTACAGTGCTCAGGCCAGATCAGTCTTTCCTATCCCTGGCAAGGTCCCAGTCTCATAATTACTATTGGATCATGACAGCATTTGTCTATGATCAAGCTCTTAACTTATAGTTAAGAATTAGGCACTTTGCTTCCTTTTGGACCCGGCTGTGGAAGGAGCATGATGGAGGGGCCCGAGGGAGCGCCCTCGGACCCCAAGCAGCCCACTGAACTAATTCCGGCATGGGACCAGAGACCCCACGGCGTGCTGAAGCTGTGGGACCCGGGCATCCCCCAATTCTTTTAACCTGTCTCTCTCTCAGCTCCTCCCTTCTGAGCACAGCGCAGGGGCCGCGGTTTTCCTGAGCGCAAAACGGAGTCGCCGATTCAGCCAAAACAGGACGTGAGCGCGCTTGCGGGAGTCCCCAGGGGGCGGGGGCGGCGACCCCCGCCCACCGCAGTTAGATACTTAAACCCACCTCCCCCAAGTGTGCTTCCTTTTGGACCCGGCTGTGGAAGGAGCATGATGGAGGGGCCCGAGGGAGCGCCCTCGGACCCCAAGCAGCCCACTGAACTAATTCCGGCATGGGACCAGAGACCCCACGGCGTGCTGAAGCTGTGGGACCCGGGCATCCCCCAATTCTTTTAACCTGTCTCTCTCTCAACTCCTCCCTCCTGAGCACAGCGCAGGGGCCGCGGTTTTCCTGAGCGCAAAACGGAGACGCCGAGCCTCTCTCTAGGTTTCTCCATCTTATGAGCACCATAAAAGGGTAAAAGTTTATAGTGATGTTATTTCTGGTTGTACTTTCCCTGGACTTTATACAGAAACCCAAAACCGCGCGGCCGCGCGACTTAATGTCATCTTAGTATGAGCAATATGTAATGATCTTAGTATGAGCAATATGTAATGGATCCTTTCTAATGGGGCGGTCTTTTGTGGGAGATCCTAATAGTAAGTCTGTTGCTGAAATATTGAAGGCAATCAAAGTGGTAGCCATCTCACTAGACTGAACTAAGCTATATCCCCACGCCGGCTGAGAAGAAATTTTCTTCTTTCTCGGGAAGAAACGCGGTGTGTCATCAACTACAGTGTGATGTCCATTAAGCAAACAGACCTGGTGGCGTGGGAATGGGATATAAGGGGAAAAATTATGTACAAGGAACAGCGGGACGCTGGTGGAATCTCGAGCCGGAGCCGACACCAGCGCAAGACCGTCGGTTCCAGAGACTGCTTGCAGATACTCTACAAGTCTATCAACTAAGCCAGAGCCCCACGCCTGCTGATGACGGGAAATAACCATCCTTTTCGGTTTTTTTTCCCTTGTCAGGCAGCGTGGCGATTACTAAAACAGGCGTGAACTCGGTGGCGCGGGGCAAGGGGGAAAAAAAAAAACTATGTAACAAACAGCGGGACTTAATATCTCTATATTCTTAGCAATGGAGAACTATCAAATGCCTCCTTGGCAATAGGACTGCTTTTCTTTTTTGGGGGAAACCCCAACAACGGTAGTGAGTTGTGTGTTGAAACATGGAATGTAATCGAAATAAGGCGTAAACGAAGTGAAACATATCATGTGCAAGGGTTGGGACTGGGGAGGTGGGAGGGGGCGGCAGGTATACTGGGGGGGTTGGTGATGGAAGATGGGCACTGGTGAAGTGAAGGGTGTTTGAGAACTGTATAACCGACATAATCCTGAGAACTATGTAACCCTCCACATGGTGATTAAATAAAATTTAAAAAAAAAAAAAAAAAAAAAGAATTAGGCACTTTGGCCAGGCCCATCTCGATGCCAGGGTAGCACATAACTCACCGCTTGCCCTGGATCCTTTCCGTCCCACATCGGGGACCCTACTTTGGGGTGCTAGGAACTGAGGGCAACTGAGGCTTAAGTGGAGAAAGCAGATGCCCAGAAGGGAATAATATTCGAGGCCAATTAAGTCTTAAGTTATAAAAACATAATATCGTCTTCTTGTGTCTATACAAAAAGAACATAACTTTAAAGTAAATTATTCAAAAGGCATAAAGAGGAGAGAAAGGCAATGTTATAATATTCAGTGTCCTAGAAAGTTCTGACCTTACCAATTAACAGAGTTTGATTAAGGGAAGAGCAGATAAACTGATAGAAATGGTTACAGATAAACAAAGGAATGGGAGTGACTTGGAGCACTTTGATGGGTGTGACTGATAAACCTAAGCTCCTAGTGGCAAGGGGAAAGGACAAACCAATGATATCCAACACACATCCACAGTGTTTAAGGGCTATTTCTGACTCTGTTCTCAGGAGTGACCTATGGGGATGGTCAGTGACCATATGTGGTGTCCGGGATTCAAACTGGGGTCAGTGGGTGTGAGTTAAGCAACTAAACACCTGTTTTTTTCTCAAATTCTCATTTTTAAATTTTTAACAGTATTATGGCTTAGATAACATATTTCAATAGTGCTAACCTTTATGGTTTTTATGTACAAAGAAATCACCAAAGTGCCCAAGATAGTCCACCAATATCCTATATTTCCAGTTCACTTTATTTCTCTCCCCAGACCCATCCCATATACCTACTTCCTTCACTGTTCAGTAATCTGAGTTTTGTAATCAAAGGTCAAAGACGCACTGTTCTATTCCCATGTTTTGTTTCTCTGCACACTGTATATGAATGGGGCTGTCTTGTATTTTTGTTTGTATTTCTTTTCTCTCTGACTTATTTCACCAAACATGCCCTTCAGTTTCATCCATGTTTCATCTTTTTTAATAATGTCATTGCATTCAGTTGCGTATATAAACACCATAATTTCTTTTTTTTTTTTTTGCTTTTTGTTTCTTTTTTTTTTAATTTATTTTATTCTTTAACTAGTGAATCACCATGACGGTACAGATACAGAGTCACACATTTTCAAGCTTGTTTTTCCCTCATACAATGTTCGCAAACACATCCCTCCACCAGTGCCCATTCTTCACCGCCAATAAACCCAGTATCCCTCCCACCCCCCAAACCCATCTCCCCTCCACCCCACCCTGCCTCTGTGGCAGGGTATTCCCTTTTGATCTCTCTCTCTCTCCAATTGGGTGTTCTTTTTTTTTTTTGGCCTCATTTCACTTTTCTTTTCTTTTTTTTTAATTAATTTATTTATTTTTAATTCATGAATCACCCTGAGGGCACATTTACAGATTTATACACTTTTGTGCTTATGCTTCCCTCATACAAAGTTCGGGAACCCATCCCTTCACCAGTGCCCATTCTCCACCACCAGTAAACCCAGCATCCCTCCCACCCTCCCCGATCCCATCTCCCCCCACCCCACCCTGCCACTGTGGCAGGGCATTCCCTTCTGTTCTCTCTCTCTAATTAGCTGTTGTGGTTTGCAATAAAGGTGTTGAGTGGCCGCTGTGCTCAGTCTCTAGCCCTCATTCAGCCCGCAACTCCCTTCCCCCATATGGCCTTCGACTACATTATAGTTGGTGATCCCTTCTCTGAGTTGCCCTTTCCCCAGAACATGAGGCCATCCTCCAAGCCATGGAGTCAACCTCCTAGTACTTATTTCTACAATTCTTGGGTGTTAGTCTCCCACTCTGTTATTCTATATACCCTAGATGTGTGCAATCTTTCTATGTCTGTCTCTCTCTTTCTGACTCATTTCACTCAGCATGAAACTTTTCATGCCCATCCACTTAAATACAAAATTCGTGACCTCCTTTTTTCTGACAGCTGCATAGTATTCCATTGTATAGATGTACCAAAGTTTCCTCAGCCAGTCATCCGTTCTAGGGCATTCGGGCTTTTTCCAGATTCTGGCTATTGTAAATAGTGCTGCGATGAACATACATGTGCAGATGTTGTTTCGATTATAATTTTTGGCCTCTCTGGGATATATTCCCAGCAGTGGTATTGCTGGGTCAAATGGGAGCTCAATTTCTAATTTTTTGAGAGTCGTCCATATTGTTTTCCAGAAGGGCTGAACCAGTCGGCATTCCCACCAGCAGTGAAGAAGGGTCCCTTTCTCCCCACATCCTCTCCAACAGCGGTTGCTTTTGCTCTTTTGGATGTGTGCTAGTCTCTGTGGTGTGAGGTGGTATCTCAAAGTTGTTTTGATCTGCATCTCTCTGATGATTAGTGATGCAGAGCACTTTTTCATGTGCCTTTTGGCCATTCGTATTTCTTCCTTGGTAAAGTTTCTGTTCATTTCTTTGCCCCATTTTTTGATGGGGTTGGATGTTTTCTTCTTGTAGAGTTCAACCAATGCTTTATATACCATTGATATCAACCCCTTATCTGATGGGTATTGTGTAAATATCCTTTCCCATTCTGTGGATAGTCTTTGGATTCTGGTCACTGTATCTTTTGCGGTGCAGAAGCTTTTTAGTTTAATGTAGTCCCATTTGTTGATCTCTGTTTTTACTAGATTGCTTAGTTCTGTGTCACCTTTGAAGATACCTTTATCTTCAATATCGTGGAGGGTTTTGCCGACCTTGTCTTTAATGTACCTTATGGTTTGTGGTCGAATGTTGAGGTCTTTAATCCATTTTGATCTGACTTTTGTGCATGGTGTCAGGTCAAGGTCTAAGCCCATTTTTTTGCATGTAGTTGTCCAGTTGTTCCAGCACCATTTGTTGAAGAGACTTTCCTTGTTCCACTTCACATCTCTTGCTCCCTTATCAAAGATTAGATGATCATACATTTGGGGTTGTGTGTAGGGATATTCCACCCTGTTCCATTGGTCTATGGCTCTGCCTTTGTTCCAGTACCATGCTGTTTTAATTGTTACTGCTTTGTAGTAGAGTTTGAGGTTGGGGAGGGTGATGCCTCCCATCATCTTTTTCCCAAGAATTGTTTTAGCTATCCGTGGGCGTTTGTTGTTCCATATGAATTTTAGGATTGCTTGATCCATTTCTTTGAAGAATGGCATGGGTATACTTATAGGGATCGCGTTGAATCTGTATAATGCTTTGGGGAGTATTGTCATTTTGACAATATTGATTCTCCCTATCCATGAGCAAGGTATATGTTTCCATTTTCTCGTGTCTTCTTTTATTTCATGGAGTAGCGTTTTATAGTTTTCTTTGTAGAGGTCTTTTACATCCTTGGTTAAGCTGATTCCGAGGTACTTGATTTTCTGGGGCACGATTGTGAATGGGATTGCTTTTTTCATGTCCTTTTCCTCTGGTCAATGTTTGTATATAGGAAAGCCATGGATTTTTGCGTATTGATTTTGTAGCCTGCAACTTTACTGTATAAGTCTATTGTTTCTAAGAGTTTCTTAGTAGAGGCTTTGGGCTCCTCTAGATATTGTATCATATCATCTGCAAATAGTGAGACTTTCATTTCTTCCTTTCCTATCTGGATGCCCTTGATCTCTTTTTCTTGTCTAACAGCTATCGCAAGTACTTCCAGTACTATATTGAAGAGAAGTGGTGAGAGTGGGCATCCTTGTCTTGTGCCTGATCTTAGAGGAAAGGCCCTTAGTTTTTCTCCATTGTGAATAATGCTTGCCGTAGGCTTGTGGTAGATGGCTTCGACTATCTTGAGGAAAGTTCCTCCAAAACCCATTTTGGTGAGAGTTTTCATCACGAACGGATGTTGAATCTTGTCGAATGCTTTCTCTGCATCTATTGATATGATCATATGGTTTTTATCTTTACTTTTGTTGATATGATGGATTATGTTGATCTATTTCCGGATGTTAAACCATCCCTGCATCCCCGGGATGAATCCCACTTGGTCATGGTGTATGATCTTCTTGATGAGTTGTTGGATCCTATTTGCTAGTATTTTGTTGAGGATCTTCGCATCGGTGTTCATCAGGGATATTGGTCTATAATTTTCTTTCTTAGTGGTGTCTTTGTTTGGTTTTGGTATTAGGGCGATGTAAACACCATAATTTCTTTATCCATTAGTGTCCCATTGGTCATTTGGATTGTTTCTGTTGTACTAATTAATGCAATTAACATAGGTATGAATTTATCTTCTCAAATTAGTGTTTTTGTGTTTGGGTACTAAATATCAAGAAGTGGAATTTCTTTATGGTTTTACCTTTTTAAGGAATCTCCATGCTGTTTGCCATAGAGTTTGGAGCAGAGGACATTCTCACTCACAGTGAATCAGGGATCTTTCTTCATCACATTCCTGGTTGCTTTGTCATTTTGTTCTATATTTTTCTCACTGATGTGAGATACCTCATTGTCACTTTGATTTTCATTTTCTGATAATGTCTTCAGTGTACCGAATGATGTGCACTTTTCCATACACCTGCTGGCCCTCCACATGTCTTCTTGGGGGAAGTGTCTCTTCATCTTTCTGCCCAGTGTTTGATAGGGTTACTAGAATTCTGTGCTGTTGACCTTTGTGAGTGTCTTGTCTACTTGTCTCAAATACTCGCCTTTACCTGATGTATGGTACGGGAATATTTCCTCCTGTCAGAGGGCGTCTTTTTATTTCAGCCTGAGTTTCTTTCACCGCATAAAAACTTTTTAATCTGAGGTGAGTAGAGAGCTAGTCAGTGAGTAAGGTGTTTGCCTTGCACACAGCAAACCTGGATTTATCACTGGCGTCCCATATGGTCCCTCAAGCACTGCCAGGAGTAATTTCTGTGAGCAGAGGTAGGAATAACTTCTGACCATCACTGGATGTTGCCAAAAAATAATCTTTGAGGGGCTGGAGTGATAGCACAGCGGGTAGGGTGTTTGCCTTGCACGCGGCCGACCCGGGTTCAAATCCCAGCATCCCATATGGTCCCCTGAGCACCGCCAGGGGTGATTCCTGAGTGCATGAGCCAGGAGTGACCCCTGAGCATCGCCGGGTGTGACCCAAAAAGCAAAAAAAAAATAATAATAATAATAATCTTTGAATCTGATATAGTGCTGGTTGTTTATTTTTGTTTCTGTTATCTTTGCCAATGGAGTTAGATCATTGAAGACAACTTTGAGATTTATTTCTAAAGGACTCTGCTTAATTTTCCTAATTTTGTTTTATAAAATATGGACTAATTTTCAAGTCTTTAATCTCAGGATCAGCTTTGTTGAATGGGGTGAGATACAAATGCAGTTTCAGTTTTTTTGCGTGTGCTATCAAGTTTGCCAACAGTGTTTGTTGAAGAGGTTTTCTTTGTTCCACTTAATGTATCTCCCTAGCTGATTTTACTATGTTCCAAGCAACAAGGGTGACTTCTTTATAAAATTTGATGGGATAGAGTGGGGTGTTAGCACAATGGGTGGAGCACATGCCTTGCGTGTAAAAGATAAGGGTTCATCCCAGGCATTGCATGACCAGGAACATTTCTAGGATTGAGCCCCAAGTACTGTGAGTGTCGTCCAATCAAAGAAAAAAATTGGGGGGCTGGAGCGATAGCACAGCAGGTGGGGCGTTTGCCTTGCACGCAGCTGACCCAGGTTCGACTTGCAGTATCCCATATGGTCCCATGAGCACCACCAGGACTAATTCCTGAGTGCAGAGCCAGGAGTGACCCCTGTGTAGTGCCGAGTGTGACACAAAAAGCAAAATAAAAAGAGAAGAAGAAGAAGAAGAAGAAGAAGAAGAAGAAGAAGAAGAAGAAGAAGAAGAAGAAGAAGAAGAAGAAGAAGAAGAAGAAGAAGAAGAAGAAGAAGAAGAAGAAGAAGAAGAGAAAGAAGAAGAAGAAGAAGAAGAAGAAGAAGAAGAAGAAGAAGAAGAAGAGAAAGAAGAAGAAGAAGAAGAAGAAGAGAAAGAAGAAGAAGAAGAAGAAGAAGAGAAAGAAGAAGAAGAAGAAGAAGAGAAAGAAGAAGAAGAAGAAGAAGAAGAAGAAGAAGAAGAAGAAGAAGAAGAAGAAGAAGAAGAAGAAGAAGAAGAAGAAGAAGAAGAAGAAGAAGAAGAAGAAGAAGAAGAAGAAGAAGAAGAAGAAGAAGAAGAAGAAGAAGAAGAAGAAGAAGAAGAAGAAGAAGAAGAAGAAGAAGAAGAGAAAGAAAAAATTAAGAAGATTCTAAAATTATTTAGGATTTAAAATTATTGACTAGATTAGTCAAGTCAGCTTGAAGAGGAAACGCAGAGAGGGACATTTTCACTCCCCCACTTTGAACTCACCTAGAATACTGTTACCTCCACCAGCTCCTGCTTTTGTAGGCATGCAGGTCACAGAAGCGAAAACAAAGTGACTGCAGCTGCATGTGGAGAAAGGCTCAGATGATGTGATGCAGAAGTCTTTCCCACTGTGGATGCAGAAGCCAGAGAACTGCCTGCAGACCAGTAACATTCCCTTTCACCTTGTTTAACCTAGTGCAAGCTAGAGGGAAGCCAGGAGGCTAACATTCAGACATGAAGGGTTTGGAAGAAGTCAGAGGGAAAGCAGTGGCAGGCCTGGTGTGGCAACAGACACCTACATCTAACACCAACAGCATTAGCAAGCAGAGGGAATCTAGGTCAGAGGAACTCATCAAACTAAGAGTGTTGACAGTTTAAGTATACCCAAGGAAAGTGAGATAAAATCCCCAGGAAGGAAGAAGGTTTTACAACACCACATCTACCTGGGGATGTGGGTGCCACAGCTTACATGACCACCCGTACACAGATAGGTAGACAGACACGTGAGCAGGGTCTGCAGAAAACTGGCTCTGCCTCTGGGACTACAGAGAGTTGAATGCTGTTAATGATTATGCTGAAGGATTAGCTTTGAGGGTCGCTTAGTATTACCTTACAGGATTTCTAAACCTCACCACTAAGATTTGCAAAGTAATAATGGGAGAAAAATCCTAGTTTATAATGATTCTTCTGGGGTTTAATAAAATACGTTATGCTAGCACTACGAGTGTCACAGAACAAAAGAATATTTAGGCCATTGGACACTCTGCTGATTGTGTTTCAGATGCGGTATGCAATCACTGATTCAGTTGCTATTTTACTGTTAATCTTGGAGCCGTATTTTAGTTCAATGTTGCTCAATGATGACATTATTAGAGAGTCTTTCATATACCTTTGTCCTATTACTCTGGGTGTGTGTATATATATATATATATAAACACATATACATATAGGGTGATCCATTGTCATCTCTATGCAGTGGCTGTGCAAAGAGCATCATGGCATGCAAAGCTCTGTGCTTTGGGCTGATTTGTATTATCTTTGCTTACTACATTTATGCACCAATGCCAGAGAACATTGAAGAACCTTGGAAAGTGGGGCTCATAGATGCTGCTATAAAGACAACTTCATTTGTGGTAAAAACTTTTACAGAACATTGGGCTGTTATAAGCTTATAGTTTGTAAATTACAAGTACTATAAACTATTTTCAATTCATATTTTAAAAGAGACTTTGGTTTTCCTTTTAGAAACATCAGTTAAATCATGCTAATCTTTCTAATTTTATTTTTAATAAATACATTTAGTGATGTACAAAGCTGAGGGAGATAAATATACATGCTTGCAAATGTCTATCTTCAAAGATAAGATATGAATTTGGGGAATTGTTTTACTTAGAGGAAAATTGTATGGCTGTTAAATGTATGGCTTGATGATCCTAAAATGTCTTCTGTGCTGATTTTTGTTTTGGCTTTTTGTTCATTTGTTTTGGAGCCACAACCAGAGGTTCTCGAGACTGACTCCTGACTCTGCCAGGGGTCATGGCTGGAAGTGCTCTGGGGACGACATGTAATGCCAGGAATCAAACAAGTGTTGGGTGCATGCAAGGCAAGCACCTTGACTGCTGTACTATCTCTATGGTATCCTACATCCCATATTTCTGAAAAGAATAGAGCCTCAAATGTCCCCTAAATACTTAAAATGCATGTTAACTGTGTTCTTAATATTCCCATGCATGAGTGTCTTTATGTTATTGTTGTGGTTTGGGGGCCACACTCAGAGGAGCCCCGTGTTCTATCTGTAAAGCATCGCTCCTATTGGTGTTCAGGGAACCGAATATGGTGCCAGGGTTCAAACTGGGGTTGTGGTATACAGGTAGGGCAGTGCACTTAAACTCTCTGGCTCCTATTAAGAGGCTTCTTTCTAAAAATTTACTCTTTACTATATAAATATCTTCTTTCTCAGGAGTTTTCAGATTTTTCATGTCAGAAATTCTTTCCTAAGTGGGGTATATCTGGTAGTCCCCAGAGGCTAGTCTTGGCTCAGTGTTCAGGTATGACTTTTGCGGCGCTCAGGGGACCATACGTGGTGGCAGAAATTTGATTTAGGGTTGTGGTTGCATGCAAAACCTCCTCTACTATCTTTCCAGATTTTCAGAAATTCATTTTTTAATTATTTGTTTTGTTTCTGGGTCACATCCTGTTGGGTTTACTCCTAACTCTGATCTCAGGGGTTATCTGGTGTGCTGATGAGCAAACCCAGGCCGCAAGCAATTGTGCAATCACTCCAGCCCCTCAGATATTCTTATATTCTATTTACTGAGTATCTCAAAGAAATGTTTATTTTATTTATTTAACTTTGGTTGGGGAGTCACACCTCGCAGAGCTCAGGGATCACTCCTGGTGAACTT
Organism: Sorex araneus; assembly: GCF_027595985.1. Classification (NCBI taxonomy): domain Eukaryota; kingdom Metazoa; phylum Chordata; class Mammalia; order Eulipotyphla; family Soricidae; genus Sorex; species Sorex araneus. Next base: position 264,584,877 of record NC_073303.1, read on the forward strand.
GAGGGACAATATGGGGTTCTGGGAATTGAACCCAGGTTGGCCACGTGCAAGGCACATACCCTACCCACTGCTATTGCTCTAACTGGCCCTCAAATAATTTCTTTATTTTTTGCTTTTTGGGTCAGACCTGGCGATGCACAGCTGTTACTCCTGGCTCGTGCACTCAGGAATTACTCCTGGTACTGCTCAGGGGACCATATGGGATGCTGGGAATCAAACCTGGGTTGGCCGCTCCCAAGGTAATTGCCCTACCTGCTGTGCTATTGCTCCAGTCCTTCAAATGAATTTTTAAGTGGATTATATTGGTCCATGTGACTGGATTACAAACTAACCTCAGTAGAATTTAATTTACTTAATAATTTTAACAGTAATAATAAATCCAGGAAAGGTTAATATAAACAATATATTTAATCTTGATCATATATATTTTAAGATATGGAAGATGAGTTATGATAGTAGCATTGCTTTTCATTCTTGCTGTCCTTGCTCTGGACCAAAATGACTGCTTTTGCATTGAATCTATTCCAGTATTTCCTGTCCTTACCTCTTGAAAACTCTACTGCACACTCATAGGGAATTAAACTTTTAAATGCAGAGAGTTCAATAGTATCATGGAATCTGACTCTGTCCCAGGAACTCCCCCTCCCACCACCCAAAGATTCTAAGACCACACTTTGAAAACCAGTTTTTATCTATCTCCAAACGTGAAGTGCTGATTTTAGGTTATTTTTATGATAATGCTAGAATTCAAACTCTGACCTGCCTCACTGTCAATATCCTACTCGCCTATCAAAGCATGCTGTTGTCTGGACAGTGAAGTGAACCCAACAGTGGAAGTTTTAGGGGAGAGTGTCAACAAACAGTGAACAAAGAGAACATCACAAGGTGCCTGAGACAGATGACCTCACATGCCACCACCAGCTCAGGGAAGTTCAGTGAAGCAGACACGAAATTCTCCTACTGACTGTTCACCATGTGATTATTATTACTGTGAATGCTCACATCTTAACCCGCTGGACGACAGAAGGGAAGACGGATGACCTAATGCCAGCCCACAGAGGAGCTGCAATGCCACCTTGCTAGATGGTTCACAGTCCCTTACACTTCACAGCATGAATGTCCCAGATTGTTTGTTCAGAGGCCATTACACTTCACAGCAATGAATTCTGGTTTCCTCACTAATGTTAGCACATTCTGAAGGAATCTTGCTTCATCAAACAAAAAAAGAATGAAAATACTGTACACCTAGAATGACAGTATATGTGATACGCATGCATTTATATAAGTTATGCTAATAATTGATCTGCTTCTACTGTACAAGAGATAGCCATTCTACAATTCTTTCATTAAATTATAGTAACACAACTAATTTCTAGAAAGAAGTTAAATTGTTAATATATAAAAGGATAAAAAACAGTTCTTGATAAAATGTGGGTAAAGATGAGTTTATGCATTTACACAATCAAGTTATAGGTAATACAAAGTAGAAGTAAAGAGTAAAGAGAGGCTGCTAAAATCTCAGGGCTAGGATGGATAGAGACATTACTGGCACCCACTTGAGAAAATCAATGATCAACGGGATGACAGCGGATAAGGCATTTGCCTTGCACACGGCCGACCTGGGTTCGATTCCTCTGCCCCTCTTAGAGAGCCTGGCAAGCTACCAAGAGTATCTCGCCCGCACAGCAGAGCCTGGCAAGCTACCCGTGGCATTTTCGATATGTCAAAAACAGTAACAACAAGTCGTGAGATGCTACTGGTGTCTGCTCGAGAAAATCAATGAGCAATGGGATGACAGTGATACAGTGATACCACGGGATGACAGTGATATAGTGACAGTGATATAGTGACTGATACAAAATAGAAGAAATAGCATGAGTTTCCGTGCCCATTGACCTGAAAGATGGCTGAACCTTTGTGTGACTGTTTTTCATTACGTGGAAGAGCTGATCTGCATGTTGCAGCATTGTTCTGAGAATAGAGTATTGCTAGTTAACATTATGTGGTGTAACATGACACATGTTAGCATTGGTGTGAGAATAGTGTACTGCTAGTTAGCAGTATGATACACAATATGATGCAACAGGTGTTATGAGGGGAGGAACCTAGGCTATTGCTATTGAATTAATTAATTTAATTAACTGTGCAATGATATATAGCATGATAGAATAAGATAGAGTAGTTACTAAGAGTTCCAAATGTCATCTAGCAATGTTCACAGAGGTAGCTGGTTTCTTCTCAGGAGAGAAATTGGTTCTACATCCAAGAAGAACTTGATGTAAGTCAGAGTCAAAATATTTACTAAACTTGAAAGGACCTTTAAGTCAGCATGACATTCACTAAGCTGAAATTACCTTTAGGATGGCGACTTCTAACTAGCAATGAAAATTAACATAACTATTTTGATATATATAAATAACAGAAAGATAAAACTTATGCAACACTCATTCCGTCTTAGTGTTTTGAAGAATTACTTAATGAGGCGTTGGAAAGATAGTCTAGCAGGTAAGAAACTCATCTTGCATATGCTAGACCCATGTATGACCTTCAGCACCATGTTTGGAGCCGCCAGAATATTCAGGAGTGACCCCTAAGTAGAGACACAGGAGTAAGCCCTGAGTGGTACTGGGTGTGTTTCATGTTTACAGTTGCATTTTCTGCATAACCATCATTGTTTCCATTCTATGATGAGGACAAGAAAGCTCAGAAAACTATTGTCACTATCACTGTCATCCTGTTGTTCATCGATTTGTTCGAGCGGGCACCAGTAACGTCTCTTGATTGTGAGACTTATTTGTTACTGTTTTTGGCACATCCAGTACACCCCGGGTAGCTTGCCAGGCTCTGCTGTGCGGGCGAGATACTCTCAGTAGCTTGCTAGGCTCTCTGAGAGTGGCAGAGGAATCGAACACAGGTTGGCCACGTGAAAAGCAAACACGCTAATGCTGTGCTATCGCTCCAGCCCCAGAAAACTATTAATCCAAATATTTAATAACTTGTAGATTCAAACTTAGTTAGCCTATATCCCATCTCTATTTTTGTTATTATTTTAATTGACAATTTTTATTGTAGCTTTGTATCCAGGGAAATTTGTCCTTTTCGTTATAGGACAGGTAATATTTGCCTAGATTCCGGAAATGTTCACAACAAACAATATTTATTTATTTATTATTTATTTAGTATCCATGGCAACCTAACCCCTGAAAACACTCTGTGTGTAAATTTTCTCTGTGCCCACTGCTGGTGACCACTGTCACATGTCATGTTCCCACACTTTGAACTTTCCATGATCTAACATACATAAATACACCTTCCCTTTGAGTCTTGCCTGGCGATTGCAACACCATTATGTGTTACAGATTATCTATATATCTCTAAACTATGTTCTTGGGAGTATAAGATGTCATGTTTAAATCTTGCCCATGGATACATCACGATTTGTCCAAAATACACAGTTAAAGAATACTTGGGTTTTCACTCTATTTTGGAGTGATTATAATTCAGACTACAGAACCACTCACATAGTCTTTTGTGTGAAGAAGGGAAAGTTCTGTTTTCTTTTGGATAAATGTCTCATTGTAGATGTGCCAGATCAAATATCATTATGCATTTAATTTTTCCAAAGACTATATCATTTTGCATCCACAAAGTCAAGTATGAAAGTGCTAGTTCTGCCATATTCATACTGGAATTTAGCAATTTCATACTGAAGTATTCGAATAAGTGATTAGAAATAACTCATTGTGTATACATTCACATTTCCCTAATGATTATGGATGCTGAGTCCTCTTGTGTACTTAATTCCTATTTATTTGCTTATTGATTGATTGATTGATTTTAGGTGGCATACATGTTCAAGTCTCCATTTAAAATCGACTATTTGTTATTGCCAAATATTAACTGATCTTCCTATTCTGGGTACAAATGATTTGCCAAATATTTAATTTGCAAACATTTTATCTATGTGTAAGGATTTATCACATGACTGGGAAGATATCATATCTGATTTGTTGCAATACTATTCACAATAACCAACATGTGGAAACTACTTGTTGCAGATGAATGCATAAAGAATAGGTCTACACAAAATAGTAGAGAGGGTAGGGCAAGTGCTACCACGAATGTGGCTGACATGGGCTCAATCCTAGCACCCACGTGGTTTCCTGAGTCTGCCAGGAATGATTCCTGAGTGCAGAGCCAGGAGTGATCCCTGTGCACCACCAGGTTTGGTCCAAAAAACTAAAAGAGAAATAAATTGGAAAATACATATCACACATATCCATGTATCTATGTCATGTAATAAAATATCATTTATATAAAAATAGAATAAAATCCTACAATTTCTGACATGATGAATATGGTGCTAAGTGAAATAATTGTCATTATATTTTAAAAATCACTGTCACTGTCATCCCATTGTTCATCGATTTGCTTGAGCGGGCACCAATAACGTCTCCATTTTGAGACTCTTTGTTACTATTCTTGGCATATCGAATATGCCACGGGTAGCTCTCCAGGCTCTGCCGTGCAGGCGAGATACACTCGGTAGCTTGTTGGGCTCTCCGAGAGGGGTGGAGGAATTAAACCTGGGTCTGCCTCGTGCAAGGCAAACACCCTGCTGCTGTGCTATTGCTCCAGCCCATATTTTGATAAAGTAGACACATAATTATAATGTAAAATAACTAATTATTATCACTTAATTATGAGATTAAGTATTAATCTCTCACAAAGGAAACGTTACTAGTGCCCATTCGAGCAAATCAATGAACAATGGGAGCCGGTGGAGGAACCCAGGTGTGCAGGACCTGGGGCTGAGATCTCCAAGGCTGCTTGAATCGGGACTGGACCACTTCCACTCAGATTCCCCATGTTCCAGTAGCTAGGCAGTAACATCCAGAGACTGACCCCAATGCCATGTAATCCCATCAACGGCCAACATCCAAAGATTATAAAACCAAACTCCCAGAAGCATGCGGCCACAATGCTGACCTGCAACGTCTAATAGCCTACTTCTCCCTCTTGGAGAACCTGACAAGCTACCGAGAGTCTCTTGCCCACTTGGGAGAGCCTGGCAAGCTCCCCGTGGTGTAGTCATATCCAAAATACAGTAACAGAGACATGCATATCTGTCGGAGATCCCGGCAAGCTACCGAGAGTATCCCGCCTGCCCAGCAGAGTCTGGCAAGCTACCTGTGGCATATTCGATATGCCAAAAAGAGTAACAATGGGTCTCATTCCCCTGACCCTGAAAGAGCCTCCAATCGTTGGGAAAGATGAGTAAGGAGAGGCTGCTAAAATCTCAGGGCTGGGTGTAATAGGGACGTTACTGGTGCCCGCTCGCGTATATCGATTAACAACGGGATGACAATGATAAAGTGATATAATTATGAGATATCCAGACATAGAAAGAATAAAAATCCATGATCTCAGTTATTTGTGGATCTAAGTCTGATACAAAAGTAGGAAGTGAATGGCAATGCTAGTGTTAGGGGGTGAAGAACAACAACAAGGGGACAAAGCTGAACTTACCAGATTGCACTTATGTCAGAAGAATAAAGCTATAAAGCCAAACTGTGGGGAGAGTTCATTGCTTGCAGTTATTGTCACACAAAAAAGGGAGGATGTCAGTTGGCAGCAATCCTTGACTTTGTATACCAAATTACCATGTAACATGCCTTAGATATACATGATTACTATTTAAAATATAAATTTTATCCCCTAGGAATTGGTGGCATTCCTGCAGTCATCCTCTCATTGATTTCTAGCTCCTAGCCAGAGAAAAGAAAGTACTTTCTACAATTTCAGATTGTTTTATGATTTAGTTAGTGAGAAGGATGGACATTCTGCTGTGGTGTGCAGTATCCTACACATATCAATGAGATGAAGCATTACATTTTATTACTTTGTTCTACCTTTAAAGATTTTTTCTTTTTAAGTTTTCAATTGACAATTAACAAGTATTGACGTTATATAATTATGTGTATTATCATTTTCCATTTCAGTTTCGTCTCTTTGCATATAATTTATTTTGGAGTTAATAAGTATGCATCAGTTTTAATTTAATATCTTGGACTAAAGCCATAGCATAGTGGATAGGGTATTTGCCTTCCATGCGGCTGACCAAGATTCAATTCCTCCATCTCTCTCTGAAAGCCTGGCAAGTTACTGAGAGTATCCCGCCTGCACAGCAGAGCCTGGCAAGCTACCCTTGGAATATTCAAGATGCCAAACAGTAACAACAAGTCTCACAATGAAGACTTTTTACTGGTGTCCGATCGAGGAAATTGATGAACAATGGGATGACAGTGCTATAGTGCTTACTATCTTGGTGGATTGATTGCTATCATTATGTAAAATACCCTTACTCGTGAATTTTATCCTGGTCTGACATCAACTTTGTCTGATATTATTCAAGACTCTAGAATTTTCTTTTTAATTATTTGCATCCCACCAAACCCGAGAATGGCCTATGTCAAAAACCAACAGAAATCCAAGTGTGGGTGGGCTGTAGAGAAAAAAGACCCCTCCAATTATTTTATAAGGAATGCACATTGGCTCAGTTGTTATGGAAAACATCACAGATGATTCTCAAATTACTGCCTTATGATCTAGCAACTATGGTCCTGCATTTGCACTGAAAAACATCAAAACTCTATTCTAAAAAGCTACAAGCTTATTTATGTTCATTGAAGCATTATTTACAACAGCCAAGATAAGGAAAAATCCCAGAACAAATAAAAAATAAGTGGATAAAGAAGACGTCATATATGGACACTGCTGACTACTACTCAATTATACATGATGAAAACTTGACTTTTGCAGCAATAGTGAAGGAACTGGGAGGATCTTAACAAGTAAACTAAGTCAGAAGGAGAAGGACAAGCTTCAGATTACTTCCCTCCCTCTGTTTCTTTATGCTTGTCAGTTCCTTTGTCTCAGTCCCATCTTTCTTCCTCCAGTTCCATCAATATTTTAACTTTCCTTGTAGATTTTGTCTTTCCTTGTAGATGAAAAGTATCCCTTTGTGTGTGTGCTGAGAATCTGGGTTATGTCCAGATCATGGCTATTGAAAATAATGTTGTAATGGACATAAGTTGCATATGTGTTTTGAAAAGGACACCCAACTAATTGGGAGGAAGTATTTGTTCATCACACATTAGACAAAAGGTTAATATCCAGGGTAGATAAAGAGCCTAGTGTTGCAGCCCTGACGAGTGGCCAGTCTTGTGGTTGCCCCACATCTGCTCAGCCCAGTGGTGCATGTGTCAGTGGTGCCACACCCAGTGACACCTGAGATCCATGCAGGACCAGTGATTGAGTCCATTCTTGCCCATGCTACATATGTGCCCAACTACTTGAGTTGTCTCCATGACCCTATTCTTCCTTTCTGAAAATAGATTTATACACATTTGATATTGCTCAAAACAAAAGTTTACTATTTGATTTTGCTATGACAGTGTATGTTAACGGAATATATGGGTCTGATAAGAAAAGATCAAGTATTTGCCACACTTGTGAAAGTGGACTACACATCACCAGTGTCAGATTCAAACATCACAGTGACAGACACCATCTTCAGTGGCAGTCCAGTGCGCTTATACCTGCCCAAGAGGAAGTCGGACAGTAGGAGACCAGCTGTCATCTACATTCATGGCGGTGCCTTTGTTCTGGGAAGTTTCAGTAAGTATTTTTGTATAAGCAAGAGTATGTGTGTATGTGTGTATCATGTCACACATATTTAGAGTCAAATACTTTGTGTATATGTATGTGTACATGAACATGGCAAAACATTACTGAATGATTGTTTTGCTAATGTGTGCATGCATCTTAGTAGAGAAATAGGGTGAGTATGAGTATGACTACTCTGACATACAGATAGAGTCATACATGTTTCTTGATGTACTACCTGGCTAATAATATCACAAAAATATCAGATGAGATTGGTGGTGGGTGTAATGTGGTAACATGTCTTGAAGCAGTGTGAATGTACCCCAAACTAGTGTCTTCACAATAAAAATGGGGGTAAAAAACCTTTATTATCAAATGAAATAATGGTTACAGGGTAACTGAGAAATTCACACAGTAAAGTTAAATTAATTCAAGTAGCTAAGTTTGAATAGGATCGGGATGACTGCTCAGAGAAAGCGAGAAAAATTACAGACCTTGTATGATCAAGGCTCTAACTTGAATCTCCAGAGCTAGAAGGTCCCCTAACACCCCCAGTGAAGCATTGGTGACACTACACTCACCCCCATCCCTCCGGCCTGAGCAGAGTAGCACTCATGGCTTGGTCCCAGCACCAGAGGTTCAGGCCACCAGACTCCTGTGCAGCAGGCCTTGGGTTGTGTAAAGGCCCCAAACAATTAAACCATCCAGCAACTGTTCTTAAGAGGAGGTCCTCATCCTGAAGTCTGTGCACCTGCAGCCAGTTCCCCTGCTTTGGCAAGCACACAGAAACTTTCTCTAGTCCTCCCCTGCATACCTCAGACTTCCCCAAAGGTCTTGGGAGGGCATAATTGGTGCAGCAGGGAGGGAGCATGCCTTGCACGCCCAGGACCTGAGTTCAACCCCTGACACCACATGCCCCCACTCTCTGCACTGCAGACAGTAGCCACACAGCGCTCTGCTACTGCCACATTGATGATGGTCCCCGAGCATTGATTGATTCTCAGTCATTAAGCCTTTACTTCTAATCTACTCACGTTGTGGGAAAATACTGGTTCATTTTTGGATCACACATGGTAGTGTTCATTGCTCGGAAGAGGCCACACCTGGCACTGCGAAGGACAAAGAGGTACCGGGGGATCAGACCTGGGTCTTCCCCATTCGGAACATGTGCCCTACCCATCTGAACAATCTCCCAACCCAAAAAGACATTTTCATCTTTTGGCAAAGTCTACCTTGCTTGGGATTCTATTTCCTCCTCTGTCATTAATGGCTTAATGGATATTCTCTCTCATTCTTCTTTCTACAATCTTGTCCTCTCAGATGACCCCTATACTTGTTACTTCCTCTTCTACCTTGACATCCCTGAGCCCCAAAACCCTCTCTCTACTGCTTCCTCTTTCGCTCTCTCTGTTCAGATGATTTTCTACAAGCTGTAGACTGATTTCCCACTTTGAATAATTCTTTTAACTAGAATTTTAAAATGACGACTCCCATCTGATCATTGTCTATTTCCTTGAAATCAAGAACATTCAATGGACTGACTTGGTTCTCCCCAGAAATTCCTTTTCCTGCATTTGTGAATTTTTCCTTACAACAAAACAAATACAAGCAACAAAGGTGCTGTCTTCAAAAGTGTTCATATTCCTCAGTATTGCTTTCTTTGGGTTTTGGCTCTGCATGCACTTTTATTTAGTGTTGTGAATGTTTTAACACTGCTCACACCCATGTTGTTGATCTTGAAAACTGGAACTCAAGCCACAGAAATCACCTAAAAATCAGATCAATCTATGCTGTTGTTCAGTACACCAGCACTCTTGAATGTACCAAGGATCATTCTGGTTTAACGTCACCAAAGAGAATATGTCAGGGGTGCCTTCCAACAGTTTCAGAAAAAGGAAACAGCAGCAAAAGCTTGAACAAAACAAGCGATGAAAAGAAACCCTCAACCCTTAAATAGCCATACGGTCAATTACTCCCGTCCTTAACTCTCACACTAACAACAAGTCTTGTCCATCTCACATCCTGGGGTCCACCCTCCCTTTCTTTCCACCCTTGAAGAAACTATTTGTTGTTCAGACTCATATGTTGCTGCTCCTCTACTTGTCTACCACTGTTTCCTTGTGAAGGTCACCCCCACTGTAGGATATCATTGGATTTGTCCCTTTAGCCTTGTCGCAGGGCACTTACTTTACCTTAATGCAATGTCTTTTTTTGTATGGACACAGGAAGACAGTTTATATTATGCTTTGTAACTTGGGAGCTGTATGGACCAGAACAGATGGCTCCTCCTTGTGTTCTGCTTCTGTGTGTGCCACTGTGCTCTCTTCTGTCTATCTTTGCCTCTGTCTCTGTAGTCTCTCCTCTGGTCTCTTTCAACCTCTCTCTGTCTCTGCTTCTGTGTCTTCTCTCCACTTCTGTGTCTTCTCTCCACTTCTGTGTCTTCTCCTGTGTTGTCTCTTCTGCTTCAATCATACCTCTGCCCTCTCCTCACTGTGTCTTCTGTCTGTGTCCTTCTGCCTCTTCTTCTGTCTCTGCTGTCTCCTCTTCTGTCTCTGCTGTCTCCTCTTCCCCTACAGTCTTTGTTTATATAGCAATCACATAGGGCAGTGACACAAAGGTGGAACAAATTTGTTGATATTTTCAAATCAACAAAGAAGGGTAAGACCATTTCTCCAGGAGATTAACAAAATCTCATCTAAAGAGATTACTCTAGATTACTAGGAGATCCACTTAAGGGTGGTGTCCAAACAAGGTTGTGTCAGGCTGTGTTCCTTTCTTCCTTCCTCAGCTTGTAATCCACTTAAATAGTTGTAATAAATCACCACAAATATTTCTAGCGATGTCATTCTGTATGGGCACAGTAAGAGATTTATCAAACTTAAAGTTTGGTTCTTCCTGAGGACATCTCACTTTATTTTCTAGACCACAATTCTCAGGTCAGTTTAGTCTTCCTAACCCCAGCAGGGGCCTAGTCTCATCGCTACTTTTGGATCATGACAGCATTTGCCTATGACCATGCTCTCAAATTACTGTTGTGTATTGTGGAGCTTTGGCCTGGCCCATTTCGATGCCAGGGTAGCTCACAGCTTGCCCTGGGTCCATTCTGTCCCTTGTTGGGATCCTGTTTTTGGGATGCTAGGAACTAAGGGCAACTGAGTTGAGAAAGCAGATGCCCAGGAGTAAATATTATTGGGGTCAATCAGCTCCCAAGTTAGAAAGCATAATATTAACTGTCTTCCTGTGTCCATACAGAAAGGTCATTGCTTTAAGATAAACTTAGTTCCCTGTGGCAAGGCTGAAAGGACAAACCCAATGTTATCTGACACCACACCTCTGATTCCTAACTTGTGACATGCAACCAGGATTGTGTGTATTATTAAATTTTTTGGCAACATTCACCACCTGTGTACAAATAAGTCCTTGACATGATACCAAATATTGAAGCTTGGGTGCTAATTCCCTCTTTGTTTCCACTTCCTCTTCATGGTCCAAATTCAATACATTTCACTGAGTCTGTTCCATGAGTATGAGTATCCCATACATTCTCATACTATTTTTGTTGTTGGTGGTGGGGGGTGATGATCCGAGGACTTCTGGTTGTTTTCAGGCAACCACAATGTGCGGTGCCAGCAATCAACGAGGGTCTGACAGGTGCAAGGCAAATGCAATCAATGACCTTCCCTATCAGACAATATCATCAGATCTTCTGTGAACCCACACACACTGAAAGGACAGTGGGAATATGGGGAGTCCACCAATTAGTAATGCCCTACATTTCAAAATTGTAGGTTGTTCCCTACTACTTTCTATGTCTGTGTGTTTGTTTTAAATTTCAGAGCTGAAGTGCTACGACTACCTGAACAGATGGACGGCGAACACACTTGATGCTGTTGTTGTGGCAGTGGAGTAAGAACCTGGTTTTCCCTAGTAGCTATGATGCTAGTCCTATGGCAGAGGGTTGGTTCCCACAGCAAGCCATCCAGGTCTCATAATATACCTTATATTTCAAAGCAGTAGTTTAGATTGTAATTAATTCTAGATTTGATTAGAAAAATACAATATTCAAACACAGGCAAAATTGTTCACTGGACAATTGGAGAGTAGCTTGTAAACTCATACAATTTTAGTAATGTATGTTTTGCTGTTTACTTTCTTTCTTCTTTTTTCCTTTTGTTCTGAAGCTACAGACTATCACCCGAATACCAGTTCCCTGTTCCCCTTGAAGATGTCATTTCAGCAGTCAAGTTTTTTCTACAGGATGAAATTCTTGCAGCCTATGGGGTGGATCCCACCAGGATCTGTATTTCGGGGGACAGTAGCGGGGGCACATTGGCAGCGACAATAACTCATCTGGTATGCTTTTTTTTATGCTTTCCGTACTGCATATGTTCACAGGATTCACTGCAGATCTAGAACAGAAGAAGTATTGTGTTTGGGATACAATATTATATGGTCTCATATTTTATCACTTCCTTTTGCATAATATTACTTTTAGCAGATATTGCTTTAGTGATGCTGTAAGGGTACTATCGTCCTAAAGCACTCTTTTACATAACTTCGTTTCCAGAAACTAGGACAACTTCCAAAACCTACTATTTAATATGATTGAGCATTTGAAGTTTTTCATGGGTCAACTGTAAATTTTTTAAGTTTCATATCTTTAAAAAAATTTAATTTAATCAAAGAACTGTGGGTTTACAAAGTTACTGATAGCTGAATAATAGTCCTATTAACATCAAGGAAATTGAAACGGTAATCAAAAGTCTTCCCAAAAACAAAAGCCCAGGCCCAGACGGATTCACTAGCGAATTCTTCCAAACATTAAAAGAGGCCCTATTGCCAGTTCTTCTGAAGCTTTTCCAGGAAATTGAAGAAACAGAAACCCTCCCAAACAGTTTCTATGAGGTTCACATCTCCCTAATACCAAAAGCAAACAAGGACACCACAAAAAAAGAAAACTACAGGCCAATATCCCTGATGAACACAGATGCAAAGATTCTCAACAAAATATTAGCAAACAGAATTCAACAACTCATCAATAAGATCATACACCACAACCAAGTGGGATTCATCCCGGGGATGCAAGGATGGTTTAACATTCGGAAATCAATCAACATAATCCATCATATCAACAAAAGAAAAGATAAAAATCATATAATCATATGATGTAGAGAAAGAATTTGACAAGATCCAGCACCCATTTATGATGAAAACTCTCGCCAAAATTGGTATAGAAGGAACCTTCCTCAATATAGTCAAAGCCATCTGCCACAAGCCTACGGCAAGCATCATCCTCAAGATGGGGAAAAACTAAGACCCTTCCCTCCGAGAACAGGGACAAGACAAGGATGCCCACTCTCTCCTCTTCTGTTCAATATAGTACTGGAAGTACTTGCAATAGCGATTAGGCAAGAAAAATATATTAAGGGCATTCAGGTAGGAAAGGAAGAAATCAAGCTCTCACTATTCTCTGATGATATGATATTATACTTAGAAAACCCTAAAACCTCTACCAAGAAACTCCTAGAAACTATAGACTCGTATAGTAAAGTTGCAGGCTATAAAATCAATACCCAAAAGTCCATGGCTTTCTTATATGCAAATAGTGGGAGAGAAGAAAGCGACATGATAAAAGCTATCCCATTCACAATTGTGCCTCAAAAAATCAAATACCTCAGAATCAGCTTAACTAAGGAGGTAAAGGACTTATATAATGAAAACTACAAAACTTCAGGAAATAAAAGAAGATACAGCTACTTCAGGAAATAAAAAAAGACACGAGGAAATGGAAAAATATCCCCTGCTCATGGATTGGAAGAATTAATACTGTCAAAATGGCAATTCTTCCCAAAGCATTGTACAAATTCAATGCGATCCCTATAGGGATACCCTTGTCTTTCTTCAAAGAAATGGAGCAAGCGCTCCTGAAATTCATATGGAACAATAAGCCCCCACGAATAGCTAAAACAATTCTTGGGAAAAAGAAAATGGGAGGAATCAACCTCCCCAACTTCCAACTCTATTACAAAGCGGTAGTCATTAAAACAGCTTCGTACTGGAACAAAGGCAGAGCGGCAGACCTATGGAACAGGGTTGAATACTCTGACACATCCCTCCAAATATATGACCATCTAATCTTTGATAAGGGAGCAAAAATGGCGAAGTGGAGCAAGGAAAGCATGTTTAACAAACTGTGCTGGCAAAACTGGACAGCTACATGCAAAAAAATGAGCTTAGACCTCCACCTATCACCATGTACAAAAGTCAGATCAAAATGGATTAAGGACCTCAACATCAGACCAGAATCCCTAAGGTACACGGTCGGCAAAACCCTCCACGACATTGAAGCCAAAGTTATCTTCAAAGCTGACACGCCACTGGCCAAGCAAGTGAAAACAGAGATAAATAAATGGGACTATCTCAAACTAAGAAGCTTCTGCACCTCAAGAGAAACAGTGACCAAAGTACAAAGACAATCTACAGAGTGGGAAAGGATATTTACGCAGTACCCATCTGATAAAGGGCTCATAACAAGGATATACAATGCACTGGTTGAACTCCACAAGAACAAAACTGCCAACCCGATCAAAAAATGGGGTGATGAAATGAACAGAAACTTTCCTAAAGAAGAAAGCTGAATGACTCAGAGGCACATGAGAAAATGTTCAACATCACTAATCATCAGGGAGATGCAGATCAAAACAACCATGAGATATCATCTCACACCACAGAGATTGGCCCACATCCCCAAAAACAAAAACAACCGGTGTTGGCGTGGATGCGGGGAGAAAGGGACTCTTCTTCACTGCTGGTGGGAATGCCGACTGGTTCAGCCCTTTTGGAAAACAATATGGACGATTCTCAAAAAATTAGAAATTGGGCTTCCATTTGACCCAGCAATACCACTCCTGGGAATATATCCCGGAGAGGCAAAAAGGTATAGTAGAGATGGCATCTGTATTTCTATGTTCATTGCAGCACTGTTTACAATAGCCAGAATCTGGAAAAAACCAGAGTGCCCCAAAACAGATGACTGGCTAAAGAAACTCTGGTACATCTACACAATGGAATACTATGTACCCGTCAGAAAACATGAAGTCATGAAATTTGCAAATAAATGGATCAATATGGAAAGTATCATGTTGAGTGAAATGAGTCAGAAAGAAAGAGACAGACATAGAAAGATTGCACTCATATGTGGAATATAATGTAACTGGGAAGTACACATTGGCAATGATGCAACTTCTGGCAGATATCTCTCTGGACTTAGTTACTAAAATACTAAAATACAAAAACCCAAAACCGAGAGGCCTCTAAGTGTGTTCATTCGACCTCATACCTTTTCATCCTCAGCAATGGAAAACAAATTATCTAATGCTTCCTTTTCAGCAGGTCTGACTTTAGGGGAGAGACTCTCCAAACAATAATAGTGAGTTTTGTTGAAATATTGAATGCAATTAAAGTGAAAGTAAAGTGAGGTTTATTAGTTACACAGGCGAGGAGGTTAAGGGTGGGGGGCTAGGGGCGTGGGGAGTTAGGGGTGTGGGGGTGCGGGGTGGAGCTATACTGAGATTCTTGGTGGTGGGATATGTGCACTGGTGAAGGGATGGGTATTCGAGCATTGTATAACTGAGATTTAAACCTGAAAACTTTGTAACTTTCCACATGGTGACTCAATAAAAAATTAAAATTAAAAAAAATTTAATTTAATCAAAGAACTGTGGTTTACAAAGTTACTGATAGCTGAATATTAGACAAAATATTTTCAGCTGTAAAGTTTTCCAAGTATGAGGGGTTATTGTAATCCATGTTTTTTTTTAATTTTTTTGAGAATCTATGTGATGTATAGTTACAAACTTATGACCTTTTTGTTTGCATTTTACTCATACAGTGATTGTTTACCCATCCCTCCAACAGTGCCCATTCTCCTCCACCAATGATCCCAGTATCCCTCTCACCACCCCTATCCCATCCCCCACCACCCCACCCTGCCTCTGTGGCAGGGCATTCCCCTTTGTTCTCTCTCCTTTTGGGTGTTGTAGTTTGCAATAGAGGTATTGAGTGGCCATCATGTTCGATATATAGTCTACTTTCAGCTCACATCTTCCAACCCAAATGGGTCCTCCCGACATCTACTTGGTGTTCCCTCCTGTATCTGAGCTGCCTTTTCCCCTAGCATGTGAGGACGGTTTCCAAGGTGTGGAGCAGACCTCCTAATCCTTATCTCTACAACTCTTGGGTGTTAGTCTCCCACTGTGTTATTTTATATTCCACACATGAGTGCAATCTTCCTATGTCTGTCCCTCTCTTTCTGACTCATTTCACTTAACATGATACTTTCCATGTAGATCCACTTATATACAAATTTCATGACTTCATCTTTTCTAGCACCTGCATAGTATTCCATTGTGTAGATGTACCAGGGTTTCTTTCAGCAGTCACCTGTTTTTAGGGCACTCTGGTTTTTCCCATGTAACTCATGTTTGAGACATACTGACACATTATCCGGTAACACTGAATCATATGCTTTGCTCGTATGGAAGTCACTATAATAAGCAAAGAAAAATGGCCTGCTCTAAGACCCTTCAGTTTCCATACATTACTTTGCTACTTCTCATTATACCATTTTCTCCAGAAGAGTAACTGGGTATCAGGAATACTTCTTTCAACATGGCCCAGTTTTGCTTTCTGAGCCACGCTTGTGAATGCTGATGGACTATTCCCATATCAGTGCTCAGGGCTTGGTCTTGGAGATGCTTAGATGACTAGGATCAAACCCAGGGTCTGACATGCAAAGCATGCGCTCCGGCCCTTGAGCCACTCCCTCTTGCTCCTAATTCCATATGAATACAGCTATCATGTGAGTTTGATATTGCATTACTATATTTATCTTTTCTTCTTGGGTAAAAATTTTAGAGAGGTTGTTCTGTTCTCTGATAATTACTAATCATAGCTTTGGTGGTCTATGTAAATAAACACATAAGCATGTGCATGTGTGTGTGTCATTGTTTCACTGATGACAATGGGATGATTTTAATGCCATCTAAATAATGTATAAAAATGTGAAAATCATCATGAAGAACACTATCAATTTTATAATAGTTTACATTGTAGCTGCACATATGATTGAGGCCATTGGTTCCTGTTACTCATTCACCTTTCATTGTTTGTTTTCAGGTACAAAATGATGCTGAATTTAAAAACAAATTTAAGGCACAAGCTTTACTTTACCCAGTCTTACAGATAGTTGACCTTTTGTTGCCATCCTACCAAGAACATCAACATGGTCCAATTCTTCCTAGAAAAATGGGTATTGAAATGGGAAGCCTGTATATCTCTAAGGACAAAGCTCTTACCCAGGCAATGATATTAAATAACCATATGCCTTTGGAATCAAGACATCTGCTCACATTGGTGAACTGGAGCACTCTCCTTCCTGAGAATTACAAAAAGAACCATTTATATACTGAACCAGTTCTTAGCTCTAACTCTTCATATCCACAGCTTTTGAATTCTTCACTATCACCCTTGTTAGCCAGTGACTCTCAGCTACAGAATGTACCATTGACGTATGTCCTTACCTGTGAACATGACATCCTACGAGATGATGGACTTATATACATCACACGTCTTCGAAACCTTGGACTTAAAGTCTCTCATGACCACATAGAGGATGGAGTCCATGGAGCACTGTCATTCACAAGATTTCCATTTTATTTACGTATGGGCATGAAGGTGAAAGAGAAATACATTAGGTGGTTAAAAGAAAATCTATAAGAAGTACATGAAACTAGCCTGTCATGTCATTAGTATTATAATTGCAGAGGTTATATTTAGGCATTTCTGGGCAAAAGCAATAAAACAATAATATTAGTATTTTGGTTTTTTTTTAATTTTTTAATTTATTTATTTTTAATTACTGAGTCACAGTGAGGGTACAGTTTCAGATTCACACATTATTGTGCTTCTTTTTCCCTCATGCAATGTTTAAGAGCCCATCCCTCCACCAGTGTCCATTCTCTACCACCCATGAACCCAGCATCCCTCCCACCCCACCTCTGTAGAGGGGCATTCCAATTTGATATCTCTTTTTCCTTTTGGGTGTTGTGGTTACAAATAAGGGTATTGAGTGGTCATCCTGTTAAGTCTCTAGACTACTTTCAGCACTATCTCCCTTCCCACGCATGATCTCCAATCACATATTACTTGGTGTTCCCCTCTCTATCTGGGATGACTTTTCCCCAGCGTGTGAGGCCAGCTTCCAAGCTATGGAGCCAACCTCCGGGTATTATATACTACTACTCTTGGGTATTATTCTCCTGCTCTGTTGTTCTATATTCCACAGATGAGTGCAATCTTTCTATGTCTGTCCATCTCTTTCTGGCTCATTTCACTTAGTATGATACTTTCCATGTTGATCCACTTATATGCAAAGTTCATGACTTCATCCTTTCTAACTGAGGCATAGTATTCCATTGTATAGATGTACCAAAGTTTCTTTAACCAGTCATCTGTTCTCAGGCACTCGGGTTTTTCCAGATTCTGGTTATTGTAAACAGTGCCGCGATGAACATGTCAAATGCTTTCTCTACATCTAATGATATGATCATATGGTTTTTTATCTTTATTTTTGTTGATATGGTGGATTATGTTGATTGATTTCCGAATGTTAAACCATCCTTGCATCTCTGGGATGAATCCCACTTGGTCATGGTATATGATCTTTTTGATGAGTTGTTGGATTCCCTTTGCTAGTATTTTGTTAAGGATCTTCGCATCGGTGTTCATCAGGGATATTGGTCTATAGTTTTCTTTGTTAGTGGTGTCCTTTTTTGCTTTTTGTATTAGGGAGATATGTGCCTCATAGAAACTGTTCGGAAGGGTTTCTGTCTTTTCAATTTCCTGAAAAAGCTTGAGGAGAACTGGCAACAAATCTTCTTTAAATGTTTGGAAGAATTCGCCAGTGAATCCATGTGGACCTGGGCTTTTGTTTTTGGGGAGACTTTTGATTACAGTTTCAATTTCCTTGATATTTATGGGCCTATTCAGATATTCCAAGTCTTCTTGGTTCAGTCTTGGGAGATTATAGGAATCAAGGAATTCATCCATTTCTTTTAGGTTCTCTTGTTTTGTGACATACAGACTTTTAATGTAGTCTCTGATGATCTTTTGAATCTTCTTGGTTTCTGTTGTGATGTCCCCTTTTTCATTTCTGATTCGGTTTATTAGGGTTTTCTCTCTCTCTTTTTTTGTGAATCTTGCTAGTGGTTTATCAATCTTATTTATTTTCTCGAAGAACCAGCTCTTTGTTTCATTGATCTTTCGGATTGTTTTTCGGGTTTCCATATCATTCATTTCTGCTCTAAGTTTTATTATTTCTCTCCTTCGATCTTGTTTGGGTTCCTTTGCTGGTCCTCTTCTAAGATCTTGAGCTGCGAAGTCAAGCTATCTACATAGGTCCTTTCTTATTGTATATACAAGTAGTTAAAGGTATTCTGTAGGTTCAATTAAATTCCTATGCAGAATAAAAACAAGAACCCAAGTTTATGTAAAATTTAAATTATTTCTATAATTAATAAAAATAGGAATGACAAATCAAAATAAAAAAGATTTTCTTGTTTTGGGACCAGGACCAGTGACACTCCTGGCTCTGTGCTCAGGGGTCACTCCTGATGGGGTTTGAAAGGCCATAAGCAGTGCCAGAGACCAAGTCTGAATTAAAGCAAGTGCTTGTCCCCTGTACAATCACTTTGACTCAAAGATCACTTGTATCACTGGTCATCCTGTTGATCCTCAATTTGCTCGAGCAGACGCCAGCAATGTTTCCATCTGTCCCTGTCACGTGCTACTGTAGCCCAATGATTTCAGCTCATTCCAGGAACAGGAAAAGCCTTAAATCATTTATTCAGGGTTTTGACGAAGAAGTCTGACCATCTTGTATTTGGACGGCCATGCGGTCATTTGACGTCCCGTGGAATCCAGTTGGTCATCTCTGAATCACATTACATGTCCGGCCCATCTTGGCAAACGAGACAGTGACCCTGAATCTTGACGGTCAATGGACCTCGGAACTCCGGATTCCTTCTCTCACTTGTGTGAAACCTGATACTCCTAGCATAGCTCTTTCAATTCCTAACTCAAAGATATTTTATTTTATTTTTGGATTTGGGACCACACATGGGTCCCGAATGTGTGGGACTGTGCTCATGTCTCTGCACATAGGGGACTGTACAGGGTAGTGGGGATCAAACGCAGGTCGGCTGCATGCAAGACAAGCACCCTACCCTCTGAACTCTCTCCAGCCCAGATATTTTATTTGTACATAAATAAATAGGACCGAAGACACAGTACAGGGTTTACTGCACTTACCTTGAATGCAACAAGCCTGAGTTTGGTCCCCGGCACTTCAGGACATATGCCCAGCGCCCCTGCTCCAAAATAAATAAAGCACTGCAAAGTGCTTTACAAGTTAGCTATCTCTCAGATCTGCACCAGAGTGGGAGCCAGGTAGTGATTTCTATTGGCAACACCTGGAAGGTCACTTCTGGTAATGCTCAGGCACTCAACCCAGGGTTCCCGTATGTAAAGCCTCCAATCCCTTGTCCCTGTTGAGTTCATTTGACATCTTCCAAAGACTTTGCAATGGAAAAGGATCCTTAAGGGAAATTTTCTCCCTCCAAGATTTTTTTGGAAGGGACAGTCAAGGGGTATCCACAGAGAGCTGTTGTGCCCGCGTGCTTCAAAGCAGCACTTCCATGAAGACAGTGATGGAGGGTGGGGTCTGAGTGAGGGGAGGGAAGAGAGGATCACCACTCAGCACAGGGCTTGGCCGCCGTGGGCATTGGCAGAGGGAGGGCACCAGGAATCAAGACAACATGGCAGCTGTGGCACTTGCAACCACCTTCACACTTTTTCTCTGCCCCTACTCCTCTCTGATTTTGCTTCTAGTATCTTTTGAAGTATGACAGCTTTGCAGTTTCCACAAGGAAACCAGAGCTATTGACTATTTAAAAAACAAAACAAAGCAAAGTGCTGCACATTTCATTTCATTTCCCAGTTCTGCCTGCTATTTGCTGTAACTTGGTATGTGAAAATACTGAATGAGGGGTTCAGCATACTTACTAGAACAAGTAATATCTACTGGTTCATCTTGGGATCAGGAGTGCCTGTTTCTTCTATCACCCTGAGCAGAATGTGGTGGAATCTTCTGCTCACAAGGTTCATGTAATTTGTGTGGGGTTTCTCCTTATACAACTGAGGGGAGTACAGTTGTGTAAGGAGTGAACTACATTCTCGTTTTAATAAACCATATTGGGCCATGCAGAAATAATCTTGGGAACAGGTAAGAAAATCTATGATAACAGCTTTCACACCAACAGATTCTTACCCGGTACAAGACACCAAAGCCTTCCTATCCTAGTGAACACTTGTTACTCTGTTCTATTTTAAAGCAGACAGGTATATAGGAAATGTCCATGGCAATGAATTCCTGGGAAATAATTAAAGTTATAGCCCCGAAGCTGCCAAACGCTCACCTGTAAGCATAGGAACTAAGGCCTGAGAAGTCCTTCCTGATGCCAATAACAGACCAAGAGAAGGAAGGGCTGGACTCCCCTCCAAGAGAAGGTCCGGCAGGAGCACTGGCCAGGAAAGGAATTTCAAAGAGGACCATCAACCACTTCCTACTCTTCCCTCGTGGCAACTAATACTAGCCACGGACTATTTGCCTAGAGAGAAGCACACTGGGGCAGGTTGGAGAAACCCTGTAAAGGCCACCTTGAACAGAGGAAGGAAGCACATATGCTGCCCTTGCCCATTGCTGTTTCTGCCCACGTGACTGAGCACATGTGGCACCTGAACATATGAAACCCACGTTTTCTCTTGGGAGCATCTCTCTCTCTGTCTCTTGTCTCTCTATCTCTCTCTCTGTCTCTCTCTCCCTCTCTCTTCCTGAAAGCCTCCAAATAAAATCAGTTTTACTTCATTGTCTGCTCCTGAAATTCTTTTCTGCGAGATATAACAAGGTACCTGGAAACCCTGGGTAAGCCTAGGACTGGCTCTCCTTTCCTGCAAGGAGCAATTCCTAGATATGGCCCGAGTCCAAGACTCCTGGAGAGATCAGGTTGTGGGGATCAGCTCCCCTGCAGACTACAGTCGGACATCATTGTGGCTTGAGGGCCACCTGGTGGCACTGGCAGGGCTCTGGTCTGTGCTCCACAGGGACCTATCACAGACTTTATCAGTCCTAGTCTTCTCGGCGAGTCCCGGGGTGGCAGAGGTGGACCAAGAGAAAAGGACTGTCTCTCTCTTCCCAGCCCCACATAAGCCACCCAGGGGGTCCCACTGACTTCATTTTGACAGTGGTCCTCTTAATGGCTTGAAGAGCAATCTTACTGTGGAGCCGACTTATGTCCGTCTTATGGTGATGGCAGTCGTTGTGTCATACGCTTGTCGATTTGTACATCGTCCTGGAGGACTGTCTATTCTAGTCTTTGGCCGTGTTCATCAGTTTGAATTTTGGTTGCTCTTACTGAGGTGTACATTCATTATATAACTTAAATATTAACCACTTATCAGATACATGATTGGCAAATATTTTTCTTTCATTACAGTGATCATCTCCTCTGTTGTCTCCTGTGACAGTTTTTTCCTAGTTCTATGTCACTTTTACTTATTATTTTATTTTATTTTATTTATTTTTTTATTACTGAAACACGGTGAGGTACAGTTACATACTTACAAACTTTGGTGCTTGCATTTTAGTCATACAATGTTCGAGTACCCATCCCTCCACCAGTGCTGATTTTCCACCACCAATGATCCCAGTAAGGGGTAGGCTCCAGCTTCCCTCCCCACCCCGAGCAGTGTTCCCACGGCCAAAGAACTCCAGAACCTAGCCATAGCCATTCTCAAGACCCCTCTCTACACATTCAAATGAGCCTCATGCATGAAGGTACTGGCAGAGAAACCCAGGTGTGTGGGACCCGGGGCTGAGACCTCCAGCCTGCCGCAATTGGAGCCTAGACTTCTTATAGCCTAAGGTAGTTACGAAGAATTTCCTGCCCACATGGGAGAGCCTTACAAACTCTCCATGGTGTATTCATATGCCAAAACCAGTAACAATGCTTTGTCTCAATCCCCTGAACCTGAATGCAGCATCGTTGGGAAGGGCGAGTAGAGAGAGGCTTCAAGAATCTCAGTGCTAGGACGAATGGAGATGTTATTGAAACCGCTCGAGAAATCCGACGATCAAAGGGATGATCATGATGATCATCACAATGATCAATGACCCCAGTATCCCTCCCACCACCCCCACCTCATTCTCCCTGTCCTCACCACCGGCCCCCTTAACTCCCGTCTCTGTGGCAGGGCATTCCCTTATCTTCTCTCTTTCCTTTTGGGTGTTGTAGTTTGAAATAGAGGCATTGAGTGTCCATTATATTTGATCTGTACTCTACATTTGGCCTGCATTTCCTAACCCAAATGGGTCCTCCAAACACCCTTTACTTGGTGATCCCTTTCTATCTGAGCTGCCCTTTCCCCCAGCATGTGAGGCCAGTTTCAAAGCTGTGGAGTAAACCTCCTGGTCCTTCTCTCTACTATTCTTGGGTGTTAGCTTCCCATTCTGATACCTTATATCCACAGATGAGTACAAGGTTTCTATGTCTGTCCCTCTCTTTCAGACTCATTTCACTTAACATAATACTTTCCACCTTGATCCACTTATATGCAAATTTCATGACTTCGTATTTTCTAACAGCTGCATAGTATTCCATTGTGTAGATGTTAGATGTACTAGAGTTTTTTTACGCAGTCATCTGTTCTTGGGAACTCAAGTTTTTTCCAGATTTTGGCTATTGTAAACAGAGCAATGAACATACAAGTGCAGATGTCACTTCTACTATACTTTTTTGCCTCTCCAGAATATATTCCCAGAAGTGGTATTGCTGGGTCAAATGGGAGCTCAGTTTTTAATTTTTGAGAATCGTCCATACTGTTTTCCAAAAGAGCTGAACCAATCGGCATTCCCACCAGCAGTGACGGAGAGTCCCTTTCTCCCCACATCTGAACCAACACCAGTTGCTTTTGTTATTTGTGGTACGAGATGACATCTCATTGTTGTTTTGATTCTGAATCTCCGTGATGATTAGTGATGAAGAGCATTTTTTCATGTGCCTTTTGGCCATTTGGATATCTTCTTTGAGAAAGTTTTTTTTTTCATTTCACCCCCCCCCCATTTTCTGATGGGATTGGATGTCTTCTATTTGTAGAGTTCAACCAATGCCTTGAATATCCTTGACATCAACCCCTTAGCAGATGGGTATTGGGTAGATATCCTTTCCCATTCAGTAGACTGCCTTTGCATTTTGTTTCTTTGGAGGTGCAGATGCTTCTTAGTTTAAGATTGTCCCATTTGTTTATCTCTGTTTCCACTTGCTTGGCCAGTGCTGTGTCATCTTTCTTTCTTTTTTTTCTCTTGTTTTGGAGGGGAGGGTCACACCGGCGATGCACAGAGGTTACTCCTGGCTCTGCACTCAGGAATTACTCCTGCCGGTGCCTGGAGGACTATATGGGATGCTGAGGATTGACCTTGAGTTAATCTCCTGTAGGAGTGGTCTTAAACCTCTGTTGATTTGAACCCGGGTCAGCCACGTGCAAGGCAAATGCCCTACCCGCTGTGTTATGACTCCATCCCCAAGGTGTGTCATCTTTGAAGATACCTTTAGCTTCAATGTCGGGAAGGGTTTTGGCAATCTTGTCTTCAATTTACCTGATGAATTCTGGTCTGATGTTGAGGTCTTTAATCCATTTTGATCTGACTTTTGTGCACCGTGTTAGGTAGTGGCCTGAGCCCATTTTTTCGCATATAGCTGTCCAGTTTTTCCAGCATCATTTGTTAAAGAGACTCTCCTTGCTCCCCTTCACATTTCTTGCTCCCTTATCAAAGATTAGATGATCATATATTTGAGGGTGTGTGTCAAGATATTCTACTCTGTTCCATTGGTCTGCGGCTCTGCCTTTGTTCCAGTACCATGCTGTTTTAATTATTAGAACTTAGTAGTAGTATAGTTTAAGGTTGGGGAAGGTGATGCCTCCCATATTCTTTTCCCCAAGGATTGCTTTAGCTATTCGTGGGGGCTTATTGTTCCATATGAATTTCATGAGTGTTTGATCCATTTCTTTGAAGAATGTCATCGTATCCTTATAGGGATCGCATTGATTTTGTACAATGTTTTGGGGAGTGTAAAAAACACAACGCATACGTGCGGCAGGGGTGATGTGTGTGCTGTGTTCTCGGGCTCTCTCAGGGCAGAGCAATCTCTCTCTCTCCCTTCCTCTCTCTCTCTTTCTCTCTCTTCTCTCTCTCTCTCTCTCTCTCTCTCTCTCTCTCTCTCTCTCTCTCTCTCTCTCTCTCTCTCTCTCTCTCTCTCTCTCTCTCTCTCTCTCTCCCTGTTCGCAATCGGTGCTCTCGAGCTGCTGTGTATGGACTGGATCGGGATGACTACTCCTTGTGCTCTGCTTCTTTGTGTGCCACTGTGCTCTCTTCTGTCTGTCTCTGTATCTCTGTCTCTGTCTCCGTAGTCTCTCCTCTGGTCTCTTCCAATCTCTCTCTGTCTGTCGTCTCTCCTCTAGTCTCTTACAATCAATCTCTCTTCTTCTGATCTCTCTCTCTCTCTCTCTCTCTCTCTCTCTCTCTCTCTCTCTCTCTCTCTCTCTCTGGAGCCCTTCTGCTTTTCTCTCTGGAGCCCTTCTCGCTTTCACTTCTGACTCCGACTCTTACTTCTTACTCTGATCCTTACTTCTGACTATAAACCCCCTCTCACTTCTGACTCTGACTCTTACTTCTGACTCGCTTGTACTCTTTCTTTCCCCTACTTCTGGCTCCGATGACTCCCTGTTTCTCTTTCGCCTCATGCTCTGCTTCTGTGTCTTCTCCCTGCTTCCGTGTCTTCTCCTTGCTTCTGTGTCTTCTCTGCTACCTCTCTTACAGTCTTAGTTTATATAGCAATCACATAGAGTGGTGACACAAAGGCAAGTCGAACATTAACAAATCAACAGAGGTTTAAGACCACTCCTACAGGAGATTAACTCAAGGTCAAAATCTCATCTAAAGCGATCACCCCAGATTACTAGGAGATCCCATGCATGGTGTGTTGCTTTCTTCCTTCCTCAGCTAGTAATACATCTAAATAGTTGTAGTAAATCTACTTCAAATATTCAAGCAATTCATTCTGTATGAGCACAGTAAGAGATATTTCAAACTCAAAGTTCCGTTCTTCCTGAGGACATTCACTATATATTCATTCCAGAACACAGTCCTCAGGCCAGGTTAGTCTTCCTAATCTCAGCAGGGTCCTAGTCTCGTCGTTACTTTTGGATTATGACAGCATTTGTCTATGACCATGCTCTCAATTTATAGTTGAGTATTGTGGTGCTTTGGCCTAGCCTATTTCAATGTCAGGGTAGCTCACAGATTGCCCTGGACCTATTCTATTCATCGTCAGGACCCTGCTTTGGGGTACTAGGAACTAAGGGCAACTGAGTCGAGAAAGTACATGCCCAGGAGTAAATATTATTGGAATTAATCAGCTCCCAAGTTACAAAGCATATTATTAACTGCCTTCCTGTGCCCATACAGAAAGGACATTGCTTTAAGGTAAACTAAGTTCCCTGAGGCACGGCTAAAAGGACAAACCCAATGTTATCCCACAGGGGAGTATTGGCATTCTGACAATGTTAATTCTCCAAATCCATGAGCAGGGTTATCTTTCCATTTCCTCATGTCCTCTTTTATTTTTTGAAGTTGAGTTTTGTAGTTTTCTATGTACAGGTCCTTTACTTCCTTAGTTAAGCTGATTCCGAGGTACCTAATTTTCTGAGGCATGATTGTGAACGGGATTTCTTTTTTCATGTCACTTTCTTCTCTCTGATTATTTGAGTATAGAAAAGCCATGGACTTTTGGATATTGATTTTATAGCTTGCAAAGAGATCAGAGTGGGCTTTGTGATCACATCCCTGATCTTAGAGGGAAGTTTCTTTAACCAGTCATCTGTTCTCAGGCATTTGGGTTTTTTCCAGATTGTGGCTATTGTAAACATTGCTGCGATGAACATACAGGTGCACATGTAATTTTGACTGTACTTTTTTGCCTCTCCGGGATATATTCCTAGAAGGTGTATTGCTGGGTCAAATGGGGGCTCAATTTCTAATTTTTTTGAGAAGTGACCATATTGTTTTCCAGAAGGGCTGAGCCAGTCGCCATTCCCACCAGCAGTGTAGGAGGGTTCCTTTCTCCACACATCCACGCCAACAGTGGTTGCTTTTGTTCTTTTGAGATGTGAGGTGGTATCTCATAGTTGTTTTGATCTGCATCTCCCTGATGATTAGTAATGAAGAGCATTTTTATGTGTCTTTTATCCATTCGTATTTCTTCCTTCAGAAACTTTCTGTTCATTTCTTTGCCCCATTTTTTAATGGGGTTGAATGTTTTCTTCTTGTAGAGGTCAACCAGTGGCTGGTTTACCCTTGATATCAACCCCGTATCAGATGGGTATTGGGTGAATATTCTTTACCCTTCTGTAGATTGTCTTTGTTCTCTGGTCACTGTATCTTTTGCAGTGCAGAAGCTTCTTAGTTTAATTTAGTTACATTTGTTTATCTCTGCTCCCACTTGGTTGCTCAGTTGTGTGTCATCTTTGAAGATAAAGTTAGTTTCAATATCATGGAGGGTTTTGCTGACCTTGATTTCCATGTATCTTATGGATTGTGGTCTGATGCTGAGTTCTTTAATTCATTTTAGCAAAACAGAGGACAGTGATATTTAAAAAAATCCCATTCACAATTGTGCTCCAGAAAAATCAAGTACCTTGGAATCAGCCTAACTAAGAGGTAAAGGATCTCTACAAGGAAAACTACAAAACGCTACTCAACGAAATAAAATAGGACACGAGGAAATGGAAACATATTCCCTGCTCATGGATAGGAAGAATGAACATTGTCAAAATGGCAATGCTCCCTAAAGCACTATACAGTTTCAATGCGATCTCTATATGGATAACCATGGAATTCTTCAAAAAAAATTGGTCAAACACTCCTGAAATTCATATGGAACAATAAACACCCACCAAAAGCTAAAGCAATTCTTGGAAAAAAGACCATGGGAGGCATCACCCTCCCCAATTTAAATTTTATACAAAGTGGTAACAATTAAAACAGCATGGTACTGGAACAAAAGCTGAGCCGCCAATCAATGGAACAGGGTGGAATATCCCTAAATGCAACCGCAAATATATAATCATCTGATCTTTGATAAGGGAGCAAGAAATGTGAAGTGGAGCAATGAAAGCCTCTCCAACAAATGGTGCTGATGTAACTAGACAACCACATGCGAAAAATGGGCTTAAAACTCGACCTAACACCGTGCACAAATGTAGTTTTCTTTTTTTCTGTTGTCTCTGTTTGCCTTTGGTTGTAGTGATATATGTGCCTCATAGAAACTGTTTGGGAGAGTTTCTGTTTCTTCAATTTTCTGAAAAGCTTGAGAAGAACTGGCAATATGTCCACTTTAAATGTCTGGAAATATTTGCTAGTGAATCCATCTGAACCTGGGCTTTTGTTTTGGGGAAGACTTTTGGTTACAGTTTCAATATTCTTGCTAATAATAGGTCTATTCACATATTCCAGATCTTCTTGGTTCAACCTTTGGAGATTACATGAGTCCAGGAATTTGTCCATTTCTTCTAGGTTTTCTTGTTTCATGGCATACACTTTCAAAGAAGTCTTTGAATTTCATTAGTTTCTGTTGTGATGTCCCCCTTCTCATTTTTGATTCGGCCTATTAAGTTTCTCTCTATCTATTTGGGAGTCTTGCTAGTGGTTTATCAATCTTGTTTATTTTCTCAAAGAACCAACTCTTTGTTTCATTAATCTTTCCGATTGTTTTTTGGGTTTCCACGTCGTTAATTTCTGCTCTAAGTTTTATTATTTCTTTTTTTCTGCCTGGTTTGGGTTCCTTTTGTTGGTTCCTTTCTAAGATCTTGTGTTGTGAAGTCAAATAATTTATGTGAGCCCTTTCTTCCTTCCCAAGGAATGCTTGGATCGCCATAAATTTACCCCTTAACATCGCTTTAGCTGCGTCCCAGAGGTTTTGGTAGCTCGTGTCTTCAGTCTCAATTCTTCAAGGTATATTTTGATACTTCCTTGATTTCCCTCCTGACCCACTCAATGTTCAATATTGAGCTGTTTAATTTCCAGGTGTTTGATATGGATTCCACATCTGTGTGTGATTAACTTCTATCTTCAGTG
The DNA here is from genome assembly GCF_027595985.1 of Sorex araneus. Taxonomy (NCBI): domain Eukaryota; kingdom Metazoa; phylum Chordata; class Mammalia; order Eulipotyphla; family Soricidae; genus Sorex; species Sorex araneus. The sequence goes on from NC_073303.1 coordinate 264,613,852, forward strand.
CATCGTGGTCAGAAAAGGTAGTTGATACAATGTGTATCTTCCTGGTTCTGCTAGGTATGTTTTGTGGCCCAGTACGACACACAGATAGTTTTGAGCTGTAGTTTTGTGTAGGTCTATTTGCAAACTTTGCCTTTACTTCCTGTACCATTGGCAATAATTGCATGAAAGTGTGTTCAATAAATAATTACTAAATCCAACATCATAAAATTTTCCTCCTAGTTTTTTTAAAAGTTATTTATTTTATTAAATCACCATGTGGAACAATATATCAAACACTCATCCCTTCACCGGTGCCCATATTCCACCACCAAAAACCCCAGTATACCTCCCACCCGAAGCCCCCACCCCAGACTGCGTAACTGATAGATTTCACTTCATTTTCTCTTTCCCTTGATTACATTCCATATTTCAAGACAAAACTCACTATTGTTGTTGGTGTTTCCCCCAAAGAAAGACATCCCTACTGCCAAGGAAGTATTTGATAATTAGTTTTCCATTGCTGAGAATGAAGAGATATGAAGTCCCGCTGTTCCAGGTACGTAACTTTTTTTTTCTCCTTCCTGCATTACCAAGTTCATGCCTTCTTAATAGTCCTCATAATATGGCAGACACCACACCACTTCTCCCCAAAAAGGGAAAAAAATGAAAAAGAAGAATATTTCCCCTCTTTGGCTGGTGAGGGAGTATGGCTTAGTTTACAGTCTAGAGACATGGCTGCAAGCAGTTTCTGGGACGAAAAGTAATCTAGTTGGCCTCTGGATCCTGCACGATCAGCAGCAAAGCGGCCACACAAAAGTGTGGCCCAAGTGGGTTGAATCTCGGCGGAGGATGTGCCGGTTTTTGCCCCGGCCCGAGACTGCCCTAGGGTCCGCTGTTCCAAGTACATAATTTTTTTTCTTTTTCCTGCGCCACCAAGTTTGTACCTGCTTAATAGACCTCATAATATGGCAGACGCCAGGCTGCAACTCCAGGAAAAAGGAAAAAAAAAACACAAGAAAGAAGGATATTTCCTCTCCTTGGCCGGCGTGGAGCTATGGCTTAGTTCACAGTCTAGAGTCATGGCTGCCACTTTGATTACCTTCAATATTTCAATGAAAAACTCTCTATTATTGTTTGGAGTTTTCCCACAAACTCAGACTGGCTAAAAAGGAACCGTTTCACATTTCTGACAATTAAGAGATATTAGGTTGGGTGGCTGCTTTTGCGGCCGTGCAGTTTTGGATTTCTTTATAAAGTCCAGGGAAAATTCAGCCAGAAATTGCATCACTGCAAGCTTTTACTTCCTTTTTGTGGTTCTCATAAGATGCAAAAGCCTGGAGAGAAAAATCCTACCCCCCTGGCGCCCCATGGGGCAGTGGCTAAGTTCACAGTTAGAGGCATTTCTTCTAGCTGCTGGTGTCCAGAGTAGTTTAGTTGGCCTATGGGATCATGCTCGTGCAGCAGCGGAAAGGACTTCTAGTTTTATAGTTTTATACCTTCAGTCTATTAAAGGATTCCATGTTGATTGGTAAGAGACCTTGAATAAGACCCTCATATCCAGTCTTTTTAGTTTGTTTGGTTTTTGTTTTGAGGCCACACCTATCCATGACCACAGCTGGCTCTGTCCACAGAAATTAATCTGGGCATGCTCAGAGATTCATATGGGATTCCAGGGATCAAATCTTCGTTGTTCCTGTACAAGGCAAATGCCCTCCATGTTGCATTATCACTCCAGCTCCATGCCCAGGCTTTTGAGCTAAAGCATGACACCTCAAAAAAAACAGTTTATTAACATGTTTAGTAAATACATTACCTTAGTCTAAATTTTGACCATTATCTAAAGTTTTTAGCTTCCTCTTAGAGAATATAGCAGCTCTCCACCTTAGAACCTTGTTTTCATTAGACAAGGTGAGTTCAAATGATCAGGGCTCAAGGTTGATGCTTGCATGACAGGATGAAGAAATTTGTGGGAGTTTTATCTGCACATGAGTGAAATTTGTTTGGCCTGTAAAGTTGTCCAAAAATTCACTGTGCACTATCAGTTACAACTGAACGTTAGCTTTCAACTGTAAGATGCGCTTATAACCTGAAAGGTCTATGAAGTTCCTAAGCTGCTGTTTATCTATAAAATGGTGTATCATTCCATCGAGTTTGAGTGAGAGTTTGGCTGGATAAAATATTCTTGGTGAAGTGTTCATATCATTGAGTTTTTTTACTATATCCCACCACTGTTTTCAGGCTTGGAGGGTTTCCTCTGATAGATCTGCTGTAAATATAAGGGGTGCTCCTTTGTATGTGATTTCTTTCCTAAGAAACCTTGCTGCTTGCCGTATTGTGTGTCTATCTGCGGCATTCATCATTCTGACTATGATATGCCTTGGAGTGTTTTTATTAGGGTTTCTTTTAGCTGACACCCTTCTGGCTTCTTGGATCTGGATGCTTTCATTCTCTAACTCTGGGAATTTTTCAGCAATGACTTTTTTAACTGTGGTTTTTACATTGGGGTTGGTTCCCTGACCTTCCGGTACATTGATGATTCTAATGTTGTTCCTCTTGGAATCATCTCCTAGGTCTCTGACTCACCTTAGAGCTATTTTGAGGTCTTTCCCCATTGTTTTTGTTGCCTGTACGATTTCTGTTGCTCATCTTCAAGTTCACTGATTCTGTTTTTGGCCATAGACATTCTACTGTTGAGGGCGCCTACTGAGTTTTTAAGTTCATCTATCAAATCCTTCAATTGTGACATTTCTTTTTGTAGTTTTCTTTTTTCTGCTCTCATTTCTTCCTGTATTTTTTCCGCAATCCGTTCCCCCATTTCTTTCACTTCTTTCTTTAATTTTCTGTATGACTGTTCCATTGATTCTTTGAGTTCCTTGAACATCCTCAGCATTTTATCTCGAAATTTTTTGTTGGAGAGATCATATTTGTGGGTACCCCCTGTTGAGGATTCGGAACTCTTTACTTCCTCCTCTACTCACAGTGGAGATTTGCGGTTTCTTCATGTTGTTGTGGACCTATAGAGGTAAATCCTTCAAGTTATCTGGCACTGTTCCCTCTTAATGCTGGAAAGAGTTCTGAATAAGCTCGATCGATGGTCGCCAACCTTCTCCTCGTTTAGAGTACGTCTTTCCTCTTGGACATTATTCTCTGCCATATGATAGGCATCTAGTGCAGCATTGGAGGAGATGTTGTTTCCTATTGGGCTTTATGCAACTCTTGTATACACTTGTTTTTTGGTGGAATTGGAGTAGGCCAGAAGATTATTGTCGTATTGTATTTGTTGTAGCCAGGACGCTTTCCACAGAATTAGATTGTAAAGGTTGGGATGGGAGTAGAGAGTTTTGCGAGTGGAAAATATAACTGTGGCTACATGAGCGGTCTCCGGCCCCACCGAAGGCCACGCCCACTTTTGATGAGTCCACGCCCCTTCAGTGGAAGCCACACCCCCAACCAGTCTCATTGTCAATGTCTGGCCCACAGACACAGATCTGTCTAATGCTGAGTAAACATATTTTCTTTATAGGATTCAACAAATTTTGTACAAAGTTTTTTCACAAATTTCAAAAAAATTCTGAAAATTTTTGTAGGCTCAATAATTTAACTTTTTGTGGCTAGATTGTAGTTTTGGATTTTAGCAATTGTATAGCAACTAAGGCATTATCTGTGCACAGTCAATGGAGTTTTGATCCCAAGTATAGGATATGGTACCCCAAGTACCTCCAAAACACATTGTATCACTTGTATCACTTGTCTTCCCATTGATCTTCAATTTGCTCAAGAGGGCAATATATATACATATATTTTTTATATATTTCAGATTTTCATTTGCCAAATTAAAGTTTTGGGGAAATTATTTCTTCTTTGTTTCCCTTTGTCAGGTTTTGATGTAGGTTATACTTATATCATTAATATAATTAAATTATTTTATAATCCTGCCAATACTTGTATTAAAAAATCTATTTCCTCTTAAGTATATAAAAAATATTCAGAACTGGAATACCTAGAGAATTATTATACAAATACACATGTAATACATAAATACTATATAATTATATCTATACATACATGTAGCTTGTCTATTTACTTATATTGTATACGAGTATATATATAAACATACAAAGCCACACATATGTGTGTAAGTCTATAGTAATCTCTAAAGCACACAAACACACACACACGCACACACACACACACAGAGCCCTATTGTGCAGCCAGAACAGAAAAGAGAACAAGATTTGTCCTTTGACTCCACAGCTTGGGCCTCTATAGTCCAGATCATTTTACTTATTACTTTCAAGTTTTGAGTTCTATATTCCTATTGTAAAAATGAAATTTTATTGCCAGAATGAAGTTTGTAAGTTGTTCAAGTTGTTGATCTCTGAGTTTTCTTCCAACCTAGACCAAATCTCTGAGAGGTGTCACTTCTTCAGACGGTCTGGATGGGACTGAGTGGGAACTGTGAAAGGAAATGACAATAGGAGAACCCCCACGCATTGGAAAATACTATGCCAACTGCTATGCTGAGTCTTACAGCAACATTGTCTTGAGATTTATCTAAACTTGGTTTTGAAAGGGTGTGACAAGCAAGTCACACTTGCTTGTCACACCCACAGTGCCTGCTTGTATAGCTTTCCGACAAAACAGTAACAGATAGGAATATATCAAATCCAAGCTGATGGAATTTTCAGTAACATTGGGGAAGTAAATATTGTTCTATTGGACTGAATTAAAATTGCATATGAGTATAACCCTCAAATTATTTGATTACAAAAGAATAACATAATATCTAGTTAACTTTTTGATCTGTGTTCAGAAGTTATATAGATGAGAGTTCAGCACATTTATAGAAGTGAAAGAGGTAAGTTACTTTAACCTATCTTATGTTTGTCTATGATCATACTTGTAAATTTATAATTTAGGGAACATGGTCACTATTGTATTAATATTTTAGTTCTGTTGTTCACACTTATTGTGTTATCATTAAAGTGCCAATGACATTCCTCCTCTGTCCTTTCTTAAAGTTCATTATTATAGGGGCTGGAGCAATAGCACAGTGGGTAGGGCGTTTGCCTTGCACGCGACTGACCCGGGTTCGATTTCCAGAATCCCATATGGTCCCCCGAGCACTGCCAGGAATAATTCCTGAGTGCAAAGCCAGGAGTAACCCCTGTGCAATTCTGGGTGTGACCCAAAAAGCAAACAAAAATTATTATAGCTCAGGTTATATGTTTTTAAGTGTTGATATTTTTTTATAGTTATCTACCTCGCCATCACCAAATTTCCCAAGGCCCTCTGCCAACTCCCTGGTATTATTACTACCCATCCACCTCATTGCCTCGCACTCACTCCTCACCCGAGGTCACCAAACTGACATTCTCAGTTCTGCACTCTGTGTCCAGGGCTTATTATCAATTCACATTGGTCATACCTTTATTGTTTCACACACACAATCAAAACTGTTAGAAAATCACTGCTGAAATGAGGTGTTGATGTTGTAAATATGTAATAATGGTGCAAGGACACTTGTATTAGCAAAGATTTATCTCAAGACTGCTTTTACATGAAAATCAATTTTTCTCTAGTTTTCTGAGGATCACTGCCTCATAGCTCATAGGAAATAGTCTGTTTTTTTCTTTTTTCTTTCAGATCCAGAATGATCTCCAAATAAAACATAAAATCAAGGCACAGGCTTTACTTTTTCCTCATTTACAGATAATAGATTTTTTATTGCTGTCTCATCAAGGAAATGAGCATGGTATTTTTTTGCCAAAAGGACTCGTCCTAAAATTTGTTAGTTTATAGTTAAGCAAAGATGAAGCAATTTTTGAGGCGATAAAAAGAACCAGTACATGCCTCTGGAATCCAGACTCCTGTTCCAATTTGCAAGCTGGAGTACTCTGCTGCCTGAGAAGTATCGAAAGGGCTTTGTTTATACTGAACCACTTCTGGGAAAATCGAGGGTCTCACTGCCGGCACTTACAGACATCAGAGCATCACCTCTGTTGGCAAACGATACGCAGTTGAAGAATTTGCCCGCCACCTACATCCTTACCTGCCAATAGAATCTCGTCAGGGATGATGGACTCATGTATGTCTCAAGACTCCAGAAAATCAATGTTCATGTGAATAATGATCATCTTGAAGGTGGGTTCCATGGAGCTTTATCTGTCATGGCAGCTCCATTCTCCCTAAATCTAAGCCTCAGGATAAGGGACTTGTATATTAGTTGGCTAGACAAAAATTTATAAATACATATTATCAATATATAGTCATCATACAGTCGGTTGTAATGGCTGATACTTTGTAGTTCTTTCTAACAAAAATGCAATTTTACTGCCTAAAGATATGAATCAATTACAATACCTATTGTCTTTGTAGTAATTATTATTCAGACACCCAGATAATGTGTATATAAATATACATAATTCTGTCTATTGCCACTTTATGAAGAGTTAATTATAATTATATTGGCCCTAAGAGAAACCAATACATATTAAACTCGACAGCTAAGATTGTTTACTGGAAACTTTGAGGAGGTGGTTTCCAGGCAGGCACAGATTTACTGTGGCAGGGGTATGGTGCGCCAGCAGGTCAACCTGAACCTGTGGGACGAGAACATTAGCAGATGGTAATGTCAGGCATCCTGATACCCCAAAATTGCCGTTGTGCCTTTTTATTGAGAGACAGAGACAGAGAGAAACAGTGTGTGTGTGTGTGTGTGTGTGTGTGTGTGTGTGTGTGTGCGTCAAAGTGCAGGGTAGAGCACTTGTCTAGTACATCAAGAACCTGGATTCCATCCCAGACACCCCATTCGGTCCCCAAAGTCCAGCCAGAAATTACTCCTAAGACTGCTGGGCATCACACCCCAACCCCAAGCAGACAAAAGAAAATACATGCCCATGACTCTCCAGAGTTTGTTCCTCGGGATTGAAGACTTGGATCCTTGGCAACAAACCATTTTCTGCCTCTTTTTATTCTCCACATGGGCAGAGACTTTATTTGAAAACTAAGTGCTGGGCTGAAGACCCAGTTTTTAGAATCTCACTATTTCTTTTTACAAAAGTGCTTGTTTTCTGCATGTGAATGATTTCCAGGGGCAAACTTCCCAAGAAGTTTCTCTTGTCTGTAAGAGCTCAGACCCTGCATGAGGATACAGGTGCTATGCTTTAGTCCACAAATGCTACCTTTCACCCATTTCCAGTTTGCCACTTTCATCATGGAAACAAGTGCTGAGAATGGACCTGCAGCAGCTTTGTAAGATCAGCTGCTCACAGAGGTTTTCATTCTTACCACTTTACCGACAGGCTCGTACAGGAACAACTGCCTAGAAACTGGCGCATACCCTCTCCTCTGCATTGAGGTAACTCAATAGTTTCCTCCTGAGACTGTGAGTTATCCCACCCCACTTCTGCTCCCTTTGAATGAAATTTGTGTTTTATATAGAATGATCCTGAACTGGTCTGCATGTTTTCAAAGTGCAGGAGACATTTTATGGACACACACAAGCCATTACTAAAGGATTCTGAAGCCTGTTATACTGCTAGTCTGACTCAAGTCTGTCCTAAATGCACTTTTCCCTTCTCAGTAATGAACTCTTGTTAGTTAATGTTTCTGAAATGGTAATCATTGTTTGCTTTCTGCATCTGCCCTCGCTGCCTGCTTTTTCTTCTTCATTCTCAGTCTGTCTCTCTCTTCTTCGCTTTCTCCCTCCCTCCTGCTCTCTCTATCCAACCCTTTCTGCCTCTTTTATCTGAACGCAATGAACAAATCAAAAGATTTAGAAAAAAGGTATGATAAACTTAATAGCTGGCCTCAATTTATATGAATAAGATAAATAATGGATGAGCACAGTAATATCTCTATTACACTCAGCCCTGAGATTTTAGCAGCCTCTCATTACTCATCTTTCCCAATGATTGGAGGCTCTTTCAGGGTCAGGAGAATGAGACCTCTCGTTACTGTTTTTGGCATATCAAAAATGCCATGGGTAGCTTGCCAGGTTCTTCCCAGTTGGTGAGATACTCTTGGTAGCTTCCCAGGCCCTATGAGATATATATATATATATATATATATATATATATCTGTTACTGTGTTTGGGATATGAATATGCCACGGGGAGCTTGCCAGAATCTCCTGAGTGGCAATAGACTATGTGTAGCTTGTCAGGTTTTCCAAGAGGGAGAACTATGCTATTGTTCTCAGCATAGTCAGGAGCTTGGTTTTAGAGTCTCTGGATGTTGGCCATTGATGACATTACACAGCACCAGGGGCAATTTCTGGGTGTGACTATCTAGCTACTGGAAAATGGGGATCTGGTTGGAAAAGGCCCAGTCCTGATCCCAACAGCATTGGAGATCTCGGCCCCGGGTCCAGATACCTGGGATCCTGTGCCAGTTCCTTCATGCATGAGGTTCATCTGAACGTGCGGAGAGTGGCCTTGAGCATGGCTGTGGCTGGGTTCCAGAGGTCTTCAACTGTCGAGGCTCTGCTCAGGGCAGGGAGGGAAATGCAACCCATCCCCTCCGAGAGGCCCTGGTGAATACAGCCAGGCATGGGGGCAGAGACCGCGTTTCTCTCTTCCAGGAGCATGGATTACATGCATAACAAAAATAAATAGCATGATACTGGTATATAATTCAAAATATAAAATAGATATATACAAGTCTCCAGAGCCAGAATAAATAAATTAATGGGAGATAGGAGATAAAGATTCCTCACGACATAATCCCAGATGATTTCCATGTTCTTAGATGTGTGTGTGAGCAGACGTTCATCCTCACCATCAGGTACTGCCATGGTGATCACCTCCAGACCACTAGCTCAGATGCTATCACTCTCACCCTGCCCCAAGGAAGAACTTAGAGGCTATTTCTGAGGTCCCTGGATGTATGGGGTAGCTTTTCCTCATCCAAATAGTTGAAAGGAATTTGGCTGGATAAAGATCATTTGTATGCATTTTTTGTTTTACACCCTCTGGTTTCTTATTCACACTGTACTCACTCTATGACTTAACGTTCCATGTGACGTTTATGTGAATGACTGGTCCCTGCTTCTCTTTCCCACATCGTCTGCGATAGTGAGGGAGGGGGTATGGACACTGGGCTACAGTCGCTCTATGCTTTGATACACAAGGATGTTAGTGAATTTCCATCCTCTGTGAAGAGGCTACTGCTTTTATTTTAATATTTCACTGGCTTATAACACAGTGCATAGGGCATTTCCCTTGCATGCGGCCGACCCCGTTTTGATTGCTTCGTCCGTCTTGGAGAGCCTGGCAAACTACCGAGAGTATCCCGTCTGCACAGCAGAGCCTGTCAAGCTAACAGTGGTGTATTCGATATGCCAAAAATAGTAACAACAAGTCTCACAATGGAGATGTTACTGGTGCCCACTCGAGCAAATTGGTGAACTACGGGATGACAGTGCTAAAGTGCTGTATTATTTTGAGTGTTGTTTAGCTTTCCTCATTATCAGATGCTCATGTCTTGTGAGACAGGTCAGCCACCTCTTACAGGGCGTGTGCTTTGCTCTCGGACTTTGGGACTCCTGAGCTCTCTCTTGTGCAACTGTGAGTGAGGATGGGAAGGCTCCGTCTGTCCCCATGGCCTTCCCGTGGTCCTGCAGAGTGGGGAGTCTCTCCCCACAGTTTCGTTGCACTGTGGAGCTCTGACGTTGCGATCTGTGCATCTGTGGTGGGGCTGAGGGGCGGAGAGAGGGCACACCAGCAGTGCTCAGGGCTTCTGGCTCTGGCTCAGGGATCAGACCTGGAGGTGCCTGGGGAACTGTCGGTGGTGGTGGGGACTCAGCTGGCATCAGCTGTGTGAAAGGCAAGCACCCGACCTGTACTACTTCATTGGCTTCCTGACTCTTTAACTATCCAAACTCAATAGTGTTTAGTTTACACTGTATAGCTTTGTAGTAAAATTAAGTCTTGTAGAGCAATGACCTAAATTCTACTCTTTTTCCATAAACACCTGAACTTTTCATGGCACTTTATTCTTCCATGCACTTTAGAATTAGCTTGTGAAGATTGATTTTTAAAATGTTAGCATTTTTGAGATTATCTATATTTTTCTTAGTAAACAGATCAGATATTTCTTCTAGTTTTCTCTTTTTTTTTACTTTATTTTTTAATTGAGTCACTGTGAGAACAGTTACAGGGCTTTCAGGATCAGGTCTCAGTCATACAATGATCAAACACCCATCCCTTCACCAGTGCACATGTTTCACCACCAAGAACCCCATCATACACCCCTCCTACTCCCCCTCTGCCTGTGTGGCAGATGATTTTCACTTTCTTCTCTCCTTACTTTGATTACATTCCATTTTCGACAGAAAACTCACTATCATTATTTGGAATATTTTCCCCAGCAGTCAGACCTGTCGGAATGGCATCATTAGATCATATGTTTTCTATTGTTGATAACAAAGAGCATATGATGTTGCACGTCCGCAAAAGCAGCCGCCCAGTTTTGGAATTCTGGTATTAAGTCCAGAGTTATTTCTGCCAACAGCTGCTGCATTCTGAGATTGGTTTGTGTGTCTCTTGGATCATGGCTGTACAGGAGTAAGGAGCTGTTCATGGGCTGCCGCTCATTTGGGTCTCATTTGGGCAGGAGGCAGGGCCAGTTCTGCCCCACCCCTCCCGCATCGCTAGGTTCCCCGTGCATCTCATCACTGCAAGCTCCTAAGTCCCTGTCCAATTGGCTCTGAACGGTGGCGGTCGCCATGCTGACGCAAAGGGGAAAAGGCTTAGGGACAAAAACCCTTCCCCTTCCGGGGCTGCATGGGGCTGTAGCTTAGTTCACAGTCCAGGAGTATATCTGCCAGCAGCCACTGCGTTCTGAGATTGGTTTCTGTGCCTCTGGGATAATGGCCGCTCAGGGGTGGCAGAGCCATTCCTGAGTGTTTGTTTGTTGGTTGGTTGGTTGGTTGGTTGGTTGGTTGGTTGGTTGGTTGGTTGGTTGGTTTTTATATCAGGAAAGGTCGCGTGGCCACTTTGGAGAGAATGTGTCAGTCCCACATACCAGAGCCATGTTAGTAGAAGCTCCGTGTTGCTGGGACTCTATCTGGATAAGACGGGGACACTGTACCTTCTCCGTCTGGCACCCCGGTGTTGTTGACCCCGTCTGAGGTCTGGAGTATTACCGGCTTGCGGTGCCCACCGGTCTGGATTCTTCACTGCTAGGTAGCAAGATGTGCCAAGGGTGGGATGAGGGCCTGACTTTTGGTGGAGGGGCGGGCTGGAAGCTGGTCTGGTGCCTCCACGTTCTAATGCCCCCACACAGTTTGGAGAGATATCCCACCTCCGCATACCAGAACCATGTTAGTAGAAGCTCAGTGTCACTGGGATCCATCTGGAGAAGGCAGGTACGCTGCATTTTCTCCATCTGGCACCACGGTGTTGTTGGCCCGGTCTGGGGTCGGAGCATTCTCTGGCTTGCAGTGCCCACCGGCCAGGATTCTTCATTGCTGGCTAAAATGTTAGCATTTTATTGAACTTTCCACTGACATGAATATACTTGGATAGAACTGACATAGGCATTATGCTTTCTGTCTATAAGACAATTATTTAAGATTTTCTAGAATATCTACCAATAACATTTTATAATTTCACACACATATGTATACACACATACACACACATACATATTTGTTTTGACAAATATACATACATACATACATGTTTGTGTTCTCCCCGTCACAACCCTTAACGTCTAGAGGTCGCTGGGCCTGTAGGGAATGCCCCCAGTCCCGTCTTCTCTGGGAACTGGGTTGTTGCCAGGAAACCTGACGTTCTCTAAGTATACATAGATTAATTGGCCTTTATTGCCAGAGGCTGATGGCTCGAGACAGGGGAAACAGATATCTCTGGGTGTCAGCAGTACTTCAACCTGGCTTCTGCTTTAGAGCATCAAGGACAGCGTTCCCGCAGCTTCTCCTCGTCAGTCCAGTTGCTTGCCTGGAGGCTCATTTCAGCTGTTGGAGTGTGAATCTCACCACCCTGTCAGGGCCAGGTCTGAGGTACAACAACAATTTAAATGAGATGCCTAACAGGGGTGGGGGAGGACCATATTGAACCACTGGGATACAAACGAGTTGGCCACACGCAAGGCATGCACCTTAGCTCTTGGACTCTCTGTTTTAATCTCCACAGCCCTCTGCCAACTGCACCCTAAAAGAGATGTTTGAACTCTTCCGCTAAGTGTAACTCACTGTGAGTCAGCACCTCTGATGGAACCTGATTATCTCTGATTTCTAGTAGGCTAGAAGGCAAGGACAAAAGAAAACAGGGGGGTGGGTACCTTACTGAGGCCAGAGTGATAGTGCAAGTCAGACACTTGCCTTGTACAACCGACCCACCGGGTTTTGATCCTGGACACCTTATATGGTTCCCTGAGCACCCCAGGAGTGATCCCTGAGGGCAGATCCAGAGTAAGCCCTGAGCACGTCCAGGAATGTCCCTATAGGGCAATACAAAAAAAAAAAAAAAACAAGGCCCTTGCTTATTGTTTGATGGATATAGAATTTCATTTTGGGAAGGTGAAGAAGATTTGAATATGATGTTAATAATTATTACCAAACGTGAATTTACTACTTACTGTCATAGTACTACATGTACTCCGTAGAATTAAAAGTGATTCAAATGTTCAATTTCATGTAAATTTTATCACCAGAATTAAAAGGCTTCATGTTTAGCACTTTAAATAAAATTTCATCAGGTAAAAGATAGTGTATTGTTTAAATATTGGACTTTGGTAGTGGCTGTGGTTTGGTAACATTTTGAAGAAGTGTGAATTGTAACCCTGATACATATGTAGTCATTTAACCCAAATTAACTCACCAACAAAAAATACAAATATGCAGAAGAAGTATGTCCCCGAGAACCTGGGTTTTAGGAGAACAGAGCTAGGAGTCAGTCTGGGTCTTTCCCTAATTTCTCCATCTTGCCTTTGGCCAAAGTCCTCCTTGTCCTTGCACCTTACATTCCACTTTAGCAAGACTTGGCAAATAGCCTTCCTCTTCAAACTTATGTTCTCCCTTGAACACTATCTCACTTGCTTTTTTCCTCTCTGGAGAAGCTTGTGTTCTCTCCTGAATATGTACTTCTTTTCTCTACCCCCTCTCATATTCTAAGGTAGGGTTCATTCAGTGAAAGCCTTCTTGCTTCAGTAAAACAAAATAACTAAAATGTGGTGAATCACCAACCACAGCTCCAGGAAGAGCGCTAATTGTGTGGTCTGTGCGGAGTCAGAAGCACGTCCTGGTCCTGAGGGCCTCCTGCTAGGCCTGGACACGATGCTGGCGAGTTCAGTAGGCCAGAACATGTTCCACGCCCTCCAATAGAAGTGGTTCTGTGACTCCCAGAGGAACACCTGCAGACTGAGTGCAAGGGCTTGACTCCAACCTCACCTCCACTTTCCGTTGTCCTGGGAGGTTGCCTTGTGGCCTTTGGAACTGAGTCTAAGCCGGGAAGTTGGCATCAAGGACTGCCTGATAAACTACAATTATTTGCTGAGCTTCCTTTGTCCTCTTTCTCTCTTTCGTGATAAAGAAGCTACTGAGTATTAAATATTAGTTTTAGTGCACTGAAACATGGGCTCTGAAACAGGTGCTCAAGAGCTGCTAGCTGTCTACATGGCTGCCGAGCCATTTCCATGGGATTAGCATGATTCATGGAGATGGTCATGTATCCAGACAGTCAAAGGGCATAAGAGACAGGTGAACACTGCACTGACCTGTGACAGCTCTCTGTCCTGTTACAGTATCAGCCAGGTACTCCTCCTTTGAGATTGGCGATCAGAAGCATATACTGCCTCCCTTGTACTTCCACACCATTTTCCTTGCTAATGAGTATTCTGCCTCATGAAATTGTGTGACAAATGTTTATTTACTGGCTGCCTAGAAACCTGACACGGCCAGTGGACTTGGCAGTTGTGCCAGGAAGTAGGTGCTTTTGCTAAGCAGAGTTGCTCTTTTGTACTTGTTCTAAGTTTAATCATTTCTGAATGACAACCAATGAGGTGACAGGCTGGGCAGAGGGTTTGTAACCTGGAAGTTAGATAATGTGTAGGCTGTGGCCAGAATGCCCGGGTGAGATTTCAACACAGTGCTTTTGCCAAAGTGTGTCTGCTGAGCTACAAAGTAGGACGGGAACCACCATGGGCAAAAGGACATTTTTGCTTCTGATCCTGGGGGTCATTGGAGCATGGTACGTGTACATGCCCCTCCCAGATAACATCGAAGAGCCCTGGGCTGTGCTGAGCATGCAAACATATTTCAAAACTGTATCTAACTTGGTAAGTAGAATTTTGTTGACTCGGAATATTAAGTAATTTAATCTTTTAGATAATTTTTTTGCTGTCTTGGACTTTAGTTCTTTAGGTTTTCTGACTGATTTGAAGCCCCACATTTTTCTGGCTTCACTTCCTTCAAGCAGGATCTGTTCTGCTACTCACCCCGGACACGCTGCTCTACAGAGGGATTTCTGAGCAGGCTGCTTGGTAAAGTCGAGCGAGCCGGACAGAGTTTCCCAGCCCAGACAGCAGCTCTGGCTCTGCCCTAGCAGGCCGGTGCCGCTTGCCTTCTGCCGACTCCGTAGCATTCACAGCAGCCATTTTCTCCTCTCACCTTCTCTGCACTGAGCTACCTGTGCTAGTAGGGACGCAGAGAGGACAAATACGCTGTGTGTGTGGGTGGGAAACACTGGCCGTGGGCAGGTCAGCCTCTGACCCACGGTCCTTTGGCAGCACATGCCGCTGTCCTCTCTCAGGGGCCTCCCCTAAGACCGCATCCCCCAGAGGTCATGGGCAGTTGAGAGAGGTGAGCAGTGGGGAAGTGGGTGGGCTGTGGGGAAGAGGGCCTGGCTGACTGACAAAGCTGTCCCCCGACACTGGGGATGTCAAGGAAAACAGTGTAGACAGTGGGAGCAAGAAAACAATGCAGAGTGAGGAAAATATCCTACACAAACAAGCCACACACCATGCATGGGGAGGATTGTCACGTGTCTGCTGGCCTGCTATGAGCACAGGGGTGAGGGGTCTCTGGTACACAGCCTCCACTGGCCATTTCTGCTGGGTAGGGCCGGGGTCTGTGGCAACACAAAGTCTTTTTGTGCCAATATAGGGGTGTGTATTGCCTCATCTTCTGCGGAAAGTTCCCTCCTCAACCCACTCACGACCAGCAGGTCAGATCCACCTACTGCTGGAAATCTCTGCCTCATCTTGCACAACAGCTACCATATGTGAGGTGACCCTAGCGGCCTTCACTCGGCGTGTCTGAGAGCCACAGGGTGACGCCTTAAAGTCGCCTGTTGATCCTGTTCTCCCACCTGAATCTAAGCTCACTCATGCAAGGAACTTGGTTTTTCTTCACACACACAAAGGAAAGCAAGAGTTTGCCAGGTGGCCGTACCCTGTAACCCTCTAGGGCAGTAGTGGCTGTGTTAGGCCCTGAGCTGTGGAGACTTTGCAGTCCTCCTGGTGTCTCCCTGACCTGTGCCTGGGCACTGCTGTCCTGGTGCTCATGACGAGCCCTGCTCTTGCCTCTCTTCTCAGATGCTGTTGGCTGAGCTGTTGGGAATCAGCCATTACATGACCGGTGCCATGTTCCTCATGAGCTTCCTGGAAACCCCACCGACTTCTGATGAAAACGTCACTGTGGTGGACACCACTTTCCACAACGTCCCTGTCCGTGTCTATGTACCAAAGAGGAAGACTGAGACACCCCGGAGAGGCTTATTTTATATCCATGGCGGTGGTTGGTGTTTGGGAAGTGCCAGTATGTCACCGTATTGAAATTTTTTAGCTTAACATGCAATCTACTCAGTTACTGATTCCAACAAATCATGAAGACATATCTGCTAAACAGTATTCCAGAAAAACAACATTTCAGATATCTGAAAGTGATTTATTTAACATATTTTTAATTTAGAAGAATTTTTATAACTATATCCCTGCAAGACAAAATAGTCAATAATAAATGACAAAAGTAAAATCTGTAGCCAGTCTAAGGCAAGAAATCTTATTTTGAACTTAGACATTCATTACTAAACTCATCAGCTGCTGTTCTAGTGAAAGTTGAAAGGAAGTGAGTTGACAGTGGAGGGAAGTGAAGAAAGGAGATGGTGACTCCAGACTTTCAGCAAACTTAGTGGTGAAGGAGCAAGAAAATGGAAGTAGATGAGAAAGATGCATAGAGTTTAGCAAAGTTGCTTTACTGTCATCTCTAAAAATACCTATTTTAATGTTTATTTTGTGTATTGAATATGCTTCTGTGTGTACAATACTTAGGATGCACAATATGCGATTCACTTAGATACTGTAAAGTCTGTCTTTAATCATGTACCTTGTGCATTAAGCCTTTCCATGTTTTTGCTCTATCTGTGGGTGGTCGGCCAGCATGTCTTTGGTAGAGGTGTGGTTAGTAACTGTGGGTCACTGGATGGGCTCTGGGGCCTGCCAAATGCAGGGGACCAACGTGAGTCCTGGGAGGGGCACCTGGGCCCTCACACAGAGCAGGTGGCGCCTGGGTCCTCGCACAGTGTGAGGGAGATTGTCTCGCATGATCCTGTCTCTCCCCTGCAGTGAGGTCATGTTTCCAGCAAAAAGTCTGGCCACACTGGGGTTCGGCCAGCTCCAGAGTGCCCTGCCGACACACTACTTCAGAGATCTTTCCCACAAGTCTGGGCACGTTTGCTTCAGCTGAGGAAGCAGATAATAGCACCCTCAAACACAGTGCATTTGTCTGATACTTTCTATTTCCACGTTAGAGAAAGGGACAGTACATGTGCCCTAAATAAAATGAAATAAGATTAAAATAAAAGGTGCTATTCGTGGTGGAGGGCAAAGAAAGCATCACCTCCATGTGTGTCTGACCTTGGGCCCTGGCTTAGAGCCAGGTCTGCCCTCTTCTCTCAGCCCACCTGCTGTGTCCTCTGACAATCTCACTCCCTCTACCTACCCCTTGACACATTCCTCGAAGTCCTGCGAAGGGTCTGACATGCCAGTGGGAACCGTAGCCAATCCCAGCAGCACACTGCGCCCCATCTCATCCGACACCAGCTCACAGCCCTTCGTACCTGCCGAGACAGGAACTGGCCGGCTGCTCTGACTCGCCCTCTAGCCTGCACATCGCTGCTCTAGTTTCTGGCCTGCCCTCCTCCCTTCTGTGTCCAGAGCCTGACCTCCTGAAGGCCAGCAAGCTAAGGCCGGTGTCTATTTCTTCAGCACTCAACGCCTGCTAAGTGAAGGGAGGTGAGGCTCATTTTGAGAATGAAACTGGTCAGAGATGTGCCACACAACACTTCGGGGAAAGACGGAAGACTGGCAGCTAGCCTATGAAAGGGCACCAAGGAAAGATAGGTTCTGTAGGAGGCTGTGGGGCCAGGTACACTTGCCCACAGCGTTCCAGGGAGCCTTCTCCTGTGTTGAAAGAGACCATCCACTCGCTCACAGTCTCTGACTTCAATTTCTTTTCTTGCAGAGCTTTCTAGCTATGACCTTCTGTCAAGACGGACCGCCCACAGACTGAATGCTGTGATCATTTCCACCAAGTAAGAACGGTGCAGGTGCTGGGTGCAGGGGTTGGGTGCCTTCTCTTGGCACCAATGTCATTTCTGGGTTGGTGACATGCAATGCTAGTGACATCTAGGAAGCATAAAAGAGTAGAAAACTCGAGCTTGATGTGACGAAGATGGGTTAGAGGGGAGAGAGCTGCCATGGTGGGCAGCCACGAACTGTCTCACCAAAGGAGGTCCCGGCCCCTCAGCACCACGGAGGTCAAAAGGGGGGCATAGGTCATGAACTGGGTCCACAGGCTTCACCCAAGCTGACCAACGCTCTAAGTAACTTGAGAATATATGTAAAAGCTACCTCAAGAAAGTCTAGATTCATAACCAATGAAAGAAGCAAACCAAATGTGAATGAATAGAGTAACCCAAAACCTATGAAAAGAAACTTTTTCTTGGCCCTGTGCTCCCTTGGTCACTAGATTAATTTGGAATATCATGTTAAAAAGTTAATAATGAAGTAAACGTGCAGAGATAGTGACATTCTGGGAGAAGTTTCGTTAGGGGAAGTTATCTGCTGTTTTACCCTTAAGCCTAATTCGAGGTTGGCATTCAAGCCTTTTCCTGCATAAAATTGAGACTTGTAAAAACTTTTCTATTCTGTATTTTGAGTTCTAACAACCCCAAATATCAGGAATGATAAAGGAAATTTTACTTTTGATTTTAGGGTTATAAAGTCTGTGCGTTCATGCACAGTTTTAAACATTAACTTGATTGTGGTTCCGTTGTGTAGTGTAACACAGGGAGAGAGACTTCTCACACGTGTGGCATACAGGGACACTGAGCAAAGACAGGAACTGAAATAAAACAAAACTGAACCCGTGGCTGACCTTCAGAAGGGCAGGGGAAGGGGTGAGTGAGGCGGTGACAAGGTCATTGTGTGCTGAGGGGGCGAGTGGGTGAGACTTGATGCAGTGAGACTGAGTCCTTGTCGTGCAGTGGGATTCAGTGTAGATGACAAGAAATAACCACTCAGAAATGAAGTTGACCTGTTTGTTATTCTGTCTGCAGCTACAGGCTAGCACCTAAATATCACTTTCCAGCTCAATTTGAAGATGTATATAACTCATTAAAGTGGTTCTTACGTCAAGATGTCCTTCAAAAATATGGTGTGGACCCTACAAGAGTCGGAATCTCTGGAGACAGTGCTGGAGGGAATTTAGCCGCTGCAGTGAGTCAGCAGGTAGGACTCTGAGCCATGGCTCACTTCTTAAGACTTTCTGCACTTACTTGTTTAGACACAATACCAGTGGAAGATGCTGATATAAAACAGCTATTATTTGCATTAGAGAGATGTAGAGATTAATATCGAGAACATTTACAACTGGGTTCTTCTCTTCCTATCCTTTAAAAAAATTAAAATAATGAAAGCTCCTTCACATTAATTGACTTCAACATAATTAGTATGGTTGACTAAGGAGTACCATGTTTTCTCATATCAGGGAATATATATGTGCGTGTGTGTGCATGTGCATGCGTGCGCGTGTGTGTATGTGCATGTGAGTGTGTGTGTGTGTTTGTGTGTGTGTGTGGTACAGTTGCCACCACTGGAACTGAAGTGCAGCCAGCATACTCCAGTGCACTGCAAACCTGTAGTGAAACTGCTCTCAGAGAGTGGAGTGGACAGGTTCAGGGATAATACTCTTTCAGGAGGAATGCTCACTCTACGGTACCCATCACAGCACTGTTTCTATATCAGTGACCTAGACCTGCATCCCTAAGCTACCAGTGTAATGTGGCACATAATTGCTTAGCTTGATCAATCACCAGAAAATGGTGTTGATACTAGGGCCAGGGAGAGGCCTTCTAGGCTGGAGCGTGTGCCTGGATGGATTCAGATTTGCATTCAGCACCTCTTGGTCCACAAGTCTTGCACCAGGGAGTGGCCCCCAAACAAACAAATGAAAGAACCAGTTTCAATGCTAATGATCTGACCTAAGAAATGAACCTTTCACTCCTGGCTCAAAAACCATGTTGCAACAGGACAAACTGACTCATCTATTTCCAAACGAATAAATGCAATTTAATAGTTAATCATAAAAGCTGCTTTTGAATCTATTTAAATCTATTGTGCAGATTACATGAACACCATTGTTGGTTTTGTTGAATGTATTCTGATTTCTGTCTATCTGAGACTATGACCTCATGGCATGCCAGGCTTATATTAAAACGTGTTTCTGACTGTCCTTATATAAAAACTATTGTTTCAACAATGGCTTTAAATTGTTTTCAGCTCCTCCGGGACCAAGATGTCAAGGTGAAAGTCAAGGTCCAGGCCCTGATCTACCCTGCCCTCCAGGCTCTTGATTTTGACTTGCCATCCTACCGTGAAAACGCGCACTCCCTGGTTCTGTCCCGGTGGCTCATGGTCAGGTTCTGGAGCGAGTATTTCACTACAGACAGGTCCCTGGAGAGAGCCATGTCCTCCAACCAGCATGTTCCCCCGCAGTCCGGGCACCTGCTCAGGTTTGCTAACTGGAGCGCCCTGCTGCCCGAGAGGTTTCTGCAAGGACACGTCTATGAGAATCGAGCTCTCGGCAGTTCTAAGCTGGCAAACAAGTACCCAGGCTTTCTGGACGTGCGGGCAGCCCCCCTGTTGGCTGAGGACACACAGCTGCATGGCTTGCCCCGGACCTACGTCCTCACCTGTCAGTATGATGTCCTGAGAGACGACGGGGTCATGTACGTCACCCGCCTGCGGGATGCTGGGGTGCAGGTGACCCACGACCACATTGAGAATGGCTTCCACGGAGTACTTACCAGTGGGCTCAAGCTTGGATATAGGCTAGAAGACCAGTACATCAATTGGCTACGTGAAAATCTCTAGGAAGCATCTGAGCAGTGCTTGAGAGAAACTGCAAGTCTGACAGGACAGAAGTTGGTGGGAATCAAAGAACTGGTGTTCGAAGTGATGTTCTGTCTGTGACCTTGCTGAGGACCCGATGGCAACACGGCGTGTGCCCTTGGCCACGGACCACTGCCACTTGGTCCCTAACCCTCACATTTCTTACTCATCCTTCTGCCATGTTTCCGCTGATGCTGACCATTCCTTAGGGCCCACTCACAACCCTAGTTTCAGAATTGCCCATGGTGTTACTGCTGAAAGAGAGTGTTTGAAAGTGCTGTGGCCTGTTTACAATAGCCAGAATCTGGAAAAAACCCGAATGCCCCAAAACGGATGACTGGTTGAGGAAACTTTGGTACATCTATACAATGGAATACTATGCAGCTGTTAGAAAAATGGAAGTCAAGAATTTTGTAGTTAAGTGGATGGGCATGAAAAGTTTCATGCTGAGTGAAATGAGTCAGAAAGAGAGAGACAGACATAGAAAGACTGCACTCATCTATGGTATATAGAATATCAGAGTGGGAGACTAATACCCAAGAACCGTAGAAATAAGTACCAGGAGGTTGACCCCATGGCTTCGCGGCTGGCCTCACGTTCCGGGGAAAGGGCAACTCAGAGAAGCGATCACCAACTACATTGTAGTCGAAGGCCATGTGGGGGAAGGGTGTTGCGGGCTGAATGAGGGCTAGAGACTGAGCACAGCGGCCACTCAACACCTTTATTGCAAACCACAACAGCTAATTATAGAGAGAGAACAGAAGGGAATGCCCTGCCACAGTGGCAGGGTGGGGTGGGGGGGAGATGGGAGTGGGGAGGGTGGGAGGGACGCCGGGTTTACGGGTGGTGGAGAATGGGCACTGGTGAAGGGATGGGTTCCCGAACTTTGTATGAGGGAAGTATAAGCACAAAAGTGTATAAATCTGTAACTGTACCCTCACGGTGATTCTCTAATTAAAAATAAATAAATTATAAAAAAAAAAAAAGAAAGTGCTGTGGCCCTTTACACAAGCGAGCTTTGGCTGGCCTGGGCCTGGAGCCCTGTGGCACATTTCAAAGTCCACGTCTTTCAACATTGTGCCCTCTGTCTCTCAGTAGAATCACGTGAGTGCCCAGGTCTCAGCACTGCAGGGAAGAGCAGCCAGAGTCTTGCAGCAAACTCTGGGGTCATGGGGAGGGATTTGGGACTGTCTAACCTAGACAGACCCCAGGGCTCACCTCCCGCATAAAAGTCAGACGTGGGGACAAGGTCCCAACCACAGATCAAGCAGTGAACCAGCTGTAGGGACACTGGTTCTGTGCTGTCCCGCCAGCCTTGGCAACCACCAGGAAACAGCAAGGCTGCCAGAGATGCTGCCCGTGCATCCAGATCTCGGCTCTGGCTCAGGCCCCAGCCGCCTTCCTGCTTCGCAAGCTGAGGCTTAGTGAGCTAAGGGCAGACGCCAGGCGAGCACAGCAGCCACTTCTGTCCCTGAGATCCAGGCCAGCAGAGAGTTCCTGCAAGACTTGCTGTTTAATGTCTCGTGGTGTGGGCCTGCACAGGAGCCGTGGTTTGACCTGAGCACATCAGCCCCTGTAGAAATGATTCTCTTTGAAGCGAAACCATCATTGCCAGCAGACAGAAAACCCCCAAGCGTCCCTCCCCCTACTAGCATGAATAGTTCCGTTTCTTGTCGGAAAGAAGCAGGCATTGGGGTCAGTTCCCAGGGGATGCACACATAGGAGATCACGGCTCTTTCCCATGCACCTCAGTGTGATGTGTGTTTCTGATTCCGGGGGTAGAGTGTGGTTTCTCTCTCTTTCACTGCCCACTCTTCATCCTTTGCTTCCCTTATGTTGGTGGGATTGTGTCATTCCCCAATATAAGTGATCATGTCAGCCTCAGGGTGGGGCCAAGACAGTCTGCACAAGAAGATAACCCAAATATGGACACAAGTGACAACCGAGAGTCTTAAGAAAGCTACATAAATGATGTGATGGAAGAAGCCCGTCTTAATGGGTTTTGAGAATTTCTATGTGAAGTTAGAGTAGAGCCATGTAGGATAACATTGGTTTGTCCTTTCTGCCCTGCCACAGGGAGCTTAGGTTTGTTGGGTCACTCCTATCATACTGCTCCCATTCCTCTGTGTTTATTTGTAACCTCTTTCTTTGTGCTCTGTTTCCCCAACCTGTGAATCACCTTTGTCTCCTAATCAGACTCTGTTGACTTATAAATATTGCTTTTCTCTTCTCCGTAAGTCCTTTGCACAGTTCATTCAGAGCAAACTCCTATTCGCATGGATATAGGATGACAATTAATGCTATGCCATTGTAACTTGGGAGTTAGTTGACTCCGAATGATATTCACTCCTGGGCATCTGTTCTCTCGACTTAAGCCTCAGTTTCTCTTACTTCCTAGCACCCAAAAGCAGGGTTCCGACAAGGGCCTGGATGGATCCAGTGCAAGCTGTGAGCTACACTGGCATCAAAATGCTCCAGGCCAAAGTGCAATAATACTTAACTACAAGTTAAGAGCACGGTCGTGGACCATAATTCTGTCATGGTCCAAAAGGCAACAACAGCTGGATTAGGACCCTGCTAGGATTTGGAAAGATTAATCTGGCCTGAGCACTGTAGTCTGAGATCTATAGCGAGATGTCCTCAGGAGAGCCAGCCTGCAGGCTTAATGTATCTCTTACTGTGTCCAAGCAAACCAACCATTATTAAGAAATAGAATGAAGACATTAATTAAGATGTTAATTGAGTTATTGGACTAAGGAAAGGAGAAAAACCCCTAAGTGGCATTTTGCCCTTGAGCCTGATCTGCAATCAGGAAGGGCTTTGATATGTGGATGGGAGTTGGTGAGACTAGAGTGGAGACTGAGGCTTCGAGATGGAGCACAGAGAGAGGAGCATGGGGCCCAGGAGGAGACGGGAATGAGGGGCAGTGTGAGACAGGAGTGGGGAGCTCAGTGAGACTGGGACAGCGCGTGGGGAGAATGGAAACATGGCACCTGATCTTCACCCAGCCTGGTGGCCCTGCTCCTGCCGTCATGGTCTGTTGGTGGCGGCTGCAGGCCATGGTGGGGAAGCCGCCAAGACCACTGAATGCAGGCCCCAGAGAGAGCCAGGGGCTTCCCTAGTCGTCTCGTGATTGCACAGAGCAAGGAGAGGTGTGTCCTTCCCCACAGACGCAAGGTCCACGGGTGCGTCTGCAGAGGGAGATAGGCTGGGCAGCTCCCACCTTCCTCTCACAGCTGGGTCCTCAGGCCGAGTCACCAGGACGGGCTGCCACCCGCCACCTGCTGCAGTCCTCACCCAGACAGCGTGGCTCCCACATCGCGGGCTCCCCAGAGTGTTCCCTCCCGCCCTTGGCCCTTTCCACGGCCCCAACCACACCCTCACCTTCCTGCCTGTTCCCTGAGCTGTGTCTCAAGGGTGCTAGGGAACAAGCACGCAGACCCACAGGTAAGGTGCTCCGAGCTGAGGAATAAAGATCAAACAAAAAGGGAAAGAGGAATGAGATGGGCTTCAAGGCTTTGGGTTATCCACACACCACAGAAAATTCTGAAGCAGAAGGAAAGAGAAGAAAAGGAAAAATCCAGTTACCTAAAGCAATTTCCAAAGAAATACTTCCAATACTAGAGCATGGTGTTTTATCACCTCTAAAATGGACAGAAACACTTTTGAGAACTTTGTTTATTCAGTTTTGTCTTTAACAGGGCAATGACCAAGATGTGTTCAAGAGAGACCAGAGAGTGAGAGCAGGGGAAAGCACTTGCCTTGCATGCAGCTGACCTGGGTTTGATCCCCAGAACCTCACAGCATTCCCTGAGTCTCATTGGGAGCACACAGCCAAGAGTAATCCCTGAGCACTTTTGGCCCAGCAACCCTTCACTAAAAAATACATAAATAAAATACTTGGTTCGTTTTAACAAATGGTGAATGAAAACAGACACAATAATGCTTTGTGGGACAACCTGTTCAACAATGGAACAAACTTTTAAGTTTTTAAATGTGAAAATCGATTCTTTAGAAAACCCAAAATATACATTCACGATCACAAAATCCCGTTGACCGTCGATTTCTTGAGCGGGCTCAGGAACCTCCCCATTCATCCTATCCCTGAGATTTTAGAAGCCTCTCTCCACTGGACCTTCCCAAAGATGCTGCATTGGAGGCTCTTTCAAGGTCAGGGGAATGAGACCCAGCTTACTACTGGCTTTAGCATATGAATACACCATGGGAAGCTTGGGAGGCTGTCCCATGTGGGCAGGAAACTCTCAGTAGCTTTCTAGTTTCTCCCAGAGGGAGAATTAGGTTATAAGATATCCGCGGCCTCGAACTTCTGGTGGCTTGCTTTTAAGTCTCTGAGTGTTGGCCATTGATGGGATTATACACACCTGGGTTCTTCAGCCGGTAACTTCATACGTGAGGCATGTCCGAACGTGTGGAGAGGGGCCTTGAGCATGGCTGTGGCTAGGTTCCGGTGGTTCAGCCGCCAGGAGCTCTGCTAGGGGCGGGGAGGGAAATTGGAACCCATCCGCCTCGAAGGGCCCCAGGGAAGACAACTGGGCATGCTGCCAAAAGTCTCTCAGGTAAGGTAAACATACATCACCAAATCAAAATCTGTAAATCTCAGAGCTTTTTGACAATGGCCAAGCACTGCCTTTTCATTATAAAAATGTAGTGTCTGGGCTCCAAGAAGGAATCCACCAAATTCTGGAAACTTCTATCACAGGAAACTGAAGGGAACATACCCTTCATGAAGCAATGATATCAAATCCAGAGAGATTGGCTTCCCAGGAAATCATGTTTGTACGTTTCTCACTGTATTTCTCGGCACCGGAGCAAGAGTCTCGGGTTAAACTGCGCTGGCACCAGGATTCCTGCAGCCAGCCCTGATGTACACACAGACCAGCCGTCAGGGCACAGATGAGGCTCCACAGTCAGGCAAACAAGCTGGCATGTCTGACCTCTTCCACCTGCACCCCGGACTTGCTCTTCAAGCCCATGTTCTCCCTTGAACACATATGTTGCCTTCTTGTCTGTTTCTTTCCTTGCTTTGTCCACTTGGAAAAGCCTGTGTCCACTCTCATGTGCTTTTCTCTCTCCCTTCACACCTAATAGGTTTTTGTTTTTTTTTTTGCTTTTTGGGTCACACCCAGCGATGCTCAGGGGTTACTCCTGGCTTTGCACTCAGGAATTACTCCTGGCGGTGCTTGGGGGACCATATGGGATGCCGAGGATCTAACCCGGGTCGGCCGCGTGCAAGGCAAACGCCCTACCCGATGTGCTATCGCTCCGGCCCTCACACTTAATAGGTTTAAATACAGACTTTGCTGCACAAAAAACGGTAAAATAAAATAGCGACCTGCGCCCCAAGAGGCAGAAGCCCCAGAGGTCTGAGGCCAGGACACTGCCTCTGCGTGTGAAAGTGCAGGCCTGGCGTGTGGTGCAGCATGACTCAGGGGAGCACTGGGTGTGAGAGCCAGTGCTCGCCTTCCAGGCCCTGTGGGCACTAGTTGTGAGCACACGGGGAAGAACACAGAGGAGTGGTCCTGCACGCCCATTGGTGTCTGCTCTGTCGCCCTTCAAAGGAAGGTGTGTGGTCTGGCAATGGGTGTGGGGTGGGTGGGAATTACGTGACATTAAACCACCATCGCCAGTGCACAACTCAAACACTGCAATCAATAAAGATTATGGGGAAATAAGTAGAAACACTTTCAACTACAACAAAGTTTGCTGATGCAGCCCGGGAGACGCGCACTGGACAGCCCACCCACTTGGTGCACCCCTCCTGACCCATGTAATCAGGGCTCTGCTCTCTGAGCAGAGGCAGGTACCCTGGACAGCTGGAGAAAGGCAGGAGAGTATCTCTGAGGAAGGCCTTGGCACGTGAAGATTTCCGGAGGGATGGGGTGGTGGCGCTGGACATGTCGGCTGGACAGATGGTTCAGAAGGCTGAAGCACAGGATTTGCAGGTGGGGGCAGCACCAGGTTTGTCCAGGACACTGTGTGGTCCCCCAGCACTGAGCTGGATGTAGAGGAGCCCCTGAGCATGGCCAGGTGTGGCACTCCTAAAAACAGACCAATAAGAAGTGAAAGGTGTCAGAGAGCTGACTGCAGCCTCCTCAGACCTCACATCACTGCTGAGCCACACTAGGTCAGTGAGCAAAGTCTCTGGGTCCCAAGTCCCAGCTCAGCTCATGGGCTGCATTTCCAGGGCCTTGACTTTGCAGCTCTCCCCTATCTCTGTTTCTGGTATGTCAGCATCTCACGTGCCAGCGTTTCACGTGTCAGCGTCTCACATGTCAGCATATCATGTGTCAACTTCTCACGTGTCAGCGACTAAAGTGTCAGTGTCTCACGTGTCAGTGTCACATGTGTCAGCTTCTCACATGTCAGCCTTCCATGTGTCAGCACTCCATATATCAGTCTGCTACGTGTCAGCTTCCCACATGTCAATTTCCCACATATCAGCTTCTCTCATGTCAGCTTCCCAACTGTCAGTTTCTCACATGCCAGCCTGCCACACACAGTCTCCCACAAGTCAGTTTCCACAGTCAGATTCTCATGTGCCGCTTTCCACATGCCAGCCTGAAACATGGCAACTTCCTATATGTCAGCTTCCCACATGTCCATTTTCACATATCAGCTTCCCACGTGTCAACTTCTCACGATTCAGCTTCCCATGTGTCAGTTTCACACATGTCAGTTTCTCACAAATCAGCCTTTCACATATCAGTCTTCCCACCTGTCAGCTTCCTATGTGTTATCGTCTCCCAAGTCAGCTTCTCATGTCAGCTGTCTCACAAGTCAGCTCCTGTATTAGCCTTCCAAAGTACTGGCCTTGATCCAGAGATAGCTTAGATGCTCAGAATATGCGACATGAAACTAAATGAACAAATGTTTACGTGTATACTTGAGATTCAATCACACATCAATTTACTTTTTTGGGTCTTACAACCCAGCCATGTTGTACCACCCTGAGAAACAGCTCCTGCTTGAAGGGTTTGCTGGCTCGGGCACAATCTTCACGTACACAAAGAGATATTCAGAGATTTCCATTATACTAGAGCCCCAGAAGAGGAGAAGAAAGCGAATACACAAGTCATTTTGATGCTGGCAGGACTCCTGGGGTGACTTACCTGAAGCAGGGAGGAGTGAGGTGGCGGCCTTGAGAAGGGAACCTGCAACTCTCTCCCTATCCACCTCTGCCACCTCGAACAGTTGGGGAAATCTAGGACTGAGAAGAGTCCACACGGCATGGACCTCACATCCTGCCAGCCCCACTAGGCAGTCAGTGAGCCGCCCCAGTCACTCACTTGTTCTGCAGGGCACAGAGGTTGATCCTTAACATTCGATTTCTCGGAGGTGTGGACTCAGGCAGAAGCGAGGCATTGCCCTTTGCTGGAACGGAAAGTCAGTACTAGCCCTTGTTCGGGCCTTTTGTACCCTTTACCTTTCTCTCAGAAAGAGTTTCGGGAGGTGAGCAGTGAAGCAAAAACAGGTTTTGTTTAATAATTTTGAGGAAGGGGAGGGAAAGAAAGAGAATAAGACAACCAAGAGAGGACTAGAGTTTCTCCAAAGGTGGAGAGGGCCCCGGTGTGCATCCAGTGTTTAAAGTGTAGACGCTAGAAAGCACATGTCTCGGGAGGAGGGACATGGGTGACATGCGTCAGGCAGCAGCACCTGTGCTGGGGAGCATATACAAGCGCTTCCGATGTTCCAAGTTGGCTTTTAGAGTGCTTCTCCCGCGCTGGCCCGTATGGGACTTTCGACCTGGGTGAGTGAGTCTTTTGCCAGGGTGGTTGCCAAGAGGTAGAGTTAGGAACAGTGGCGATATTCTTGTACCTTCCTTTCCTGACCTGCGGATGGCCAAACGCCGCAGGGGCCCCTGAGGCCCCTCTGAGGCCCCCCGAGGCCCCCCTGAGGCCCCGCTGAGGCCCCCCGAGGCCCCCCGAGGCCCCGGTGAGGCCCCCCGAGGCCCCCCACTGAGGCCCCCTGAGGCCCCCGAGGCCTCCGAGGCCTCCCTGAGGCCCCCCTGAGGCCCCCGAGGCTCCCCTGAGGCCCCCCTTGAGGCCCACCGAGGCCCCCCTGAGGGCCCCGAGGGCCCCCCTGAGGCCCACCGAGGCCCCCCTGAGGCCCCCCTTGAGGCCCACCGAGGCCCCCGAGGCCCCCCGAAGCCCCCTGAGGCCGGGCGGCGCTAAGGCCCGCCCCGCCACCCCTTTGAGCCATGAAGCCGCGCAGATCCGGACCCGGCCCCACCGTCCCGTCCAACCAGATACATATAAAAATGTCTTGTGGAAATGACTTCGGGAAAAGGGATTGTTACCACCTCTGGAAGCGAGAATCAAGAGCAACTCCCGGACGCCCTTGTTTGCCAGCGAGAGCACGGGGGGCTGAAGACCTTGAGGAGAAGAAGGGCCCATCCGTGCCGGACTGGTCGGATTCAGAAGACATTTCTATATGATAACCGTATTTTTGTGTCTGCATTTCATTCCCCACCGTTGCATGCCCGATTGGCAATGGTAAGTACTTTCCTGAAATAGCTGATCTTTCAGATGTTCTAAAGTGCCTGATGTCTGCTTAAAGTAGTAGTTGTAATAATGCTTTGTAAATTAAAAGACGGAATTCCTGTGGGGGGTGGGGGGGAGGTGGCAGAGCGCCTCTCTGAGCCCTGCGCTTGGTGCACTGGGTGAGGCAGGAGCAGGGAGAAGGTCGTGCAGAGAGCTCTCTGCCATGCGGTTACAGTGAGTCAGGCTAATTGTTCGTTGTGTTTGCTTTTTTTTTGTTTCACATTGCTGTATATAGAATATATAATGGACAGTGAGTGCGAAGCTAATCACATCTAAACCTTATAGATGTTACAGAGGTTACCAGTGTATAACCAAGAGTATATGTGCATTTTCTGCAAAATTTGGGAGGGGGGAGATTGTCTTTTGAAATGTGAACGTTATAACTGGGGTTGGAAGAGGGAGAGGTGGGGAATGGGTGGTGTTAGGCTAGAATGTTCATATTTCCAAGACACTCAGATTCGATTACATGTGCGTAGTTGGTTCAAAACTGCTGTGTATATAGTGGACAGATTTAAGTCATATTTGAAACATCTAGTCCATCTAGATGTTTAGAAGTGCCCAACGTATATTAAATGTAGAGGTAGTGAAATGCCACGTTGTAAATACCATTTTTACTAAGACCATTTTACTGGGAGTGGAGCTGTTCAATCACCTCTGTGCGCAGTGTGTTTGCCTGCTAAGTGGTTTGAGGAGGTGGAAGGGAAAGAATTGCAAAAGGTGATGTGCTAGTGTGTTTGTGCATACAAAGACATATTTTAAGACAATCATTTTTGTTACACGCATTATCTTTTGCTCTGTTTTTAAGGGGCAGAATTTTTGCAGCATCTAGTCTCTAGCTCAAAATGATTCTCAAAGTGGGCGATACTGCCACCTAGGGGCCACTGGGAGGGATGGGGGGCAGTAGTAGCCTTACGTGCAATTGGGGGTGCGGGGTGGGTCCTTTGTTTCCCAGAGGGTACTGTGAAAAGGTGGTGGTAGGCCAAATTAAATTTGGGGACCTCTGCTTTGGATCTTAAAAGTTGCTGGTGTGTGGCAAAAAAGTAAAATTAGCACCTTTAAATCTGTTGACTGTCACAGGAAGGCTTTCTATGAAAGATTTTGGGGGTATGATTTAGTTTTCTAAACATGCATTCCTGTACTTGTCCATTAAGTTGGATTGGTGGTGGAGAGAAGAATAAGGGAAAAGTTAAGGCCAGAATGGTCATATTTAGAAGATACCTCAAAATATAACCATTGTTATGTGTGCAGTTTGCTTTAATAGTGCTGTGTATGTTGTGGACAGATTCTTAAATGAAATACCTAGCTAAGTGCTGAATGTAGTTAAAAGTAGTATAGTGCTTCTTGTAAATAAAAAGTCGGTGGGAAATATCCTTAGAAATGCAATCTTTAAGCCACCTCTTCAAACAGTATACTTACTGGGTTGAGGGAGGTGGAGGGGAACAAATTGCTGAGTAGAAATTTTCAGCTTATTTTCAGTTTACCTGCTGCCCTAATATGTTACATTGTATTTCATCTATAACTTTACTGTATATAGTGTATATATATATATATACTGGACAAATGGGTCCTGATTTTTTTAAATACTTAATCTCCAGATATTAAAGAGGTTGCCAATGTATGACAAAAGTAGAGTTAGTAAACTAACACATTTGTAACTTAGTGTTAAAATTCATCAAAAGCTGTCTTCAAGAAAAAAGACCTTTAATAAGAAAGAAAAGGACCTTGTTGGGAATAAAATTGCACTTACCCTCACCAGGGGTTGGTGGTGGAGTGGAAGAATTAGGGAAAATGAAAGGTTCTACCACAGTGAAGAGGCTTTGAGATAAAACCATTTTTACATGTGTGTGGTTTATTCAACACTACTATATATGTAGTGGACAAACTAAGTCCTTATTTGAAACATCTAGTCTTTCTAGATGTTTAGAAGTGCACAAAGTATGTTAAAAGTAGAGGTAGTGAAATTAACACATTTTGTAGATAGTTTTTTTGTTAAAATACATTAGAGGTAGTTTTTTGGAAATGGAATGACCAGAATGATTCACCTGCTTCTGAACAGTTTTCATTTGTGCTGGTTCAGAGAGGGAGGAGGGGAGCACAAAGGGCGTTAGACTCATATGTTTTTAGTTAGGCGAGATTAGCCATTGTCCCTTATGTCTGTCTTTTGCTTTATTTAGCTGTGTATATATTGTATATAAAGGACAAATGTCCTAATTGCAAACATCTAGTCTTTCTAGATGTTAAAGAGGTTGCCAGTGTAAAAGTAGAGTTAGTAAACAAGTCCATTGTGTACACTTTGTTGAAATTCTTAGGAAAGGCTTCTGAAAACAATTTGAGGGAGTAATAACTGCTACTATCCATTTGACATTAGAGTCGTTTTGTCAACCCAGTCTGTCCACTGGGTTGATAGGGATGAGAAGAGGCAGGATTCTAGGTGAGAGGAGCTGGAGTGACAGCACAACAGGTTGGTGCTTGCCTTGCATGTGGCCAACCTGGGTTTGATTCCCCCTTACCTCCCAGCCCACCAGGCATGATTGCTGAGTGGAGAGGCAAGAGGAAGCCCTGAGCACAGCTGGGTGTGGGCCAAACCCCTCCCCCCCAAAAAATTAAAAATCTTAAAAAAAAAACCTAGGTTAGAAAGTTTTTATGTAGAAGGCACTCAGATTGTAGTGGACAAAGGACAAAACAAATCCTTGTTTGAAAGTACAACATTAAAAGTAGAAAAGAATCTCTTTTAAAAAGAATTCTAGGAATGGTTGGATCTGGGAAAGGAACTGATGAAGGGAATGCTGACTGTTGGGGAGGGGTTTGCAGGGAAGGGTTCTGCACCCATGAGTCTTATAGGCACGTTCAGATTATCTTTTGTTTTATGTATGCATTTTAGTTAACATGGCTATAAGTCTTAATACAATATATTTTAAAAAGTAATATTAGTAAAAAATTCCTATATAGTTTTTAGTTTTTAGGAAGTACTGTCTTCTGGGAGTCTATTAATCCACCTCTTGGAGCAAGATGTGTCCTGTACTTGGCCACTGAAATGGTGAAGAAAGAAGAGGAAGGGTGAGGGAAGGGCCCTGATAGTAGCTCAGCTAGAAGACAGTCTAGGTTATAACTGTAGATCTAGACGTGTACTTTTGTATACCCATGTTTATTGTGGACAAAGTTCATTGATTACTTTGCAACATATAAGCTTTTAGATGTCCTGAGGTGACAATGTATGATAAAAAGTAGAACTTAGTGAATTAACCCAATTTGTATATATATTATCTGTTGTAACTGATAGAAAGGGAGCTTCTGGGACATAACCTTGTTAAACCACCTCTGAGTAATAAAACATCAAGTCTTGTTTCTGCGGTTGGCAGCGCAGGGGAGAGTGACTTGCAGGGGAAAGGGCTGTTCTGGTCATATTGGGTGTTGCTGGCTGGTTTGACGCGTCTCTGGCTGCGTGCAGGAACACAGTGTCGGTACTTTGTTAGCACTCGGCTTCCTTACGAACATTTTACTAGAATGAGTGGGTAATTCTCTTAGAAGCTTATACTTTGTTACTGGGTTACTTTATCTCATTTTCATTCGAACATTACAGGGAATGCAGTATTTTAATTGTAACTATGCCAACATCTTTATCTAGAGGCCTTGCTGCCATTTTTGTCTTTTAAGAAATTTTCATTGCCAAGAAAGTCTGGATTAAATTTTTTCCTTCTAGTTAGTATTGTGTATTTTTGTTTGCCAAATACTCTATTGCTTTGGGACTTTGAAATGGTAAATATTCATGATATATAAAGAAAATGATACATAAACATGTGATCTTAATAACATAATGGATGTTTAGTTGTGTAGGTAAACAGGACCTAGAAGGACGTGTCAGAAGTAACTGCGTGTAATTGTGTATGACTATTCTTTGCGTCTTTTTTCCATTTCCTAGTCACATGTTAACTTCCAAAAAAATAATAAATATTTAAAAAACCTGAAAAAAAAAGAAGTCATGTCTCCATATATTGTGATGTGTATACTACAAACTACACAGTTAAAGGAAAGGTTCTATGGTTTATTTGATAACAGCTTAAGGGACAGCGCAGTTCTATGATCTTGACATCGATACATGCATTACTGGGACTTGTTTTTGTTTGGAATTGATGGGGGTCTGGCTGTGTCAAATGGTTTCCATTTCTGAGTGCTGGATTGCAGACTGACTTAGAATATATGGGGAGCAGCCCTTGATAATGGGGCTGACAGTTTCAATTCTTCGAGGGTATAGAATTCAAAAACACATTCTTGCTGTTTGCCCCGACTTTGATTGTTTTTGCCAGTTTATAGAGGAGGAAGGGGTCTCTGAATTTTCACATATTAACTGTCACTGTCACTGTCCTCCCGTTGTTCATCAATTTGCTCGAGCGGGCACCAGTAACATCTCCATTGTGAGACTTGTTACTGTTTTGGGCATTGTTCTGGAGTCCTGTCTAGAGGCACTGCTCTAGAAACACCATCCATTTCACATATTGTGCAGTGACAGTTCCAGAGCTTGACCCCAGGACTGCCTCCTTCCAATCTCAACTCTCTCTGCTACGCCTGTGGTGCCCAACAGCAGCAGTGCAGGTGAGCAGGGAGAAGGTGGCACAGTACAGGAGACGAGCAGGGACACAACTATCTTCCCGAGGGGGCGCGGGGTGGACAGCCCACGAGCGCCAAACAAACCCTTGCCGGGGCTCTGAAGACACTCTAGGCTCTCTCTGGCCAGGATTCTGACTCCAGGACTCAACGTGCAAGGAAATGTGTCGGCCAAGAGAGTGAAACTGCTCTTGTGTCTTTGATGACTCATGCACTTTTAAAGCTCAGAGTGACAGGTACTGAGATGAAAATCAAAAATCAAAACAAAATAGCTTCCCAGCCCTTAACATTGCTTCCTCTAAACACTGCTGGGTATGGCCCAAAATCCAAACAAAAAAATGTATCAGAACTGCTCCAGCAGAACATAAAACTTCAAAATTTGACTTCTATCGCAGTTACAATTATCCTCACCAGTGTTATGAAATTATGTATTTTATTGTACATTCTGTATGTGAATTATGTGGTTGATAGCGTGTTTGGAGTGCACTTTTTCTTTTATTTTCTCAAATATGTCTAATTTATTTTATTTTTTAATTGAATCACCATGAGACAGAGAAGTATAAAGCAGTTCATGATTGGGCGTCAGTCATACAATGTTCCAACACCCATCCCTTCACCAGTCTACATTCCCAGAACCAGTGTCCCCCGTTTCCCTCCCACCACCTCCTCTGCCTCCCCCTCAGTCCCCGATAGCCTGCCTCCATGACAGGCACCTCTCTTCTCTCTCACTCTCTCTCAATCTCTGCCACGCCCTTACTAGGCATTATGATTTTCAATACAGATAATGAAAGCTTATCTTTATAATAGTATATCCCTTACCTACTTTCCACACTCAGTTCTTGTTCAGAGTGATCATTTCCAACTATTATAAGTCCCTTCTCGGCAACAGAAAATACGTAATAAATAAGAAGCAAGGCAATTTGTCAGAAGTATAATATTTAATAGCCAATTCATTAAAAGAAACTTTAACTTACTTTACCCATTTATCAAAAACATTAAAGAATATTCTATTTGATGATATCCAATTGGCATGAAAATACTCGAGCACTCTGACTATTGAGGAATATTTGAACAATAATAACAATAGCTTTGTTGATTACTTTCATTTTATTGTTTACTTACATGTTCCAGGCACTTTTCTCTGTGTATTAAAAGCCCCAGTTCAATTAAAAACAAACCATTGGGCTGGAGCAATAGCGCAGAGGGTAGGGTGTTTGCCTTGCACTCGGCCGACCCAGTTTCAATTCCCAGTATCCCATATGGTCTCCCAAGCATTAGCATCGCCAGGAGTAATTCCTGATTGCAGAGCCAGGACTAACCCCTAAGCATCGCTAGGTATGACCCAAAAAGCAAAGAAATAAAAGAGAGAGAGATTTTATTATTATTATTCTTTTGATATAGGAGCACCTGTGGTTTGGGCTCACTCCTGGCTTTGTGCTCAGTGATCACTCCTGTGTGTTCAGGGAACCATATTTGGTGCCTAAAATCAAATTTGGGTCTAGCACACTTACGGCGAGTGTCTTACTCGCTGTACTCTCTGCAGTCTCATTGTTTTCAATTGTGTGGATAAGAAAGTTAGTAAAGAGAGATATTAGCTTCAGGTCCATCAGTGATGATATAAGAAGGTAGTGTAGAAAAATGGGTACAGATTTGACTTTGGCAGTTATTGGATGCGACTTTTTTCTGAATACTACCTTATCATTAATGTGTAAAAGTGGTCTATGGCATGTTAATCTCTTCATGTGCTTGTGTTAATTGCAGTGATCAAGACTATTTAACATACTCTTAACAGTGTAATGTTTGATGCTTTGCTTTGGCATAAACTGTCTCTGGACATCGTCTAGACAAGCTGGTCAGAAATATTAGAAAGTTTTCTTGTATGACATCAAATTGCACTTTGGTGATGAGTGAAGGACACAAGTATGCTTGGAGTTGCAAACAAGGAAGTTTGAATTACTAATAGTGCAGTTTTAAATAGACAGAATTTGAATCTAATAAAAAAGAATAATAAATATAGAGAAATAGTATCACTACACAGAAAAGAATAAAAGAGGATCATCAAACCTGAGCATTTTTCTGATAAAAATTTACAATTAAGGTGTAATTATTGTAGTCATTTAAAAAACTGACAGCTAAAGGCAGCATTTGAATGACATAGCTGTTAATGTCAATACAGAGTAGCTGAGATCACCAAAGGCTATGATTCTGTGCAATAAGATCTATACAGTGTTATTTGGAAACAATTGTTACAAACATTCTGTTTATTGTGTATATCTATGATATTTTCTATATATGAATTTGGGATATTGAAAGATGGAATTGTTTTTGTTTTGCCTTAGAGGCTATGTTTGGAAAACATTGGCATTATGAGATCTGAAGATGTTTTATCCATGCTAATGAGGCTGGACTATACTCAGCAATTCTCAGATGAGAACGTCACAGTTTCTGATTGACATTCATTGGCATTCCAGTACATCTGTATTTGCCGAAGAGAAAATCAGAAATCCCAAGAAGGGCTGTAATTTATTTTCATGATGGTGCTTATTGTTTAGAAAGTTTCAGTAAGTTTATCACATAAGGAAAATGCCATTGTATTCAATATAAGAATGATTTTTGGGCTGGAGTGATAACACAGTGGGTAGGGCGTTTGCCTTGCATACGGCAAACCCAGGTTCGATTCCCAGCATCCGATAAGGTCCCCTGAGTACCACCAAGTGTGTTTCCTGAGTGCAGAGCCAAGAGTAACCCCTGTGCATCGCTAGGTATGACCCAAAAAAGAAGCAAAAAAAAAAAAGGATGATTTTATGTGAATATGCACACTGATGTATTTACATGTAGGTTTACATATTCACATGAGGTAGGCTATAGATATTATGTACTGTGAATTCAGGTGTACAATGGGTTTGGTGGCTGAGGGTAGCCTCTCCAGCTGTGGAATAAAGAGATGGAGTTGGGGAGGGCCACAGATGGTCAAAATAACCCATTTAATTCAGAACTGAATAGCAAACTTATAGAGCACGGGGGTGGGGGTTGAGGTATAGGACAGCACACAGGTGTAATTGACCATTTACAGTGGTAAAGCATTTCAACAGAGGCAATTCTCTTGGGGGAATTACTCAAGGAAACACTTTGTCTCCCAACTCTTATACTGAGAAATTCACCCAGGCAACAAGCATCTATACTGCTTCTCTTTTTCCCTTTCTGCTAGCATATATTAAACAATTAAGCTTACTTCTTATTAATATTTGCCATTATTTGGGTAAAAAAGTAAAAATATAGATTCCGAAACTTAATTCTCTGGGATCTGGGGAGGGGGCGGGCAGGTGCAAGAGCTGACTGAGCTTTTACCATAAATCCCAGACTCAGTTCTCAGACAATGGTTTAGCTTTTCCTACTCCAAGAGGTCATGTCATTCGGTCATTATGACTTGTATCAAGAATATGATTTATGTATGCCTTTAGCCGCTACCTCGCCCCGCATCCCGCGACCCCCGCCTTCCCGTCCAGCTCCCTCCAACCGAGCCCTTTTCTCAGGTAATCAGGCCACTCTCAGCCATGCCTCCCCAGGTGCCCCCCCCCCCGTTCCCACGCGGCCACCCAGACATCGGACCTTTAGCCACCCCGCCCAGCGTCCCGCGAGCTGTCGAATGGAAGAAACTGGGGCGTGGCCTGTATCTCAGGGGGCGTGGTCTAAAAGGGGCGTGGCCTCCTGCCGGAGCGGTCGCGGTAATTTATTTTCTACCTTAGCACATTAGGTATAGTCTTTTTGCTTTGAAAATCGCTTCAGCCCATCTCAATCACTTATGCGAAATAGCCCATTAGGATACTTCAACTTTAGAAAAACTGTCAGTGAATAAGAGAAGCTTAGTAAAACCTTTGTAAAGAGAACTTAGCCTTAAGTCTTCATTAAAGCCCCACATCAATCCGGAAGAAACGCCTGAGTATAAGGAAAAACTCTAAAATAGGAACAAAGCTGCCATCAGCAATTGCACAACCAGAGCCCCTCCTTCCCTCAGCAAGAGGGAGTAGGCATAAACAACTACAAAGTTTCAATTCTGTACTTCCATAACAATATGAAGAATCAGAGAAAATCCCCTCCACAAAGAGAGGGAGAAGAAAAGATACCAGAAACCTCAAAAGGGGCTACCCACATCTACTACCTCTCAGATAAACAATTCAGAGAGGAAATCTGGAGGAGAGTCGACCTACTCCAAGCAACCATGGAACAGACATCCAATAAATTTAGGAAGGAGATGAATGAATCACAGGAACGATCTACCAAAAAACATGCAGGAAGAAATGAGAGCAGAAATTTCAAACCTACGAATGGAAGTCACACAAATAAAGGAATCGGTAGATGAATTAAAAATCACAGTAGATGCCCTCAACAGTAGAATGACTACAGCCGAAGACAGAATCAGCGACCTTGAGGATGAGCTACAGAAAGCTTACAGACAACAACAAATAATGGCCAAAGACCTCAAAATGGCTATAGAGAGAATCAGAGTCCTTGGGGATGATGTCAAGAGGAACAACATAAGAATCATTGGAGTACCAGAAGCACAGGGAAGTAATCCCAATGAAAAAAACACAGTCAAAGACATCATTACTAAGAAATTCCCAGAGCTGGAGAAGGCAGGCATCCAGATGCAAGGAGTCTGAAAAGTGCCAGCAAAAAGAGACCCAAATAAAAAAACTCCGAGGCATATCATAGTCAGAATGGCGGATGCTGTGGATAGAGACACAATTCTACAAGCAGCAAGGTCAAAGAAGGAAATCACATACAAAGGAGCACCCCTCAGATTTACAGCAGACCTGTCAGAGGAAACCCTCCGAGCCTGAAGACAATGGTGGGACATAGTGAAAAAACTCAATGAAATGAACACCTCACCAAGAATACTTTATCCGGCTAAACTCTCACTGAAACTCAAAGGAACCATACACTATTTCTCAGATAAACAACAGCTCAGGAACTTCATAGACTCAAAACCAAACTTGAAAGAAGGTCTAAAGGGGCTACTGTAAGACAAGGAGGAGCCCCATAAGAACAACAAACCCCACAGAAAGATAACACAAAACCCCATCACAATAATCTCTCTCAATGTCAATGGCCTAAATGCACCTATCAAGAGACACAGAGTGGCAAAATGGATCCAGAAATTAAACCCAACTTTCTGCTGTTTGCAAGAAACACACCTGAACAAACAGAGTAAACACAGACTCAAAGTCAAAGGATCGAAAACAATCCTGCAAGCAAACAACTCCCTTAAAAATGCTGGAGTGACCATCCTAGTATCCGACAACACAGATTTCAGGTTGAAAAAGATTAGAAGGGACAGTGAAGGCCACTTTCTATTCATCAAGAGATATGAACAACAGGAGGAAATCACACTCTTAAGCGTACACCCAATGAACGACCGGCTAAATACTTAAAACAACACCTAACAGACTTCAAAGAGGACATCACTAACAGCACAATAGTAGTCGGAGACTTCAATATCCCCTTACCACCTCTGGATAGATCAACAAGAACAAAACCCAGCAAGGAAACATTGACTCTGAAAAAAGAAATGGAAGAGAGAGGCCTAATAGACCTATACAGGGCTTTACACTCCCAAAAGAAAGAATACACATTCTATTCCAGTGCACACGGAACATTTTCCAAAATAGACCATGTACTGGGCCCGAGAACATACCTCAATAGAATGAGAAAAATAGAAATTGCATCAACTATCTTTTCAGACCACGAAGCACTGAAGATAGAAGCTAACCACACACCGACACGGATAACCAAATCAAACACCTGGAAATTAAACAACTCAATGTTGAACAATGAGTGGGTCAGGAAGAAAATCAAAGAAGAAATTAAAAAATACTTAGAAACAAATGAAAATGAGGACACGAGCTACCAAAACATATGGGACTCAGCTAAAGCCGTGTTAAGGGGAAAATTTATAGCTCTCCAAGCATTCCTCAGGAAGGAAGAAAGGGCCCACATAGAGAACTTGACTTCATGGCTCAAGACCTTAGAAAAGGACCAGAAAAGGAAACCCAAACAGGACCGAAGGAAAGAAATAATAAAAATTAGAGCAGAAATTAATGACATCGAAACCAAGAAAACAATACAAAAGATCAATGAAACAAAGAGCTGGTTCTTCGAGAAAATAAATAAGATTGATAAACCGCTAGCAGGACTCACAAAGAAAGAGAGAGAGAACCCTAATAAATCTAATCAGAAATGAAAAGGGGGACATCATAAAAGAAACCAGTGAGATTCAAAAGATCATTAGAGACTACTTTGAAGGTCTATACACCACAAAAAAGGAGAACCTAAAAGAAATGGATGGATTCCTTGATTCCTACAATCTCCCAAGACTGAAGAAAGAAGACTTAGAATACCTGAATAGACCCATCAATGTTAAGGAAATTGAAACTGTAATCAAAAACCTCCCCCACAACAAAAGCCCAGACCCAGGTGGATTCACTGGCGAATTCTTCCAAACATTCAAAGAAGACCTGTTGCCAGTTTTCCTCAAGATTTTCCAGGAAATTGAGAAAACAGGAACTTTCCCAAACAGATTCTAGGAAGCACAAATCTCCCTAATACCAAAAGCAAACAAAGATACCAATAAGAAAGAAAATTATAGACCAATATCCCTGATGAACACCGATGCGAAGATCCTCAACAAAATACTAGCAAATAGAATCCAACGACTCATCAAGAAGATCATACACCATGACCAAGTGGGATTCATCCTGGGATGCAAGGTTAGTTTAACATTCGGAAAGCAATCAACATAATCCATCATATCAACAAAAGTAAAGATAAAAACCATATGATCATATCAATAGATGCAGAGAAAGCATTTGACAAGATCCAACATCCGTTCATGATGAAAACCCTCACCAAAATGGGTTTTAGAGGAACTTTCCTCAAGATAGTCGAAGCCATCTACCACAAGCCTACGGCAAGCATCATCCACAATGGAGAAAAACTAAGGGCCTTTCATCTAAGATCAGGCACAAGACAAGGATACCCACTCTCACTACTTCTCTTCAATATAGTACTGGAAGTACTTGCGATAGCTGTTAGACAAGAAAAAGAGATTAAGGGCATCCAGATAGGGAAGGAAGAAATCAAACTCTCACTATCTATTTGCAGATGATATGATACTATTTCTAGAGAGGCCCAAAGCCTCTACTAAGAAACCCTTAGAAACAATAGACTTATACAGTAAAGTTGAAGGCTACAAAATCAATACCCCAAAATCCTATATACAAACAATGAGGCAGAGGAAAGTGAAATGAAAAAAGCAATCCCATTCACAATCGTACCCCAGAAAATCAAG
This sequence comes from Sorex araneus, assembly GCF_027595985.1. Lineage (NCBI taxonomy): Eukaryota > Metazoa > Chordata > Mammalia > Eulipotyphla > Soricidae > Sorex > Sorex araneus. Next base: position 264,654,756 of record NC_073303.1, read on the forward strand.
TACCTCGGAATCAGCTTAACCAAGGAAGTAAAAGACCTAAACAAAGAAAACTATAAAATGCTACTCCATGAAATAAAAGAGGATATGAGGAAATAGAAACATATACCTTGCTCATGGATAGTGAGAATCAATATTGTCAAAATGGCAATACTCCCCAAAGCATTATACAGATTCAACGCGATCCCTATAAGGATACCCATGACATTCTTCAAAGAAACAGATCAAGCAATCCTAAAATTCATATGGAACAACAAACGTCCAAGGATAGCTAAAACAATTCTTGGGGAAAAGACTATGGGAGGCATCACCCTCCCCAACCCCAAACTTTACTACAAAGGGGTAACAATAGAAAAAGCATGGTACTGGAAAAAAGGCAGAGCCATAGACCAATGGAACAGGGTGGAATAGCCCTACACACAACCCCAAATGTATGATCATCTAATCTTTGATAAGGGAGCAAGAGATGTGAAGTGGAGCAAGGAAAGCCTCTTTAACAAATGGTGCTGGCACAACTGGACAACCACATGCAAAAGAATGGGCTTAGACCTTCACCTGACACCATGCACAAAGGTCAGATCAAAATGGATTAAAGACTTCAACATCAGACCACAAACCATAAGGTACATTGAAGACAAGGTCGGCAAAACCCTCCACAATATTGAAGATAAAGGTATCTTCAAAGATGACACGGAAATAAGCAATCTAGTAAAAACAGAGATCAACAAATGGGACTACATTAAACTAAAAAGCTTCTGCACCACAAAAGATACAGTGACCAGAATACAAAGACCATCTACAGAATGGGAAAGGATATTTACACAATACCCATCAGATAAGGGGTTAATATCAATGGTATATAAAGCACTGGTTGAACTCTACAAGAAGAAAACATCCAACCCCATCAGAAAATGGGCCGAAGAAATGAACAGAAACTTTCCCAAGGAAGAGATACGAATGGCCAAAAGGCACATGAAAAAGTGCTCTACATCACTAATCATCAGGGAGATGCAGATCAAAACAACCATGAGATACCACCTCACACCACAGAGACTAGCACACATCCAAAAGAAGAAAAGCAACCACTGCTGGAGAGGATGTGGGGAGAAAGGGACCCTTCTACACTGCTGGTGGGAATGCCGACTGGTTCAGCCCTTTTGGAAAACAATATGGACGCTTCTCAAAAAATTAGAAATTGAGCTCCCATTTGACCCAGCAATACCACTGCTGGGAATATATTCCAGAGAAGCAAAAAAGTATAGTCGAAATGACATCTGCACTTATATATTCATCGCAGCACTGTTTACAATAGCCAGAATCTGGAAAAAACCCAAGTGCCCTAGAACAGATGACTGGTTGAAGAAACTTTGGTACATCTATACAATGGAATACTATGCAGCTGTTAGGAAAAAAGGAGGTCATGAATTTTGCATATAAGTGGATCGGCATGGAAAGTATCATGCTAAGTGAAATGAGTCAGAGAGAGACAGACATAGAAAGATTGCACTCATCTGTGGAATATAGAATAACAGAGTAGGAGACTAACACCCAAGACTAGCAGAAATAAGTACCAGGAGGCTGACTCCATGGCTTGGAGGCTGGCCTCACATTCTGGGGAGAGGACAACTCAGAGAAGGGATCACCAAGTATAATGCGGTTGGAGGCCATGCAGGGGAAGGGTGATGCGGGCTGAATGTAGACTAGAGACTGAACACAGTGGCCACTCAACACCTTTATTGTGAACCACAACACCTAATTAGAGAGAACAAAAGGGAATACCCTGCCACAGTGGCGGGGTGGGGTGTGGGGAGATGGGATTGGGGAGGGTAGGAGGGATGCTGGGTTTACTGGTGGTGGAGAATGGGCACTGGTGAAGGGATGGGTTCTAGAACTTTGTATGAGGGAAACAAGAGCACAAAGATGAGTAAATCTGTAACTGTACCCTCACGGTGATTCACTAATTAAAAATAAAGAAAAAAAGAATATGATTTATGCTTTCCTCACTGTCCCATTTTGATGCTGGGTTACCTTTGCTGTTTACCCCGGGTCCATCCAGAGATCTCTTGGTGGGACTCAGCTTTTTGGGGTGTTAGGAACTACAGTGACTGAAGTCTGAGTCGAGTAACTATGACAATTGCCCAGGAGTAGATATATTACAGAATGAATTAACTCCCAGTATTAGGAGCATACCATTAAAGATCTTTCTGTGTTTAAGCAAAGAACATTGCTCCAAAGTAAAATATGAAAGTTTATAGGGGAAGAGAAAATCAAGCAATTCACTGCAGATACAAAGTCCAAAGACACCAGAAGGTTTGACTTTATCAGTAATCAAGCCTGATAAAGAGGGATTTAGTAGCTAACAGAAGAAGAGGTAAAGCACACAGGAAAGGTTAAAGATAAACTTGGGGAATTAGCAGTGCTCCTAAGACCCTGTAAACTTCTCTACAGGGAGGAAAAGAGGCAATTCACTAATGAAGCCTGAAAGACTTTTGGTTAATATCCAACTATAAATTAATAGAGGGCTAGACATGCAAGTACTTCTCACATATGGACTATGTCCTGTGTCATGTAAATGCAGGATATCAAGGACTCAATAAGAACCTTCTTTAGCATCAGCACATGTTCAGGAGCAGAAACGAAACATTGAACTGGTGGAGCTGTTTCAGATGTAACTCAGAAGCACATGCCGCTGCTCTAAGAACACATTTGCAGACACTGGAGACAGTAATGATGAGAGACCTGGAGCCTGAAATGGTCCCGAATCTTGATTTTTGAGGGAAACACAAAATACAACAATAGAATAAGTTTTGATCAGTTCACTCATCTCCTACATATCTCTAGTGATAATTCTAAGAGATACTTATTGTATATTTAAACTAAGATATAATGGGGCTGTAACGATAGTACAGTAGGTAGAGGGTCTGCCTTGCCTGTGATCTACCCAGGTTCAATCTCTGACACCCCTATGGTCCCTAGAGCTGAAAAAAACCCAAAAAAGTCAAAAAGAAATAAACAAATTCACTTTTATGAAGTTCTGGTAAACCCTCTCATAGGGTTTGTGATATATCACAAATGGATAGAATTCTGGAAAGATAAACAGGCTACAAATGAATTTTTCACCTATCATTCTCTAAGCCACATTTGGTTCTATATAGCCCGAGAACCTCATAATTGTGTGTGCAACAGAGCAACACTTAATCAAATATACACTGTAGAAATTAGCCAAGGAGAAAATGAGCACGGAAAATTAGTGAGTTGCAAATGTCTCTACACTTATATGTACATATGTGTGCACATACATACATGCATGCTGTTGTATATCAATCCTAAGTGTTTTAGGCTTCATCAATGAATTGCCCCTATTCCTCCTCCCGGAGAAGCTCTTGCTAGCAACCCTAATTTAAAGTTCATCTTTAGCCTTTCCTTTGTATTTTACCTCTCATTGTCGCTGCTCCCAAGTCAGTCTTGATTACTTATAAGTCAAAACTTTCTGGTAGGTCTGGACTTTGTCTATGCAGTGCTTTGTATTGGAAGTGCTGTGTATTTGTACTTGCTTTTCTAGTTCCCCTATAGTCTTTTTATATCTTACTATTGAGCAGTGTTCTTTGGTCAAACACAGAACAGCAATCCTTACAGCAAGGATTTCAGTGGAGTTTATTCCTTCATTTCAGAGCAGACGGCATGTGACTTCCTGAACAGATGGACAGCGAGCACACTGGACTCTGTGGTTCTGGCAGTGGAGTAAGTTCCTGGTTCTCTTCTGCTACAGTGACTTACCTTGAAGTAGAGGTGTGGGTTCCCGGTCACACCAGCTGCATTTCTAGTACAGTTTGAAAATAGAATTCACTGTGTCGGTCACCTTTCAAGAGACGGCTCCTCCATATTCCCTGGTATGGTGGTGCTCTCAGGAACAGCTGGGAGCCATTAGACACCTAGGCCCAGGTCCTTCCAGGCCTGTGTGAGCTGGTGACAGGCCACGCAGGGGGAAAGTGAGAAACCACCCCATGTTTGGGGTGTGATTAAGTGCCATAGATTATTGCTTGAAGTAGTGTTGGAGGTAAGTGTTGAGCTCAGTTGAGAATTTGTAGCCGATTTCCGTGGAATTAATTGATCTTCATTTTGGATTTTGCTAGAACAGACCACAGAATAGTTCAGTGTTGTTTCTTCACATGGATTTGGTCTGCATTTCTGAAGCTGAGGAAATATTTTGGGGTTTTTTTTCCAGCTTTTCCCTGGTACATAGTAGACAAAAACAGACTTCCACTCCAACAGTTCTCAGAGGATGTGGAGGCATGCTTTTTGTTTGTTGGATGTTAATCAAGTTTGGTTTGGGGGGCATTTCCTGGGGGACCATGTGTGCCTCAAGCATGCACTCCAGGCCTTTAACATCTCTCAAGTCCAGACATGGTTTTGTTTGCTATTACCTAGGAAACTGTGGAAGTTGAGAGTGAAAAGCCAAGTGAAGATTTCATGATTGATGAGTGATTCCATTTTTGGCACTATGAATACTTGCAGTACCACCAAGAAATCCTACTGTATGAAATTTGAGTTTGTAATTTTATGGTATTTTCTCTTTTAAATTCCAAAGTTCCGGAATTAATTAATCTAAAACTTATCACGAAAAACATGTTAGAATTGTTATATTATTTATTTTTTTACAAAGCTATCCATGATTTATTACATTCAAATTGAGGTATATTATTTATGTCTTTGTGTATTATTTACTTGGAGAACCTCATAAGCAGTGTTGCTCAGATTGCGTGGGGTTCACTCTGGTTTTACTTGGCCAGCCAGATTGGGAATTCTGGTAATTCTGCCAGACCCAGAGGGAATGGTGCTGGCTGGGTCCTGTGGTTCCAGGGATGACCAGGGTCATACTGGTGATACCTGGGAGAATTCCAGGGTCACACCTGGCATTACTCAGGAGAGAATGTGGTTTTGGGAGGATGGAACCTAGGTCTGGCGCATTCCGTAACCATTGAGCTACCTTCCAATCCCACATAGTGACAAGTTTGTCGCTCTTGTAAATACTGTCACATCCTAGTTATTATTGATATTTTCTCAAAACTGTCTACATCTGCTACATTTAAAATAATAACACCTTTGTTACTTAAGCTGTACTTCAGGGTTTCTAAGTACAACTTGTGACAAAATGATAAAGACCATCTTATTATTTAATATGAAGTACACATACCATACAATTCAGTATCTAAGTAAAGAAAAGTTTGTCCCTAAGAACAGATTACTGAAGATATCTCCTATATTTTTTGATACTTATATAATGGGAAACTGATATGTATTGTTTTTATTAAAATAATTCTGTGGTAGCTTATCTTACAAATAAAACTGAACAGAAATAAGTGAGTTCCCAGAATGTATAAATGTTATTTATTTTCAAAGTTTTACCTAATATAAACTTTTGCACTTAGTCTATGCTGAGCCATGAGTGAATGTGCATTCCCTGCCTATAAGGACATTTGTTTAATTATACTACCAGATTTTCTGGCTTCAGATATCTATGCTGCTTTTCACAAATGCTCTATAGAAATGACTGGATGGTTCTGGAGAGATAGGACAGTGGGCAGGTGTTCTCATGCAGGCAGCCAACTCAGGTTCAATCCTTGGGACCATACATGGCCCCCTGTGCTCTCTCAGGGGTGTTCCCTGAGACAGTGAGGTGTAAGCCCTGAGCACAGTTGCATGTGGCTACAAACCAGAGGAAATTTCTTTTTCATTTGCTTTTTGGGTCACACACAGCAATGCTCAGGAGTTGCTCCTGGCTTTGCACTCAGGAATTACACCTGGTGGTGCTCGCTGGACCATATGGGATGCTGGGAATTGAACCCGGGTCGGCTACGTGCAAGGCAAACGCCCTACCCACTGTGCTATCACTCCAGCCCCCAGAAGAAATTTTTAAAAGATAATAATTTAAAAGAAATGATTGGATTGCCGGTCATCTGAGAATATGAAACAGCTGGGGCATCTCCAATCCGGAGCATAAGCAAATTAAACTGGAACTTTCCATCTCAAGTGTCCTCAGCTCTTTGTCTTGCTCTTTACCTGTGGCATCTCCTGCCAGTACTACACAGTCTTTATACAAAGTTGGTACAAACTTTAACTTCTTGTTTTTATAGGACATTAGAAAACTCAGGTTGGTTGCTATAGGCCAAAAATGAAGCTGTCCAATTACATCTATTTGAAAACTTAAATCTACATGATAGAAAGGCCACAGGTGGTTCTTTATAAATTATTTAAATAAAGAGTTCTTTTTGGTTTCCTAAATGCAGATGTGTGCTCTGGCCTATTGAGCTATCGCTCCAACTCCAAAATGTTTTCACTTTTATTTTTATTTAAGTTACAGACTAGCTCCTCAACACCTGTTTCCTGCTTTGCCGCCCTCAAGTTTTTTCTTCAAGATGAAGCTCTTAGAAAGTATGGAGTGTATCCCACCCAGATTTGTATTTCTGGAGACAGTTCAGGGGGTGCCTTAGTAGCAGCTGTGACTCAACAGGTAGGTCACATATGTCTTTATTCAGGAGGAAGGGAAAGGACTTGTTTTTGATTCAGATACACATTTCTTTCTGCACTATTGTTGATAAGACCATCCTCTGTCATTGGATCGCCGGGATGCTTATGCCTACAATCAATTTTCTTTTTTTTTTTTTTTAAGAGTATATAAGAAATCTTTATTCTTTCTTTCCAATAAATTTTAACTTAGTTCAACGGTCATGTTAAGGAGAAAACAAAACAGCATGGGCCGTTTTGCTTTCCCAGACTTACTGGGCAGCCAGGAAACAAGGGGGAAGCTATTCAATCATTCTAAGCTTTAGCTTTTTTTTTTTTTTTTTTTTTTTTGATTTTTTAAATTGTTTTATTGTTTTTTGTTTTTTTTTTTTAATTTATTTATTTTTAATTAGAGAATCACCGTGAGGGTACAGTTACAGATTTATACACTTTTGTGCTTATACTTCCCTCATACAAAGTTTGGAACCCATCCCTTCACCAGTGCCCATTCTCCACCACCTGTAAACCCAGTGTCCCTCCCACCCTCCCCAATCCCATCTCCCCCCCACCCCACCCTGCCACTGTGGCAAGGCATTCCCTTCTGTTTTCTCTCTCTAATTAGCTGTTGTGGTTTGCAATAAAGGTGTTGAGTGGCCGCTGTGCTCAGTCTCTAGCCCTCATTCAGCCCGCAACTCCCTTCCCCCACATGGCCTTCGACTACAATGTAGTTGGTGATCGCTTCTCTGAGTTGACCTTTCCCCGGAACGTGAGGCCAGCCTCGAAGCCATGGAGTCAACCTCCTGGTACTTATTTCTACAGTTCTTGAGTGTTAGTCTCCCACTCTGTTATTCTATATACCATAGATGAGTGCAATCTTTCTATGTCTGTCTCTCTCTTTCTGACTCATTTCACTCAGCATGAAACTTTTCATGCCCATCCACTTGACTACAAAATTCTTGACCTCCTTTTTTCTAACTGCTGCATAGTATTCCATTGTATAGATGTACCAAAGTTTCCTCAACCAGTCATCCGTTCTGGGGCATTCGGGTTTTTTCCAGATTCTGGCTATTGTAAACAGTGCTGCGATGAACATACATGTGCAGATGTTGTTTCGATTGTACTTTTTTGCCTCTCTGGGATATATTCCCAGCAGTGGTATTGCTGGGTCAAATGGGAATTCAATATCTAATTTTTTGAGAGTCGTCCAAATTGTTTTCCAGAAGAGCTGAACCAGTCGGCATTCCCACCAGCAGTGAAGAAGGGTCCCTTTCTCCCCACATCCTCTCCAACAGCGGTTGCTTTTGCTCTTTTGGATGTGTGCTAGTCTCTGTGGTGTGAGGTGGTATCTCAAAGTTGTTTTGATCTGCATCTCTCTGATGATTAGTGATGCAGAGCACTTTTTCATGTGCCTTTTGGCCATTCGTATTTCTTCCTTGGTAAAGTTTCTGTTCATTTCTTCGCCCCATTTTTTGATGGGGTTGGATGTTTTCTTCTTGTAGAGTTCAACCAGTGCTTTATATACCATTGATATCAACCCCTTATCTGATGGGTATTGTGTAAATATCCTTTCCCATTCTGTGGATAGTCTTTGTATTCTGGTCACTGTATCTCTTGCGGTGCAGAAGCTTTTTAGTTTAACGTAGTCCCATTTGTTGATCTCTGTTTTTACTAGATTGCTTAGTTCCGTGTCACCTTTGAAAATACCTTTATCTTCAATATCGTGGAGGGTTTCGCCGACCTTGTCTTCAATGTACCTTATGGTTTGTGGTCTAATGTTGAGGTCTTTAATCCATTTTGATCTGACTTTTGTGCATGGTGTCAGGTCAAGGTCTAAACCCATTTTTTTGCATGTGGTTGTCCAGTTGTGCCAGCACCATTTGTTAAAGAGGCTTTCCTTGCTCCACTTCACATCTCTTGCTCCCTTATCAAAGATTAGATGGTCATACATTTGGGGTTGTGTGTAGGGATATTCCACCCTGTTCCATTGGTCTACGGCTCTGCCTTTGTTCCAGTACCATGCTGTTTTAATTGTTACTGCTTTGTAGTAAAGTTTGAGGTTGGGGATGGTGATGCCTCCCATCATCTTTTTCCCAAGAATTGTTTTAGCTATCCTTGGACGTTTGTTATTCCATATGAATTTTAGGATTGCTTGATCCATTTCTTTGAAGAATGTCATGGGTATACTTATAGGGATCGCATTGAATCTGTATAATGCTTTAGGGAGTATTGCCATTTTGACAACATTGATACAATCAATTTTCTTAATATGACCAGCTCTGAATTCCTCTTCTGCTTCATTAATGTATCTGTTCTTAATGTCAATACTAAACTGATCAGATTTATTTCCTCCAGTTTACATCCAGTATATCTGCCAGGAGTCGTGTCTGACTCCTTTCTCTTACATATCGGGAAGCAGAGTCCAGGCACAGAGAGCGGTTGTTTTTGTTCTTTCGGATGTATGCCAGTCTCTGTAGTGTGAGGTGGTATCTCATAGTTGTTTTGATCTGCATCTCCCTAATTATTAGTGATTAACAGCATTTTTTCATGTGCCTTTTGGCCATTTGTATTTCTTCCTTGAGAAAGTTTCTGTAAATTTTTTTGCCCCATTTTCTGATGGGGTTGGATGTTTTCTTCGTGTAGAGTTCATCCAGTGCCTTATATACCCTTGATATCAACCCCTTATCGGATGCGTATTGGGTGAATATCCTTTCCCATTCTGTAGATTGCCTTTGTATTCTGGTCACTGTATCTTGAGTGGTGCAGAAGCTTCTTAGTTCAATATAGTCCCATTTGTTTATCTCTGTTTCCACTTGGTTTATCAGTTGCATGTCATCTTTGAAGATACCTTTAACTTCAATATTGGGGAGGGTTTTGCCAACCTTGTCTTCGATGTACCTTATGGACTGTGGTCTGATGTTGAGGTCTTTAATCCATTTTGATCTGACTTTTGTGCATGGTGTCAGGTCTAAGCCCATTCTTTTGCATGTGGTTGTTCAGTTATGCCAGCACCATTTGTTAAAGAGGCTTTCCTTGCTCCTCTTCACATTTCTTGCTCCCTTATCAAAGATTAGATGCTCACGCTTTTGGGGTGTGTGTAAGGACATTCAACCCTGCCCCATTGGTCTGTGGCTCTGCCTTTGTTCCATGCTGTTTTATTCTGGTTATTCAGATGCGTTTCTTGCAGGCAACAAAATGTTGGGTTCAGTTTCTGAATTCATTTTTCCATTCTGTGTCTCTTAATTGATGAATTTAGACCATTAACATTAAGAGAGATTATTGTTATGGGATTTTGCACCATTTTTCTTTAAAGGTTTGTTGTGCTTGTATGAGTTCTTCTTGTCTTACAGTAGCCTATTTAGTCCTTCTTTTAGGTTTGGTTTTGAGTCTATGAAGTTCCTGAGCTGTTGTTTATCTACAAAGTAGCGTATCATTCCTTTGAGCTTGAGAGTTTAGCAGAAAAAGTATTCTTGGTGAAGCGTTCATTTCACTGAGTTTTTTCACTATATCCCACCACTGCCTTCGGGCTTGGAGGGTTTCCTCTGAAAGGTCTGCTGTAAATCTAAGGGGTAATCTTTTGTATGCGATTTCCTTCGACCTTAATACTTGCAGTATTGTGTCTCTATCCATGACGTCCATCATTCTAGCTATGATATGTCTTGGGGTTTTTCTGTTAGGGTCTCTTTTAGGTGGCACCCTTCAGGTGCCTTGAATCTGGATGCCTGCATTCTCCAGCTCTGGGAACTGTTCAGCAATGATTTGTTTGACTGTGGCTTTTTCGTTGGGGTTGCTTCCCTGTCCTTCTCATACTCCAATGATTCTAATGTTGTTCCTCTTGAAATCATCCACTAGGACTCTGAGCCGCCCTAGAGCTAATTTGAGGTCTCTTCCCTTTGTTTGTTGTTGCCTGTAGTCTTCTTGCAGCTCATCTTCAAGCTCACTGATTCTGTCTTCCTCTGTAGTCATTCTATTGTTGAGGGCAGCCACAGAGTTTTTTATTTCATCTACCGAATCCTTCATTTCTTTTTGCAGGATTTTTATTTCTGCTCTCCTTTCTTCCTGTATTTTGTTAACTGACTTTTGTATTGTTTCTGTCAGGTCCTCCTTTAATTTAATGGATATCTTGTCAACCTTTACATTGAGTTCATTGAACATCTTCAGCATTTCAACTCTGAATTCTTTATCGAAGAGCTCAAGTTTGCAGAAAATGCCTATTGAGGTTTCTGGACTCCTTTCATCAGCCATTCCTTGTGGTGGGGATTTGCGCTGTTTCTTCATTTTGTTGTGGTGGTATGGAAGAGGGACCTTCAAGGTCAATATCTCTGTTCCCTCAGTTGTGAAAAAGGATTCTGGATGTGCTTGGTCAAAGGTAGTTGGAAAACAACAGATTGGTGGGTTTTAAGAGAATTTCTGCGGCTGCCAGCCGGAAACGAGGCCACGCCCACTTTCGAGGAGGCCACGACCATTCAGGACAAGGCCACGCCCCTTGTCATACTATAGCTGGGTCATACTATAGGCTGGGATTCGGGAAGAGCGGGTCAGGGGATGTCAAACACTTGGGCTGGAAGAGAAAATGGCTGAGGTGCTAGGGATCAGTGTGCCGCCAGCTGGGGCGGCCATCCAAAGCTAGGGAGTTGGCAGGGAAGGTCGGGATCCGAGACGCTATCTGTGACACGGGAAGGGCAGGTTGGGGGATGTCACACACCTAGGCTGGAAAAGAAAACAGCTGAGGTGCTAGGGATCAGTGTGACGCCAGCTGGGGCGGTCATCCGGGGCCAGGGCCAGAGGTCGGGGTCTGAGATGCAGGCTGGGATGCGGGCACCATGCTGTTTTAATTGTTACTGCTTTGTAGTAGAGTTTGAGGTTGGGGAGGGTAATGCCTCCCATCATCTTTTCCCCAAGAATTGCTTTAGCTATTCGTGGGCATTTATTATTCCATATGAATTTCAGGACTGTATGATCCATTTCTTGTAAGAATTTCATGGGTATCCTTATAGGGATCACATTGAATCTGTATTGTGCTTTGGAGAGTATTGCCATTTTGACAATGTTCATTCTTCCTATCCATGAGCAGGGAATATGTTTCCATTTCCTCGTGTCCTCTTTTACTTTGTGGAGTAGCATTTTGTAGTTTTCTTTGTAGAGATCCTTGACCTTCTTCGTTAGGCTGATTCTGAGGTACTTAATTTTCCGAAGCACGATTATAAATGGGATTTTTTAATGTCACTTTCCTCTGTCTCGCTATTTGCGTATAGGAAGGCCATAGATTTTTGGGTATTGATTTTATAGCCTGCGACTTTACTGTACAAGTCTATTGTTTCTAGGAGTTTCTTAGTAGAGGTTTTAGGATTCTCTAGGTACAGAATCATGTTATCTTCGAGTAGTGAGAGCTTGATATCTTCCTTTCCTATCTGGATGCCCTTAATGTCTTTTTCTTGCCTAATTGCTATTGCAAGTATTCCAGTACATGTTGAACAGAAGTTGTGAGGAGTGGGCATCCTTGTCTTGTCCCTGATCTTAGAGGAAAGGCCCTTAGTTTTTCTGCATTGAGGATAATGCTTGCCATGGGTTTGTGATAGATGGCTTTGACTATCTTGAGGAAAGTTCCTTCTAAACCCATTTTGGTGAGAGTTTTCATCATAAATGTGTGTTGGATCTTGTCAAATGCTTTCTCTGCATCTATTGAAATGATCATATGGTTTTTATCTTTACTTTCATTGATATGGTGGATTATGTTGATTGATTCCCGAATGTTAAACCATTCTTGCATCCCCAGGATGAATCCCATGTGCTGGTGATGTATGATCTTTTTGATTAGTTGTTGGATTCTATTTGCTAATATTTTGTTGACGATCTTGCATCAATGTACATCAGGGATATTGGCCTGTAATTTTCCTTGCTAGTGGTGTCTTTATTTGATTTTGGTATTAGGGAGATATGTGCCTCATAGAAACTGTTTGGGAGAGTTCCTGTTTCTTCAATTTCCTGGAAAAGCTTGAGGAGAACTGGCAACAGGTCCTCTTTAAATGTTTGGAAGAATTATCTAGTGAATCCATCTGGCTTGAGCTTTTGTTTTTGGGAAGAAGTTTGATTACAGTCTCAATTTCCTTGATTTTAATGGGTCTATTCAGGTATTCCTAGTCTTCTTGATTCAGTATTGGGAGATTGTAGGAATCAAGGAATTTATCCATTTCTTCTAGGTTCTCTTGTTTTGTGGCATACAGACTTTCTAAATAGTCTCTGATGATCTTTTGAATTTCATTGTTTTCTGTTGTGATGTCCCATTTTTCATTTCTGATTCGGTTTATTAGGCACTCTCTCTCTTTCTTTGTGAGTCTTGCTAGTGGTTTATCAATCTTGTTTACTTTCTCAAAGAACCAGCTCTTTGTTTCATTGACCTTTTGGATTGTTTTTGGGGTTTCCATGTCATTAATTTCTGCTCTAAGTTTTATTATTTCTTTCCTTTGGTCTGGTTTGGGTTCCTTTCGCTGGTTCTTTTCTAAGATCTTGAGTTGTGAAATCAAGCTATCTATAAGGGCCCTTTCTTCCTTCCTGAGGAATGCCTGCAGAGCTATAAATTTCCTCCTTAACACAGCTTTAGCTGCATCCCATAGGTTCTGGCAACTTGTGTCTTTATTCTCATTTGTCTTGAGGTATCTTTTGATTTCTTCCTTGATTTCCTTCCTGACCCACTAATCGTTCAATGAGTTGTTTAATTTCCAGGTGATCGATTGGTGCTTTGCGTCTGTGTGTGATTAGCTTCTATCTTCAGCGCATCATAGTCTGAAAAGATAGTTGATACAATTTCTATCTTCCCAATTCTATTGAGGTATGTTTTGTGATCCAGCACGTGGTCTATTTTGTGAAATGTTCCATGTGCACTGAAAAATAATGTGTATTCTTTCTTTTGGGGGTGTAAAGCTCTATATAGGTCTATTAGCCCTGTCTCTTCCATTTCTTCCTTCAGAGCCATTGTTTCCTTGCTGAGTTGTGTTCTTAAGAGTTGATCTATTCAGATGTGATAAAGTGGTGTTGAAGTCTCACTACTATTGTGGTGCTAGCAATGTCCTCCTTAAAGTCTGTTAGGAGTTGTTTTAAGTATTTAGTTGGTCACTCATTAGGTGCATATACATTTAAGAGTGTGATTTCTTCCTGTTGTACATAAACCTGGATTAATAGAAAATTACCTTCGCTGCCCCTTCTAATCTTTTTCAACCTGAAATCTATGTTGTCGGATACTAGTAAGGCCACCCCAGCTTTTTTGAGGGAGTTGTTTGCTTGCAGGATTTTTTTCCATCCCTTGACTTTGAGCCTTTGTTTGCTCTGACTATTAAGGTGTGTTTCTTGTAGGCAGCAGAAAGTTGGGTTTGGTTTCTGAATCCATTTTGCCACTCTGTCTCTTGATTGGTGCATTTAGACCATTGACATTGAGAGGGATTATTGTCATTGGATTTTGTCCCATCTTTCTGTAGGGTTTGTTGTTCTTGTAGCATTTTTCCTAGTCTTACAGTAGCCCCTTTAGTCCTTTTTTTAAGTTTGATTTTGAGTCTATGAAGTTCCTGAGCTGAAATTTATCCGTGAAATAGTATATGGTTCCTTCAATAGTTTAAGTGAGAGTTTAGCTGGATAAAGTATTCTTGGTGAGGCGTAAATTTCATTGAGTTGTTTCACTTTATCCCACCATTGTCTTCAGGCTTAGAGGGTTTCCTCTGATAGGTCTGCTGTAAATCTAAAGGGTGCTTCTTTGTATGCGATTCCTTTCCTTCTTTGACCTTTCTGATTGCAGCATTGTGTCTCTATCTGCAGCATCCATCATTCTGACTATGATATGCCTTGGGGTTTTTTATTGGGGTCCCTTTAGGCTGGCACCATTCAGGCTCCTTGGATCTGGATGCCTGCCTTCTCCCGCTCTTGGAATTTCTTAGCAATGATGTCTTTAACTGTGGTTTTTTTCATTGGGATTAGTTCTGTGCTTCTGGTATTCTGGTTGTTCCTCTTGAGGTCATCTCCTAGGACTCTGATTCCCCCAGGGCCATTTTGAGGTCTTTAGACATTACTTGTTGTTGCCTGTAAGCTTTCTGCAGTTCATCTTCAAGCTCACCGATTCTGTCTTCAGCTGTAAACATCCTACTGTTGAGGGCTCCTATTGAGTGTTTTATTTAATCCACCGATTCCTTTATTTTTGTCACATCTGTTTGTAGCTTTGACATTTCTGCTCCAATTTCTCTCTGTATTTTCTTGGTTGTCTGTTCCAATGTTGTGTTCATATCCTCCCTTAATTTATTGGATGTCTGTTTCATGGTTACTTTGAGTTAGTTGACCATCTTCATGATTTCCTCTCTGAATTCTTTATATGAGAGAGGTCATATTTGTGGGTAACCCCTGTTGACGCTTCTGAAATCTTTTCTTCATTCTCTCCTATTGGTGGGGATTTTCGCTGTTTCTTCATGTTGTTATGGAACTATAGAGATGGAACCTTCCAGTTCTCTATCCCTATTCCCTCTTGCTGCCAGAGGGGATTCTGGATGAGCTAAGTCAATGATAGTAGCCTCTTTTCCCCTCTAAAATAGTTCCTTACTCTCAGGCACTCTTCCTACTTTATGTGGGGGATTTGAGTGAGGATTGGAGGCTATGATCTCTTTATGAAGGGCTTGATGCAGCTTCTTGTGTTCACTGACAGTTTTTGTGAAATTAGGATAGGTTAATAGACTACTGGCATATAGTGATTGAGACAGCCAGGGTGTTCTTCAAAGAAATGGGTTATACAGATTATAACCTAAGTATGCACTTTCCCAATAGAGACCTACAAGTGACTGACAGTAGAAAAAAGTGCTCATGGACCACATGCATTCAAGACAGTATTTTATGAATTTAGTAGAAACTATGTCTAAGCAAAGAGTTGAGAACGCACATGAGACTAGTTGTCAGGCATATTTTTGAATTCAGGTCCTGCCCTTGTAATGGACTGGCAAGGATTTCTTCATCACTCGTCACAAGAGACGCTGCTCCTGTCACCTGGTGAGAGGCCTGCACAGTTCCTGGGGTGTTTCTTTGGGGGCTACTGGGGTGGAGACACGGAGACTTGGTCCCATTGCTAGGCTGCATCTCCTCCCGCCTCCCCCACCCTGTCTCCTCCATTCCTGGAAATGTCAGAGTCCCCCAGTAGTAAAGGCATCTGGTGAAACTGTTCTCTTGGTATATTTCGGTAGCCAACAGGTCAGTATTGATGATGTGTTTTGGGTTCTTACACTTTGCTATTAAACGTGCAATCCCTAAATATCGTTAATCAATTTTATACTTTTTTACACATTTTCTATTAGGGGATTTTTTACTTTCTCAAAGGGGCATTGGGGGCCAGAGAGCTAGTACAGGGATGAAGGCACTTGTCTCACAGACAGCTGACCTAGTTTTACCCTATGCACGTCGTATGGTTCCTGAGAACCATCAGGAGTGTCCCCTGAGCACAGAGCCAGCAGTAAGCCCCCAGCTCACTTGTAGTGGCTGTGGCCCAAATATAAACAAAGAATATTAAAGGAACAGTGAATTTTAGTTTTCCATGCTGTAATGATTGAGTGAATTTTAAATTAAGTGAGTAAAGGAAAGAATAAACAAAGACAAACACTGCAATTAAGTATAATATTCTTTTCCCAAGTAGTGACCTAGTTATCAGTATGACCATGACCTTTAGTTAAGGTTCAGTACATTATTTGCAGATATAATAAAAAGGAAAACAAGGTGGATAAATCCCTATGTGAGCACACCCACACACTTTGCAATACACATACACACTCAGGGCACATGTGTACAGATGCATGCACTCACATCTATACATACACTCACAATATACACACACTCCCAAGTCACACAGATGCACAGACCACCCAGTCACATACACACACATACATATGCATACTTGTGCACAATACATATGCACTCATATACTCATGTATGGGCTGGAGCTATAGCACAATGGTTGGGCTTTCGCCTTTCACTCGGCTGACCCGAGTTTGATTCCTCCACCCCTCTCAGAGAGCCTGGCAAGCCACTGAGAGTATCGAGCCCGCGTGGCAGAGCCTGGAAAGCTACCTATGCATATTGGATATGCCAAAAACAGTAACCATAAGTCTCAATGAGAGACGTTACTGGTGCCCGCTCGAAAAAATCGATGAGCAACGGGATGACAGTGATATATACTCATGTATACACACAAATCACACACAGTGACAGTGCATGAAGTCACATTCACATGCTTACACCCACGTGCACACAGTACACACATCTATATCCACACACCAGGTATATATACTCATACCTTAATCACATACATTCACATGCTCATACTAACCCCCACCACCACACACACAGGCAAAGTTCGTTCCCCTAGCATCCAGATAGGCCCCCAATCACTGCCAGGAGTAATCCCTGAATGCAAAGCCAGCAGTAACTCCTGAACATCACTGGTTATGACCCAAAAAAAGGACAGGGGTTAGGGGCCGATTCTGCTGATAAAATCTTGCTGATCATGTGTAAATCCCTTTACTTGGCCCTTCTTTCCGGGAAAGTGACATTGTCTGAGCTAGTCATCAAGTCTCACACTGAGTTATCCAGATTATTTTCAGGGATCTACAGGTCCCTCAAGGAAATGTTCCCCTGTTCTGTTCTCAGAACTACGACTGCGTGGATAACTTGGATGATGGTCTAATAACCGACTGACATGGCCATGAAGCCAAAGCTCAAGAATGGGCTTTGAGTTTCTAAGAAGAGCTTCTCTACCACCTCTGCCCTTGTCACCCCAGTGTTTTCTTGAGAGTCCTTAAGTGCTCAGATCTGAGACTCTTCCTAAAAATCCTTTCAGCATTGTCTAGATAAGAACCACTTGTTTTCAACAGAACTACCAGCAGGGGGCGGCACGCTGCAAAGAAATGCAAATCACACAGCTGTGAGGTAGTCACCCAAGAACAAAACCACCAGTGCTGGGTGGACGTGGGGGACAAGGAAGCCCCATCCACTGCTTCTGGGAAGGTCGACTACCTCAACTCTTTTGGAAAACAATTTGGACTCTTCTCAAAAAGCTACGAATTGAGTTTCCATATGACCCAGGAATTCCACTTCTGGACACCAACTCTCAGGACCCCAAACTGCTCCGGAAAGGCATTTAGCCGCCTCTGCTCATTGCAGTACTACTTACAACAGCCTAAATCTCGAAACGACCCAAATGCCCGAGAACAGGTGCCTTGATAAAGAAGCAGGCATGCAATGGAGCAGTACTCAGCCGTAAGAAAGAGTAACATCAAGCCGTTTGCTGTCATATGAGTGAGACAGGAGGGGCGCCACGCCGAGTGGACTCGGCCAGAAGGGCAGCGACAGATCCAGAAGGGTCTCGCTCACGTGTGGGTGGAAAGACGTATAATAAGGGAGCAATAAAGAACCAAAAGTAAGAGAACCAAGAACCGGTCCACCGAATGGAGCTTGCTGTGGCAGTGAGAATTGGAGGGATCCCAGGGCGGAGTATAGAGAGGGATCCAGGGACAACTGAGGGAGGAGCGTGGTGTTAGAATGCTGCGTGCATGGAGCCCTTCCATTGACAGCGTTATAAGACTGTAGAACAAGTGACTAAGTGAGACAAAAACACAACCAAGATCTAAGCAAAAGCTGAAACTGGCCTGGATCTTCCCTTTCCTTTCTCTCCAATGACGGAAAATTGACCAGCTTGAACAGCTTTGCAGAGAAGATGGATGTGACCCAAAGGCTGGGCGCATGCGGCCAAGCCGGTTTGTTTTGCTGTGACGTGTACACAAACAAGAGGAAGCAGACATCTCCCCCTGCTTCCCGAGAGCCCGGGACCAGAAGAACAACAGGCTCATTTTCCTGAAGACATTCATCCCGAGCCAGCCTGACTTGGTCGCTCTTGGTCGAAAAAATATCGGCTGAAGTCTCTACGTATAATATACAAATGTTTGTTAAGGAATGTACCCATTACTCTGTGATACTCATCATTCATTCATCTATTTTCTTACTTATTTGTTTCTCTTTGAATAGCAAAGGAAAACAGGCTTTAAGAAGGTTTATTGGGAGGCTAAGGTGGTGTTTGAAGGGCCGATATGCCACATGACCGAACTTCCTCCCCAGGGAAGTCGAAAATCGAATTTTATTCTAATTTCAGGGGGTAACACATAATCTAAGCTGGAATTTACTTTACTAAACACTCAATCTTTATAAATAAAAACTTCCATAACTATGCCAAATAAACGCATCTTATATTTGTATGTAGCATGGGAAGCTGCTAGAGTTGTTTTATAAAAGCAGAATAAACTCTTTTTAGAAGAGTCTTTTTTGCTTGAGCCTAGCTATAATTTGTTACTGAGAAAAAGATGAGTCAAATTAATCATTCTCCATATTGTTTCCATTTTAATAACATGTCTGAAATATGGATTATTTCCCAATTGGAATTTTAATTAGTTGCAGATGTTCTGTTCTACAGTGTATTTCTTTATTTGTCAGGCCCTACATGTCAGACACTTCACGTATGCAGTGGCAGATCAGCTGTGCCCATTCTGTTTTGTTGGGCTTGTTAGAGTTAGAGACGCAGCATTTTGCAGCTGGCTGAGGGAGAGACTACACTGAGGATGGCTGTGAAGGAGAAAGAGGGTGTCCAGTTACAGGGGTAAGAGGCTTCCAGCTGCAGGGGAAAGACACTAGCCAGCGAAGGGGAAAAGAGAATATCCAGTCATGAAGGAAAAGAGGCTTCCGGCTGCAGGGAGAGAGGGTGTCCAGGTCAGGGAAGAGGGTGTCCGGGGTGCCCAGTGCTTAGGTGCTCCTGGGGCTGACTCTAAGGGCCTAAGATGGAACCTGGTTTCTTTCCAGAGCAGGACCCTTCACTCCACAGAGCCTCGACCCACAGCCACTGCTATCAGTCAGCACACCAACACCAGCATCGGAGCCCCCAGTGGCACCAGGAGGGGTGCCCATAGCAGCCTTCAGAACCTTGGCCTGGGCCCAGTGCTGCCCTCAAAGCGGGAGCATCTCTCAGATCAACACGTTGCCCAAAGCCATCTTTATATGCTCAGGACTGACTAATTCTACTATATTTTTCCATACAGTTTGCTAATGCAGACAAAACTCTTTTCCCATCATTTCCCAAGTAAAACCCTCGGCAAGATATCATGTTTATTTCGTCAGATCTTTTCGGGGACGGGAAGTCTCTCCAGCAGTGCGGGGGCACACCCGCAGCCCTTGCCTGGTGCAGGCAGAGCAGCGCTGGGGGCCACCAGGCCTGCCCCACCTCTGGCTGGCCAGCCCCTGGCCCAGGAACCCCACAGGCCTCCCGTGCTGGGCACACTACGCCCCTCCTGCCAGCATGCACGGTCTTCGGGCCCTTATTGAGATCCTCTTCGACACTTGTATAGATTTCCGTCTATTGCATAGATTTTACTTCACTGCTTATGCTTATGCCCACTGCTACATGCAGTGTCAGTCTTCTCCCTCCTGTTTTGCTCTGTTCAAGGCTGGAAGAAAAAACACATTTTTACAAAAGGGGAAATTAATCCAACTTTTTGCATCTTGAATAATTATGCATAAAATAATGATTTATCATGAGAAATCATTTTGAGCTTATTTTTTAAACTATCATTTAGTGACTCTGCAACTCAGGAATCCCTCCTGGCCTACCATATGGGTGCTAGGGATCAAACCTAGGTTAGCCACGTGCATATAGTGAGTGAATACCAGAAGTTGATTGTAAGTTCTCATCACATGCCCACCATTGTCCATTATGTTCATCATCGTGGTACATGTTACCTCTTTCTTCCTTCTTCTTTCTTCAAAATATTGTCTCCTCAGCTCTATAGCATTGAATTTGCTGCTCATGCAAATAAAACAAACTTGGCTTTTCCTTCAGGGTAATTTCATTATCTTTCTCCAATAGAGCCATTTTCAAATTTGTAGCAATATCTGTGAATCTAGGTAACACTGCTCATCAGTTTTCTTTTCTTTTCTTTTCTTTTCTTTTCTTTTCTTTTCTTTTTTGAGTTAAATCTTATTTTATTTTATGTTTAAAAATTTTTATTAGTGAATCACCATGAGGTACAGTTACAAACTTATGAACTTTCGTGTTTGTATTTCAGTCATACAGTGATCATTTTCCTCCACCAGTGCCCATTCTCCTCCACCAATGTTCCCAGTATCCCTCCCACCACCCCCACCGCATCCCCCACCGCACCCTGCAGCAGGCCATCCCTTTGTTCTCTCTCCTTTTGGGTGTTGTAGTTTGCAAGAGAGGTATTGAGTGGCCATCATGTTCGGTCTATAGTCTACTTTTGGCACACAGCTTTCAACCCGAGTGGGTCCTCCCAACATCCTCTACTTGGTGTTCTCTTCTCTATCTCTGCTGCTAAGCTGCCTTTTCTCCCAGCATGTTAGGCCAGTTTCAAAGCTGTGGGGCTCTGAGAGACCTCCTGGTTCTTACCTCTACTACTCTTGGGTGTTAGTCTCTCATTCTGTTCCTTTATATTCCACAGTTGAGTGTGATCTTTCTGTCTGTCTCTCTCTTTCTGACTCATTTCACTTAACATGATACTTTTCATGTTGATTGTTATATTTTTTAAGTCTCAGTCATATAATGATTGAAACCCCATCCTTCACCAGTGCACATGTTCCACCACCAAGAACCCCAATATACCCCCCTCCCACCCAGCTCCCACCTAAGTAGCTAATGATCTTCATTTTATTTTCTATACTTTGAATACATTCAATATTTCAATAGAGAACTCATTATTATTAATTGGAATTTTCCCCCAGTAATGAGGCCCGCTGAAAAGGCATCATTTAATAATTTATT
This sequence comes from Sorex araneus, assembly GCF_027595985.1. Classification (NCBI taxonomy): domain Eukaryota; kingdom Metazoa; phylum Chordata; class Mammalia; order Eulipotyphla; family Soricidae; genus Sorex; species Sorex araneus. The sequence continues at coordinate 264,676,090 of NC_073303.1, forward strand.
TTCATTGCTGAGAATGAAGATTCTATGAGTTTTAAATTTCTGATGTATTAGTTCAGTTCACAGTCTAGGTGGATTTCTGTAAGAAGCCGCTCTGGGTGCCAAAATGGGTTAGAAGACCTCTTGGATCACAGTCTTTAGGAGCAGAGGGTCTGATTGTTATATTTTTAATGCAATTCTCTTCTCTTTTAGTCAGTCATTGCAAAATAATGAAGTGATTGCAAGTCAAATTGATTTTAAATCAGCAATTGTGATGTTTCTCAAAGAACTAAATACATTGGTTGTTTTTGTTTGTTTGTTTATTTAGATATGAGAGTCTCAGTGCAAAAGTTGCTTGGAATATTATGTTGAAGTTAATATAAAAAGTGCTGACAACCCATGGGGTGACTCCCCTGCCCCAAAATGTCCCAGTAGTTTTGTTTTCTAGACTCAGAGGCTGAGAATGCAGAATCTTTGCAATCAATAAGATTTGCTGCTATATTACGTGACTCTTTGGAACAGCTCATGAATGGTTCTACAATATTAATTCTGAAGCTTACAGCACAGCAAACAAAAATCACCTGATATAAGAAGAGGAAGATAGGGCTAAGGTTCTGCCAGCTCAGGGGTTCTTCCACGAGGTCCTGCCCCGGTCAGCTCTGCCTGAGTGTCCTCAGCAAGGCTCACCTGCTGACTCACTAGCCAACTGGCTGGTCTCAGTAGTGAGCTGGGCAGGGGCAGAGAACAGTCTCAGGGAGTGTGGAGAAGGTTCGAGAAGCTCTGCTCTTGACTGACTCAACAGAGGAAGAGGACGGAGAAAGAGCAGCTTTCTCTCGCAGGGATCGTGGCTCCAGGCCTGCAATGCTGCTGTGTAGCAGCCCCAGCTGTCCCCAACCCTCCTGCAGCTGGCAGAGCCAGAGTGCACATGCTACGACCAGTGTATGGATTTCTCTGTGAGCTCGAGCAGGAAGAAGCAGGGCGGTCAATGTCAGAAGAGCAAAGGTGCCCCATCAGAATCTCATTTCTCAAGTGAACAAAGGAGAGGTTCGACGTTAATTACACAGTGGTGACCCCACTCACGTACACTCACAACCATCATGAGCAAATATTTGTGAAGAATAGATTGTTCTATTCTAGATATTGAGGGAAGGTTTGAACTGCTTTGTCGAACATAAAATAGGTCTAAGTTGTGTAAAAAATGAGTGGAATAAAACAACTAAAATTATAGAAGACAGAACATTCTGCTTATTGTTCCTTTGCCCCAAAATCTCATGAACTCTGGGACAGACGAAGGCGACTTTGCAGCAGACAGGCCAGAGCTGGAACACAAGGATTTGACTATTTTTTTTTTTATGTAGGAGTACTGCTACTTATTCAGCCATTGATTAAGCTGATTGAATTGGTCATGAACTCCACTTCTTTTTTACTGAATCGCCGTGAGATACAGTCACAAAGCTTTCATGTTCAAGATTCAGCCATTTGATCGAACATCCATTTCTCCACCATTTATTGTCCATTGCTCATTTTGAATATCATGGATACCACGGCCACGCACTTCTGGAATCCTAGATTGTAAATGGTTGGGTTCTAGACATTTCTGTAGGGCCTAATTCATTTTGGGATTCAATTGGGAGTCTCTGGACCAGGGCTGTTGGTGTGCTAAGATGATGTCCAGAGGCATATTATGGGTGTGAGAGCCAGGCCAACAAGGACTTGACTTTCTAGCTGGTGTTTTCTGTGATTCTCTAATGACCCAAATCAAGCTGCTCCATATGTCCAAAATAAACACAGGTTTTGCATTTTAGCTCTTGTCGCAAGTACATACTTTGAACTCAGATGCACTCCCCACGGCACAGCAGCCTGAGGAGAAGGGCCTGCTCACTTCTGGACTCCCTTCACCTTACATTCCTGCCAGAAACTGGCCGACAGCATCGCTAATCATTCGTTCTGCCTTCTCTCCAAAACCCTCCTTGTACTGTGGGGTGTAAAGCTCAATAAAGAAATCCTGTGGAACATTCTTACACGCAGCTTGGAAACCGAGAGCCTCGGTTCACCTGATCTATTCCTGCAGCTGATTCCCACTTGTCTGTTCTCCCCTGCAGGGAAGTGCTGAGACACGTTCCCACCGAATGCCTCAGTTTACCCTCATTCTCATACCTGTGTGGTCTGGGGTGGCAGCTAACAACTTGAGAACATTTTTTAAGGCAGGATGTCTAAGGATTGGTTAGTCTTCACCTTGGGACACAGTGCAGAACTTAACCATAATAGGAGGATGTAAGAAAACGGACATGGGGAGCGGCACCTCCCTCTCCCATGCACGGTCATGAACATGCGAAGTTCTGTGATTTCCAAATCACATTCACTTCTGATACTTGCAAAGTGAAAATGACACCCAGCACCCCCACCCAGCCACTTTGGTATTTCCCTGTCTCTAGCCTCACAAGGGATTCAGATTAGAGAGGGTGACAGGAGGGCCTGGGGTCGTGGCCCTGGGAGAAGAGATTGTTGAGCAGTAGGAATTCGGAGAGAAGAATGCAGGGAACTAGCTCTGGCAGGACTTGGGTGCATAGCAACTGTGTAACAGCAAGATAAACTTTGTAAAATAAAAATATACACATGTGGAAGTGACAAGAAGGTCTTGGAGGCCAGTACACAGGCTTTTAGCCAGGGTTCAATCACGCACAGCAGTTGATGTGAAGAGAAGCTCAACAGAGCTCTATGAGAGGAAGAGGGGGTCCCTCACCCAGAGGTGGGCCCACCATGACCTCGCTAGATCCTGCCAAGGGCCACGGATACTGGCTTGCAAAGTTGTAGCATTATACTTTCACAAACCTTACATCCCAGGGGAAATGTAGGTCCGAAAACAGCAGCACTAACACAGCCATGAAGAAGGCTAATTCTAACTCATGGAATAAACTCTGACCCAGAATATGAAATGTGCCCTCCCCCACTCCTCACACAGGGCTGACCTCCGGGCCATGGGAACTGTGCACAGGGACTGTGTAAACAGCATTGGAGAAATGGCTGTCTGTTGATTTGGAATACCCCGCTGATTTGTTATAGATCTGAGAGTTCCTCTGCTTTACTGCCAAGCGTGGCCCAAGGTCATCATGGTGAGGAGGAGGCCGACCAGAGGTGGCCTGGGCTCAGCTGAGGACAGGGGTAAGCCACAGGGCACAGAGAAGACAGCCACGAGCTGGGATCACATGATCACAGGCAGGGACCTGCCACACTGTCCGTGCACGCACGGAGAGCATGGGCTGGTTGGTGGCTCTCACCCAGAAGCTACCTGGAGCTCAGCACCGACTGCATTTTCCCTGTGAAGTCCCGAGGACTGCACTCGGAGCCCTGAGCTGCCGAAGCTTCATCACCCTCCACCCCAGGACCTGCAAGTGCCTACCAGGAGCTCTAGGACAGAGGACAATGGAGGGACAGGCCTTATCTCTAATTGGGAAAACTCCTGACTCGAGAACTTGCCACTCAGACCCTTCTGAAAACCCCTTTTGAAATGTTCCCTCGATAATTTCCTGTCTCTATCCTGCCAGTTACTCAAGTTGAAAGCTAAAGTCTACTTTTTCAATGTCAGGTGGAGATAATACCTTCTACTGCATTGCCATATCACGAGCAAACCAGATATTTAAATACAATTGTCAGATGTTGCATCAGAAGTTCTGAGCGTCTGACAATTGTGAGCTTTGTATGAATGGAAACTTCCACAGCTGAAGAATGTGTCTGATGGATTAAAATAAAATTTAGTGAGTGTATTGCTTACTCCAGTAAATCACTAGTCTTTATGTGCTGGGCACTGAACGTGTCATACGTGTGTTTACACAGCAACCCTCCTGCCATGGGCCCACCTCTGATGGCCTGAGCTCTAAGGGGGCTTCCTGGGTTCCTGTGACTGCCTCTCTTCATTCCTATCCTGGACTCACAAACGTGCTACAGATGATATCATCCTTCTTGTCCCCCCGCCCACAGATTCTCTCAGAGGTTGGCTTTAATTTCTCTGGGGAACAATATTTGGAAACTTTGTGCCCCTAATTCTCTGGGTATGATTCTTGCTGCTATAGAAGAAGAGGTCTGTTTAGGTTGAATTAATCCTTTTTGCGTGACTCTTGACTAAAGTTATGAAGGTCACGCAAAGAAAATTATTGAGATATTGACTCACCTAATATTTAGAAATTGACACTTTACAAAATATACTGGAAGCAGAGTGTGATAAAAACTTCAGATATACTATTAAAACTAGAGTAGGCAAATCTAGCTAACATATCAGTTGTGGTCAAATTCACAGCTAGGAGCTTCCTAGGAATCGGACAATGAAGATTTTTGTTTACTGGAAAACCCCAAACACTACCATGTTCGACAATTTTAGAGGGAAGCTGTCACAGGATAGAAACAGAGTATTTATATTTAAATGAGGGCTCCTATCTAGCCCAGTGTCCCAAGAAGGACATCTTTACAGCGACTTCCTGGAGTACTGTGTTAAGAATATTACAAGGTTAGGCTCTCAGCCAAGATGTGACCTGAGTGGCCATTCGTGTGCGGCCTCTCCATGGCTGGATGACCATGATCCCGGAGGCCAGCTAAACTACTTTTGGTACCAGCAGCTTCTACAGAAATGTCTCTAGACTGTGAACTAAGCCTTGGCCCCATGCTGCCCTGGGAGGGGAAAGGTTTTACTCTCTCGGCTTTTCCTCTCTGGGGGGAAGGCGTGGTGACCACCACCTTATAAGGACCACTAAAGAGAGGTACGAGATTGTAATGATGCAAATTCTGGCAGAATTTTCTCTGGACTTAGTTACTAAAATACAGAAATCCAAAACCACGCTGCCACTATCGCGGCCACACGACCTCATGTCTCTTCATTCTCAGCAATAGAAAACAAATTATCAAATGCTTCCTTTTCAGCAAGTCTGATTTTGGAGGGCAAACTCCAAACAATAACAGTGAGTTTTTTGTGGAAATATTGAATGTAGTCAAAGTAAAGAGACAGTAAAGTGAAAATTATCAGCTACACAGGCGGGGTTAGGGGTGGGACGGGAGATATACTGGGGTTCTTGGTGGTGAAATATGTGCACTGGTGAAGGGATGGATGTTCGACCATTGTATAACTGAGATTTTGTAACTTTCCACATAGTGATTCAATTAAAAAATATATATATACATACATATATATATATTACAAGGTTAGAGCTGGGTTCAGCAGAAGCTAAAGAACCAGTGATGACTAATTCCTACCACCGACTCAGTGCATGGAAGGCAACCCTCTGTCTTATTTACATCTGCAATTCAGTCCCCCTATTTGTTGCAAATAATAATGCAAAGTTTACAAGGTCACATACCAAATATTTGAGTTAATAAATCAATAAAAGTAAAGATTTGCATGGATTACAGAAAGACTAGACATCTAAATGAATGTTGAGGAAATTCAGTCTCTAAAACCCCACCATTAGCAAGCCTCCCAGAGCAGACCAGCTGAAGTAAAAGCAAAGCCGAGGAAGGAGGGGCAGGAAGACAAGCCCACAGAGAATCGTGGGCCCGAGAGGGAAAAAGTGTATGTTCCCAGGGATGGGGTTTTATACTCATTGTATGTCCCATAATATCACAGGAAGAGCAAGCCCAGAGCACTGCTGGGTATGGCCCCCAAACAAACAAGAAATTAAATTAAATTAAAAGCTATTGTTTAAACGTTTTCTTACTCCTCCCCATGTTTACTAATAGTAATTAGGACTGCTATAATCTTGGTGTTCATTCAGTATGTGATGGATTTTACCTAACAGGACAAGCAAATCGGATTAGGTTACAGTGTATGTCAGCTTAGACTCATGTAAAATTAGTGATTCTATCTGAGAGAATGTTCTAGAGATAAAGACACCAATATAAGAGAAACAAGACACAGACTTTTTTGTTCATGGGAACAGGTGATCTTGTACTGTGGTTCCTATCAGTCACAAAGAACTCAGCTCTCTCCAAGACTCTCAAACTCACTGAAACCTCTGAAATGCTTGTAAGATGTCATAAACTGACCTCTCTTTCTTATCCCAAGGAGACACCATGTTAGAACAAGCCTGGGTATGAGCTACAGAGAGATTGGGCTTTCTCAGGTCACAGGGTTGACAACTGTGTCCAAATAATGAGCTAGAAGTTGTGAGCCCGAGAGTGTGTCTGTGCAAGTGTAGTCACTCCAGGAACCAAGCACGTGGGTGCAGAATATGGCTACCATGGCAAGAAATGACCATGAATTACCGGTCTAAAACATAGATGTGTCAATACATTGCTCTACTCAAACCTACCATTTTAATTAAAGTGCTCCTGTGAGTGACTGTAAGAAATGAATATTGTTTCTATATTTCCCACAAAGTATACATTTCTTTAAAAAAAAATTAGGGCACCATGACTCACAAAGTGATATAGAGTTGATTCCAGGCAAACAATATTCCAGCACCAATCCCCACCAGAGCTGACTTCCCTTCCCCAGTCCCCAGGGTCCCTCCTTGACAGGCACATTTTTATAGTTGGGCTGTAGTTTGGGTCTCCTGCTTTCAGTGCTGTTGGCTCTGCGGTTTAGATGACCCACAGGCCATGCCTCTTCCCCACCCGTGTGCCTGAGGCCCCTAACCCCACCCTTTTTTTTAACCTTGATTCCACTTCTTACATTCCTCATCCTTCTCATTTCCACTCATTTTTTAAAAATTGAATCACCATGAGATACGCAGTTACAAAGTTGTTCATTATTGGGTTTGAGTAGTACAATGATCCAACACCCATTCAGTAGTATAATGATCCAACACCAGTGTACATTTCCCACCACCAATGTCCCCGTTTCTCTCACACTCCCCTTCTGCAGCCTACAGATACCTAAAGGTTGTCAGGAATACTCCTTTACTCCCTTTCAGCACTCAATTCTTCTCCACAGTGATCATTTCCAACTATCATTGTCTTAGCGGCCCTTCTCTATCCTAACTGTCCTCTGTCCCCCCCATTGATACCTTACATTCCCTTGTCCTATCATTTCATACACCACAAATAAGTGAGATTATCCAGTGTCTGCCCTTCTTCTTCTGACACCTGCACTTAACATATCTTCCAGCTCCATGCAAGTTGCAGAAAAGTGCATGATTTTATCCTTATTGCTGATGCTTAGTATTCCCTCATGTTTGTGTATATATGTGGAATATTCCATATTCCAGTGAAAATGGACACATTTTCATTTTCCACTCATCTGTCCTTGTACACCTGGGTTGATCCCGTACCCGGCTATTCTACTGAGTTCTGCAAAGCATGATTGTGCACATGTCCTTTAGAACAAATGCATTTGTGTCTTGAGGGTAGATCAAGAAGTGAAATTTCTGGATTATATTTCACCTCCGTTAGTACTTTCCTGAGAAATCTCCATACTATTTTCTATAGGGGTTAAACCGACACTGGTGCATGAGAGTTCTCTTTCACCACATCTCTGTCAACACAGAAGAAGTTTAAATTTATTATCAGGAGATATCTGTGATTAAGCTGTTAACATGAAAAACAATTTGACTTTTGGATTAAGTATAAAAAGAAAACAAAAGTCAATTTAGTCATATTTCTAGGTATGAGAACCTTAGAACTGCTTTTCAGTCAACATGAAAGGAATAACCTCAAATCAGATTTTCTTTTCTCGAGCTGTGTTCAGGAGTCATTGGGGCACGTCCTGGGAGTACCCAGGGCTACACCTGATGGTTCTTGTGGGCTGTGAGGTTCTGAGCATACAACATGTGGCCTTGAACTTGCGAAGATGTGAACTCCCAACTCCTGAGTTGTCTCCCCGACCCTCAGGCCAGATCTTAGTTGATAAGATATGGCCTGAGATAAGATATGGCCTGATAAGATTCAGCAGAAACAATTTTTTTGTGTTATGTCAAGAAATAACAAACATGGTACATTGCCTCATCTTTATTGTAGTGCTGCAATTTACATACTGTTGATGACAGTGTCCTGCATGCATTGCCCCAACACTCCACCCCCTGCCAGAGTATCTGCTTCCTGTCACCACTGTCCCAAAGAACACTCCTCTAGAAGTTTCCCCTCCTATGCTTACTCTTCATCAGTGATGCCAGTGCCCTTGCATTGAAAGTACAAACAATCATTTTAGTCTTTCTTCGTTTTGGCAGTCTAGTTCATCCCCGAGATTTTTTCAGCCTCTCTTTGCTCATCTTTCTTAACGCTGCCATATTGGGGGCTCTTTCGGTGACAGGTGAATGAGGCCAATTGTTGTTACTGTTGTTGGAATATCGAATACGCGACAGGTAGCTTGCTAGGCTCTGCCGTGCGGTGCGGGCGAGATACTCTTGGTAGCTTGCCAGGCTCTTCGAGAGGGACAGAGGCTTTTAGGGCGGCCTCCAATCGCCCTTAGAGGTGTTACCATGGTTCACACCAAATTTGAACCCTATCAAATATGGTGTGGGAATAATTGGTATTGTTTTATGGTGTGTCTTGGGTATCTTGGGTAGGGTGGGGCGTCTGGGTTGGACCCCTCCTTCAGATGCCAGAGATTGGAGGAGGCAGACAGAGGATCTTGTTTCCATGTTTCCTTGAACCTAGAGCTAAGGTCGCAAAGTTCTGCTTACCTGGCTTTGCGGGGCTTCACTCATGCGTGAGGTTCGGCCCAAGTGTCCGGAGAGCAACCTGGAGGGTGGCGGTGGCTGGGTAGCGCAGAAGATCAAGTATGACATCATTGGTCTGACCAAAATGTACCTGAGTCAAGAAATCAACATGAGGAACGACTTGGTGCCAGAACTGCGCAGGAGGAAGAGAGCAGCGTGGAATGCATTCAAGAGCGTCGAAGAGGTGGTTAAGAGAACAAAGAACCTCCGACTCCGGGCACATCTTTTCGATTCCACCATTCTTCCTGCACTAACATATGCATCAGAGACCTGGGCCCTACGCAAACAGGATGAGAATGCTATTAGGGTCTCCAAAGAGGAATCGAAAGAGCTATGCTGGGAATATCATGTCTCACTCAAGTGAGAGAAGGAATCCGGAGTTCTGACCTCCGTCGACGGTCAAAAATCAGGGATGCTGTCTCGTTTGCCAAGGCATCAAAAATCAGATGCGCCGGTCATGTAATGAGATTCAGAGACGACTGCTGAACTACTAGAGTTGTTACCGACTGGATTCCACGGGACGTCAAAAGAGCTCGTGGCCGCCCACTAACTAGATAGTCAGATTTCTTCGTCAAATCTCTGAATGAATGATTTGAGGCTCTTCCTGTTCCTGGAGTGAGCAGATATCATTGGGCTGCACTAGCTCGAGACAGGGATAAATGGAGACGTTACTGGCACCCACCCAAGCTAATCGAAGATCCACGGGTCTACAAGTGATAAAGTGAAGTGATGCTTACTCTTAAGTAAGCATGTGTCTTCCTGCTCTTTTCTCTTACCTAGACTCACTCTCTAGCAGAGAAAAACATGGGGCCTGGTGTGTCCATCCAGCATGGAGTCTGGCGTGTTCCTCCACCATGGATCCTGGCATGTCCATCCATTGTGGAGCTTGGCAGGTCCGTCCAGCCTGGTGTGTCCATCCAGCGTGGAACCTGGAGTGTCCACCCAGTCTGACATGTCCGTTCACCCTGAAGCTCAGCATGTCTGTCCACCATGGAGCCTGGCGTCTCGTCTAGCCTCGCCCAAAGCCTTCCTTCTCTACTCTCTGTGACCCTACCATCCCAGGCTTCGGGGACAGCCTGGAATGACCCGGAACTTCTTCACTGCACAGAACTCCTGGGTTCACGTGACCCTGAATTGTGCTCCTGAGTGGGCATGACCACATGGAGATGCCAAAATCTTCCACCGCATTGTCACTTAGTCTCAGGGAATCTGCATCTTATCTAAGATACCCTGATCTACCAAGGGGGCATATCTGAATAATTAACTTAGTGGCCAAGAGTCTAATGACTAAGAGTTAAAGTTCAATGCCAGTTTCGAACTTATGTTTAATAGGTAAAAATGCTCGCACTTGTCCTGTTGGACAGAACTGTCCACTCTGTCATTTTAGGGGCTGGACCTCTATTCTCTCACTGACTGTGAGTGGGGAGAAGCAGGCCACGGTTTGGGGAGGCTGCCTCAGAGTGCAGGCACCCACGGGTTCCAGGGACTGTGCCACCGGAATGACACACAGCTTTCCTCTAGGGAGACTAGAGGTTCTATTTAAAGTCATAATGGAAATAAGCGGACAAATGAAGCCATCTGCTGTCACAAACGGAAAGGAGAAGAAAACTTTCGTTGGTGCTGCATTTGACAGAGCTTCTGCCAGCCCCCCTGGCTTCTCTGATCCCCTCTTCATCTCCATGTGGGCTCCCGTTGGACATCACAGACCTTGGCAGTCATAGTCAGTGCTCATATCCCCGTTCCGATGAGGAACTGAGTGAGGTTCTTGTCAGAGTGTGAGAAAGGTGGTCAGGCCACGATGAGTCTCTTTATGGCCTGCTGCTCCTGTCTGACGAGTCAGTGGGTTCTGTCTGGGCAGCAAGAGGCATGAGGTCTCTCATGAGGCCATGAGACCCTCAGGAGCCTCCTGCACCCATGGCAACGTCAGTGAGGACTCAAGCCCTGCCCTCAGGGTGCACACAGGACCAGTGTCTGCAGGGCCCCGGAAAGTGGGGAGTCTGATGGACACAGGATGGGGGTGCATCTGATGGACCACACAGCATGGAGGACTGATGGCCCGTAGGACAGGGGTTCTGATGGACATGGGGAAGGGGCCTCATGGGCCACAGGATGGAGGACAGCTGATGGAGCACAGAACAGGGGACCTGACAGGCCACAGAAGGGGGGTAGGGTGGGCCACAGGGTGGGGTCTGGTGGACACAGGATACGGGGAGGGAATCTGATGGGCTACAGGCCAGTAAGTCTGCCCAGGAACTGGTGTGTGAGCTGGTGGGTGGCCCAGATGTTCGGCCTCAGGGCCTGTGATGGCCAGGCCACTCTGTCAGACACTGAAGGACACTGAGTGGTCACCCCATATCTCTCAGCGCCTATCCCAACAGCCCTCCCACAGCAGAGCAAGACACAGGCTGTTGCCCTTGGAACGCTGTGTGCTGAGTGGGGCAGCTTCCTGGGAGGTCTGGGCCGCAGAGCGAGAATGAGGGCCCTTGTCAGACGCGCTGATGGCAGAGCCTGGAGTGTGAGCAGGGCCTCCTTCAGCAGGGAGCAAGCACCAGACGGGGGTGTCCAAGGCGGGGCCTCTTCAGAAGCCATCCCTCTGCTGCATGAACATGAGCTTCACTCTGTGGACAGGGCAGCGGGGGAAGGGGGACTCAGAACTTGTCCTGAGCCTCAGAGCCCTGGAGTGAGCCAGGTGAGGCAGAAGCCACAGAGGTCTGCATGCTGGTGTGGAAGGAGAAATGTGGTTTTACCACAGTGGGCAGAGTGAGCTATCAGGATGTGGGAACAGAAGGGCACCTCACAAAGGGGCATCCCCCTGGTCTCCCTCAGAATTGGCCGAAGGGAGCGTTAGGTGGGCTGCTCCACAGTGTCTTCTCACCAGAGAGAGCAGAGATGATCCCTGGTTGCTCTTGTTTGCCATGAACAAGCCTGGTGCTCACCTCCCGGGCCGCGCTTGAACTAAACTCACGGACAAGTGATGCTTTTTGTCTTTCCTCCTGGAAGCAAGAAGGGCTGCGCTGCTAAGGACACTCGTCCTTGATTCTGGACTTGACTCAATCGTGTGTCCATGGCAGGTGCTAGCCACCCTTCCTGGCTTTTGGGATCAGGTAGGATTCAAAACCCAGACTCTCTCTTTAGTGGTGCAGTGACCTGGTAACATTGATCACCTTCTTAGTTTCAGTCTTTTAATCTGTAAAGTGAGAAAAATTCTAAGCCAAAGAAACTTAGGGAATGGTTATAAGTATTCAATACATTAAAGCGTTGGCGCAATGTCTGGCACCCATCTGAGAGTGCAGTAAGTTACACAGGTGTCAAGTCCTGCGACTGCATAGACTTCGTAAGCCAAGTGTATTCCACGCACGTTCATTCTGTGAAGTGTAAGATGTGTGCATGCATATCCACGTGTGCCTCTAGAGAGAACAGCATTTAGGTTCTGAGACTGGGGTCTCATGAGCTTGGTGAGGCATTCCTGTGTAAAGATTTTCCTTGGGCCGTGTCCCTGTCACAGGGTCTCAGTCCCCACCTCTCCAGACACTGGGATCCCATTGCTGCCACTGCACCATTGGGACTTCCTCAGCACCTGCCTCAGACTGAGTGTTTGTCTTAACTGGGATTTGCCGTGACCCTCAGGGTGTGGGGCTGTGTTGCTGTGTGAGCAAGGTGTGTGTGTGTGGGGGGGGGGTGATGAACCACCTACTCCACACCAGCCATCTTGCACACCTGCTTTCCTAGCCCCAGACACCTAATGCGGCCTTTGTGTCTCTGCTTTTCGTGGCATGAAACAAAGAGGGGAGCACAGTTGTACCGGGTTGCTCCTGAGAGTAGCAGGACGTCTGGACAAGTCTGCTGTGGGAAATTCAGTTACAGTCCCTTCAGGGCCTTCCTAATCCTTTCAATGTTTCACATAGAATTCATCCAAAAAGTGAATTTGAAGAATAAATTAGGGAGAGCAACTGCCACTGCACACCCAAGATAAATGTGTTTCCTCTCTGTGTGTGTGTGTGTGTGTGTGTGTGTGTGTTCCTGGGGGGAGGGGGATTGTTGGGCCCAAGGGTCCTCCCAGCTCTGGGCACCCAGCAGGGCTCAGGAGACCAGGCGTGCAGCAGCCCTCTCTGGCCCAGTGCTCTGACTGTTGACACATGCAAATGAGCATGGAAATGGGGGTGTCTCTGGGCTCTGACAGCAAATGAGACAATCCAGCCAGAGTCACTCAGGGCACTTTCCTTGAACTGAGCAAGTCGCTTCATCTTGCCTCCTCTCGGGAAGTTCCCTTGCTTGAATATCTGACTCGGAGGGTTGAGTACATTATCCCTGGGCCTTTGAACTGACCTCGCTCTGGGTCGCACAGAGCTAGATCAAGTCCTTGGCAGAGGATTTCTGTGAAGAGACCGGGGACTTGCGGAGGAATGGTGAGTCTGATGCCACACAGCGGGGGTCGGAGCAGAGAGCAGCCCCCCTGCGTGGGCTGGGGGCCCTCCCAAGAGCCGTGCAGCAGGAGGTGGGCCTGAGCTGAGAGGGGCCTGTGGACAGGCTGCCCGTACCACGCAGAGCTGCAGAGGTGGCGAGGAAGTGATACCCCTCAAGAGTCCCCAGGTGGCAGTCTCAGTGTAGTTGCCAGTTGCTTTGCAACTTCTACTACAACAAGGGTGTACCTGGGTTTTATGTAAGAAGTACAGCTATTAAAGGGAATGATTTAGTGATGGTATATCATATGAAATTGGCTATCATATACATTTTTATGCTCAGAAAACAATGTGCCAAAGGGAATTTAGGGCATTGTGAATATTGCATCTATTGTATATTTATTTGCAATAATTGAATATTGTACGATATAATTCACTAAGGAAAATAGAAAGTCTCAGAAACTATTGCATTTTAACTTCTGAGTTATTTATAATTGATGTCCTTTTAAAGACATTCACGTACATAGGATTTGAACCATGTTATCACTCTTGTGTTTTGGTGTTATTCCAGAATGCATAAAAATGCAATAATCTATTAAATTATGGTGCATTTTTGGTGTGAGTATATGTTTTTATTGAAATTCTTTATTAATGAGAGAACAATTTGTTAAAAATGTCCAAATAGCTATGCAAATGTTCTTAATGAAGTAGTTGAAAATTAAGACTTCATAAATGTTCTTTACTGTGATTATTATAAGGAAAACATTTTAAAAGCTAACAATATATACACATGTACATGTATATATTTGTGTGTATGTGTGTGTGTGTGTGTGTGTGTGTGTGTGTGTGTGTGTGTGGTGGTACAGGGGTTTAAACCCAGGTCTCCTGCCTGCATTTTGCCATTGAGCTCCACTCCAGATTCCCAAATATATTTTAATGTAAGTTTTTAAAATGTGCATTAAATGGGGCTGGAGCCATAGCCGTAGCCTTGCACGCAGCTGACCGGGTTCGATTCCCAGCATCCCATATGGTCCCCTGAGCACCGCCAGGAGTAATTCCTGAGTGAATGATCCAGGAGTAACCCCTGTGCATTGCTGGGTGTGACCCAAACAGCAAAAAAAAAAAAAGTGCATTAAACTAAAAACAACGTAAAGTGGACATTATTCTCTGATCAAAAATAAATGCTATTGAGACTAAAGATATAGTCCAATGGGTAAAATTCTTGCCTTGCACACAGCTAAACCAGATTTGATCCCCAGAACTGTTTATGGTCCCTTGATACCTGTCAGGAGTGATCCCTAAGCGTTGCCAAGTGTGGATTTCCCCTCCCCTCCAGTATTTTAAAAATGAGTATTAGTAAGCTGATTGTGTGAGAAAATTGAGATTTCTTTGTGGTTTAATTAGTGTGACAGATTAAGAGATACTTTGAGACATATATTTGTTTTATTCATCGTACCTTAAAATCTTCCATGAAAAGTTTACAAACACACTGAAAACTGTGGGGAAAAAGTAACTTCCATGGCTGCCAGAGATTCAGGAGAAAGGAGGAATGAACAAGCATAGAACAGAAGATTTAAGGGTGATGCAGGTACTCAGAATGATACTACAATAGTACATACACTCTATTTTTGTCCAGACTCCACCAAGAATAAGCCCTAATGTAAATGCTGGGTTCTGTGAGATCATATTGTGTGTCACTGTCATTCTAAGTAAATCAATTTTAACAAATGTAATACCTATAAAAACCTGTTCTGATCTCAGGAGCACATGCCAAATAAGGAAGAAATCAAAATCGAGCAGGTGCTTTAGAAACTTTAATTTTCACTTGTCTTGTTTCAGGATGTCTTACAAGGTAGACTAAATTATGGGTTATCCTTTGGTCTCAGTAAGAAGTCACTATTCCATTCAACAAGGAATTATCCATTTCTTCAATGACATATTAATTTGAGTTATCTAAGCAAAAATTTAATTTTTGATTTCTATACAAAGATGTTTGAATACACAGTCTAAATGCAACCTTTCTTTAAGTACATTTTTTAAAAAAGTGAAAAATTCCAAGTGTTAATAAATGGACTTCTTTTCAAGGTAGGATTTTTAATGTTCATGGGTTGGAGAGACAGTACAGAGCACTTGTGATGCAGGACCCGACCTGGGTGTGACCCACGGCACCACATGCAGTCAGTCTTCTAAACACCACCAGGAGTGATCCCTGAGCACTGGCTGGGTGTGGCTCGCAAACAAACAACAGACACTTTTATGTTCAAATTCACCCTAATTCCTTTTATGATGAAAGTGTTGTAAAATCTAAAAGCTGGTTGTTCTTTAAAAACGGGGAGGGGGAAAGATGGGAGCTTTTATACAGAAATGTGGGAGAAGGCAGAACACTCAGACAGAAGATATGCTCTCAGAGGGTGCTGGCAGGTCTTCCCTGCTCCGTCATTCTGCAAGAAGACTCAATTCCAAACAGCTTGGCGGCAAATGACAGTGCCAGGATTTGAACCCACGTCTGATTTTCCCAAAATTCCTTGTTTCTAACCACACCACAACACTAAGTGTCTTGATTCCTTTTACTCCACATAATCAACTTGTTCCTCTATTGAAAAAACAAACAAACAAATGCAGGGCTAGAGAGATAGTAAAGCTGGTAGGGTGCTGGCCTTGCATGCAGCCAACCCAGGTCTGATCCCCGGAACCCCGTGTGGTCTCCCAGGCTCTGCCAGAGCCAGGTGCAGAGCCAGGAGTAACCTTTAGCAATGCCAAGGGTGGCCCCCAAACCAAAATAAAATAAAGTCTATAGCTCTTACTGTGGGCTGGAGCAATAGCACAGCGGGTAGGGGTTTGCCTTGCACGCGGCCAACCTGGGTTCGATTCCTCTCTCCCTCTTGAAGAGCCTGGCAAGCTACTGAGAGTATCCCGCCCCCATGGCAGAGCCTGGCAAGCTACCCATTGCATATTCAATATGCCAAAAACAGTAACAACAAATCTCACAATGGAGACGTTACTGGTGCCCATTTAAGCAAATTGATGAGCAACAGGACAACAGTGCTACAGTGCTACAGCTCTTACAGATTAGAAGGAAAACAACAATGTGACTTTTACTTTTGGTTTTTCTTTTTGTGATTCACTGGGCTCTAAAACATAATCACAGTTTAAAACACCCAGCATAGGAACAGGACTGAGAAGACAATGGCGCTTAAAAAGACTAGACCTGTACAGAGTGCCTCAAAAGCAGTACTTCAAGAGACTGACACCCAAGAAAGTAGATACAAAGGTCAGGAGGATTGCCCCATAGCTGGAAGACTGTTTCACGAGCGGAGGGGAGAAGGCAGATGGAATTGGGAAGGGATCACTAAGAAAATGATGGCTCGAGGAACCAGCTGGTATGGGAGATGCGTGCCGAAAGTAGATAATGGACCAAACATGATGTCCTCTCAGTGTCTGTGTTGCAAGCCATGATGCCCAAAAGTAGAGAGGGAATATGGGGAATATTGTCTGCCATGGAGGCAGGGGGAGGGTGGGAAGGGAGGATATACCCGGGATATTGGTGGTGGGAAATGTACGCTGGTGGAGGGATGGGGGTTTGATCATTATGAAATTGTAACCCAAACATGAAAACTTGTAACTATCTCACAGTGATTCAATAAATTTTTTTTTAAAAAGCAGTACTTCAAAGTGCCATGGAGCTAGTTCTGAATCCTGACAACAGTGGAGATAGAGCTCCATCACCTGGTACAAAAAAAGATTTTAAGCTCATCAGATAATGGTAAGACTGAAGCCCAAACATCATTAATACAAACAAGATACACAGGATTCCTCCCTTGCCCATCGCTGCCCACACACCCTTCTGTGATTCTTCTTTCAAACTGTTCCTGGTAAAGACAAGATTTCAGATATCTAAGAACATTAGGGATAAAATTACATAAAAAAATGAAGTCATGATTTTACTGTTGTAGAGGAGCACACTGTGACAGTGGCAGTCATGTGCCTACCCTGACCCTGACCCTCTCACATTGCTCAATCAAGGAAAGCACGGACAGAAATGCAACCTAGAGACTCTTCATAGGGTCGAGAGAGCACAGCTGGCAAAGCCCTTGCCTTGTCCACATCTCACTGGGCTCAATCCTGGACATCCCACATGGCCTCCAAGCCCACCAGAAATGACTCTTGAGTGAAGAGCGGAGAATAAGCCCTGAGCACTGCCAGGTGTTGCCCCAACTCTTTAAAAGCAAGGAGTAAATACACTCTTAACGTTAAAAAATTAGAATGCAACTTCAACATCTAGAAATACTGTCTAATATGGTGTACGTACTTATCAGAGTATTTACCAGAGTACTCTGAGGAGTGTTTTTTTTTTAATGATATGAAACTTCCCTATGGTACATTAAAATAGGCTAGATACAGAAGATCATTCGTCAACAAAACAAAACAAAAAGCTTGGGGCTGGAGCGATAGCACAGTGGGTAGGGCATTTGCCTTGCACGCTGCCGACTGGGGTTCGATTCCCAGCATCCCATATGGTCCTCTGAGCACCGCCAGGGGTAATTGCTGAGTTAAATAGCCAGGAGTAATCCCTGTTTTCAGTGTGATTGTAAACTTCTCAGCATATATTTACATTTCGGTTTTATATTTGAGATTTTTTTATGCAAAAAATCATATAATCCACAAAGTTCCTGACATAGACACCAACTAGATAAAACCAGAACACTGAGGTCCCTAGACATGAAGTAAAGGCTAAGGGAATGAAGACTCTCGGTGCTCTAGAGGCTTCCCTTTAACATTGCTTTCCTAACAGTGTATTTAAGAGACAGCCGCGTCCCCCGCGGGTCTACAACTTTGCTATTCATTATCTGGCAAAGATGCTAGGAGTTGCCTGGCGAAGCTCGTGGTTTAGGCGAGGAAGATAGAAGTGCTAGCAGGTGTGCACTACTGGTGGGAGCACAAGTGCGAATGATTTTTGCAGGAGAACTTGTGAACGAGATGAGAGTTGTTAAATAGTGGAGGAGATAGGGCTGGAAAAGTGGTTGGGGGCCTTTTGGGGGAACTTCTGTGCTCCCCTTAGCAATATCACGCAGGGGCGAAGGTGGGTGGGAGAGTGCCCAACGTTTGAAAGAGGTGAGACTGACAGTAAGAGTGAAAAGGATTGGAATTGGTGGGAGAGACCACGAGAGAAATAAAAGAAGCTCACGTCTTGGTGTTAGGTCTGGGCATGGAAGGGTAATCAGTGGCCATGAGGGCACCACTTAATATGTTTTAACGTTGTCTACACAGTGGGAGAAAATGAGCACTTGGTGGTAGTGATGTTTGGGTTAAATAAGGTAAAGTAGTATAAAATGCTTTTATTTTTAAATTTGTTTTTGGGGCTTGGGGAGTAGTTGTAACTAAAATGGGGAAAGTCTGAGTGAGGTGGAGAGGCCCTACCTCAGTGCCTTTTTCTTTTATTGTTGTTGTTTTTTGGGGACACGTCCGGCAATACTCCTGGCTCTGCACTCAGGAATTAGTGCTGGCACTGGGGGACCAAATATGATGCTGGCTCTGACCCAGGTCCCCCGCATGGAAGGCAAGTGTCTCATGCTATCCTATCTTCCCAGCTGTTGTTTCTTTTAGTTTTTTCATAAACGGAGAGTGCTTTCATTATTTGGTATGATTTTCAGCCATACCTGGCTGTACCTAGGGGTTACACCCTGCATGATATGCCGGGGTGGTTCCCAGAGGTTCTGACCAGACCCTGTGGTACTGGGGGTTAGACTTGACCTTTTGAATGCAAACCATGCTGCAGTCCAGCCCTTTTAACTAGCTCTGTGGCTCTGAGTACTTTTGTATTTGCATGTTTTTGCTGTAAAATTTGACATTGCTCCAAGTGCTGGGGCTCTGCTCAGGGTGGGGAGGAAAACAGCCCACCCCCTCCGAGGAGCCCCCCCGATGAAGACAGCCAGGCGCGAGGGCAAGAGACTCTGACGAGTTCGGATGAGCCTCACGCATGAAGGAACTAGCAGAGGAATCCAGGTGTGCAGAACCCGGGGCTGAAATCCCCAAGCCTGCTCAGATAGGGACTGGGCCTCTTCTGCTCAGATTCCCCATTTTCCAGTAGCTAGGCGGTCACACCCCGAAACTGCCCCTGGTGCTGTGTAATCCCATCAACAGTCAACATCCAGACACTATAAAACCAAGCTCCCAGAAACTTGAATATCTTATAGCCTAGTTCTCCCTCTCAGAGAACCTGGCAAGCTACCGAGTTTCCTGCCTGCATGGGAGATCCTGGCAAGCTCCCCATGGCATATTCATATGCCAAAACCAGTAACAATGATGGGGCTCATTCCCTGACCCTGAAAGAGCCTCCAATGTGGCACCATTGGGAAGAATGAGTAAAGAGAGGCTTCTAAAATCTCAGGGCTAGGATGAATGGAGATGTTACTGAGACTGCTCGAGAAAATCGACGATCAATGGGATGAAGATGACCTTAAAATCACAGTACATTAAAAATTCATAGTACATTAAAAGCGTAATCATCCAATTCGGGTTGTTAGGCATTCGAATGAATAGATGCTCATGGCCAAGTTCGTGTTGACAAGGACACCAACACCACCAACGCCTCTGTTGTCGCATGTTCCGAGGAACAATTCTTCTCCAGTGTCAAAAATGGCGTGAGAGCAACCTGGAGGGTGGAGATGACTGGGTAGTGGATGTAGTGGGGGTCAGCCAGTGAGGCATTTATCTTAAGTAGGGTGGGGCATCTGGTTTGGACCCCTCCCTCAGATGCCAGAAATTGGAGGAGGCAGACAGAGGATCTTGTTTCCAGGTCTCCTTGAACCTAGAGCTAAGGTCGCAAATTGGACTATTACAAATTGGACAATTACGCTTGAATAGATGTGGCTCACTGCCGGCAGTTTCTATTTTCATTGTCTATGCACCAACTTCCAACTACGATGAAGAAGAAATTGAGAGGTTCTATATGGAACTGGAGAAGTTCTATAAAGAAGACCACGCCTTCAACAAGATCATTGTTGGTGATTTTAATGCCAAGATAGGTTCGAATAGGTCGCCTGAAGAACTCCACATTGGGACACATGGCCTAGAATGGAACGATTAGAGTGAGAGACTGTCTGAATTCATCATGTCGACAAAACCATCCATGGTAACTCACAGTTCCAGAAGACCGAATCGAAACGCTGGACATGGGAGTCTCCTGGTGGACAGTTCCACAATGAAATTGACCACATTATATTCAATCGAAGGTTTTGCCTGACTGATGTCACTGTTGTCCCAAAATTCCAAACAGGATCAGATCACCTTCTCCTTCATGTGAAATTCTACTTCACAGAGCGCGGAGAAAAGTCTGCAAAATTTAAGTCTAAGAAGACAACTCCCAGAATGACCACCAACTGGGAGCTCTTTGGCACTATTGCAACAGCATGGAAAGATGCCATCCTTGACAACATCGACGAGGAATATGATCGACTGGTTCAGCACCTCCATGTCTGTGCAAAGAATGCCGAGAGTGAGAAAGCCACAAACAGACACCAATCTTTGAAAACTTTCTAGCTCATTCATCAACGTGGTTTGGCACGAGCCTCAGGCAACCACAAGCTAACATCCAAGCTCACAAAGCTGTGCAGAGATGCGATAAAGGAAGACCTCAAAGAGAGAAGAGCAGCAGTGTTGGCCAGTGCAGCAGAAGTTGGGAAAAGTATTCACAACGCTCTCCTGTCCTTCGCCAACTACAAGACCAAGATGACTGCCCTCCAATGTCCCGATGGATCATTCACATTCTCCAGAAAGGCAATGGAGAAAATTATTCACAACTTCTACTTGGATCTCTTTGACAGCCATGTCCACCTGCCCACATACCAAATTCCGCAGGATGGATATGTCGTTCCCAACGTTCTCCCTTCTGAAATCCAACATTCCATTTCGCTGGTAAAGACTCGAACAGCACCTGGTCCAGACAAGGTCAGACCAAAACACCTGAAGAATCTGCAGCCAGTACTCATCAATACACTGGCCTGACTCTTCACACACTACCTGTCTGAATGCAAGGTTCCATCCCAATGGAAAACCAGTAGGATCGTTCTGTTGTACAAGAAGGGAGACATCCATGACATCGGCAACTATCGCCCAATCTGCCTGCTGTCTGTCATGTACAAGTTGTTCACTCGTGTCATCCTGAATAGAATTGGCAGAACACTAGATGAAGGACAACCATGGGAGCAAGCCAGGTTCTGAAGGGGATTCAGCACGATAGACCATATCCACACAGTGACCAAACTCACTGAAGTTTTGCAAGAGTTCAAGATGCCGCTCTGTCTAACATTCATTGACTTAAAGAAGGCCTTCGATTCTGTTAAGACTGAGGCAGTCATTGAAGCCCTGGCCAAACAGGGCATTCAAACTCAGTATATCAAAATCCTCCATGAGCTATATTGTGGATTCACCACCAGGATCTCACCATTCTACAAGGAAGTGATCATTGATGTAAAGAGAGGGGTGTGGCAGGGTGATACCATTTCACTGAAACTCTTCAGTGCCGCCCTTGAGAACATCATGTGACGACTGGAATGGGAAGGAATGGGAGTGAAGATAGACGGTCGGCAATTACACCACCTCTGCTTCGCTGATGGCATCGTTCTCTTAACACCAAACATTAGCCAAGCGGCACAAATGCTGGCCGACTTCGACCACGAGTGTGGAAAGGTCGGATTGCAGCTGAATCTCAATAAGACGATGTTCATGAAAAACGAACTAGTCCCTGAAGCTCCATTTACTCTCAATGGAACTAACATCTCCGAATGCAGCAGCTATGTGTACCTGGGTCGAGAAATCAACATGACGAATGACTTGGTGCCAGAACTACGCAGGAGGAAGAGAGCAACGTGGAATGCCTTCAAGAGCGTCGAAGAGGTGGTTAAGAGAACAAAGAACCTCCGACTCCGGGCTCATCTATTTGATTCCACTGTTCTTCCTGTACTAACATATGCCTCCGAGACCTGGGCCCTACGCACGCAGGATGAGAATGCTATTAGGGTCTCCCAAAGAGGAATCAAAAGAGCTATGCTGGGAATATCATGTCTCACTTAAGTGAGAGAAGGAATCCAGAGTTCTGACCTCAGTCAATGGTCAAAAATCAGGGATGCTGTCTCGTTTGCCAAGGCATCAAAAATCAGATGGGCCAGTCATGTAATGCAATTCAGAGACGACTGTTGGACTAGAGCTATTACAGACTGGATTCCATGGGACATCAGAAGACCTCGTGACCGCCCACCAACTAGATGGTCAGATTTCTTTGTCAAATCTCTGAATGAACAATTTGAGGCTCTTCCTGTTCCTGGAGTGAGCAGGTATCATTGGGCTACACTGGCTCGTGACACGGACAAGTGGA
Source organism: Sorex araneus (assembly GCF_027595985.1). NCBI lineage: Eukaryota > Metazoa > Chordata > Mammalia > Eulipotyphla > Soricidae > Sorex > Sorex araneus. The sequence goes on from NC_073303.1 coordinate 264,698,481, forward strand.
GATATTACTGACGCCTGCTCGAGCAAATCGAAGATCAACGGGACTACAAGTGACAAGTACATTAAAAATTGTTAAAAATAATTCAGCTATATAAAATACATGGGAATTTAAAACATAGAAATAAATCACTGTATCACTGTCATCCCGTTGTTCATTAATTTTCTCGAGTGGGCACCAGTAATGTCTCCATTGTGAGACTTGTTACTGTTTTTGACATATCAAATACGGCACAGGTAGCTTGCCAGGCTCTGCTCTGCGGGCGGGAAACTCTAGGTAGCTTGCCGGGCTCTCCAAGAGGGATGGAAGAATCGAACCTGGGTTGGCTGCATGCAAGGCAAACACCCTACCCGTTGTCCTATCACTCCAGCCCATAGAAACAAATAAGCTATGACTTATGTGTCATAGTTTCTGCTTCCTAAAACTTGAAGACGCCTGTACTGGAAAGCAAAAGAGCAAAATAACTATATGAGCTGCTTCCCTTTCACTCGGGAATTTTGCCTAAAGAACCAGGTGACTTCACTGAGTTGTAGGATGGTGAGAGACACACCACGAACACATCTGACTCAAGTTGGAACCGGTTTGGACCCTATTTGGGATCTGAACCCCTCAAACTCATGGCTGCTGGGAGGTTCGATTGCTTTGCAAATACTAGGGTTGCCTTTATAAACCATGATCCATATTAAGGGCTTAGAAAACGTTTTAGCAATGAGTAAACCATGCAGAAGAGTGAGCCCCGTATGTCACAGCACCGAGCCTGGAGGGCGAGTGCAGGAGCAGGCGGGGGCTATCAGGCAGTTTCCTCCCTGCTGTCCAGCGGTCTCCTTCCTAGGAGAGCTGAGTGTGTGTGTGTGTGTGTGTGTGTGTGTGTGTGTGTGTGTGTGTGTGTGTCCTAGAGCGCCGCCTAGGGAAAGAACGAAGGGTCCCTGGAAGGACCCTGGCGGCTGCTGCTGCTCTTCCTGCGGGAGGGCGGGAGGAAAGGGCAGCAGGGCCAGGACACCTGACTGTTCTGGACGACCGAGACCTTGGTGAGCGCATAGACCCTCATCTGTGTCTCTAGAAAGTTTCCTCTTTGGTAAGACCGGGACAGACCGGACCCCGGGCGATGGGCATAGTGACTAGCACGTGTGCAGCCTCGCTGGCCTGCGGTCAGTGTCCAGGCCCCGGGCTGCAGTCCTGCTTGGCTGTGAGCTGGTGCAGCCCCGAGTCAGCACTGCGGCGGGAAGCACCAGGCTGTGCCAGCAAGGAAGAAAGACCCCGCCAGCACCCGAGCCGCCGGCACAGCCAGACCCCGCCTGAAAACCACGGCCAGAGGCCGTGTCCCAGCCCGCGTCCCAGAGCTCTGTGGGCAAGCCCTGTCGCTGCCACAAGAACGTCCACAGAACAACCCAAGGGAAGGAAAGGGGATTAATCAGCAAAAGAGAAAACAAAATACAATGCTGGGGTGGGGGTCAGAGATTCCAAATAAACTGAAAGCTTAAAAACAGAAACAAAATAAAAATGGTCTGTGGTCTCAGGGCTCGGAATAAAAACAGGCCTAGTTTGCCATATGCCCTTCCAGACTTTCTGATCATAGGTCGTGGCTTATAATTAAACATTCATTAGTTCATTTGTGGGTTTGGGCCACATGCAGCGGTGCTCAGGCTCTGTGTTTGGGGGTCTCTCCTGGCAGCGGGACCCCCGCTGTGCAGGGGGTTCAGCCAGCATTGGTCCCATGCAAGGCAAGTGCCCCGAAATCTGCCCTTGCTCCAGACCCTTATCATTTGATCTTGAACTTGGTCCTACAAGACATTAATTGTTTCACTGTGGCAAATGTGTTTCAGAACAGCAACCAGAGTGGCGGCCAATTCGATGGCCAATTCTGAGCACCCACTGTATTATCTGTGTGTCAGTTTTTGCAGTACAAACAAGCAATGGGCCGTATTTGATACTTAGAGAAATTTGTAGGAAATGTTCATAAGCAGTCAAGCGCTGTCTTCCCGACTCCAGCCAGAAGCATCTTCACTGTGCCAAGTGTAGGGTAAGAATCCTGAGAGGAGCTGCAAGAGTCACTGAAAGCAACTGAGGAGGGGTTTCGTGTGGACGGGCTCTAGGGAGCGCCAACGCCCTCCCCCTCAGGAGGCCACCAGAGCTAAGGTCGGGAAGAAGTTTGGCTCAGCACCTCGAACGTGCAGACAGACTCAGGGATCAAAGCTGGGTGCTCTGTGTGCCCCCGAGGCAGGGAAGGAGGGGGAGCAGCCGGGAGCAACCCCACCTGAGCCCCCCCAGGAGAGTTTGCACCAGAACCGTGTCTAGGCTCCTGGCCGTGGAGTCCACAAGCTGCAGGAGGTGGGTCAGGCAGGCCCTTGAGAAGCGGGTTGGGGGCGAGGGGCCCCCGCAGACGCTGTGCCCCTCCCTGAGGAGAGAAGGTGCAGAGGAGCCAAGGCACAGGAGACACGCGACAGTGACGGGCAGAGACATGGCTCACGGTCTGCTCCCGCATGGCCGCGCCCTGGGGAGGTGTCAGGGACCCTGGGGAGGGACTCAGGGACTCGGGATTCAGAGTCTTTCAGATGCTCCTCTCCAAACAGTGTCCGTGCCTGATCACGTCCACGGCTCCATGGCTGCTTCTCAGAAATCAACCTTCCAGACGCCACAGCCTTGGCTGGAGAAGCTGCCGAGCGTGTCCGTCCCCTAGACGTCACCCCAAGGGGGTCCTGCTCTGGCTGCTCCTCCAGGAGAAACAGCTCAGGGTCTTGCCTTTCCTCTGTTTGCCAAATTGCTCCGGTGAAAGGCCCATTGGGCTGCAGTGCTCACGCCGAGACCTGTTAGACAAGGAGCACTTTAGAACTGTTTTCTCCTTCTTCTGCCCTGCTGAAAACAGGCTGGACTTGGGAGCTGACCGGGTTTCCCTGGGGTTAGTGAGTAAGTGCAGCTTCGGTCCCTGGCTCTGCTCAGGGATCCAAGGCCCTCCCCGGGGTGAAGCCCGGACACAGAGCCAGGAGCGAGCCCCAAACATGGCCAGGTGTGACCAGCACCCACACCATAACAAGGGAAAAGAACCAGGCTCGCAGCTGCCGCTCTGATGCACGGCAGGGCAAGCGGGCACGGCCTGGGCCTGAAGATGCTTGTGCCCAGGCGATGCTCTGTCACCAGCGAGAGGACCTTGATGCTTCACTTCCTACCTCAGTCTCGCGCTTGACAACAGACCCGCCCCATAGTGTGCCATCTGAATGTTGTGTTCTGACCCTCAGGAACTTGCTTCAGTAAACAGGGGTCCTTGTTATTATTACTGAGATCTTCAGCTTCACAGTGAAGTTAAATGGAAAAACACATTAGAGTGAGTTACAGTTTGCAGATTTAATATGACAAACCTAAGTTTTTGAGCCACAGGGTTCAAGCTACTGAATAAAATTAGATCTGTTAAAGTGGCAGGACTGAAACTAGAACCCATTTTCTCATCCACATTTGGGGCCAGTTCATGATACTGAGCAGGATCTGAGCCCCCCCTTAGCCCACAGTTAGGGTCACACGACCAAAGGGCCTGGTGTGAGGCAGCTCACACACTGCTCCCTGCCCTGGCAAGACCTCCCTGTGCATTTCTGCCCACTCTGCACACGCATGTCCCTGTCCTGAAACGCCACGCAGGACGTGGCAGAAAGAGGCTGTCTGCTGCTGGGCTCAGGGGTGGGTGTCTCTCGGCAGCCCCTCCTCTTTCGGCCCTGGCCACTCCACACAGCTGTCCTTCCACCCTCTGCAGATGGCCTCATGCCAGCCCTTTTCTTCCTCCAGGCATGGAACGCGTCTTGCACAAGCTGGCTGGAGGCCAAGGCTGCCCTGGAAAGGTTCTACCTCCCCATTTTCTATGGGATCGAGTTTGTGGGGGGCATCCTGGGGAACGCAGTGGTGGTCTTTGGCTACATCTTCTGTCTGAAGACGTGGACCAGCAGCAACATCTACCTCTTCAACCTGGCCATCTCCGACCTGGCCTTCCTGTGCACCCTGCCCGTGCTGATCCGCACCTACGCCCTGGGCGGGTGGGCCTACGGGGATGCACTGTGCCTGCTGAACCGCTACCTGCTCCACGCCAACCTCTACACCAGCATCCTGTTCCTGGCCTTGGTCAGCGTCGACCGCTACCTGCTCATGCAGCACCCTTTCCGGAACCACTGCCTGCAGCGGAGGGCCTGGGCCGTGCTGCTCTCCCTGGGCGTCTGGGTGCTGGTCACCCTGGAGCTGCTGCCCATCCTCTCCCTCATCCGCCCAGCAGGAAACAGCTCCAGCTGCACCGACTATGCGAGCTCGGGGGACGCCCGCTCCAACCTCCTGTACAGCCTGTGCCTGACGGTGCTGGGCTTCCTCGTGCCCCTGGGCGTCATGTGCGGCTCCTACCTGAAGATCCTCTTCTTCCTGAGGCGCAGGACCCGCCGGCTGGCCTCGGCGCTGCCCCTGGAGAAGCCGCTGCGCCTGGTGGTCCTGGGCGTGGGCATCTTCTCTCTGCTCTTCACGCCCTACCACGTGCTGCGCAACATGAGGATCGCCTCGCGCCTGGGCGCCTGGCCGCAGCCGGGGTGTCCCCGGGTCATCATCCACACGCTGTACATCATCTCGCGCCCCGTGGCCTTCCTCAACAGCGTCATCAACCCCGTCTTCTACTTCCTCCTGGGGGACCACTTCCGGGACATGCTGATGAACACGCTCAGGCAGCACTGCAAGTCTCTCGCGCCCTTCCGACGGTGACCCCCAGGAATGGCCCTTCCTGGGGGCTGCAGGGGCCAGGAGTGGGCCCCTCATTCACCCTGGCCTGCCCCTGCACTCCAAACCCGGGCAGCCCCAGGGGGAGCAGTGGGAGGGGCTCCTTCCGGTCCCCAGAGAGTGACAGATAGTGGGACCAGAGCTTGGGAGTCTGACGGCTGGTCAGCACCAGTGGAGCAGGACACAGGCACGGTCCGGGTGTCACACCCAATCACGGGTCCAGCAGTGGATCATATAATCATACCTGGGTCATACGGCTCGCTGCTGTTCTTAATCTCACAGTCCTGTGACTCCGGTGAGGACAGAGATTGGAAGCCAGCCTCGTCAGGCCTGCTCCTGAGAAAGTGCGGTGGTCCCAGTGAAGCAGCAGCCCGAGAAGCCCTAGAGAGAGACCCCCGGAGCCTCAGTGCTGACAGACAGGGGGTCCCGACAGGGGGCCTGTGACCCAGCAGTTCTCTGCTACATGGTGCAGAATGCAAAGAATCCTATGAATCGGAAGTGAGAAACACGGCAACAAACAGCCGTGTCTGTGCTTAGCTCGCTGGGAATTTCGTTGCCAAGGATTTATCGGAACAGGAGAGAGAGATACCAGGGAGAGATATATAAATGTCAGTGTTATAGAGTCCAAAGAAAGATATAACAAAAACTATTATATTGATTTTATTGTGGTGGTTCCATCTGGCATTTTATTATCATAATCTGTCATTCATAGAATGTAGTAAAGTTCATTACCCCGCTGTTCTTGATTGATTGGTTAACTTTATAATCCTTTCATATCATAAGGCAAATAAAGAGGACATAAAATGGAAATTCTAACATTTGCTGGGCTCATTGCTCCTTGGAGGGAAGGACACTTTTTCTCTCCCTGCCACTCCCACAGGCCTGGGGCACTGCAGTCAGAAACTGCTTCCTTTCGGGGAGGGGAAGTGTCTCAGGCTCGGCTCTCCAGGGCATCTGGGACAGCTGGACAGTGATGCTTAGTGGCCCCACGGGACGTGTAATAAGGAGCTAGTGTGTGTGTGTCACAGAAGAGAGGGCAATGGCCTTGCCCAGGCTCAGCACAGTTAGTCAGCATGACATAGTAGGCCTCTCCGCTTGGGGCCCTCTGCACGCCATGTCCACTCTGCAGTGGACGTCTGTGGGCACACCCATGTCGCCTGTTTATGGAGCAGCTGTGCACACACCTGTGTCCACTCTCAGGGGTGTCCTTGTGCATGCCTGTGTCCACTCTGCAGGGTGTCCATGTGCGTGTCTGTGTCCACTCTGCAGGGTGTCCTTGTGCATGCCTGTGTCCACTCTGCGGGGTGTTTATGTGCGTGTGTGTCCACTCTGCGGGGTGTCCATGTGTGTGACTATGTCCACTCTACATGGTGTCCGTGTGGTGTCTGTGTCCACTCTGCGGGGTGTCCATGTGCATCTTTGTCCACTCTGCATGGTGTCCATGTGTGTGTCTGTGTCCACTCTGCGGGGTGTCCATGTGCGTGTCTGTGTCCACTCTGCAGGGTGTCCATGTGCGTGTCTGTGTCCACTCTGCGGGGTGTCCATGTGTGTGTCTGTGTCCACTCTGCGGGGTGTCCATGTGTGTGTCTGTGTCCACTCTCAGGGGTGTTCTTGTGCATGCCTGTGTCCACTCTGCAGGGTGTTCATGTATGTATTTGTGTCCACTCTGTGGGGTGTCCATGTGGTGTCTGTGTCCACTCTGTGGGGTGTCCATGTGCATCTGTGTCCACTCTGCAGGGTGTCCATGTGCGTGTCTGTGTCCACTCTGCAGGGTGTCCATGTGTGTGTCTGTGTCCACTCTGCAGGGTGTCCTTGTGCATGCCTGTGTCCACTCTGCGTGTGTGTCCACTCTGCGGGGTGTCCATGTGCGTGTCTGTGTCCACTCTGCTGGGTGTCCATGTGTGTGTCTGTGTCCACTCTGCGGTTTGTCCATGTGCATCTGTGTCCACTCTTCATGGTGTCCATGTGTGTGTCTGTGTCCACTCTGCGGGGTGTCCATGTGCGTGTCTGTGTCCACTCTGCAGGGTGTCCATGTGTGTGCCTGTGTCCACTCTGCAGGGTGTCCATGTGTGTGCCTGTGTCCACTCTGCAGGGTGTCCATGTGCGTGCCTGTGTTCACTCTGCGGGGTGTCCATGTGTGTGTCTGTGTCCACCCTGCGGGGTGTCCATGTGGTGTCTGTGTCCACTCTGCAGGGTGTCCATGTGCATGTCTGTGTCCACTCTGCAGGATGTCCATGTGCGTGTCTGTGTCCACTCTGCGGGGTGTCCATGTGTGTGTCTGTGTCCACTCTCAGGGGTGTTCTTGTGCATGCCTGTGTCCACTCTGCAGGGTGTCCATGTATGTATTTGTGTCCACTCTGTGGGGTGTCCATGTGCGTGTCTGTGTCCACTCTGCAGGGTGTCCATGTGCGTGTCTGTGTCCACTCTGCAGGGTGTCCATGTGGTGTCTGTGTCCACTCTGCAGGGTGTCCATGTGGTGTCTGTGTCCACTCTACCCAGAATGTCTGTGTGCATCTGTGTCCACTCTGTGGGGTGTCCATGTGCGTGCCTGTGTCCACTCTGCGGGGTGTCCATGTGCGTGTCTGTGTCCACTCTACCCAGAATGTCTGTGTGCATATCTGTGTCCAGTCTGGGCATGGGGAGTGTGTGTGCATGTCCACTCTGTGCACGGGGTGTCCGTGAGCATGCCTGTGTCCACTCTTCTCTTGGGTGTCCCTGTGTACACTCGAGGTCTGCTCTTTCCTGTAAGCAGTCCCTGCTCGAGTGAGTACCGAAAGGAAAGCCAACATTAGCCTTCCTGAAATGCACTCCTCAAAGGCCTTGCTACCTCCCAGTAGCATACAAGCTATTTTCATGCCCAGCCTTTTTGAAGTCAGTATTTAAATGTTTTCTCTGTGATTAACTCCTTTCAGGTTTTATATGGGCACGATGGTTTATAATACTGTTGGTAATAGGGCTCCAGTGCCTCATGACCCCTCACAGCCCCCCACTTTCTTTGTAATTTTATGGCTGGAAACCTAATCTTCTAAATGCCCTTATCAGAAGGGGCTAGAGTTACAGGGGTTTTTTGTTTGCTTGTTTGTTTTTGCCACACCCAGCTGTTCTGGGGCTGCTCCTGGCTCAGTGCTCTGGAGATTGCTTCCAGCAGTGCTCATGGGAACCACACAGTGCTGGGGTTCCTGCACCAATGCCTAGGGCAGCACCATGAGCCTCTCCGGGCCCTGAAGTCCATACATGATGCACGGGTTTGTTTTAGGTAAATTTGTATGTTATGCAGGGGCTAATTTTACATTTAAAGAGGAATTTAAATTTGCCCCGCCCCACTCAGGGAGCGAAGGGGTGACCCTCCAGGGTAGAGTGCCGTGGGAATTTGTCAGAACATGGAACCTGGCAAGTATCTCGCAACCAACATGCGGAGCAACGTCGCTGTGGCACGTTATTTCAGGTTCCTGTCTTTGCTCACCCCTGCCATGTGGTAACTTTACCACAGCAGATTCAAGAAACATGAACTGAGCCTGTAAGAGCTCTGATGCTGGGTTTTGTGCCAGGCTGTGTGAGAGTAACTAACCAGGATACAAATCTTGCCTGGATGTATGGCTCTCAGAGGAAATCACGTTGGGCTTGGTGTCTTGTTCTTGAATGGCCCTGAGGTCTCAGGATTGGGCGGGAATAATCCTGCAATCGGTTTGCCTGTCCTTCCTGTTTGGCTGTCCTCCTGTCACTCCGCGGCACTGCCCACGTGCCCACGCAGGACACGCCCCGTGCGAGGACTCCCTTCCCTGTGCCAGTTGTGTGAGGAGTGAGTGGCCCCCACTAGGGTGGACACCTTCAAACCTGCCCTTAACTCTCCTTCCCCCACATCTGAGGAGCAATCTCGTGAACCCTGGGGCTTCCGACAGCTTTAAGTATCCTTTCTACAAAATATGCTGCTTCTGATCTGCTGTTATCTGTGTTTGGAGCCAGGTCGACTCTAAGATCTGTGGTGTGAAATCAATCCCTCTCTGACCACTGCTGCTCGTGCAGCCCTACAGGGCCCTGTGCACAGTTGCCTGAGACTGAAGCAGGTCTGTGTCGTGTGAGACGGCCAATGGCTTATTTCCTGCTGCCCCACGCCGACAAGCGCGTCCCTGTATTCTGTGTGAGGAACAGCACACATCTGTGACTGCTGCTTGTAGCGTTGATTCTCCTCTGTGCCTTAGAGCGTCCTTCTAAGAAGGCTTGAAGTCCCGTCTCCCTGTCTCTAATCTGGCCGGTTTGAAATCAGTCTTCACTGATCAGTTCCTCTCTCAAGTAAGGGGCACGATATTCTTTCCTCGGGACTTTAGAGTTTGCACTGACCTACAGCGGGTGGTAGAGACCCTGGATTCTGGTAGGCTCTGGTGAAGAGGGTCAGTTGTGTTACTTCAGCATTCACTGGGACCCACCCAGTACATCCAAAGTTCAGAGGTCAGCTAGAGACAAGAGTAGAGTGTATATGCAGGCACAACTCTCTCCCTCTCCCCGGGACTCCCCTTCATTTCCTTCCTCCTGTTTCTGTTCAGAGCCTGACTGTGCTTTTCCTAAGCAGCAGAATGCATAGGTCTTTCTGGACTTCAGCAACACCACCTGCACCAGGGTCACAGCTGCGTTTAAAGAAGCATGCGTTTTTACCTCCTTCGCACACTGGTCCTTCATGCTGCTGGCACGTAGATGTCCTTTACAGAAAGTGTGTTTGAGAGGGATGACTGAAGCATTAGAAGAGGGAACCAGTTTCTCTTTCAACTAGCTAATGGAATCCTAAGGTATCCATTCCCACCCCTATAGTCTTTTAATTTATATATTGATTTAAGCACCATGATTTCCAGTTGTTCCTAACACAATTGTTTCAGACACTCGATGTTCCAACACCAACCCCACCACCAGTGTAACCTTCCCTCCACTAATGTCCCCCATTTCCCACCCACCACCTACCTTTTCCCCTTACCAGGCACAAAAAACTTACTTAATATTACTTGTGGAATGGTCAAAAAATAGATTGATAAAAGTCAATGTGTGATAACTGCTACATCTCACAAAGGTGCTACTGAAGTCACTGTCTGAGTGACTGAACTGAACTGCTTGACTGCTGGTTGAAACTTCTGTATTATTGTTTTCACTCACTGAACTTGGTGGGCTTCTCTGCAATTTTCCATCAAATTTGTAGTGGTCCTACTGTGTGCCAGTACTGTAAAATTTGGAGGAGCCAAGCCACTGCATGTGCTATAGTGTTCCAGGAGCGAGGCTGTTTGGAGCCTGGGGGGCTCGATGAGTTTCATTCGTGGAGCTGGGCTGTTTACATGCCAAAGGATTTTGGGTGTTGAGGGAGGCTCTTGGCCTCGCAATAGGGAACAGAATCTACCTACCCAATTCCGAGAAGGCTCCAGAGTTCCCAGCCCAGAGACTGGTCTACTGGGATGATTCAGTGACTTGGCATCTTTTAAGATTAGTAGGGGAGCAAGGCCCTTTATATGCCGGGGAACAATGCCTTACCCTAACAAAGTGTCTACCTTAAGGCCTGTTGCCTCTAGCTTATTACTGAATTCCATCTCGACCCTCCCAGTTGTTATCGTAGGTGTGGACTCCCACACTGACTGCTGATCTGCCTTGTGTTTCCCATCCCTTCCTCAGTTCCCAGCCCTCGCTTCAGGAAGAGTTATTCTGTCTCACTTCCAGACACTGACATATTTGAGCAGCCAGTGGTCTTATAACCAAAGAATTTGGGGTTGTTTAATTTAGGACTGTCCCTAAAATAAATGTTTTCATTAAGTTTTTAGTTAGGCACCGTGATTTGCAAATCTATCAAAGTAATGTTACAGAGATACGATGCTCCAACACCACACACCCCACCAGAGTACCAGCATCCCTCCACCAATGCCCCTAGACCCCGACCCCACCCCAGCAAACTCATTATATAGGCCAGTTCTCAGGGGGTGTCACTACTGGCGGTTTTTAATTCCCTTCCTATGTTCTTTATATTCTGCAGAAGAGCGATTACTTTGTGATGAATTCATTCAGCTTGACCTTCTTTAGTTCCGCCCACAATGCAACAAACTGCAAGACTTCATCTGTTCTTACCGCTGAATAGTATTCCATGTATCCCAGCTTCTCTCCCCGTTCATCTGCTCTTAGACATTTGGGTTGTTTCCAGATCTTACTGTAGTGAATGACGAGAACACAGGCAGGCATCTAAATGAATTAATGTTCTGGGGCTCTTGGGATAGGTGCCAGGAAGTGGAATCACCGGGTCACATGGATGTTTAATCCTCAATTTTTGAGAAGTTTTCCATAGAGGCTGAGCCAGAACCCATTCCCACCTATAGTGAAGGGGGGTTCCCATGCCCACAGCCCACCAGCACGAGCTGCTTCTGCTCTTTGTGGTGTGCCAGTCTCGATGATATGAGGTGGTTCTCCCGGCTGTTCTGATTTGCATTCCCTGGCTGAGTGAGGAAGACCAACTTTTCATATACCTATAGGACATCGGTAAGTCTTCTTTCAGTAAACGTCTATTCAGTGGCTCTTTCCATTTGGGGGGAGAGATTGTTTGTTTACTTGTTATTAAATAGTTTTTCTAGTGCTTTATAGTTTTTAAGGATGATTACCCCTTTGTCAGATGTGTGGTGAGCAGATTTTTTTTCTCTCGGTTCATGGTGTGTCCTTTTATTCTGGTTGTTAATTCTTTCACCATATATAACCTTAATTCAATGTAGTCTCATTTTGTTTATTTTTGCTTCTGTTTCATTGGCCAATGGTATCAAAGCATGCAAGATGCTTTTAGAGACAATATCCTGGAAAGTCAAGACTGTGTTTTTCTCAATGTCTTTCATAGAATTCTGGTCTAATATTGAGGTCATTAATCCACTTTCAGCTAACATTCATGATTGGTTTGAGATATGGATCAAGAGTCTCTTTTTCGGCATGTGACTGTGTGACTGACAAATTTTCCCAACACCATTTGTTGAAGAGACTCTCCTTGCCCCATTTCATGCACCTAGATCCCCTGTCAAAGAGTAGTTATCCTCATACCTGAGAATATGTTTCTAGACTCCCAATTCTATTCCATTGGTCTGAGTGTCTGTTTTTATTCCAGTAACATAGTTTTCTCATGGCTTTATAGCATAATTTAAAGTTGTACAGAGACAAGTCTCCCATCATTCTCTCCCCACCTCCGCCCCTGCGGTCCCTTTCACTATGTTTCCATTTCCTCGTTTTCTATTCTCTTAGCATTAATTTATAGTTTTCTTGACATTAGTCTTTCACCTCCATTGTTAAGTTGATGAACAACGGGACGACAGTGCTACAGTGCTACCGTCTCATAGGGGAAGGTTGATGAGACCAACATGGAGGATGGAAACTCAAGTGTTGGAACCCACAGTGAAGACAACTAGGCTTTGTTACCCTGCTTCAGTGGCGACTTGGGGCTGTAGAGAGCCACCGTATCCTTCCAGCACATGTCAATTGTGTGTCCCCTGTTTTATCAGTCAGTTATGGTGACAGTTGTACTTTGCAAATACTAACCAGGTCAGGGTCTAAAACAGCCCTCCCAAAATGCACGCAGGTATGCATTATAGATGTGAGTGCACAGAAAGAGAAGACTCATTACACCTGTCAGCATAGAGACTTAGAGACTTCTCTCGTTAGTGACAGGGAGCTACAGTTCAGCCTGTGACACAGTCCTGAGTTCTGTGGCCAGAGCCCTCACTCCTGAGTGGAATCCCTGACAGAGGCAGTTCTCGAGTTCATCTACATGTTAACAAATGGAGACACTTCCATTGGGAGATTCACTTGTGGTTCTCCAGTTCACCCACATGCTGATAAACGGAGACTCTTCCATTTGGGGATTTACTGGTGGATCCATTGCACTGGCTCACAGTGCACTGAATAAGGAAGCACTCGTGTTCCTGCAATGTGTAACCAGATTTACCAACAGCAAAGATACTGATATGGTGTGGTTTTATTTTCTCCCCTTCCTTCCTTCTTTGTTATTGTGCTCACCAGGTCACCAGGCTGACTGGTTCTCCCACACTTAGCTGTGGGCCCCCAGGGTCATGATACCCACTCAGGCGAGGGTGTGTGGGCTGAAGGCCCCCCTGCAGACACTGATGAGGAAAGAGGAGAACCAGGCTCTCCTCAGTCTGGCTGCAGTGGCCTCTTGGGTGCCCGGGGTGCACCAATGGTGAGGATGGAGCCTGGGGCTCAGGAAACCCTGACCCACTGCACTAGACCCCTGTGAATGGCTCCCGTCAAAAGAAGGGCTGAGAATGAGGACACAGCTCCAGAGCCCCAGTCCTGGGACACTGTCCTGCTCTCATCATACTGTGAAGCTCTGCTCCGTGTCCAAGTGTGTGCAATGAGTGTGAGTGCATAAACATGCATGTTCATGAGTGAGTGTGTCCTGTGGAAGGAGTGGGGGATTGTGTAAAAACACAAAAAGAAATAGAAAAGCGCGGGCGAGGGAAGGGACGGAGCCAAGATGGTTGGTCTCACCGCAATTTATTCCAAACTCTTTCTCCATTCTCCTCTGATTCTCCTCCTGCTTCTTCCTCTCTCATCCTACTTCATTCTCTCTCTCTCTCCTCATTCTCTCTCTCTCCTTCCACTGGAACTCCCCCAGCCCCCTCATACAGCTACCTTAAATCTCCCGTCCGCCCCGCCCCGGATGCCACAGGCCGGGGCTTACTTAGGTGTGGTTACAATCCATAGGGGATAAAGTTCTATCCCTTTCACTAGGACAGAATCTCTCTCAGCGGGACATCCACCCAAGAGCAGAATTCCATGGGTGTGTTTCTCCTCTCTTTGTCCAACTAACGTATAAGTATTCATATTATAAATCATTTTGTAAGGACATAGCAAGAGACCATTAAGCTTATAGAATTGCTCTCCGGGGGGGTCACCTCAATCTCAGACTACAGCGCTCAGGCCAGATTAGTCTTTCCTTAGCCCTAGCAGGACCCTGTCTCATCGTTGCTTTTGGATCATGACATGACACCCAAGCTCTTAACACATAGTTAAGCATTAGGCGCTTTGGCCAGGCCCATCTCGATGCCAGGGTAGCACACAACTCACCGCTTGCCCTGGGTCCATCTCGTCCCCCGCTGGGACCCTGCTTTTGAGAGTGCTAGGAAGTAAGGGCAGCTGAGGCTTGAGTCCAGAAAGCAGATGCCCAGGAATTAATAATATTTGAAGCCAATTAAATCCCAAGTTACCAAAGCATATTAATAAATGTCTTTCTTTGTCCATACAAAAAGGATATTGTTTTAAGGTAAACTATTCAAAAGACGTAAGAGAGGAGAAAGACAATATTAACTTACAAGTACACTTGTCCTAGCAAGGTCTGACCTTACAAATTAACAGAGTTTGATTAGAGGAAGAGCAGATAAACTGGTAGAAGTGGTTACAGATAAACAAAGGAATGGGAGCACTTTGATGGGTGTGACTGATAAACCTAAGCTCCTAGTGGCAAGGGGGAAAGGACAAACCAATGATATCCAACAGGATATGAATATGTGAGTTGATGCATGGGTGTGTGCATGAGTGTGTATGAAAGTGTGAGTGTGCACAAATATGTGTGCATGAATGTGTGAGTGTATGTGCATGAATGCATGTGTATGAATGTATGCCTTAGTGTGGATGTGTATTAATGTTTGTGTATGTGTGTGTGAGTGTGTATGATATAAGTGTGGGTGTGTGTACCGATGTGTGTGAGAATGTGTATATGGGTGAAGTTATATGTGAGTAGAGAAGCCAGTGTAAACAGGCTACTCAACTTGCTAGGATGGCTAAAATTCACCCTAAACAAAAAGGGAGAGACATCGGTGCTAAGTCAGGACATTAGGACAAGCCTCTGGATGCTGCCCTGCAAGCAGGAAGCAGAACCCAGGCCCCCCTTTGACATAAGTGGGCAAGATAAAACCTGTGAGTCCGGATGATCTGGAGAAGTACAGCATGCTCTCATATGCCCGCCTGGTCATACATGATCATGGCAGTACGAGGCAGCTGTTTCCCTGTTTTACACATCCTTAATCTGGCTTGACTTTCAGGTATCAGTATGAGCCTTCTCTTTGCCATCTGAGTAACCAACGACAAGAATGTGGTGGGCATGATCTGTAGAGCCTACGTGTCCAGCTCCATATCTTCCTCTGAGGTTTTGATCATGACAACCTCGCTTTGACAAGATAAAGAACCCTGATGTTCTTTTGATGAATACTCATTCTATAGCTGTACTCTTGTTAGCGAGTCTTTCTCTGTAGTGAAGTCATTAGGATGTATCTGATAAAAACTAGAATAAAAGAAGGCCTCTGGTAGTCGCTCTTGGTCATGAGCCAGATCGACACCTTGACCTTCCATGCTCTCTACATTCCTCTCGCGTGTCTTGTCTCTGCACCTCCGACCATCTGATATATACTTCATGCGACATCGATGAATGTGGCATGAGTGTGAGTTAAAATGTGTAAAAGTGCATATAAGTCTATATAAATGTGTGTGAATGTGAGTGTGCATGTGTGCAAGAGTGTATAGTGTGGGTGTGTATACAAATGTGTATGAGAATATGTATGGGTCTGATTGTGTTTGAGTATTAATGTGGTATGAGTGTGTAAGAGCGTGCGAGTGTAGAGTAAAAATATGTGAGTACAAATGTGTGAGAGCATTATTAATGTGTGTAAGAGTGTGTGAATGAATGTGTGAGTTTGAGTGTGAGTGTGTGAGAGAGAATATAAATGTGTGTGTGTGTGCATGAGTGTGTGAGTGTGTGAGTGAATGTGTCTGTATGAGCGTGTGTGTGTGTGTGTGTGTGTGTGTGAGCATCCTGCTCACTCCGCACTCCCCTATCCCGTGGGTCCTGTGGGTCGTGCCTGGCCCTCCTTCCTGCTCTCTCCCCTCAGGCAAGATGATGACTAATGATTTTCTCATGACCCTGAACTTCCTGGACGTGTTTACTCAGGGCAGCCATAAGGCTCATTTCCACACAGCTTGGCCTTTCCACAGCAAAACTGCACCCTGGGGTGTCAGAGATGGGGAGGGAGCAGAGGAGAAGTAGGGCTGTGAGTACAGGCCGCCTGCATGGCACAGCATTTCCAAGCCCAGCGGGAGTGACCCCCAAGCTCTGCTGGGTGAGTGTAGAGAATGTGCAGAAACAAAGATCTTTGTCCCACCTGTGAGGCTGCCCTAAATGAAGCTGTGTCCAAGCAGCAAATCTAAAGGGAAAAGCCAGTGGAACCCAGGTCCCCAGAGCCCCCAGCATCACGTCCTTCCGCTGAGAGAGGCCCCTGACCCCTATGGACAGGCTGGCAGAGGCAGTGGTGCAAGACACAGCAGGGCTAGGTTTGTCCTGAGTGTCGTGTCCCCACAGCTCAGAGTCCGCACACCAGGCAGAGGCCCAGAGTGTGTGTGTGTGTGTGTGTGTGTCACTGCGAAAGTTCAGACTCGACCCGCTCTTCACACACATCAGAACAGAGAACAGGAGACGGTGGCTCGGAGGTGGAGGCTCAGGTGGAGATAGGCTCCGTCTAAGCCACGGAGTGACAGGCTGACAGGGAGACAAGGGCCAGGGTCCAGCAGGGCTGAAGCCAGAGGCCACTTGGTTGAGGCCGGCAGAAAGCTGTGGACGAGGTCCCGGGAAGCTGCTGGGCCAGCAGCTCCCACACGGCCAGGCGGATTCCCCTCGCCGGCTCTGTCCTCGTTCACCAGGTGGTGGCCTGACTCTGCAGCGAGTCCAGAGTCGGACAGGGCCTGGTGCCATGCCGGGGTGCCCCAGGGCAGCCCCAAGCAGAGCAGCTGGCGTCGACACGGGGGCTCACCCCTCAGGTCCCCTCTCAATTACACCCGCTTCTGTGAAATCCTGATCCCCAAAGTGGGGCTGAAAATTGCAGCTATCAGCACGAAGTTCCGGAAGTAGGGTCAGAACAAAGGCAACAAGCAAGTATGACTAGCACATGAATTGATGTTTCAGAGCATAAAATAAGACACTGATAATCGTTCAACTTAAAAAGAGCAAGAACCTAAAATGTCCCCCGAAAGCGAGCCAGGGTTCGGGCACTGTGGGAGGAGGTCCTCCCTCACGACCACAGAGACTGGCCACCGTATTCAGATACTTGGAGAGGCTCTAGCTCAGATGCTTCAGGGACAGAGACACTAGTTTCCCTGACCCAGAACCAGCCCAGGCACCTCTAATCCAGAACCAGCCCAGGTTTTCCTCACCCAGAACCAATCCCGGTTCTCTCTAACTCAAAACTAACATGCACACACCACTCTCACACACATGCATGCACATGTACACACTCATACACATGCGCACACGTACTCAGATATGTACACATCACCCACGTGCATGCATGCACAAGGCATGTGCACGTGCATGTATCCACAGACACATACACATACATTCGTACACACATGTGCACATGCACTCCACCCGCAGGCATGCACTCACGCACACATGTGCACATGCATGTGCACACTTGCGTGCACATGCATAGATACACAGATATGCACAAGGCAGCACTCATACACATGTGCACATGCTTGTGTGCACAAGATACACGTGTCTCGCACACAGTAGCACCCATAGACACACATGCACATGCATGAGTACACAGGGCCGCACACAGCACACTTGCAAAGCACCCAAGGTGTGATCACATGTGCATGTGCATGAGCAAGCATGCACAGGTGTACATGTGTGCCCTCACCCACGGGCAGGCACTGGCAAATTCCTGCTCGAATCCGAAAGATCCGCTTAAGAACTTGAACCCGTCAAGCAGTATCTCAGAACTTCGTCGGTGTAAGCACAGGGAAAGCAGTCGATCAGAGAAACAAGCAGGACTATGTGCATGAAACATGTCCCCATCCACCTGGGAAACCGTCCCGGAAACCAAACTCTGCAGACAGAGAAACGGGCTGAAGAGCCCAAGAAAGGCTTGGGCTTGAGGCGCTGCCTGGTACCCAGCAGGTCTGAAACGGGAGTCTGCTGACCTCCTGTGGCCGCAGTGCGACACTGCAGCACCTCGGCTCCCTTCAAGAGGGTCTCTTCGCTGGACCTAAGAAACCTGAAACTTCTCCAGTGACTGGACAGTGAAACAGAGGATCTTTGTTGAGTTGTGTTGAAAGTTTCCATCTGCCCAGGTTTGCAGCATGGTGGGTTTTGTTCCCTTTTGAAGCTCCAAGCATCAGCCAGGGGCGGGGTGTCCCCAGAGCCCGCACCTGTGGCCACAGCTGCCCCATAGCCTAACTCCTGCCGTGGTGGACAGACGTCTGGGGCCAGCATGTTGTGTCATGCCTGTATATTCAAAAGTAAATGCGAGGGGCTGGGGCGATAGCAGAGCGGGTAGGGTGTTTGCCTTGCACGCAGCTGACCCGGATTCGATTCCCAGCATCCCATATGGCTCCCCAAGCACTGCCAGGAGTAACCCCTGAGCATCGCCGGGTGTGACCCAAACAGCAAAACAAACAAACAAACAAACAAACAAATAAATAAATGCAAGAGGCCACAGCGGCTCTCCCTTGCTGCCTATGCTCTGTGGTCACCTATGGTGATAGGTGCATGAAGGAAGGAACGAGGGCCAGGCTGGTTGGTGTCGGCTGCAGTTTATTCCATTCCCATCTCCATCCTCTTCCTCCTCCTGATACCCCTTCCCCGACCCCCCTCATTCTCCTCTTGAATCCTGCTCTGTCATCCTTCTCCTTCTGCCTCCCCCAGCCCACTCTACAGCTTAGTTAATTCCCCAAAGTATGAGGGGTTGGGGTAATAATTACACAGGTGTGGTCATACAATCATCATCATCATCATCATCATCATCATACTGTTGATAGTCGAATTTCTCGAGTGGGCTCAGTAACCTCTCCATTTGTCCTATCCCTGAGATTTTAGAAGCCTCTCTCCACTTGGCCTTCCCAACGATGCCGCATTGGAGGCTCTTTCAGGGTCAGGGGAATGAGACCCAGCTTGTTACTGGCTTTGGCATATGAATACACCATAGGAGCTTGTGAGGCTGTCCCATGTGGGCAGGAATCTCTCAGCAGCTTGCCGGTTTCTCCTAGAGGGAGAAGTAGGTTATAAGATATTGCTTCTGGGAGCTTGCTTTTAAGTCACTGGATGTGGGTCGTTGATGGGATTACACACACCTGGGTTTCTCTGCAGGTACTTTCATGCCTGAGGCTTGTCCGAATGTGTGGAGAGAGGCATTGAGCATGGCTGTGGCTAGGTTCTGGAGGTCTTCGGCCACTGGGAGCTCTCCTAGGAGTGGGGAGAGAAGCTGGAGCTCAACCCCTCTGAGGGGCCCCAGGGAAGACAGCCAGGCACGCGGGAAAGAGACTGTCTGCATCGCTCTCTTCCGGGACCTTGCTTTTAAGTCTCTGGATGTTGGCTATTGATGGGATTACACACACCTGGGTTCCTCTGCTGATACCTTCATGCGTGAGGCTTGTCTGAATGTGTGGAGAGGGGCCTTGAGCATGGTCATACAATCAACAGAGGTAAAATCCTCCTCTCAGGGGAAGCTTCTTCTAGGACAAATTCTCATTCAGGAGAACGACCCACCCAAGAGTGAAATTCCGCCTATGGGTGTGTTACTCCTCTCCTTGGTCCAACAAACATACCATCATCATCATCATCATCATCGTCGTCGTCGTCGTCATCATCATCATTATCATCATCATCATCATCATCATCATCATCATCATCATCATCCCGTTGATTGTCGAGTTTCTCAAGCGGTCTCAGTAACATCTCCATTCATCCTAGCCCTGAGATTTTATTTTATTTATTTTTTTCCCATTTCTCCATGCTCTTTTTATTTTTTTATTAATTTTTTATATATTTTTTTTCTTTATTTATTTTTAATTAGTGAATCACCGTGAGGGTACAGTTACAGATTTACTCATCTTTGTGCTCTTGTTTCCCTCTTACAAAGTTCTAGAACCCATCCCTTCACCAGTGCCCATTCTCCACCACCAGTAAACCCAGCATCCCTCCTACCCTCCCCAATCCCATCTCCCCACACCGCACCCCGCCACTGTGGCAGGGTATTCCCTTTTGTTCTCTCTCTCTAATTAAGTGTTGTGGTTCGCAATAAAGATGTTGAGTGGCCACTGTGTTCATTCTCTAGCCCACATTCAGCCCGCATCACCCTTCCGACCGCATTGTACTTGGTGATCCCTTCTCTGAGTTGTCCTCTCCCCAGAATGTGAGGCCAGCCTCCAAGCCATGGAGTCAGCCTCCTGGTACTTATTTCTACTATTCTCGGGTGTTAGTCTCCTACTCTGTTATTCTATATTCCACAGATGAGTGCAATCTTTCTATGTCTGTCTCTCTCTTTCTGACTCATTTCACTTACATGATACTTTCCATGCCGATCCACTTATATGCAAAACTCATGACCTCCTTTTTTCTAACAGCTGCATAGTATTCCATTGTATAGATGTACCAAAGTTTCTTCAACCAGTCATCTGTTCTAGGACACTTGGGTTTTTTCCAGATTCTGGCTATTGTAAACAGTGCTGCAATGAACATATAAGTGCAGATGTCATTTCGACTATACTTTTATGCTTCTCTGGGATATATTCCCAGCAGTGGTATTGCTGGGTCAAACGGTAGCCCTGAGATTTTAGAAGCCTCTCTTTACTCATCCTTCCTAACAATGCCCCATTGGAGGCTCTTTCAGGGTCAAGGGAATGAGACCCAGCATTGTTACTGGCTTTGGCATATGAATATGCCACAGGGAGTTTGTGAGGCTCTCCCATGTGGGCAAGAAACTCTCGGTAGCTTGCCAGGTTCTCCCAGAGGGAGAACTAGGCTATAAAACGTCGCTTCCGGGAGCTTGGTTTTAAGTCTCTGGATGTTGGCCATTGGTGGAATTAAACGGCGCCGGGGCAGTCCCTGGGTGTGACCACCTAGCTACTGGAGAATGAGAAATCTGGGTGGAAGAGGCCCAGTCCCCATCCGAGCAGGCTTGGAGGTCTCAGCCCCGGGTCCCACACACCTGGGTTCCTCTGCCGGTTCCTTCATGTCTGAGGCTTGTCCGAACGTGTGAAGAGGGGCCTTGAGCATGGCTGTGGCTAGGCTTCGGAGGTCTTCAGCCACAGGAGCTCTGTTCGGGGTGGGGAGGGAAGCTGGAGCCCACCCCCTCTGAGGGACCCCAGGGAAGACAGCCAGACACTCGGACAAGAGACTCTCTGCATCACTCTCTTCCAGAAGCTTGGTTTTAAGTCATATAAACATATAAACATTCATAATATTAGTCATTTTGTATGAACACAGTAAGACATACATTAAGCTTATAGGTTTGCTCTCCTGGGGCTATCTCGCTATAGATCTCAGACTGCAGTGCTCAGGCGAGATTAATCTTTCTGAACCCTTGCAGGGTCCTAGTCTAGTCGCTACTTTTTGGATCATAACAGAATGTTTTCATAACCATACTCTTAACTTATAGTTGAGTATTGTGGCACTTTGGCCTGGACCATTTTGATGCCAGGGTAGCTCACAGCTTGACGTGTGTCCATCCAGTCCCTCGTTGGGACCCTGCTTTTGGGGAGATAGGAGCTAAGGGCAACTGAGGCTTAAGTTCAGAGAACAGATGTCCAGGAGTGAATATCATTCGGTGTCGGATAACATTGGGTTTGTCCTTTCAGCCTTGCCACAGTGAACTTAGTTTACCTTAAAGCTATGTCCTTTCTGTATGGACACAGGAAGACAGTTAATATTATGCTCTTGTAACTTGGGAGCCGATTGACTCCAATAATATTTACTCCTGGGCATCTGCTTTCTCAACTCAGTTGCCCTTAATTCCTAGCACCCCAAAAGCAGGGTCCCGACAAGGGACGAAATGGATCCAGAGAAAGCTGTGAGCTACCCTGGCATCAAAATGGGGTAGGCCAAAGTGCCACAATACTCAACTATGAGTTGAGAGCATGGTCATAGACAAATGCTGTCATGATCCTAAAGTAATGGTGAGACTAGGACCCTGATGGGGTTAGGATGACTAACTTGGCCTGAGGACTGTGGTCTGGAATATATAGTGAGATGTCCTCAGGAAGAACCAAACTTTAAGTCTGATATATCTCTTACTGTGCTCATACAGAATGACATTGCTAGAAATATTAGAAGTAAATTTATTATAACTATTTAAGTGGATTACTAGTGGAGGAAAGAAGAAAGCAACACACCCTTGTTTGGAACCCACCCTTGAGTGGATCTCCTAGTAATTTGGAGTAATCTCCTTAGATGAGATTTTGTTAATGTCCTGGAGAAGTGGTCTTACCCCTCTTTTTTTATTTGTTAATGTTCAACCCACCTTTTTGTCACCACCCTACATGATTGCTATATAAACTAAGACTGTAATGAAAGACACAGAGAGAAGACACAGAAGCAGGAGAGAAGACACAGAAGCAGAGACAGAGAGAGATCAGAAGTGACCAGAGGAGAGACTACAGAGACAGAGACATAGATAGAGAGACAGACAGAAGAGAGCACAGCGTCACACAGAAGCAGAGCACAAGGAGGAGCCATCCCGATCTGGTCCATACACAGTAGCTCGAGAGCACCAAATGTGAGTGGCGAGAGAAGAGAGAGCGCCGCCCCGAGAGCCCACAAACAACACACATCACACATCACACATCACCCCCTCCCACGCATTTGAATTTTTTACAATTCAGGGTCAATTAACTCTCAAGTTACAAAAGCATATTACCTGTCTTCCTGTGTCTATACAATAAGAACACTGCTCTAAAGTAAACTATGCAAAAGCACATAAGAGAAGAAGAAAATCAATATTTCATTCACAAATATAAAACCATAGATTTCTGAGGAATCTGACCTTACAAGTAAACAGAGTCTGATTGGGGGGGGGGAAGGTGATAGACCGGTTGGGGAAGAGAGCACAGAGAAGAGTGGGGAAGTCCCAGGAACTGATATAAGGGAAGAAGTGAGGGAGCATGGCTTGGGGGAGGGGGAGGGAGAGAGAAGAGGGGAGAGAGGGGGAGGAAAAGAGGAAATAGGGGAGGAGGGAACAGAGGAAGAGGAGGAGGGAGAAGGAAAAAACAGGGGGAAGGGGAGGGCCTCCAATTGAGGGGATGGAGGTGGGAAGGAGGAAGAGGGGAAAGGAGAGGAAGGAGAGAGGGAGGGTGGAGGGGAGGAGGGGCAGAGGAAGAGGGAGTGAGGAATAGAGGGAGGGAGTTGAGGTGGGTCTGAGCTATTTTAGTGGCTGTAAGGAAAATTCTGGAAGTCTGGGATGGACCTAGTGGCAGTTGAGCAACAGACTGGCATGTCCTCATCTCCCTGAGGAGAAACCGAGGCCAGCACACACGATTCACCAGGGATTCCCAGGCAGAACCTATTTTCTCTAGTATACACACAAAAAATACTGCAATGTAAGTATGTGCAAAACCTGTCTCTCTGTCCAAGCCATGTTCGGAGAAGCTGAGTGCCCAGGCGGGCACTGTGCTGCTGAGTCCAGCCACAGATAAACTCGCTGGACACTTCAGCCTCGGCCACAGATTCTGGCGGTGTCTGGCCACACGGGGACTGTGAGCCAGGAGCAGCACACAGGGTCCTGGGCAGGGCCGGCAGTCAGAGCACAAGGAGGAGAGCAAGGGCATTGGGCACCAGTATGCGCCATCGAGGAGCTTTGCTGAGTGTGAAGACTTGGGCAGCAACGCCCGCACACACCAGCAGGCAGGCCCCAAGCAGGAGCTGGGGCCGAGCCAGTTCCCGGGGTTGGCACGCGGAGCCTGGCAGTGTACACAGACAAGCCTACTGGAGGAAGGCGGGCGTCCGAGGTGTGTTCTGGCAAAGAATCAAAGGGACCTGGTTTAAGAGGGATGAGGGGCCGGCGCTGTGTGGACCGCGTCTCCTCAACCCCCATGGCCAGCCAAGGGCGGCTGCACACAGAGGTGACAGGGGCCTAGTTAGATCGAACAGACGGCAGGGGCCTGCCCCACACCCCTCACTCATGCACTGGTCTGCCTCATCCCTGCACCTGCACCCCCACGCATTAACCCCTGCAGACATCTCCTCCACGTGAACAGACTTTCTCCTCCAGGTGCACAACCCTCAGCACCTTCTTCACTCTCACTGCTCTGAGTCTGGAATCTCCCAGGTTAAGGCAGCCCTGGTTCTCTTTCGCCCATGCAGAGACAGCTCAGGCATGGGGCATGTCTTGAGAGAATGGGAACATGCCATAGTTCCATGGCAGCCTGCAGTGGATCTCCAGACAGGGGACGCTAGGGATAGCTCATGGGTAGGAGGCCACACATAAACCAGACAGACGTGCAAATAGAGGCTTGCTGGCCAAGATGGGCCTCCTGAAGTCTGCCATTCACAGGAGGCATTTCATCATTCAGCCAGGTCACAAAGTGTGTGTTTAGGTTCCAGGAAATGGAAGCCGAGGAGGACATTAAGTAAATGCCCTTGGTGTTAAATAAAACCCCATCTGTGTGGAGGCATACTGACCATGGCCACACACAGGCACTGACCACAGCTGACACTGGACACTGACCATGGCCACAGTTCCTGTCGCCTGTGTCAGAGCCAAAGCCCTGAGGTGCCGTGCCCTCTCCTGACCTGTTTGCACAGGGCCTGCGGCCGGCCTTGCTGAGCACTCACGCGGGCATGGACAAGCTGCGAACACGGTGTGTACGGAGGTCTTGCTTTCTGACCTATATCCCTAAGCTTAGAGGGTTCTAAAACTCCAACATGTGAAGAACGTACAGAAAGGGTCACATCAGAGCACTTGCTGTTTTCCTTCTGTTCACTGTCCGTGGCCTGTGAGAATAAATGCCCTTTTTTAGCTTTTCTGGGAAACATTTGTCTTCCTTTTCATGCAGAATGTGACTTTGGAATTAAAGGTTCAGTAACATGGTATACTCGGATCAAAAGAAGCACGACCCCACAAGCACGTACAAGAGATCTTAAAGTCCCAAGCACCTTCCTTTTCCTTCCCAGAGAGAAAAATTAATAGGAAATCAGTCATTGGGCCCTTGACTGGATAGCGACAGTGCTCTTCTGAGGAAGTAAAGCAGGAACTTTAACCTGAAATTTTCCTGGGTTCTTTGACGCCTCACTAGAACGGTGCCAGCCATGGGAGCTGAGGGCAGCTGGGCGAAGCAGCTGACCATCACGGGGCCTGTCCAGGCACAGTGCAGATGCTGTTCCCTTCTGAGGGAGCCTCCGGAGGGTCAGTGCCTCTCCGGTGAGCAAGCAGCACGTTCACCACGGCTCAGCACCTGCGCCTGAAGTCCCCGTGCTCTCCTCAGAGGCCTGCCAGGACTTCTCAGAGCCCTGCCCAGGGGGCAAGCTGTGCAGGCCCCCTGCCTCTGGCAAGCGCAGCCCTGCACCCTCGGGACAGTCCGGCCCTGCCCGTGGCCCACGGGAGCAGCAGGGCTGCACCCTCGGCTCATTCCCTGGGCCTGGGCTTGTCTGGGAAGATCGTTGGCACATTGTAAAATCAGATTTTCCCTTTCTTGTGGGGTTGTAAGAGTCCACTGTTCAGAGAGTCTCTTAACTGTCTTCCTGGGCATTCTCTGCATCGGTAGACTGTCTTCTCCTGACGCGTCTTTCCAGAGGAGAGTTTCATGTTCCTGAAGTCAGGCTGCCAGGCTGGCTGTGGGGAAGACATCGCCATGGCCAGGGCGCCCGAGTACACCGTCATTCGGGGTGTTTGTAGATCCACACAACGTTCAGGGTTGTGCAGGTGCCATGCGGGCTAACTCTAGGACAGG
The DNA here is from genome assembly GCF_027595985.1 of Sorex araneus. Classification (NCBI taxonomy): domain Eukaryota; kingdom Metazoa; phylum Chordata; class Mammalia; order Eulipotyphla; family Soricidae; genus Sorex; species Sorex araneus. Next base: position 264,723,939 of record NC_073303.1, read on the forward strand.
TACAAGGCTGCATCTGTATTCTCATGTGTGTATGTGTGAGCGTGTGTATGCACGTCTGAGAGCGTGTGTGTGCATATGTGAGTGTATGACGATGAGTGAGTGTGTATGAGTGTCTAAGTTATGTGAGTGTGAGTGTCCGAGTACATAGTGGGTGGGGTGTGTGGAAGCGGGTGAGGGTGTGTGTTTGTGAATATATGTGAATGTACTGTGTGAGTGAATGCGTATGTCTGTGTGTGTGGGGGGGGGTCTGAGTGTGTGTATGTATATGTGGGTTTATGTATGTGAGTGTGTGAGTGCGTGAGTGCATGTGTGCATGAGTGTGTGTGTGTGTGTGTGTGTGTGTGTGTCCGGCACTGACCCAGCACGGTTTGTCTGGGAGCCGGCCCGTCTTCCCTGCTCAGGCCGGGTCACTGTGCGTACGGGGGTGTCCATCTCTGGACTCTTCCTCCCCCCGGACTTCTCCCGGTGAGCGGCTCTGGGGGGGCGGGTGTAACTCAGCCCCTCCCCCGCCCTCGGCCCCGCCGGCCCCGCGGGGGCAGCAGGACGACCCCGGAGTCGCCCAGAGGACGGGCCGGTCCCCGCAGCCGCCCGCGGAGGGACGCAGCTCCCGTCAGTCCTGCTGCCGGCGCCGCTGAAGGGCGACGGCGCCTCCTGAGGCGCCTCCCGCCGAGCAGCACGCGGGGGGGGGGGGGGGGGGAAGAACCGGAAGTCGCACGCAGGGGGCGAACCGGAAGTCGCACGCGGGGGGCGTGTAGGAAGCCGCACGCGGGGGCGTCCCGGAAGTCGCACGCGGGGGCCTCTCGGAAGTCGCGGCCGTCCCCGCGCGTCCCGACCGCTCCGCGCCGCCCGTCCCGGAAACGCGCGCGGCCGCAGGCGCTGCCGGGGGCGAGAGGCCGAGGCCGCCCCGCCCGCCCCGAGCACGGCCCGGACCCCCGGGGGGCGCGGGCAGGGGCGCGGCGCGGGGCGGGGCTTCAGAGCGGGCGGGAGCGCGTCACGCCGTGCGCGCCTCGGGAAGGGCGTCGCTGCGCTCGGTGACCTCGAGTGGACGTCGGACTCCGGTGTCCGTGCTCGGGGCAGGCGCGCCAGCGAAGCCCCTTCGGCTGGGCCCGCGCGGGCGCGTCCGGAGGGTCCCGGTGAGGGCGGGGGCGGGGCCGCCCTGCCGACTGCCCCGGCGAGTGGCTGGAGGGAAGCGAGGGAACACACACACACACACACTCAGGGGGGCAGGAGTGAGGAGTGTCTGTGTCAGGCGTGTTGAAGCCCTGGTCTAGAACGTTCTGGCACCCCCTCGCCAGACAGTCACGGGAAGCCTGACCCTCCCGCCCCACATGAGACCCTCCCAGAGCTTCTGCTGCTGGAAGGATTCCTGCCGCCCGATCGGCACACAGAGCAGGACTCTTGCAGAGATGCCGACTGCTGTGCACACGGCGAGGACACGGCTGCCCGGGCCACACCGCAGGAGGCTTGGGATATGATCCACAGGAAGGCCTGCAAGCCAGTGCCTGGCGTCGGCGTAAAGGTCAGCTTTTCTCCGTTCCGCAAAAGAGCGGCTCACTGGAACCTGAAGTCTGAGATCTGTTTGTAGGTGGGTGTGGAAGATTCCCCCCACACCGCACTACCGAGAGAAGCAAGTCCTGCAAACAATCTGGAGAGGAAACTTAAAGCCACAAGTCTAGCTCTAAAGGGCAAAGCAAGTGAAGAAGATAATGCTAAGGTTTGAAAACAGCCAATTCAAGAGACATCTGTAAGAGACAGTCGGTGAGAAATGAGTGGGGTTGTGTTTGGTTCTTATTAACTTTCTCCGTGCCCATGTAACCTATGTGCCAACTTTCTCCCCAGCATCCGGGCAATTGTGCACTCAGAACCTGGGCAGCAATGTGAGGGCAGCTCCAGATTGCAGCGTCCACGCTCGGCAGATGGCTCGTGGCTTCTGTGCAAGCGCCACTCACTGCTGTCTCTCCCACCTGCACGGGAGGCGTGAGGAGGCTGCCTGGGATAGGGCCGGGAGAGGAACAGAGATCACGGTGCTTGCTTTGCACTGGGACAACCCCGGCTTCATCCCTGATACCACACATGGTCCCCTGAGCCCTGCCGGGAGTGAGCCCTGAGCACTGCTGGGTGTGGATCCAGAGTCTAAATTAGTTAATAATAAAATAAGAATTCGGTTTAAGCTAAGAACCACACTCTTTCGTTTCTCAGCTAAGTTGAGCAGGTAGCATAGGAATTCCCATTTTGTGAGCTCCCACATGCAGAGGCCCCACTATTGACCTCCCCAAAAGGCACCTTTGCTGCCTGGGGACTGCACTGGACAGTCAGTGCCCCCAGAGCTTCAGCAGCTCCCCCCTTCCATGGGGCACTTCCCTTGCACATTCTTACCACTCATGGAGAATGTGGTGAGTTTGAACAGCTGACCGCAGGGATGCCTGAAAGGCTGACCCCAGACACGCTCCTGTAGTTTGATTTCCACTATTTCAGCAACAGTGTGCTAGAGGATTCTCGCAATGATTGCCATGTATTTCAGTTCTGCTGTATATGCAATACCAAGAACACATATCCACATGCATATATGCATGTAAATAATGTATTCCATGAAACACAACTAAACATAATTTATTCCATACTGAACACTGTCATCAGTAAACACAAAAGTAACTCAGTAGTGAAAACTGATTAACTGTAGTTAAGTAGTGAAAAACTTGGCCGCTCAGAGCTAGTGAAGAGAAGCTTCCTATTCCTCTTTCAGGACAGAACACAATTCAGAGACATTTCTGCGGCCCAGGAATCTTCTTGGTTATAGCCTAGTCTTCTTGGTCAAGGGCCACTAGGGTATCCAGCCACTTGAGCTGTTCTGAGCTCATGTCACGCAAGCATTTTTACTCTCTTTTCTAGCAGCACATTCATTCACAGAACCGTCTAGCTCATTTCTTAGCTACTAGATTAAAGGACTGTCTGGCTCATTTCTTAACTACTAAAGGACTGTCTAGCTCATTTCTTAACTATGTTAATCTAAAGAGAGAGATTTTAGAGAACTCTTATACACAGAAAAAAAAAAAACAGATCCTAGAGACCTAACATTTTAGGCATATGAACAACAAGTAACTGGACTCAGCATCTTCAGAACTTAGGGATTAAGTCGTGTACTGTTCAATTTCCTTAAAGAGGTCGCGGTTCACAGTTCCAGTCTTGCCTGACTGAGCGCTGCGATCTTCCCCTTGTGTCTCAGTACTGCCTGGAATCCCATACTGAGGGGCGGGAGCGGAGAGAGGGAGAGAGGGCACGGGAAGGGAGAGTCAGCCTGTGTGTGGTGACAGTGGCGAGCAGAGGCCAGGGAAGGGTAATATGCCCCAGTGAAGGACCTCACCTCTCCAGTGACAGGAAGTGGACTCGTGCACTTGTAGAGTCAGGAGTGCTCGGCGAGGGAGCAAGTGCCCAGAACCAGGCATTCAGGCCCTGGGGATAGTGCATTGGGGTGCAGCCCAACAGGCTCCTGACAGAAAGATGTTCTTCAGCTGTTTCTCCATGTCCGATTTGTTCTCTGAGAGATACCTCGTGTACTGTGGAAGCACCAACTGAACACTTTTCTTCCACCTTTGGGTTTTCAAGATATAAAATGAGAAACTGGGTCTCCACCCTTTGCTGAGTGTCCCCCAGAATGGGGAAGCACCAGGCCTGAAACAGGGTCACAGTCTGACCCAGTTCTGCAGTGGGTGTGAGAGTGCATGCTGGGGCCATCCCTCTCACCCCCAGAGACCTGAAGTGCCTCTGCCTCCTGCTGCACGCCGTGTGAGTGTGTGTGTGTGTGTGTGTGTGTGTGTGTGTGTGTGTGTGTGTGTGTGTGTGCGCGCAGAGAAACTGTGCCCTGGCTACACAGTTATAAATGATACATTGTAAAGTAATTGACACGAATGGTAAGGAGTCACTCTGTACGCTGCTTTATTTCTCTATTTTCCCAAATAGGGCACCATATGTATTGTCAGTGTCTCCCAAATTGCCCTGCTCCTGTCTGCCTTTGCATCTGGCTTTATTTTCTTTGTGGAAATCTAGCTCCCTGAGAACTATAAATCACTCTCTACTTCCTGTGGTAGACCCCTGGCAGCATTTGATCCCAACCTTGTGGAGACTGAGGCTCTGACCTTCGCTAACTCTCTGCCACAGTAATTATTTCCAATAGTCTGAGTATTCATATTCAGAGATGCGGTTTACTGTTTGGCCTTATTTTCTTCATTTGGCATGGAAAATCTCTTTTCCCTCCTGCTACTATTTATCACCTCATCAACTAAGTCTTCGCCACAGCAGAAATGAAACAAGATGCTTTTATCCTGCTCACAGAAAGTCCACTGGGTCCTGTGGGATTCTCTGGCCCTGTCTCCTGGCTTGGCTGGACCCCCCTGAGTCCTGTTTGGAATCACCTCCTGTGAGTCTCCCGCCAGCCTGCTCCTGCTTTCTGGAATCTAGTCACATCACTGATGTAGGGATGCCAGTGCGAGCCAGAGTCCTGAGCACCACGATTCCCCACTGGTGCTTGGGAAAGACCAGCTTCCACATCACCCTGATCCACCCTCACCCCCATCACCTCATACCCACCCTCATTCCATCACCCCCAGACCCCTCCTCATCTCTCACCCCCTACAGTCACCCAGTGACCTTCTAGTCAAGGAGATGTTTGGGAAAGGCGAGTGGGGACAGGGAGAAGCAGAAGCATAGAGGGCATTAGCTGGGGGAGAAGTGTGACCTAAAGAGCAGGTGCCCTGAGCTTCCTGCTCTCCCCAGGAGGGCAGGCTGCAGGACCTGCCCCCTCAGCTGCGGCAGGGGACAGTGGCCCTCTGCAGGGTTGAGCCCTGCCTCTGTCCCAGACAGGAAGGACCCTCGACTAAATGCCCAGCCTCAGAACTCTGGCAGCATAGCCGCAGCTCCTGGTCAGGAAATTCTTTTCTGTTTCACTGAGGTCCTGTTGGTTGCAACTCTGTGTGCTTTAGGCATGCGGTTTCACCCTTCTCCCAAAGGGTGGTCCATAGCACACCCTCACCACAGGGCCAGCATCTCTCCTCACAGACCCTCTCCTCTGAGCGCCCACCACCGTCCCCTCATGACCTCAGTCCTGGAACCATAGTCTGTCCCCTCTCTTCCCCTCTCTACCTCACCTGTGAGTGATACAATCCACTACTGCCCCCTTCCTCCGGCTCACTTCACTTAACATGACCCCTCTATTTTATCCAAGTTGTAGCCAGAGACAAGATTACAGCTTTCCCATGGCTGCGTCATAGTCCCTGGTGCATGCAGACCATGGCTCCTTCACCCTCTCATCTGTCCCTGGGTACTGCGTTGTTTCTGCATATTGGCAGTCATAAACAGTATGTCAGTGAATGGAGGTGCTCATCTTTCCAAATTGCTGTTTTCTAGCCTTGGATTCAATGGCCAGGAGTGGAATTTCTGGACCATATGGTATTAATCACTTGTAGTTGTCTGAAAAGCATCCATGTGTCTAGCTCAGGAATCACTGCCAGCAATTCTCAGATCCCATGTGATGTCAACAATCAAACCCTAGGCCTCACACATGCATCACAAGTGCTCTAGAACTAAGCAACATCCTGGCTCCAGCATTTGTTTTTCTTAAGTCTAGCTCACACACACACACACACACACACACACACACATATATAATTATATATATGCACATTTCCCTCTCAGAGAGCCTGGCAAGCTACCGAGAGTATCCCGCCTGCATGGGCAAAGCCTGACAAGCTCCCCATGGTGTATTCGATATGCCAGAAACAGTAACAATAGGTCTCATTCCCCTGACCCTAAAAGAGCCTCCAATCATTGGGAAAGACGAGTAAGGAGAGGCTGCTAAAATCTCAGGGCGGGGAGGAGTAGAGACGTTACTGGTGCCAACTTGAGTAAATCGATGAACAACAAAATGACAGTGATGACAGTGAAGAGCATCTATATTCTTTTCCTCAGAACCTGAACAGACTGTCCTGCCAGCAGTGAGTTGGACCCCATGTCCACCTGGCACTGGCTATTTCTGTCTTGTTGCTGCAGGCTGTTCGCATTGGTGTGAAGTGACATCTTATTGTTGCTTTGATTTGCATTTCCCTGACTGTCACTAGTGATGAGCCATTTCTCAGGTATCTTCAGCCACCTGTATGTCTCCAGTGAAGGACTATGCTCAGTGCATCTTTCCCATTTTTAAGTGTTGAAATTCATTGCTGTTGTTGAGCTTTGTGAGTTCTTTATATAGCTTAGCAATTTATTCTTCATTGCATGTATGACCTGCAAGTACTTATTCCCATTCAGACATTATTGCTGTGTGGAAGCTGTTTGGTTTAGGCAATCCTGTTTTTTCATTCTTGCTTTTGCTTCCCAGGCTACTAGAGTTGAGTTAAAGAAGTAAGATCTTACCCTCCAAGGGATTGTTCATCCAGGAAAACATTGATGATGTAGCTAAGGCTGTCCTGAAACATTGTTCCTCAAATTATGGCCCAAGGAAAGTGAAGTCTTAGTAAGCACTGTTATTTGAAACGTTTATATTCCATGAATATCATTAGGCAGACTATATGGTGAACACACTCTAATCAGGAACAAAAGACGCAATGAGGAAGTGCAGAGGGTCACAGGGGACTTGGTGAGCTAGGGAAAACAAAGGCCATTAAACATATTGCAAACGATGTCCAAGCTCGCTAGAGTGGGGGGAAGGGCAAAGTTAACCGTTATTAGATACTATTTCATGCTAACAAGATTGGCTTATAAAATCAAGCCAACCTGCTGTACCTATGGCTGGGAACCACCCTCACTGGCAGTGGAAAGCAAGTGGCAAGTGCATACTGAAATGGTCTGATGAGCCCAGTCACGCTGACTATGCAAGTTCCATAACCCAGATCTCGGGATCGACCTCTTTGGTTTCGCTCTTACATGCATGGGCAAGGAGAATTGCATGACAAAATTTATAGCAAAACTGTAACCACAAAGACATGTTAGGAAAACCCTAAACACACAACATGGAATGGGTTGTCCGGCCAACACAAACTTGTTCAGCCCCAAATGGGAGCACTCCTTTGGTCATTGAGAGCAATGAAAGGCCAGTGGGAGCATCCACGTGGTCCATGGGGACACTTGCATGGTCAGTGGGTGGAGACAGAGATTCAGAGACAGAGAAGGACAAGGAGAAAGATACAGAAGGGAGTAGGAAATGAGGGTGAGAACGGCTGATTGGCCCTTGTGAGATGTGTTTCTTCTCCTAGCCTGTAGGGTTCTCTAATTTTCAATGCAGCATTTTACATGTTCTTTTCTACTCATTTGCTAATATTGTCAAATTTTAAATAAACTTTTGAAATATGTAGACTTCTATTTTTAAATTTTGTACAATTACATATACATGTTCTACGTTTCATGATATTTAATTGATTTTACTGGAGTTTGCTCAAAACAATGCATTTAAGGAGAGGATTTAGACAGTTCTCTAAAAATTGTTGAATTCTTACCTCTGCTTTCTCACACTTTTCTTGTCAATAATTCACAGAGCACAATTCATATGCAGGCATATCGTGGTTTAGAAGATGCTTCTCAAGCTACCCACAGAACCATTTCAATGAAAGCAAACCTTGTGAACTCCTCAGGGAAGGTCCTTTGCCAGGGAAAGAACATCCCTATGAAGGGCAGATCTGTTCCTACATTAGAAATGAGATCATGACCTCTCAGACAGCCACTGAACAAGAAACAGTCAGCTAATATCCAGTGAGGGCTGGCATTGTTCAGCAGCAAACATTGCTTCATTACTCAGAGGCTATAAAATTCTACTGGGAGAAGACTGAACATACAAGGTCATAAACTGCCAGATAATCTCAACAAACGACGATTGTGCACCTGTGTTAACACTTGTTTCCAGAGAACATGGGTACACAGGAATAGCAGGAAATACTGCAGACAATGGTAGGCGCTACTAAATCCACTCCCCGGTCTACACAGCTTTCCCTGGATTCCCTCCCTTCTCCCTATCTCTCCACACACAACACATGTACACAAACACACACATACATACACCACAGACACAAACATATACACCACACATATTCACCACAGATGCATACACCATATACATACACCATACACACATGAACCATACACACCATATATACCACACACAACACACACTACATATGCCACAAATACCACACACACACAACATACACCTGACTGGAGCAATAGCACAGTGATAGGGTGTTTGCCTTGCACGCGGCCGACCCGGGTTTGGTTCCTCGCCCCTCTCGGGGAACTCAGCAAGCTACCAAGAGTATCCTGCCTGCACAGCAGAGCCTGGCAAGATACCCGTGGCATATTCGATATGCCAAAAACAGTAACAACAAGTCTCACCATGGAGATGTTACTGGTTTCCACTTGAGCAAATCGATGAGCAACATGATAACAGTGATACAGTGATATGACATATACCATACACACCATATATAACACACACCACACATACCTCATATGCCGCAAATACCACACACGCCACACACATACACCATATACACCATATATACTACACATACCACACACACCACAAATACCACACACACACCACACATACCACAAACACCACACATGCCACACACACATACACACACACCCCACATACACATATACCACACACACCACACATACATACACCACATACTACCACACCACCCATATACACCACACACGCCATGACACACCAAACACACAATGCACTACACACACATACACCACACACACCACACCCACATACACACACCTCATACACACACAAATACCTCTCCTCCCAGCCATGGCTGACTAGCCCCAGCTCACTGCCCATCCTGAGGCTGTGGCTCTGCTCGAAGTTCTCCTGGACACTAAGATGCTCTGGTGCCTCCTCTGTTTCCCGTGCGTAGGAGCAGGTTGGAATCTCAGCTTCTCAGGAACCACCTGATCAGTGTCTCTCAGAGGAAGTCGAGTGCAAGGAGCTTCTCCTCATGAGGAAGAAACTTCCAGGCCACCTACAGGTCTATGGGGCGAGTTCCAGCAGAGCGCTGCTGGGGACAGGGCTTACAATTATTGTATAAAGCCTCTATTTCCTCCCCAAGATCTTTCCATCTCACCTCAGTCTGTTTCATTTACCTTCGAATTATAAAATTGGTTTCCTTTTCCCTGGTGCAATTTTCTCTCAGTATTTACCCAGGATGATGCCTGTGGACTCGAGATGAGAAAAGGAAAAGTACTTAAAGGCCTTTGTCGGTGCAGTCCTGGAAGCTCTCGTCTGTCCCTGTGCGCATGCTCTCAGGCTGCCACGGTCAGACTTCAACCTGGGTCCCAGGGCTACCCCCAGTAAGTGCCAGCCCCTGTGGGACTTTTCTGTGATTCCTTGGTAAAACTCGTCCAAACTCAGGAAAGTGTGAGTGTGTCTGTGAGTGTGCCTGGAGATGTGTGCCTGTGTGCCTGTGAGTTGGTGTGAGAGTGTCTGTAAGAGTGTGCATGTGTGAGCATGCATGTTCGAGAGTGCGTGTCTGTGAGTGTGCCTGGGGGTATGTGCCTGTGTGTGTCCGTGAGTGTGCGCATGGGTATGAGAGTGTCTGTGTGTACGTGTGAGTGTGTCTATGTGTCTGCTAGTGGATGCATGTGTGTGAGAGAGTCTATGAGTGTGTGTAAATTTGCATGAGAATGTATGTCTGTGAGTGTGTGCATGTGTGAGTGTGCAGGTGTGTGAATGTGCCTGTGTATGCATGAGTGTGTCTGAGTGTGTATGAGAGTATATTTGTGAATTTGTGAATGTGTATGAGCGTTTATATATGTGTTCATGTGTGTGTACATGTGTGAGTGTATGTATGTGTGTGACTTACGTGGGTATGTGTGTGAGTGCGAATGTATTTGTGCATGTGTGACTGTATATGTGTGTATCATGTAAGTGAGTATATTTACTATGTGTGAGGGTCTGTGTATATGTGTATGAGTGTGTGTATGCATGTGAGCATATGTATGTGAATAAGCATATGTATGTAAATATGTGTGCATGAATGCATATGTGTGAGTATATGTGGGTAAGTTTGTATGTATATGTGCAAGTGTGTATGTGTGTGAGTGTGTATGTATGTCTGTGGGAATATTTATATATGTATTGTGTGAGTGTGTATGTGTATATGTATGAGTGTATGTGGGTATGTGTGTGAGTGTGTAAGAATGTATGAACATATTGCATGCATGTGAGGTATGTGTGTGCGAGTGTATATGTGTGAGTGATATGTAAGTGAATGTGTATGTGTGTATGTGAGTGTGAGTGTAGATGCATTTGTGTATTGTGTATGTATGTGTGAATGTGTGTATGTGAGTGTAAGTGCATACTAGTGTAAGTGCATATGTGCATGTGTATGTGTATGTGCATGAGCATATATGTGTCTGAGTGTGTCTGTGTGTGATGTGTGTGTACAGTGTGAGTGTCTGTGTGTCTGTGTGAGTGTATGTGTGCATGTGTGCACTGTGTATGTATGTGTGTGAGTGTACATGCATGAGTGTATATGTGTGTGAGTGGGTATGTGTGTGATGTGCATGTGTGTACAATGTGAGTGTATGTGTGTGTGTCTGTGTGAGTGTATGTGTGTGTGTTGTGTATGAATGTGTATGAGTGTATTGCATGAACGTGTATGTATGTGAGTGGGTATGTGTGTGATGTGTATGTGTGTACAGTGTGAGTGTATGTATGTGTCTGTGTGAGTGTATGTGTGTATGTTTGCATTGTGCATATAAGTGTGTGAGTGTACATGCATAAGCATATATGTGTGTGAGTGGGTATGTGTGTGGTGTGTACGTGTGTACAGTGTAAGTGTATGTGTGTGTGTCTGTGTGAGTGTCTGTGGGACCACCTGGGGAGCTGGGGGGCCGTGTCTGGAAAGCAGTGGGCAGGTCTGTGCGTGCCCCGGTCCTCTCCGGCTCCTTCCTGCCTTGGGACTGGCTGCATCTGTTCTCATGCTCCCTTCCTCCCCTTCGCTGCAGAGAACCCCCCAGAGCTCAGGCTGGAGTGCTCCCTCCTGGGCCAGCCGCGGTAGCTCTGCCAGACTCCTCCCCCACCTGTGCTCCTGCTCCCAGGCTGTGCTCGGGGAGCACAGTTCTGCAGTAAGTGGAGGAAAGCCAGGGTGGCCGGTGTGGGTGCAGGACAGGCCTTCGAGGAACAGAACTCCCCAGCCAGCTCTCTGCGGAGCCCTGCTCTCCCCGGGCAGGGCCACTGTGAGCGGCTTCTTCAGGGAGACTCACAGGACAGAGCCGTGTGGGTGCATGTGGGAGACTGAGCACACGCCTCAAGCCAGGTCGACTCACAAAGCTTCCCCAGGCCTCGCTGCATTCTGAAACACGGCCAGTTTGGCGAGTGGATACGGTCTTTAAATGTGTGGTAAAATCCCAGAAGGGAAAAGGTCTAAAAACTTATTCCCCACAATAGCTTGACACTCAGACATTAATAATGTGTCAGAAATACCGGAAACAATTTATGCTTCCGTGGAAGGCTGCAATCTCTCTCCACTTACTCGAGGGGGGGGATGAATTCAGTCAGAGAGAAACTCTTGAAGTAAGGGGCTACCCCCACACCCCAGGGCGTGCTCCATGGAAGAAGCCTGAGAATCAACAGGAGGGTGGAGGGGTGGACAAAAGAACCACCAAGTGAACAAACGGGCCAGGAGGAAATGAACTGTGAGTGAATGAATGAATCAACGAGTGAGTGAACAAGCCACTGGGGAAGGGAATGAGGAGACAGTCAACGAGCTCATGAGGAACCGGGCTAAAGAGCAAGCGAATGTAGAACCCTCAGGAGTGACCTCATGAACCCCTGTGAGAAGGAGTGAGGAATGAACACCTGAGGGAACAACCGCAGAGCGACTCGTCCCTCATCAGGCAGCCCACCTATCTCCCCGTGCCGCGTTAGCTTTTAGCTGCTGGTTTCTGTGGTGCTGGGTCTCACACAGAGAGACGGTGGGCTGAGCTCTGCTTGTTGAAGACCTTCCCCACGTTTGAGCAGACCACGGTGGTCAGTGCTCAGAAGTGGACCCATAGCTGGCCTCCTGTTCCTGTCTGAAACCACCCACGCCTCCTCCCAGGCCGTGCTTCTGCTTCGCTTCCTCAGCTGCAGTGTTCTCCGCTCTTCTCTGCTCACTGTTTCCCTGGCCTGGAGGCTGGAGACCCCCGGACCTCTCTACCTGCTCTGGCAGCTTCTTTGCTGAGGCCTGGGACGGGCAGAGAGAGAGAGTCGCCGCCAGGGGGCGCTGCTGCAGCCCAGGAGATGCCCTGGGGCCTCCCAGTCAGCCCACCTCAGGGACGCACTGCACCTGGACTCTGCAGCGCGGCCTGCATTTCAGCTGCTGCAGCTGTTCCATCCCAAAGCCTTCGGGCAGCGGTGGGGAGCGGTGGGCTTCACTCGCCAAGCCCCAGGACTGGGTGGTCTGAGCTTTCGCCACTCCCTTGGCACTTGACGCTCAACAGAGAGGACGTGGAAATGGGTCCAGTGACTGTGGGCTCAGAGGGCGGGTGGGGGCCAAGGGGAACCCAGGGTGTCGGGAAAGCAGGACCCCGACTACACAGAGGCCGGGCAGGGAGGCCCTCCCTTGGGACACAGCTCTGAGGTTTGGTGGGGAGTGTCTGGCCTCAGGCACGGGAACCAAACAGGGTTTCATTCTCTTCCCACTGGATTCATCATAAATGACCCAAGAAATGCTGCACCGACAATCCAACAGTGGGAACACGTGTGCGTTGAGTTAGTCACAGACCAAAATCAGATTTATCCTCCCAAGGACCAACCACCACACGACTCTAGTCATTTCCCTCTGTGTGAGTACTGCCCCGTCCCTCTCCTGTGAGTATTGCCCCATCCCTCTCATGTGAGTACTGCCCTTCCCTCCCCTTTGAGTACTGCCCCTTCCCTCCGCTGTGAGTACTGCCCTTTCTCTCCCCTGTGAGTACTGCCCCTTTCCTCCCCTGTGAGTACTGCCCCGTCCCTCTCCTGTGAGTATTGCCCCATCCCTCTCATATGAGTACTGCCCTTCCCTCCCCTTTGAGTACTGCCCCTTCCCTCCACTGTGAGTACTGCCCCTTCTCTCCCCTGTGAGTACTGCCCCTTTCCTCCCCTGTGAGTACTGCCCTTTTCCTCCCTGTGAGTACGGCCTTGTCCCTCCCCTGTGAGTACTGCCCCTTCCCTCCACTGTGAGTACTGCCCC